>NC_092037.1:17245419-18445419 GCF_003086295.3 Arachis hypogaea | reverse complement strand
TAATCACGAAATATACTTAACTTCTTTTATAATAAGTAAGTTTTTCAATAATTTAATTTATTAAAAAAAATCTCATCTTTTTATTTATCCTACAAAATAAAAATTCATATTAATAGTTTTGAATAAGACAATTAAAATAAAATATAAAAATAAAGCTTGAATAAAAAAATACAAAGTTTTCAATCTAAAAATATAAAATAGTTAAAAAATAAAAAAATTATTTAAATATGATTTTTCAAGACACTCTATAACTTAGATGAATAAATATTATTTTTAAAATAAATCATGATATATTGATACAAAACTTATTGTATGTAAATTTTTTTAGAAATTAATAAACCTCTCTCGTTAATAACAATATTGGAACTTAAATTTGAACGCTAATTAATATTATATATTGTGTAAGTACTTAGAGTATATTAGAAAAGTACGTTAATAATTTGAAGAGAAAAATTATTAGTGTAAATTTATTTTTTTAAAAATTAATCCTTATTGAACTATTCTACTTTTATTCCTTCAAAACATATCTTAATAAAAATATTTGTAACAATAATTTACATCCAATAAGAATATCTTAACGAGCAGTTACATCATTCTGTCATGAGTTAATGCAAAATTTACAGAACGTGAGTACGTGATTGAGTATGTTGTTTTAGATTATAAACATAGGGGTAAAATAGGAAAAAAATAATCGACATCAAACCCTCTGTATTCCTAATATAAATTGTTATAGATAAGTATAGTTTCTTAAAATTTTGGGTGTCCAGGCCACTATTCGCCCCTCTAGGTCCGTCCCTGATTACTAGCTAATTAATTAATAATAAAAAATAATAACATCTATTTACTTTTTAGTATTTCTCAATTTTTGTGAATTAATAAAAGATAAAAAAATATTTTTTCCTTACACAATCAATTTCACAAATAAAGTATCGAAACGAATAATTGCAAAATTAGAGATTCTATTCACTGACCTCGATTTTGTAATCAAAACGATGGTTTATTTTTTGAACACTATAATGAAAAACTTGATTGGACCTTTGCTGATTATTGCAACGGTGATTAACGATGAAGAAATAGTGGATATTAAATAGACGGATAAAAAATTAAAAAAAATTGGATATTGAATAGATGGATGTTCCAAAGAAAAACAATTAAATTTTTTATAATAAAAGAAAATGATACACGATTTCAATGGTGGGATTGAATAATTAGTGATGGATTATTCACCAATTTATAATGTTAATATTAAGGAAAAGATAAGATTAGTTTATCTACATCAAAATAAAACAGCAAAAATTGAAGATAAAATTTTAAAGATAAGATAGATGAATAATAAGATAATTTCTAAAAAGATAACAAGATTAAAATAGGCACAGGACACATTTCAATCGATTGGGTAGCATTACCAATCGATTGAAGTTGGCAAAAAATTCAACTTCATTACCTTCCAATCGATTGGATTACATTACCAATCGATTGAATTTGGCTAAAACTTCAATGTCATCACTTTCCAATCGATTGTATTTGGTAAATACATGTTGTTTTCGTGAATTCAATCGATTGAGTAACAAAAACAATCGATTATTTTTGGGCATTCATTCGATTGAAAAGTATAAACAATCGATTGGTTTAAGCGAAAACCATTCTACCTTACAAATTTTAATAGATTGTTTTGTGATACACTGTAATTCAATCGATTGAGTTACAATTCAATCGATTGTTTTGATAAACCAATCGATTGAATTTCAAGGAAATACGATTTAGAAGCCATGGACGAACGTCACAAGATCAAATTTAATATTTTAATCGATTGGAATGGCCAAAAGTTTTATTAGGATCAATGGAGAATATAATTGGTTGTTGTTTTTGTATTTGATTGTTAATAAATATAATAGATAATTGATAAAATAATAATTTATAAAATAAAAATAATTTTTATAATTAAATAAAATATATGGAGTTAATTTGTAATTAAAATTAGTTCAAGGACTATGTAGTAATTGTTAAAAACACTCTAAAAACATGTTTTCTAATGGAACTATTAAGTGGTTCAAAGGTTCTGAGACCACCGAATCCTGAGCCAACTAGGATTAGTCGATGATATTAATTTTCCTTCGAATGTTTTTCATTATGTCAATTCTCAATCACACCTTATTGGTATTTTTTGAATTTTTTTATCTTAAAATATAATTTCTTGACAGTTTGCTAACAACTTTCTACTGATTAGAGTAGATTTAATTAATATGTTTTGATTTTGTATTTTTAAATTATAATTATTTGGCATTATTTATATTAATTATTTAATTATTTGGAGTAAATTTTTGTGATTTACTAATTGGAGATAAAGAACAAGTTATTAGATCACCAAGCAGTAAAGGATTCGATGATCCTAGAACGTTTAGACCATTAAATGATCTCATAACAAAACATGTTTTTTAAATCTTTTAATAAACGTTAAATAGTTCTTATTTAATTTTAATTATAAATTAGTCCTTTATATATTATTTAATTATAAAATCTATTTTTTATTTTATAAATTATTTTTTTATTATTCATCTATCATGTTTATTGAGAATCAAAAACTAAAAAAATTCAATCGATTGGATGCACAAACCAATCAATTGAAATTGAGACTTCTCGAACTTCAATCGATTGAAATTGATACACAATCGATTGAATTTTACAAGGCATGTGGGGTTTTTTTTATTTAATCGATTGAAATCATTAAAGAATCTGGGTTTAATTAATTCAATCGATTGGTTCTGTTACCCTGTTACCCACAGGTACCCACAGTAAATTATTATTTTCGAAAACCCCATTTTTCAACTTTAATTCCCCAAATACAAGTTTTTTTATGCAAAACAAGTTCGCCGCATTATAATTTTTATAGAGTTCGCCTAATTTCGACAAACTTCACTTCAAATTCTAAAAAAAATAACTAACTCAAATTCTTAAACATAATAGTTTTTTTAATTGATAATAAAAAAAGATTCCTGTTAAATATGCCTTATTCCCGTGTATCTGTGTATATTTCTGGTGGAGACCATGATAATGGTTGCCATTAATGTTGAAAAAGTCATGTCTGTATATTTTGTATACTCTTATGTACTTTTATAGACGATGATAATGGCTTAAAAATAAATTTGAGTTTCGTTGGTTTTGAAAAAAATTCGAGTGAAGTTCGCTTGGGTTAGGCGAACTATCAAAATTATAGAGTTCGGGGGTCAGGCGAACTCTATAAAAAAAATATAGAGTGCAGAAAATGATATTTTTTAAATGACATTTTTTTTAAAAGATCTTTTACAAAAGTAAAAATGATTTTAGTGTTATAGAACGTAGGGTACTAAAAAAATTTTCAATGATAAATTTTTAAGATATCAGGTATATTTACGTACACTGAGATGGATGAGCAATGCCACGATGACATTAACCAACAAGAAGAGCTAGTATGTGACCAAGATATGATGGGTGAACAATATAAATCCGAACAAAATTTTGGAGATGAATTTATTGAGGGAATAACAGAACCAATGAATTGAATTAACTAAATCCCGATTGTTTTGATGATTTCAATCGAAACCAATCGATTGAATAAGAAAAACCCTACATGCCTTGCAAAATTCAATTAATTGTGTATTAATTCCAATTGATTGAAGTTTGAAAAGCCTCAACTTCAATCGATTAGTTTGTGCATCCAATCAATTGAATTTCTAACCAATATGATTTTTTCAACCCAATACGTATGTAACTCGATCAATGATAAAATTATGATCGATTAAGATTATAAAATATTTATTATGATTAATAAAAGATCTAATTTATTATTATTTTAGGTTTTGATTCTCAATAAACATGATAGATGAATAATAAAAGAATAATTTATAAAATAAAAAATAGATTTTATAATTAAATAATATATAAATGATTAATTTATAATTAAAATTAAATAAAGACTATTTAACAGTTATTAAAAAACTTAAAAAAATCCAAATATTCTGAGACCAACAAGCAAGTGGTGGTTATTATGCAATATAAAAGTTACGAAATACATGGAGCAGTTGAACTTATTGCAAGTTGTATGATTGTTCTTATGTCATCATAGCACCGTATGACCTCTCTTTGGATCTTTTAAATAAATATTTTAAATATTTTATTTATTGATATAAATAATATGGACACAATTTATATTTTTGTATTTATTATTTATTTTATTTATTGTATAAACAAATTAATTATGAGTATATTTTGTTGATATTGTTAATGAGATAAAACACAAATTTCAAGTAAATAAAATGAATACACTTGTAATACATAAAAATTGACATACTTAACATATATCAGTATAAATGAGATACGTATATACTGCACTATTAATGATATATGAGTATTTATAAGTAATTTTTATAGATTGAAAATATGATTTTTTAAAATAATAAAAAATGTGTTGATAATTTAATTTGATCGATTTAAAAAGTAACATTCGATATATTTTGTTACTATTTAGATTTAATTTGATTAATTTATATCTCATATAAAATTTAAATTTTAAATTAATAACTTTTGCACTATTATTAATGTTTGTTTGTGTAAATTCTGAATAATTAATAAATAATTAACTAATAAATTAATTATTGTTTAAATAAATTAAAAAATTAAATTTTATAATTTCATGAAGTAGAAATAATTAAAATATTAATTTTAACACAAATTTTAAAGATTTTAGTTCAAAATCATACCAATGGATTAAATTGATTGAATCGAATACAAACCGAGTCCAATAATCCAAACCCAATTATATAAAACCCTTCTCCATTGTTTACAATTCAGAATTTCATAGATAAGAAGAGGGAGAACGTTGATTTGGAGAAACGGAAACGCCATTTCTCGTTGAACTTCTGTCGTCCATAACTTTTAATTCGGAATTCCGATTGACGAGCCGTCAGCGATCACACGTTTGTTTCGAAATTCTCTATAAAACTCACTAAACATTTTGGTAAGAAAATCTTTGTGCACACTCAGTATCTCCCCTCTTCAGTTTCGAATGTATATGGGGTTTGGAATTGAGGATTTTGTGATTTTGATGTTTTAGGATTAAATTAGCTAGCAGAAATTATTTGGCCTTGTTCATTTGAGCCGTGGGTAAAGTAAGAAACTCCTATTTTTTGGTGAATTTCTAATTTAGTAAACTTTATATTGATTATAGTGATATTGTATGAATTACATTGTGTTCTTGTTGATTTGGAGTTCAATTGGGCGGTTTAGAATGAAATCCAGGTGATTAAGCTCGAGGAATTGACGTTTGGAAGCTTGGAGCTAGTGAAAAAAGAGGTTTTTGAGGAGTTTCGAACTTAGGGAGGAATTAGTCAAGGTATGGTTTTGGTTTATCATAGATAAAATATAATTTAACGTGAAAACTTAGGCTACAAAAACATAAGATAAGAATGAATTGAATGAATTATTGATGGATTAAGTATATGGTATATGATGTGTGTATAAAGAATAAATGAATTTGTATGTGTTAGATTGTGATTCTGATGAGTATAAAATAAACATGATTGTTGATGTGTTGAGAATTGATGATGAGTTTGTGAAATTGAATTGAATGGATTGGTTGAGAGATGTATGATTCGATCTTATAAACGGTTTGCTATTAGAGTTGGTTGGTTTTTGGAAAAATATTTAATATTAGAATTAGTTTGATTTTGAAATGATTTGATACTGGAAATGATTTGAATGATCGGGAGGTATTTGGTTTGGTGGTTAGGACCCTTGAAGGGTGGTAAAAGTCTGAGTTTTAGAGGAGATGCTACCGAAATATTTATGAAAATTGAAATTTAGTTTGAAGTAGTTATTTAGAAAGATTTGGATTTTTAAGGATTTTATAATTTGATTTTGAGTTATTAAGAAAATGATTATGTTTTGAGTTTGCTTTATTTAGGAAAGAATGAGTTGTGTTTTGAGTTTGAATTATTGATGAATCGAATGGGAGGAATATTGATGATTGAATGAGAATGAAGAATGATGAGATTATGATTTTAAAGTATGATTTTTAAATGAAATTGAATGATATTGAGAAATGGACTTGAAAATGAAATTGAATTTGATTAAGAGTTGAGACTCCGAGTAAGAGGCAGTGACATTGTCTACTTGCTCCGGGAAAGAGATGAGGAAGAAGAATGATGAAAATGGATTTTATTATGAAATTGAATGATTATGATAAATGAGACATGGTTGAGGATAATTGATGACAAGTATGTCTGTGTTTTCTCTCTGGTTGTAAGGGTGACAGGGCTCTTATTCCCTCTAACGGTGACAGGACACATAATCCCTCTAATGGTGACAGGGCACATAATCCCTCTAATGATGACAGAGCACGTATTCTCTCTAATGGTATTATTGCGCAACAGAGAGGCAGTGTTTGGATTAACTACCGAACATGTCAGGTTTGGCTATATAACTGACAAATGAGCTCATTAGCCATAGAACAGACATGCATCATATGCATTTGTAAGACTTGTTTGTGTATATATTTGTTTTGGATTGCCTAAGTGCTTGCTTGTTACTAACCACTATCTGATTTGCTTGCTATAACTGCATTTTATCTGTGTTTTCCTTGTCTGTATCATATATCTATGCAACTGAGAGATCCCTCATACTGGCTGAGGTGACGCTGAGAGTTGTTCCACTGGTGATTCGGGACTGAAGGAGAGTGAGATTGAAGTGTTAAGTTATATTTGGATTAGAACCTGAGTACCTTAGATAGTTTACCTAATTTCTGATTTAAAGTATAACTCTAAGTTTTGAATCTGGGTATTGAAGTTCTAGGATTGCCTTTGGCTTTTCCGGAACCTTATATATTATCTATATGGGCACATTTACCATACTGAGAACCTCTAATTCTCATTCCATACATATGTTGTTGTTTTCAGATGCATGACGCGAGGCACCGCACTAAGCATTCTGGTAACTCTTGGAAGCGAAGAACTATCTTGGAACTTGGTGTTTGTATTTGGTTTATGTTTATATATGTGTATAGATTTTCTATCTTGTATATATTATGTTTTGGCCCTCTTAGAGGTTGACTTAGAGAAACAGGATTTATATTTATCTGTTGGTTTATTTCTGGAGTTATATATATATATATATATATATATATATATATATATATATATATATATATATATATATATATATATATATTCTAGATGACCTTTGCTTCGCAGATCGAGTCTAGATCTTGATTATATAATTATCATTTGGAATTCTACTTTTATTTATCTGTCTTTTGATTTTCTGTATAAGTTTTTTATCTTTCCATTTTTTATGAGCATTATACCTTCAATTTTGTTTTCATCGTACTTCTTTTCTTTCAAGACTCCTAGTTACAACTTCTTTCAATTATATTACATTAGTATTTTTATTTTAGAAGTCGTAACACCTCACCACCTTTGATTTACGTCCTAGGCATAAAACTCTGTGTAATAGGGTATTATAGTTTGTACTGAATTTATTACATTAGACTAATAACTTCTTCACTACTATTAATTTTCTCATTATTAGTGAGTAGTTCTAAATCACTAGTTTCAAATGAGTGGGGGCAAGATACAATTCACGTAAAAAAAAAAAAAACTAATATCCAGAAAAATGATAGCAATTAAATTTTATTTGACATAGGTATCAAATACATGATGACAAAGACATACATCTAATCAGGAGTTGGCACAATCATTTTTCAAATGTTCATCTGTTGGAGTTATTTATATTTTTGGTTAATCTATATAGGGAGATTGTTTCAGAAGTTGGTGATGAAAACTACTCAAGTGGTAGTTAGAACAAATATTAGATTGTTTTGAACATGCCACATAAGGAGATTTAAATAGGGTCGAATCCTCAGGATAATAATGATGGATGCTGGAAGCGAATTTTGAAAGCCATAATAGTTCTGCGATCAGAGACTCAATGATGGATCCTTATAAGCTCAAATTATAATATCTTATAATTTAATTTAGACAAGTAATAAAAAAATTATAAAATTTTCAAAGAAGTTAAAAAGATAAAAATTTCTTTCTCTATGGAAATGTGCATATCAAAGATTACGCCATAGTCGACAAGACTATCACCAAAGTTTCGTTTCTTTATTTAATTTAGATAAAGACGTTTTTTTATATTAATATTTATATTTCACTTTCATTAATCTTTAAATAAGCTTTTTATTTATATGAAATATATTTTTCTAGACTTTTATTTTTATAATTTATTTGTTTATATGGATATAAGTAAAATTTAAAAGTTATCTATTTTTATTTTTGTCATTTACATATTATATTACCTGTGTTAGATAAAATATTGAAGTAACAAAAGTAAATACTAATATGGCAAAAGAAATTACATCAACAATTAACCTATTACTTTAATTTCGACAAGTAATAAAAAAATTATAAAATTTTTAAGGATGTTGTTTGAAAGGACATGAATCTCTTTCTCTATGAGAATGTGCACATCAAAGACTACACCACAGTTGGCAAGGTTATCACCAAAGCTTCATTTCTTCATTTTTTTTATTTAATTTATGGCTATGACCCTATCAACCACAAAGACAGCATATCTGAGAACCACGCATTATTTACAGTGAGTTCATTTCATTCAGGTACCGGGTCGATTTGGGACGAACTTTTGACATTCGCCTCAGGGTAGGATTAGCTACCATCATCGGACTCGGGTAAGCAGGCCATGTTGCTGGATCATATAACGGGACAAACTCCACCCTGGAGGCCTTGCGAATCTCTAACATCTTATGCACGTCATTGATATACACCTGCTAATCGAGGCACAGGTTAGCGTAGCATAGGAAGATCAACTGCTAAAACTTTTTCGCTAGGCATTTCGCGCACCTCAAACACTGCATTTCTTCTATCAAATCGATGCACAACTATAATTCCTACATATTGCATATTTGCTTCTATCCGCTGAGTGGCAAATTCAGAGTAACTAAATTCAACATGCTTGTGCTGGTGAGGCTCAACACTCCTCTGTATAAAAAAGCTCGTTCAACCGAAAATTTTGGGCACCCTTCAACACTGAATTTATGCTGCACTTGAGTAGGTTTGTCGTCATGTGACTCATCGATGCCCCTCATCAAATGCTAATACCCACTGGGGACGTTCGATGTTGTCGCACTACTGGCCATATGTCTCACCTCACTCTTGCAACCTCTTGTAATTGATTATGTACTCCTCCATTGTCCTTGAATAGCCTATGTTGACAACAGGCTTATGCAAGTACGAGACCTTGAGTGCCCTTAAAAAATTGCTACCGATGTGCCTAATGCAGTACATCCACCATGCTCTTGGAGGGTACAAATCATTGTTGCTACGATTTACTGCTGCCCGGATTAACTCATGTCGATAAGAGATTATCTCCATACCGTCTCATCTAACAACATGCCTTCATAAATTACTGAGAAACAAGTATTACGCATTAGCAGTCTCTCCCTCCATGATGGTAAAAGCTATCAGCATAATGTTTTGGTTCTTATCTTGTGCAACTACAACCAAAAGACAACCTTTGTATTTTTTTATAAAGGTGTGTACTATCAACATGAACCAGTGGCTTGCAATGCTAGAAAACTCTAATGCATGGATTGAAACCCCAGAATATCTGGTGAAGTATGTTGACATCGTCCACCTCTTCACTCCCATTATACAAGGATCATGTTTCTATTTGTATCGTTGAACCAGGCATCTTTTGAACCATTATTGAGAACCACAATGAAAAAGCTTGATAAGATTCTTCTCAACCACAAAATATTTTGGCTATCGACTTCTGCTTTGCCAACCAACCTTTCAGTAACTAATAGTGTAGTTGAACTTTGACTATACTTCTGCAATTATAAATTTCACTTTTATGGATGTGTCAGATTCAACCAATGGCCTCATAACCTTAGCAATTGAGTCTGAGTCCAACTTGGAGTGATCTTGTGAAATCATTCCCATAAAGCATCTGTGCCTCCCTTTGTATCTCTGTATCTCCCAACAATTTTTCTTTCGTATCAAGCTGGCTCAGATAAGCCAATCGCATCCACAGCCATACTTCTTGCATTTTGCATATAACGTCTGTGGCTCGGAGTGATAAACAACATAATCGACTCCTTTTAAGATAGTATAACTTCAAATTGCTGCAACGATTGACTTTCTAGAACTGTATTGCAATTCGAACCTGAACTTCATGTCCTCAGGATCAACAACCATTACAGAAAAAACAAATTGTCACTCATCGATCTATCCAAAATATAATATTAAGGAAATTATATTACTCACTTCTCGTGTACCTATGTTCGCATATTCGAATAATTTCGGTGCATGCATGGTGTCAAGATCCAAGCTACGCATAAAATGTGGAATGTCCATAGGTTGATTGACTGCGAGTGGAATCACTACGTTTTTTATGACTGCCTTACCTCCTCCATCACCATCGTTGTCCTCGTCACCGGCATTGTTGTAACACCCTACCACATTAAGCTTTACGCTTAAATCGTAAAACAGAGGTGGTGTGGTATTACGACCTCTAAAATAAATTGTATATATATAGTAACAGAAGAATTATAATATGTTAGGAGCCTTGAAGAATAGAGAAAACAAAAAATCGCGAAATAAAAGCGCAACGCTCAAGGAACGAGTTAACTTGCGTGCTAAGAAAACCATGACTATTAACCATAAGAAAACAAAAGTAGGAATATAGTGTCAAAGATATAAAATAACAAGCTCCTAACTCAGCCCGCAAAGTCAAGACTGGCCGGAGAATATTTACACATATATCCATACATATCCAAAACCCAAAAGTTTATATTCACAATCCTGCCTCTCCATAAACCTCTAAGAGGGTCAAAAAGAACAAGTTATGCAGAGAGAAAGCTAAGTACATATATATATATATATATATATATATATATATATATATATATATATATACATCATAGCATAACAAAATAACCCAATAACCACTCCGCTTCAAGAGTCCAGACGCCTAACGAGGTGCCTCTCGACCTGCATCTGAAAAATAACAACATAGTATGGCATGAGAACCAAAGGTTCTCATATGGTAAAGGTGCCACACACATAATATATAAGGTCCTAGAAATGCCAGAGGCAATCCTAGAACGCCGACACTCAGATTATAGAGCTTAAAGTATTAAACAGGAGTCATAAAAGGTGATTTTCTAAGAATGTTTAAATCTAACTTAACTTAACCTTAAATCTAAATTCCATAATGCCACTCCTCCATACCTCCAACTCCATAACGCATTTTCACAGAAAATAAACAGATAAAGGCAAGCACAAGAAGGTTACAGTTACTGCAGGTAATAAATACACATTTAACATGGCAAGTATATTTAGGCACACCCAATTAAAGCACAAGCAGGTAATTCAAGTAATATGCATATAATGCATGCCTGCCCTATGGCTGATGAGGCTCATCTGTCGGTTATCCAGCCAACCCGACAAGTCTAAATTGAACTTAGACTGTCCCTCGACGTGCATCCCCAAGAGTCTATGCATAGATTTTTCTCAAATAATCAATATTGCTCAATGGGGGTAACATTCCCGGGAATTTATATAGTGCCCAGTCACACTTACATCGTAGGGTCAACAGAGTATCGAGTTTTCAACCTGGTACACGTGGTGGCAAGCCACGACACTTTATCCAGGGAACCTCGTATCTCAAATCATTAAATCATTCAAGCCAAATTTCATATATAATCTTTCATCAGAACATCCAATCAAGTATCATATATAACTCATCCATAACATCTCATAATCAATTCATCACTTTTCAACTTTACGTCACCTTCAAGTTATCCTCATTTCCTAGCTTCATCTGATTATCAAGTTTAACACTAATAGTCATGACTAAAGGAATGAAAATAGAGGTTTAGAGGTTTGAAATTTAGTCTAAAATATTAAAAAATTGTTTGCTGAAATAGGGTCCACGCATACACGTGGGTGTAAACCTCACATCACGCATACGCGTGAACATGCTTGTTTACTCCTTACGCGTACGCATGGGACTCGTTGCGTACGCATCGCCAAAAATCCTCTCAACGCATATGTGTAGGCATACGTTCTTTTAAAAAAATAAGGCAGATGCAGTAGTGATGCAGCAGTAGCAGAATTGAGAAAACAAAGCTGCATAATGTGGTTCAAAACACAGTTTATAAACTCAAACTTCCAAAGGGCATAACTCAGTCATTTTAAATCGTTTTTCTTCCATTCTTTGAACGGCATAAACTTCACGAATCCAATTTTTATTTAAAACAAGTTGAATCAATTTAGAGTTCTAGAATCCAAGTTAAAGCCCGCCAAAGTTTAGCCTAAAACCAAAAGCTGGTAAACAATTTTAAACCTCATTCATTCCATTCCTTTCTTTTCCAATTCTAACAACACCAACTCAAATACCAACATTAATGCCCAATAAATTTTACATTATTTCATCAATCTCCATTCCTTAATATTACACAATTCCCAACAACAACACTCAACCAATTATGTTCATCAACAACAACATTCAACACATTCAATTATGGTTCTTTCCAAAACAACATAACAACCATCATCCATAATCTATTACTAATTATCCACAAACACCTACCAAGTATATTCAACAACAAATTACAAAACATTAAACATACACCTGCATTCCAACTTATCCTATGGTCATCTAGCCTAAGTTTTCACAGAACATATATATTAAATGCAAGAAACCTAAACCATACCTTAGCCGATTCCCAAGTATTATCCAAGACAATTTTTCTAAAAAGAACACAGCCATCAAAACCTCAACTAATTAGCTTCCTCCAAGTTCCAGTATTCACAATTTCAAGCTCCAATTATTTATTCACAATCTAATACACATTTATAACACACATATATCCAATTTAATACTTAAAGCTCAAATTTAATGAAATTAAAATAAAATTATCATATCCTCACCGTACCCAAACTTCACATAAGCAAGAGTGAACGTTTTTCTCAAGCTAATTGGATTCCAAAACATCAGAAATCAAAGAAATTCAACCTTCCCATTGAAAATTTGAAAATTGGAGGAAAAGAGGGATGAGAATGATTAAACAAGTTACTAGTGAAATTGTTCCGATAGAAATGCAAAGTTTGACGCGGTGGACTCGTGGCCGTAAACGGCGCGGCGATTGGAGCTCGGACGGAGAAGTTATTGGAGTTGGAAAGTTACTGTAAGGGTTGGGGTATTTCATTCCTCTCCTCCCTGGAAAAGCTTTCAGCTTCACGTTGCTGAAAATGAGGGAGATAGTTGTGCTGGGTTCATTTAATAGGTCGGTTCGGTTGAACCGACGGCCCGGTTTGGGTCTGATTCAACTGATTCGGTCTGTCCGGTCCAATTTTAGACCGTTTTCTTCGAAATTAGTGTCAAAATTCTCGTTTCGATGAGCTCTATCCTAATTTGATATAATTTTCACATTTCTAATCCTCCTTATTAAAAACTAATTTATTGACTAATTATTTAATAATTTAACTGGGGTTTATAATTGTAGGTAGCTTCAAAGTCCTCTTTGATATCATAGTTCATTCCTTTATACACTTCAACTCTGTCATCTTCCACATGTGGGTCATGTTGAATCCCATCCGCAGCTATATGTTCAAATTTATCATACAACTCAATCTTTGAGTGTTGCATCAGAGTTTACTGGTGAATATGAAACATACGCTAAATACTTGTTTAGGCAATGATAGACATAATATCTAACTGTATTAAGCCACCAAATACGATAACCAGACTCCTATAGAGAATATTGCCAACTCTCTTTAAAACATCACTATGCTTTGATAGAGATTGTACTATAGTTCAGCGAACGTCACAGTGCATAGAACCACAAACAAAAATAGATTCCTACATGCGAAGCTCACTTTTTCATGTGTATTTCGTATAATCTCACCATTGTGGTACACCAATATATTTGCAGTACCCTCCATCACACCAACAATACACTAAAACACTTCTCTCGTAATAAAGTAAAATAGTAACGAGTTTCGGTTTTTATAGGCAGAGCACCCACCACACGTCACGTGTTAGAATCACATCGAATCAACAGCTGACACATGTCCAACACACCCTTGTGTGTTGACCCCAATCTGGATGCGTGTCCAACATGTGCTCTGCATGCTAAATTAGCATGTGCCATGCGTGTTGGATCTGCTCTACCTACCGCGTGTGTCGACATGCAATTATATCAAAAAAGCTAATTTCCAACCAAAACACCCAAATTATCTCCATATAGAAAAAAAATAGCCATTTTTTACACTAATATTTATGTTCACTTCCATTAATTTTTAAATAAGTTATTTTATTTTATTTTTATAATTTATTTGCTTATATTGATCTAAGTAAAATTTAAAAATTATCTATTTTTATTTTTATCATTTATATATTATATTATCTAACATTGTGTTAAATTAAATATTGACGTAACAAACATAAATACTAGCAAGGGAAAATGAATTACATCAATATTTAACATATTACTTTAATTTAGACAAGTACTAAAAAAATATAGAATTCAAGAATGTTGTTAGAGAGGACACAAATATTTTTCTCTGTAGAAATGTGCCCATAAAAGATTACGCCACAGTCGGCAAGATTGTCACAAAAGCTTCATATTTTATTTATATAATTTAGAGAAATGCACTTTTTTATACTAATGTTTATATTCACTTCCATCAATCTTTAAATAAGTTTTTTATTTATATAAAATATTTTTTTAGATTTTTATTTTTGTAATTTATTTGTTTATATTGGTCAAAGTAAAATTAAAAAATTATCTATTTTTATATTTGTCATTTATATATTGTATTACCTAACATGGTGTTAGATTAAATATTAACGTAGCAAAAGTAAATACTAACATGACAAAACAAACTACATCAACATTTAATCTATTACTTTTATTTAGACAAGTAATAAACACATTTTAGAATTTTCAAAGATGTTGTCAGAAAAGATACAAATTTCTTTTTCTATGAGAATGTGCACGAAAGATTATGCCAAAATCGATAAAGTGGTCAAAAATCTTCATCTCTTCATTTAATTTATAGAAAAACACATTTTTATACTAATATTTATATTCATTTCTGTCAATTTTTAAATAAGTTTATTATTCATATAAAATATATTTTTTTAGATTTTTATTTTATAATTCAATTTTTTATATTATTCTAGGTAAAATTTAAAAATTATCTATTTTTGTTTTTGTTGTTTATATATTATATTACCTAAAATTGTGTTAGATTAAATATTGACATAAAAAGAATAAATACTTACATGGCAAAACAAATTACATCAATATTTAACCTACTACTTTAGTTGCTGATAGAGTAAGATAAAAAAAGTTTAAAAATTTATATAAACAATTTTTTTTGTAGAAATTATAAAAAAATATTTTATAAGAAATTAAATTTTATTTAAACTTGCTTTTGGTTATTAACTTAAACATTTTTATTTGTTTAGATTGTGACTAAAAGCCCAAAGCATACATCTTATTACAGTGCATAAACCCAAATAGAAAAGTCGTTAACAAGAAAATAAGTCCAATTCGTCTAAAAACAGCCCATTACCGTGCATAAGACAATCAGCGAACCAGAGAGTTGCCTTAGAATGGCGTCGAGGTTAGTTTACTAATTCGTTTTGCCATTTTTTATTTACAAAAATAGTTCTTCAATATTTATTAGTAGTATCCATGCAACATAGATTTACTCAGGCGATTTTGGAACTAACTGATTAGTGACACACTTATGATTTCATTGTTTTACATGCTTGACACTGAACCTTTTTATGTGTAACCTGTGAGAAGGAATTTACACTGTTATGAATCTCTGTGTTTTGGTAATTTTATGTTTCTATCAGTTTGGAATGAAGTTGTTTCAATATTTCCTAATTTGATTATGAATATCATGGTCTTTTTTTATTTTATTTGTTGATTTTGTTTCTTCTTTTGGTTATTTATTTATTTAGAGTTAGTCTCTGAATTACGGAGTACTGTATTCTTGAAAAAAATGAATCCATTTCATTTGCAGTCTGTACCATCAACTCATCCTCTTGGATCTCTTCAGTTTCCGATGTTACCTCCTGAACCACCAAATTCAATTCATTTTGGCAAAATTGAAATGTTTGCAAACATCTCAGAGAATTGCAGGATACTCCTAATCTTGCAAAGACAATATATGTTTTTTTGGCTTTATATATTATTTCACCTTTTTAAACTTAATGTTTCTACAGAATTAATAGCTTTTATGTTATAAGCCAGTCAATTACATTCTTATCAAAATAATAAACTTGCTGTTTTTCTTAGGCAGAAGGAGCAAGAGATGTTGATGATGATCAAAGATGGTAAAGTGTCGTTAGAAGATGTGAAACATGGATCTAATGAACCTTGCCTGTCTTGTTTTCTAGAATGTTTACAAGACATAAGGGTTAATAAAGAATCCCAAGAATTATTGGCAGTTGAAGTAAGAAATTATTTGATGTCAAAGCTAAGATCTGCGCTGGAGCCATTCAGATATGTTGCGAATGAAGCAAGTCCATAGGAGGAGAAATCCGCGACTACAAGTTTGCGAATAAAGTGTACAAGTCCAAAAGAAATAAGCACTGGCGGAAGAAGAAAAGGAAGTGTATTGCAGAAATGCTATCAAAGGTTACTTTCCCTTTGTTTTTGTGAGATGTTTTCATTGCTATTTATTGTAGTCGTTTCTTGAAACTCGTTCTATGTTTGGATCCATAGTCCTTTCTCTGTCAAAAAATAAAAAATATAGGAGCGAGAGGAGTTTCATTGCATTGACCGAGAAGCTGATGAATGGAGAGCAAGGGAGATTTCTAAGGATGCTACAAACTACAAGGTATTGATGTTTTTGCTTGCTTACTGTTTACTTTGATTGAATTTGCTAGTAAGCTTTTGCTGTTGCCAGGTTAAAGAGGAAAAGTATGTTTGCTGTCTACATGATTAATTTATGTCCAAAATATGAAGCACATGATTCTCAAAATCAGATATACGATTGTAATTTTTGGCAAAATTCAAGGATTAATTGGTGGCATGGTAGCTATATACACTACAAGAAAAAGGCGTATTTGTAACAAAAAATATTGTTACAAAACGTCGATATTTTGACACAAAAGTTTTTTGTAACAAAAAAAGGGTCCATTGCAGTAAGTCCCGTTACAAAAAATTTTTGTAACGAAAAATGGAACTGTTACAATTCAATACCATATTTTGTAATAATTTTTTCTGATACAAAAAACCAGAAGCCGTTACAAAACTGGTAACAAATTTTGATCTTGAAGGTATTTTTCGTGACAGTTAATTTTTTTCCTATCAAAAAAATTTGTTACAAAATGTAACATGATTTGGTAACATTTTTTTTCTTCAGTTAAGAAGGCAAATAAGTTATTTTGTAACAACTTTATTTTTATTACAAATTACATGCATAATTTAGTAAATTAGTTTTTAAATTAACTAATATAATAATGCTTTTAATAAGCTAGTTTACATCTATTTAATATGCAAAAACATACATAAGTCAAACAAGACCCTTTTAGCTAAAATTGTCTTGAAACAAAATAACATTAGCTAGTGAGTACATGGATTAGTTCAACCAAAACATAAAAGTTCTAACATAAAAGTTCAACCAAAACATAAAAGTTCTAACATAGATTAGTGTCTCTATGCATCAAAACATTCTTGAGCCCTCAAGGTAGCATATGGTCACCCTTTCAGCACTCCTGTAAATAAGAAAAACCGAAACCAAAAAGTTAGAAACAAGATATAACACTATCTATAAATTTTCCATTAAGTTTTATCCAAACTGTTTAGAAAAAATTCGGCAGAACCTCCCCTAAAAATTGGATATTTCCACCGTTCACGGTTCCAACAAACACAACCAATATACAACTTATATCTCAGTCATACCCAACCAAATTTATCAAACCAAATAATAGGATATTTGTCATTTTTCAACGATGACACAAGTAAAATGTGATAAAGAGATCCATATACAAATTAAAGTATACTAATATAAAATGGGAATCATCTACGAATATGTATTCAAACCATAAGCAACTTTAGGAGTACCTTTAGGGTCTAGTTTGTTTCATTGTCAAAGCGCGCTATGAGAGAGTTGACAACAGCTTGTTGAGTTTCCAATTGAGCTTTCATTTGAGCTAATTCTTCCTCTTGCCATGTTCGTTGCTCTTCAAGTTTTTCTTTGAGCACATCTATTTCCTTTGTTAGCTCCTCACTGTCTTGCATTGTCTCTTGAAGTTGTGCTTGAATCCTTAACCTAGACTTTGAAGCCTTTAAGCCATAACTTGCACCACTTTTCTCACCTCTCACAATTAGAAAAGCTTCATTTGGAGTGAGAGGATTTTCCAAATCATAGGAGTCATCGAGCATAGTGCTAATATCATCCTACACAATCCAATTTGTAATTTGAAAATGGAGATAATATTTAACTTTCATACAACAAAAAGAGGAAAAGGTTAGGAATGTTACATCAATTTGTTTAGCTTTTTCATTCACCCACTCTCCATTACTCTTTTGATGAGTAATTTGCCATAATTCTTGAATGTCAGGCTTGACACCGGTTCTAGGATGGCGCTGCAAATTTTTTGGAAGTGTAAAATATAGCATGTAGTTAAGTGCAAACGTGACATAGCAAAAAATATAAGACCAAATTAAAAATTTAAGACTATTTACCCGATCACGTCTAACAACTTGAAATGTCCTTCGACCAACAATATGTGGTACAATATGATGCTTTCTATTATCTTTGTTTCTTAAACTTTTTTCCTATAGAAGACCAAACTCACAAAAGATAAAAGGAGGTCAGGTATAATAATTTGCATTGACCTAAAATAGCAAAACAATATAAAAAAAACTCAATGGCTGTCACAATGAAAATTTCAAACCTGAAAAGAAGGACTTCCAAAGTAGGACACCAAATTCTCCCATGTCTTCGGTAGAATATTGTTTGGTGGATTTTAAAGGCGCTCCTCATCAGTTTGATACAACTCATAGTGCTCACGCAATCTTGAGTGCCAACTTCGATAACATATGTTAGCCTTAGCTAAAATCATGTTGTGCATTACTTGCGTATCAGCTATATCAAACTTTTCCTACAAATGATTTGTCAAAGTTAGTTAGCAAAAATAACTTCTACAATAAACTGAATAACAGAAAATATAAATATCTATTACCAAAAAAATGTCGCATATTTTTTGCTTGACATCATCTCCAACTTGGCTCTATTTCTCTACATCCAAAGAAGCATTTTGTCTTGTAACAATACCCACTTCAGATGCAAACAGATCAGCATGGATGCCATTAGGAGCTAAGTTCTCCAAAGAGATCGGCAATTCCAATTTCTCATTTGTCTTTGTTTTGATAACCCTATTTGTTGCAATCCCACGCGAAGGTCCCTTTTTACCAATACGCCTATCAACAGGGGCAGTGGGTGGTGCTGAAGTAGGGTCTGCCGGGGCTGGGACAGGTGTTGCTGGGGCTGGGGCAGGGGCTGCATGGGCTGCCAGGGCTGGGGCAGGGGCTGCAGGGGCTGCTGGGGCTAGGACAGGGGCTGCAGGGGCTGGGATAGGTGCTGTAGGGGTTGCCGAGGCTGGGGCAGGGGCAGGGGCACGTGCTGCAGGGGCTGTGGCAGGTGCTCGTGGTGTATAACCAGATGCAGCAGCCCTTGTCAATCTCTGTGTAGCCATTATGTTATGCAATCTACAATAAAGTTAACAGAGATAAAATTAGAAAAATAAAATAATAAAATAGAAACATAATTTAATATACAATTACACAAAGGAAAGCACATTAATAAAAGTTGGTACTTGATTCAAAATATATTATAGATTTCAAAAAAGTTAAACAAGTGGAATAAAGAGTGAAGAACTTAGAAAATGCAAATATGATGTGAATTCGTAAAGTTTAACTAATTTAAAGGCAATCACCATTCCTATACAAAAAGTGGATAAAGTATATTCACAATCCTATACAAAAAATGGATAATTTAGTAATTGCAAATATCTTCTTCTTCTTCTTCTTCTTCTTCTTCTTCTTCTTCTTCTTCTTCTTCTTCTTCTTCTTCTTCTTCTTCTTCTTCTTCTTAGGCACGTCCACACTTGATCCCTCTATGTCACCTCTACTCAATTCCATCAACAAATTGATATCACCCGAAGATGGTACTTGATTAAAGCTTCCCATTTCATCTTGTTGGTATGCCTCTTCTTGCATGATATCTTGCTTAGGCACATCATATGTATTGCGAGGCTTTACTCGGACCACAGTACACCAATTAGGCCTTTTAATTGCCTTTACATAGTATACTTGCTCAGCTTGACATGCTAAAATGAAAGGCTCATCCTTATATCTAACATATGTGACATCCACATTTATGAATCCATACTCATCTTTACAATATCCCCTACTTTGATTTCGTCCTATTGGAAGAACATCAAACCACTTACACTTAAATAAGATCACTTTATATTTTCCGACATAATCTAACTCAATAATATCAGTCAACACACCATGATAATCCACATCCCCAGTCAATTCATCTCCCTTCACAACTACTCCACTATTTTGAGTCTTCAAAGATGCTTCATGGGTTTTGCTACGAAATGTAAAACCGTTGACAGCACATGTGTTGTAGAAATGTGCACGTCGATCAGGACCTCTTGCTAGAGAAATCAGTTGATTATTCACTCGTGCACTCCCTACTTTGTGTAGATCTAAAATCTATATTAATGAATTGCAATTAAAACTAAATACTACCAAGATACTCTTGAAAATTCTACAACTATCAAAGTTTACTCATTTACCTTCCTTTCAAACCATTTCACAAATTGATCCTTGTGCCTTTTTTGCAGATTTCTTGGATTTTCTCTTGTTAAAATTGCCATATGTTCCCATGGTTGAACTTCTTCACAATTCTTCAGCACATAGAATTGAGCTTCTCTATGCTCTAAGATACTAAGTTCCTTGTATGCCCCTTTACAACTAAACTGTCCAAGTTCTTTGAACACATTTATGCCTCGCATAGGCTCATTCTCGCCAGTGTCAGAAATCTTAGAATTTTCATCCAAATATCTCCCCACAAGGGTCATTGCTTCTTCAGAGATATAACCCTCAGATATTGACCCCTCAGGACGTGCTTTGTTTCCCACATAACTCTTTAGTGTGTGCAAATATCTAAAATTGAATTTTTAAGGAATGTTACAAACCTATATATAGAACACTATAAGGCAGATTCTAAGTTATTGTCAATTCTAAAGGGCTAACCTCTCAACAGAGTACATCCAGTGATATTGAACTGGTCCGGCTAACTTAGCTTCATGGGCAAGATGAACGATTAGGTGAACCATCACATCAAAAAAAGCTGGAGGAAAAACCATCTCTAATTTACAAAGTGTTATTGCAATCTGGGTTTCAAGTTTGTCTAGGACGACCACCTTCAACTCTTTAGAACAAAGCTCTCCAAAGAAAATACTTAAATGAATCAACGGTTCACAAACTTCTTTGGGTAAAAGCTCACGAATGGCAAGTGGTAGCAGCCGTTCTATTAGGACATGGCAATCATGGCTCTTCAAGCCATAAATTTTGCAATCTTCAACGTGCACACACCTTCCAATATTTGATGAATACGAATCAGGCAACTTGAGTTCTTTCAAGAACTGACAAAGAAATTGCCTTTCATTCTCCTTCCTAGTCTTTGACAAAGTATATTTGGCAATCGGCATCACAAACTTGTTGCCCACTCTACGAGGATGAAGGTCTCTCTTGATACCCATAAGTTGAAGATCAAGTCGTGCATTAAGATTGTCCTTTGTCTTTCCATCTATATTTAACAGTGTACCCAGTATATTATCGAAGACGTTCTTCTCTATATGCATTACATATAAATTATGACGTAACAATAACGTCTTCCAATAAGGCAACTAAAAAAATGCTTTTCTTTTTCCAATTTCCAGCCGCCTTGTCATGCTCAGACTTCTTTTTCTTTTTACTATTGTTCCCAAACTCCGTTTGTTCAAAAGTCTTGAATTCTTCTGCGACATCATAACCAGAAAGTGGCTTAGGTACTTCGCCAAGTTCCCTGGTATTGTCGAAAGAACTCTTATTTCTTCGCCATGGATAATCATGCGGCAAATAGCGGCGATGACGCATATAGCAATGCTTGTGTCCATGTTTCAGCCTCTTAGAACTAGTTTCCCTATGGCAAAATGCACATGCTAGTGCACCTTTAGTGCTCCAACCGGATAACATAGCATAGGATGGATAATCATTTATTGTCCATAAAACTGCAGCAGACAACTTAAAGTTCCATTTCTGAACCACATCAAATGTTTCAACACCCCCTTCCCACAATTCTTTCAACTCTTCAATTAACGGTCCTAAGTATACATCAATAGAATTGCCAGGGGATTTAAAGCCTGGAATAAGTAGAGATAACATCCAATTTGAATGTTTCAAAACGATCCAAGGAGGATAGTGATGATTAGATTTTTGACGGTTTAGAATTTCACTAATGAAATCTCGTTGTAAAGTATAGTTTCTAAACCAAGCAAAAATCCTTTCATACAAAAAGTTGTTTGTCACTAAAACAAACCCCTAAATTTATAAACCGAAGTATTGAACCTCGGGTCGTTCTCCCTAGGAATTACAAAAAAGTGTCTTGTTATTGGTTTGAGTTATTTTGGGGTTTTGATAAGAAGCATGAAAAGTAAATGGCAATGAAAATAAACTAACAACTATAAAAGGCTCTTGGCAAGATATGAGAATTAGAAGTCCTATCCTAGTTACCCTCCTCAATCGTGATGAGAATTGCTCATTGCTCCCACTTAGTTAACCTCTAACCATGGAGGGAAGTCAAGTGGATGAATCAATTTGATTCCCCTAGTCCTAATCAACTCCTAAAGGAAAGACTAGTTTTAGAGGCATTCAAATCAATTAGCAACTTCTAATTATCAATCAACAAAGGAATTAGATAACTCAAGAGTCACTAATTACTCCACCTAGGCCAAGAGGAACAAAACCTACACTAAAATCCAACCAAGCATTTCATCAAACACTTAGAAGGCACAAAAGGAAAGCATAGCAATTTGAGAACAAGAAAAGAATCTAACAACAATTATTGCAAAGGATTAACAACAACAATCAAGGAAATCACAATTATTATGAATTACCTCAAATTGCATTATTGAAAGAAAACAAAGGAACAACAATCTATCCAAATCAAAATGAAGAATTACAATTATTAAAGCACATAACTAGAAAGAGGAAGAGGAGAAGATTAAGAATTGGTAAGGAAAAGTGAATCAAAGCATGAATTAAACCTAGATCTAAGAAGAGATATTAACCTAAACCTAATCCTAATTCTAGAGAGAAGTTCACTTCTCTCTCTAAAACTAATCCTAATTATGCTATATGCTTCCCTAGATTCAACAACATGCCTTCCCCTCAATCCTTGATCCTTTTATTCCTTTCTCCTAGCAATTGGCGCCAAAAATGGGTTCAGAAATCCTCTCAAATCGCTAGGCACGTGTTGCTTTAATGAAGTCATGTGTGGCCATCGACGCGTGCGCGCACGGTACGCGTGCGCGTCCCTGGTCGATTCTGCAATGTGCGCGCGAGCGCCTTGTGCGCGTGCGCGTGCTTGGCCGAGATCAATTCTTTTGCCTTTTTGTGTTTCTCTCCATTTGCATGCTTCCTTCCTTGCTCCTTTGATCCATGCCTAGCCTATTTCAATCCTGGAATTACTAGCAAACACATCAAGGCATCTTATGGAATCAAGGAGAAATTAGAATTCATCAAAATAAGGCTTAAAAAGCATGTTTTTACATTTAAGCACAAATATGGGAGAGATAACAAAACCATGCTAATTCATAGGCTAAATGTGACAAAAGGTTATCAAAACACTCTAAATTCAATACAAGATAAACCCTAAAAATGGGGTTTATCAGATAGTTATATGGAATGAGAACAACTGGCCAAGTACTATAGGAAATGTTCATATTGCCGAATGGATTGAATCCATCACTAGCAACTCCAAGCCTGATATTTCTAGCATCACGTGCAAACCATTCGTGCTCCTCATCAAATGTCTTCCACGCCATCAAATCTGCTGGGTGTTTTAGGACTCCATCATCAAGTCGTTTCTCTTTGTGCCACCTTATTGCTAGCGCTGTTTCTTCACACATGAAAATCCTTTGAAGCCTAGGTTTTAACAGAAAGTATCTTAGTATCTTCTGGGGTACCTTCTTCCGTAGGTTATTCTTTTCATTCCCCTTCCTCTTCACCCATCTAGATTGCTTACACTTTGGACATTCATCAAGACCAGCGTATGCTTGCCCCCGAAACAAAATGCAATCATTCACACAAGCATCTATCTTCTCGTAATCTAATCCCAAATCTCGAATCACTTTTCGAGCATCATAAAATGAAGTTGGACAAGAATTTTCTTTTGGAAATATGCTTTTTAGAAAGAGCAACAAAGCATCAACTGAATTGTTGCTCCATCCATAGCGACATTTTATTTGAAACAACTTGATAATGAAAGATAACCTTGATATCCCACTGTCCGGATACAGGCTTTGCTCATAATCCCTCATTGGCCTCTGGAACCGCTTTGCCCCCTGATGATGTTCTTCTTCTATATTTTCATCTACGTTGGTAGCAAAATATCTCGGCGTCTCCCCTAGTGTTTCTCTTCTAAAGATGTTATACAACATCTCATAAGTAGCAGAATCATTCTCCCTTTCACAATCAATTTCATTTAGATCAGACACATCTATAGTGGATGTATCTTGAAGTATCTCACCATGATGCACCCATGTTTTATAAGAGGTCACTATCCCCCATTGGCGCACATGATGATGAACTTCATTTCTAAATTTGAACATAAAATTATTGCATTTGGGACAAGGACAATGTATTTGATTTTTTACACCGGGTTGAGAGAAGGCAATATCCAAAAATAATTCATCGAGGCACTTCCTAAACTCAGGAGTACGCCTATCAAAATTAACCCAATATTTCTAGTAATTGACCATTGGACTAATTTCTGCAGGAGAAGAGAATGGATAGAAGGATGTAAAGAGTGAAAACAAAAAGCGGGGCATGACATAGCATAGCATCACAGCGGCTATCACTTTCAAAATCACCAAAAAAAGTGCAAACAATAGAATCAAAATAATAAAACCCAGAAACAAAAAATAGAACAAACATATCAACTCTCCAAATAACCTAAAAATCAGATAATCAACCATGTTACAAACCAATACTTTCAACCACAACATCAACATAATCAACTAACAATATTTTCAACCATAATATCAGCAGAATCAAGGTTCAATATTTCAGCTAAGATTATCAACTAACAGCATATTTAACAATACTCAAATAAACTGAAGTTACCTTTAGCAGAAACGTAATCGGACCAGACCAGACCAGCAGGAGAAGAAGGACAGCCGAATCAGACCAGCAGAGGCAAAGGACAACGCCGGATGAGCAGAGCAGCATAAACTATCCTAAATTAATGCAATGTAAAATACACAAAATTATTAACAGAATTTAAACAATATCTATATGTTACTAAGGATCAAATAGTTACCTACTTTACTCAATTCACAAACACAAAAGTATAAAAAAAATATTGGAACAGAGTAAAAAGAAAGCATAAGCTAATAACACTAATATAGTCAAACAGATATAAAACTAATATTTTCAGTCACAACATCAGCAGAATCAAGGTTCAATACTACTTTAAACTGGACTTACCTTCAGCAGAGGAGAAGATCGTAGCAGACCGCCAGCAGACCAACGAAACACGGCAGAACCAAAAGAAATTAAAGACTGCAACACAACACCAAAAGAAGACCCTTTTTTAAATCTTCATCATTTCACTATCAAGCTAGGAGACAAACTTTTTAGTGCTAATAAAAGTTTCTTCTGCTTTATTATATATCTCAGATTTTCCAACTTTAGTATACAACCCTCAAGAAAGGAAAAAGAACAAACAGAACAACATATTAAATAATTTAGTTTTACATAATTAGCATAAATTTTTCTCTTCTAAACCTACAATAAAACAGCAAGAATTAAGTCCACAAAATTAATTTACAATAACTACATATTAGAAAAAATCATCACCTCTAGACTGAAGAATGTCAGAAGCAGATCCAAACTCAGTTCTCAGCGACGGGTTGGGGCTGTTCCACCGTCGAAGACGCAGGCCACCGGCGAGGAGATGTGACCGCACGATCAGAGCTTCGGTACGAGCAGAGCTTCGACACGAGCAGAGCTTCGGCACGAACAGGGCACAACCAGCAGAGGAATCACCCACCAAGACGACCACAGATACGGTGGTAGCAGAAACAGAAGAGGTTAGACGCGGAGGCAGAGAAGGCGGAAGGCAGCGGAGCCAAGATGGCCACGACGACACAGACGGAGGTGAGTAGTGGCACCGACGAACCAGATTCGACCAGCGACTTGAGGACCACGACGCAGCCGGAGACGTCTCTGAGGGGCTATGCCGGTGACTCTTCCTCCGGCAAGCAGCTCTTTTTTCCCTCGCAGATAGGGTTTGTTGACGACACCATGGGTTGAGAGTTAGTGAGTGTGAGGCTTCGAGTGAGGTGGGGGAATGGGAGAACCTTAAGGTTTTTTTTTTTTTACCATTTTACATTCACTAGCTATTAGCCCTTGGTTTTTTTAACATTGCATTTAGTTTTTTACATTTTTTTGGAATATTTTTAACTCTTTGTTATTTATATTTATAAATTAATAAAAAAATTTAAAATTTTACAAATTAGTTTTAAGTTATCTTAAAATTCTGATTATTAAAAATTATATACTAATTTTCTAAAGGCATATAAATTAATATTTACATCATTTAAAAATTAATGAATATGTAAAAAATAATCTATAAAATATATTTTAAAAGAATTATATAAATAATTTTTTTATTTCTGAAACAAAATAAAATTATTTTAAAAAAATATAAAGACAATTTTTTTAATTCTTAAAGTTTTTAACATTGTGAAAAAAAAGGTATAAATTATACATATATTTTGTGACACAAAATAAAACTTGTTACAAACAATGTTAAATTTGGTGACAAATTAATTTTTTGTTACAAATTAATTTGAGTTTTTCAGACAAAAAGATATTTTGTTACAAAACATTTAGATTTTTTGAAACAAAAAAATTATTTTGTTACAAAATACTACGAATTTTTGCAACTACTTTACTTTTTGTTACAAAACATTACAATATTTTGTAACAACACACTGGCGCGTTACAAAAACTACCATCATTTGTAACAAAATACAATGTATTGTTGCAAAATATCTGTATGTTTTGTAACAACTTTTAATGTTGTTACAAAACATACTCTTTTGGTAACAATCAGCAACTATTAATACAAAAAAAATGGTTTTTTGTAAATATTTTTAATTTGATACAAAATTTTTGTTACAAATGTTCCATTTTCTTGTAGTGATATGAATGACTAAAAATTTAACTTCTCAATTTTTTATTTTTTTATTTTTTTTATGTTTTTTTCAAATCTCGTTACACATAATTATAGTCAACATGTTGCTACAATATTGTTTATATGCTCTATGTTTCTGGATTAAGAGAGCAGCTAAGTTGTAACGTTTTCAATTCATAATATTTCCAATAATGTTTTCTGTGTATTGCTTAAAATTGTTTACATGCTATATGTTATTGCTTCTTTTGCTACTATTTTTTCTTTAATAGTTTCTTAGTGAGATGTGAGAACTGGTGAAATTGAGTAATTGTGTAATCTATTTACACATTTGATTAGTATAGATATATTATCAGTTGCTTCAGTTTGAACTACAATTTATATATGTCTTAGGAATGTCTGAAATATGTCTTTTGCAGATGAAAAAGATGAAGAAAATTGCTAAGCTTAAAGCCAAAGAAGAGAAGAAGAAATTAGAGGCCGAGATAAACTTTCGTTCTGTACAAATGACTGGTAAATAATTGTTAAATTGTGGTTTATGTTAACTTTGGAAAAGTAGTCAAATGTTATATAGAATTTACCAATGTTATGTGATGACTTTTATATCTCGTGTCTACTGACTACCTAAGTTATGTGAATCCTTTCCATCATGCTATGCTCCTAATCAGTTTACTATGATGTTTTGTTCTTCTGTCCTGTAGTTCCTTTTCATGTTGTCTTTCTTTACCACAAGCCCATTTTTTTACGATCGAAAATCATTTGCAGAAATTTTTTCATCTAGCTGTATGTTTATTCTATCAACATAAATAATTTATTTTTTATCTCACACTATTTAATTCATACTTTTAGGTGTTGATTTTGTTACATTATATCATTTCACATCACAGCTTGAAATGGTCTTGGTTGTGGACAAGCTTCAAGAATTACGCTCCTTAAGGATTCAAAAGTTGAAAAAACAAAGTATGCTCTTAGTTATTTATTTATTTAGAGTTAGTCTTTAAATAACGAGTAATATATGTTGGAAAGAAATGAATCCATTCTATTTTTAGTTTGTTCCACTACCTAATCCTTTTGGACCTCCTAAAAACCTGCAACATTTGAACTCTGGTTGTCTTTTTTTTTTATTTAGATCATTCCTAAAAGTCTTGAGCAAAGAGGGAGAATTACAAAAGAGTTCTTTATGACCCTAACAATCTCGAACAATACCATCAAGAAAAATTAAATTACACAGACACTAAATCCTACTCAGCACATTCAACATATCTCCCATTCTATCAGTAACATATCCCACCTAACATTACATACCAACACAATTTCATGACTCACCAACCACATACATGCATATATTATATGAAGACACCTTATATTACTAAAGCACCTTTATCCTTTAATTGTGAATGTACATATCATTTGATTCATGAACTCCACGGTGTGTCCACTACTAGCTATGTTCAAAGCAATCTGCTCTCATTGATCCTTAGCCTGAAACCATTTGTTGTCCTTGTATACCACTTTCATATGTTGAAAAGTGTGGATTTTATTCTTTGTTTTGCTTCTCAAGAATCGTAACTCCTAGCTAGTGTCCTCCATTCCTTTAATCTAGTCAACAATATCTTTGTAATTAACTATCACAGTAACCTCTTTAGCTATGACACCAATTTTTTCTAAAAAGAACTGACTTGTATCTTCCAATCCTTAGAGTATCACCTCTCTAGCCATGCTTGCATAGGCCCAAATAGAAAAGTCATCGAAAAGAAAAGAAGCCCAATCGGCCCAAACATAGCCGACAAACTAGTTTGCAACATCAGTGTCAGTCATTGTGAACTACCCCATTGGAATGCACTACCCCGCAAAACGCGATCGGCAAACTAGAGAGCCGCCTCAGAATGGCGTCGAGGTTAGTTTTCTACTTCATTCTGCCAATTTTCATTTACAAAAATAATTCTTTATAATTTTTTTAGTAGCATCCATGCAACATGGATTTACGAGGGTGATTTTGGAACAAACTGATTAGCGTTACTTTTATGGTTTCATTATTTTACATGCTTGACTTTGAACCTCTTTGTGCGTGACTTGAGAGAAGGAATTTAAAGTGTTATGAATCTATGTGTCTTGATAATTTTATGATTCTATCAATTTAGAATGAAGTAATTTCAATATTTTCTAGTTTGATTATGAATATCATGGTTTGTTTTGGTTTTATTTGTAGATGTTATTTCTTTTTTTGGTTATTTATTTATTTAAAGTTAGTCTTTGAATCAAAAATTGATATATGCTTGAAAGAAATGAATCTTTTTTATTTTCAGTCAGTTCCACCACTTCATCCTCTTGGACCTCCTAAGAAGTTGCAACAATAAAGCTCTATTTGTCTCTATTTTTTAGATCATTTGTAAGAGTCTTAACCCAAGAGGGAGAATAACAAAAGAGTTCTTTATGAATCTAATAATCTTGGATAATACTATCAAGAAAAATTAGATTATATGATTATTGAATCCAACTCAGCACATACAACAAATCTCCCATTCTATCAGTAACACCTACCCACCTAACATTATAAAACAACACAATTTCATGACTCACCAACCACATACATGCATATATTAAAAAGCACCTTTATCCTTTAATTGTGAATGCACATATCATTTAATTCATGAACTCCACAGTTTGATCCATTCTGTCCACCTATCTACTAGCTATGTTCAAAGCAATCTGCTTCCATTGATCCTTCGCCTGAAACTATTTGTCGTCCTTATATACTACTTTCATATGTTTAAATATGTGACTTTTATTCTTTGTTTTGTTTCTCAAGAACCATAACTCTCAGCTAGTGTCCTCCATTCCTTCAATCCAGTCAACAATATCTTTGTAATTAACTATCACAGTAACCACACCAACTTTTTCTAACAAAAGCTTTGTTGCATCTTCCAATCCTTAGAGTATAACCTCTATAGCCATGCTTTTGAAGGCCCAAATAGTAAAGTCGTCAAAAACAAAAGCCTAATTGGCTCAAACACAGTCCACAAAACGAGTTTACACCATCAGTGATAGTGACTGTGAGCTACCCCAATTGGAATGTACTACCGCGCAGAATGCAGTCGGCGAGCTAGAGAGCCTCCTCAGAACGGCGTCGAGGTTAGTATCCTACTTCGTTCTACCATTTTTCATTTACAAAAATAGTTCTTCAATATTTATTAGTAGTATCCATGCAATATAGATTTACGAAGGTGATTTTGGAACCAACTGATTAGCGTTACTCTTACGGTTTCGTTGTTTAACATGCTTAACACTGAATCACTTTATGGGTAACTTGCAAGAAGGAATTTACAATGTTATAAATCTCAGTATTTTGGTAATTTTATGATTGCATTTGTTTAGAATGAAGTTATTTCAATATTTTCTAGTTTGATTATAAATATCATGGTTTGTTTTGGTTTTATTTTTTTATTTTGTTTCTTCTTTTGGTTAGTTATTTTTTTAGAGTTAGTCTCTAAATCACAGAGTAGTGTATGCTTGAAAAAAATGAATCCAATTCATTATCAGTTTGTTCTACCAATTCATCCTTGTGAACTTCCTAAGACGCTGCAACATTGGAGCCCTGGTTATCTCTTTTTTTAGATGATTCCTAAAAGTCTTGATGCAAGAGGGAGAATTACAAATGTGTTTTTTATGAATCTAATAATCCTGGACAATATTATCAAGAAAAATTAGATTATATAGACATTAAATCCAATTTAGCACATTCAACATATCTCTCATTATATCAGTAATACTTACCCACCTAACATTACAAACCAACACAATTTCATGACTCACCAACCACACACAAATGCATATATTACATGAAGACACCTTATATTACTAAGTACCTTTATCCTTTAATTGTGAATGCACATATCATTTGATTTATAAACTCCACGGTTGGATCCATTGTGTTTACCTACTAACTATGTTCAAAGCAATCTACTCCCATTAATCATTGACCTGAAACCATTGGTCGTCCTTGTATACCACTTTCATATATTGAAATATGTGGATTTTATTCTTTATTTCATTTTTCAAGAACCATAACTCCCAGCTAGTATCCTCAATTACTTTAATCTAGTCAACAATATCTTTGTAATTAACTATCACAGTAACCAATTTGGCTATGACACCAACTTCTTCTAACAAGAAGTGAGTTACATCTTCCAAATCTTAGAGTATAACCTCTCTTGCCATACTTGTGTAGGCCTAAATAGAAAAGTTGTCCAAAAAAAGAAGCTCAATCGGATAAAATACAACCCACAAACGAGTTTACAATATCAGTGACAGTGATTGTGAGCTGCCCAATCGCAACGCACTACCACACAAAATGCAATCGTCGAACTAGAAAGCCACCTTAGAACGGTGTCGACGTTAGTTTCTTACTTCGTTCTGCAATTTTTTATTTACAAAAATAGTTCTTCAATATTTATTAGTAGTATCCATGCAACATAGATTTAAGGAGGTGATTTTGGAATGAACTAATTAGCGTTACTCTTATGGTTTCGTTGTTTTACATGTTTGACGCTGAACCTCTTTATGGGTAACTTGAGAGAAGGAATTTACAACGTTACAAATCGTAGTGTTTTGGTAATTTTATGATTCTATTTGTTTGGAATGAAGTTATTTCAGTATTTCCTAGTTTGATTACAAATATAATGGTTTGTTTTGGTTTTATTTGTTAATTTTGTTTCTTCTTTTGGTTATTTATTTATTTAAAGTTAGTTTCTGAATCACAAAGTAGTGTATGTTTGAAAGAAATAAATCCAATTCATTTTCAATTTGTTCCTCCACCTCATCCTCTTGGACCTCCTAAGAAGTTGCAACATTGGAACCTGGTTGTCTCTTTTTTTGTTAGATCGTTCGTAAAAGTCTTGACCCAAGATGGAGAATTACAAAAGAGTTGTTTTTGAATCAAATAATCCTGGACAATATTATCAAAGAAAATTATATTACATGGAAATTGAATCCAACTCAGCACATTCAACATATCTCTCATTCTACAAGTAACACCTCCCAACCTAACAATACAAACCAGCACAATTTCATAACTCACCAACCCAAACATGCATATATTACACGAAGACACCTTATATTACTAAGCACCTTTATCCTTTAATTATGAATGTGCATATCATTTGATTCATGAACTTCACGGTTGGATCCATTGTGTCCACCTACTAGTTATGTTCAAAGCAATCTGCTCCCATTGATCCTTGGCCTGAAATCATTTGTTGTCCTTGTATACCATTTTCACACTAACTTATTCTAACAAGAATTGAGTTGCATCTTCCAATCCTTAGAGTATAATCTCTCTAGCCATGCTTGCGTAAGTCCAAATAAAAAATTTTTAAAAAAGAAAAGAAGCCCAATCGGCCCAAAACAGCCCAAAAACGAGTATACAACATCAGTGACAATGACTTTGAGCTGCCCTATTAGAATGCACTACCGCACAGAACGCGGTTGTCGAACTAGAGAGCCACTTTAGAACGGCATCGAGGTTAGTTTCCTATTTCATTTTACCATTTTTCATTTACAAAAGAGTTCTTCGATATTTATCAGTAGTATCCATGCAACATAGATTTACAGAGGTGATTTTAGAACTGAATCCTTAGCATTACTCTTATGGTTTCATTGTTTGACATGCTTGACGTTGAACCTCTTTATGGGTATCTTGGGAGAAGGAATTTATAGTGTTATGAATCTTAGCATTTTGGAAATTTTAAGATTCTATTTGTGTTTCGAATGAAGTTATTTCAATTTTTTCTAGTTTGATTATGAAAATCATGGTTTGTTTTAGTTTTATTTGTTGATTTTATTTCTTCTTCTGTTATATATTTATTTAGAGTTAGTCTTTGAATCATAGAGAAGTGTATGCCTAAAGAAAATGAATCCATTTTATTTTCAATCTGTTCCACCACCTTATCCTCATGGACCTCGTAAGAAGCTGCAACATTGGAGTCCTAGTTGTCTCTTTTTTTTAGATCATTCGTAAAACTCTTGACCCAAGAGGAAGAATTACAAAAGAGTTCTTCATGAATATAATGATCCCGAACAATATTATCAAAGAAAATTAGATTACATGGACATTGAATCCAACTTAGCACATTCAACATATCTCCAATTCTATTAGTAAGACCTACCCACCTAAAATTACAAACTAGCCACAATTTCATGACTCACCAACCACATACATACATATATTACATGAAGACACTTTATATAACTAATCACCTTTATCCTTTAATTGTGAATGCGCATATCATTTAATTTATAAACTCCACGGTTGGATTCATTGTGTTTACCTACTGGCTATGTTCAAAGCAATCTGCTCCCATTGATCCTTGGTCTGAAACCATTGGTCATCCTTGTATACCATTTTCATATGTTGAAATATGTGGATTTTATTCTTTGTTTCGTTTCTCAAGAACCGTAACTCTTAGCTAGTATCCTCCATTACTTTAATCTAGTCAATAATATCTTTGTAATTAACTATCACAGTAACATTCTTGGCTATGACACCAACTTCATCTAACAAGAACTAAGTTACATCTTCCGATCCTTAGAGTATAACCTCTCTAGTCATGCTTGCGTAGGCCCAAATAGAAAAGTTGTCAAAAAGAAAAGAAGCCCAATCGAATCAAATACAAGCCACAAACAAATTTACAACATCAGTGATAGTGATTGTAAGCTACCCAATTGGAATGCACTACCGCACAAAACGCGATCGTCGAACTAGAGAGACGCCTTAGAACGGCATCGAGGTTAGTTTTCTATTTCGTTCTGCCATTTTTCATTAACAAAAATTGTTCTTCAGTATTTATCAGTAGTATCCATGCAACATAGATTTACGGAGGTGATTTTGGAACTAAATCGTTAGTGTTACTCTTATGGTTTCATTGTTTTACATGCTTGACGCTGAACCTTTTTATGGGTTACTTGAGAGATGTAATTTACAGTGTTATGAATCTCAAAATTTTGGTAATTTTATGATTCTATTTGTTTGGAATGAAGTTATTTCAATATTTTCTAGTTTGATTATGAATATCATGATTTGTTTTGGTTTTATTTGATTATTTTGTTTCTTCTTTTGGTTGTTTATTTATTCAGAGTTAGTGTCCAAATAACGAAGTAGTGTATGCTTGAAAGAAATGAATCTGGTTCATTTTTAGTATGTATCACCACTGTAATACCCTAACTACCAAAGCTCACGCTTCCGGCTGCGCAACTCTGATAGCTCGGACATTACGACGACACTTATACTATTTAATACTAAAATATGAGCCTGTTTAAAAAAACTTTAAACCGCAAATACCGTTCCCAAAAATGCTTTTGTTCGATAACGTACATCCATAGAAACCATACAACTTACAAAAACTCATAAAGAGTACATCCATATATATACATACATATATATATAAATAATATTACAGACATTAACCAATACAATCCCTATCCCTCTTATAGAATATATCAAGATAAAGGCGAGGGTACAATAATTAATAGTCCAAAGCAATACAGAACATCACAACAATAACTAAATAAATTCTTCGTAACTTCTGCGCCCATATCCTGAAAGGGGAAAAATGTAAGGGGTGAGAACATCATCCTCGAAAGGGTTCTCAGTAGAGGGTTTTTGGGAATTACTGTAATAGGATACATGAAGATAAATCGTACCAGTGATTAATAACTGACTTATGCCTCTTTTCAAAAAACAACAGTTTACAATAAAAGTAAAGTCGGAAATCTTTTCTGAAAGATGAACCATTCAATTCTCAAAACATCAAAGCCTTTCAAAATGGTTTATCTATACTGAACCAAAGTAGCCTTTCACATTTTATTCCAAACCAGAAACCCAAAACCGAAATCAACCATCGGTTCATCTCATTCCAACCACGGCCCTAGGCCCAATCAATCCAACCACGGCCCTAGGCCCAAACAATCCAACCTTCAACCAAATCACCACAATCCAACAGAGATCCAGTTGCAAACACAGATAGGAAGATGCAAGCACAAACAAACAGTTATTGCAAGTAGAACAATTAGCAATTAATCACATAGGCAAACCAAGTACAATATGCATACCCAAACAATGTCACATAGATGCATATGATGCATGCCTGTCCCTAATGGCTGATGATATCATCTGTCGGTTACCAAGCCAACCCGACGTGTCCGGTAGCTAACCCGGACACAGTCTCTCTGTTGTGCATTATTATCATTAGAGGGTATATGTGCCCTGTCGCCATTAGAGGGTATATGCGCCCTGTCGCCATTAGAGGGTATCGGTGCCCTGTCACCCTTACAACAGAGAGAAAAACACAAGCATACTCGCTTACAACTTTCATCTCAGCCATTCGGCTTAAATCCACAAATCATTCAATTGCATACATGCATTTATATTCAATCATGGATCACCATCCATCTCAACCATCCGGCTCACGGTTCAATTCAGAACCAACCAATTTATCAATAAATACAGTCCCTCGGCTTAAATTCATAATTCATAGCCAGCCATACGGCTTATAACTCATTCGGCAATCAGCCATAAGTCAATATCACACACAGCCATTCCGGCCCATAACAAAAACAGTACTTCCATCATTCAACATCATCAAATTCATAAAACCGGCATTTAAGCCATAACTCACTTTTCTCAAGCAATTTCACTTTGAAATCAAATTTTTAACTCTTTTCAGCCTTGGCTTTGAAGATCTCATTTCTCAAATCATCTCAGGCTCATAAGCCAAATTTTACTCAAAGTGAGTTCCCTTTTTAAAACAAAGCCACTCTCGGCATTCTCTTTCCAAAACTTCCAAAACCATGGCAAGTTAAGGATTTATTTCAAAGCATTCAAAATCACCCATCCAACAATGGGATTTTATAACAAAAGTTTCTCGGCAGAGTCCCAAGTCTTTAGGGAAGGTCAACTTATATAAATTCCTTAAAATTCATTGAAACTCTTAAAATCATAGATTTCTCGGTTCAAGTAAATAAAACTGAATTTACTATAAAACCGGCCATACAAAATCACAAGTTCCAACCCGGTCCAAAAATCAACTCATTTGAAACGAAACCGGTTCATTTGAATCAAACCACTTTCAAGTTTCTTTTTAGAACCCATTGTTCTAACTCTTCCAAAATGCCTCAAACTTGATTAATCAATCAAAAGTCTAGGTTCCTTTGAAATCACTAAAAACTCCTTTTTATATTGAAATCAATATTAAAGCATCATTCTTTCCTTCAGTGATTCAAACGGTAAAAATAGTTCAGTTTTAAATAAGCCGAACTCAACGTATAAGGTTCATCAAATAAATTAAGCTTGAAAACATAAATATCCTTTTAATAAATCAATTAATACAATTTCTCAAATCCAACCCTTTTTAAATAACCTTACAAACAAGTGTAGGATTTTATAGAAATTTCGGCAGCACCTCCCCTAAAACTTGGACTTTTGCCACCCGGTTCGGGTCCCAACTAAACCATTTCTCATTCCTTTTCAACAGCTCAAAACCAGAAATCAATTTAAAGCAAGCTAAATCCAACAATCGCCTCAGTGGCGTATCTCAAGGATACCATTTCAAATCAACTCAATATCAATCGATATAACTCATTTCCAAAGCTTTAAAGGAACGGCTCAATAACAAATCATTTGTCCAAAACCAAATCAATTAAAATAAACCGTGCTGAATTCAAAAGTGCATTCGACTTTTCACATCATTAAAATAATTGGCTCAAATCAAATCAATCCTCAACGGATTAAACTCAGATTCAAATCTTTAAAGAATCAACTTCAAACATTACATTTCACAAGCCACACAACAAATTCAGCCAAACCAACATCCATAATCGTTCGAGTCAATCAAATAATACATAAGGCAGATACAATCACTAAATACACAATATCTCACATCAGTATCCATATGTAATAATTCCAATACACAAAACATAGTTTTTTGGAAAGCGCCCCTACCTCAAAACGCAAAATTCCATAACCCAAACGTATCATCAAGTCCTTTCCGCCTCAACTCAAAATCAAAGGCAGCTTCAAAGCACAGCCCCACACATTTTCGCAGCAGCATAAACAACTCTAAATTACAACAAGCAACCTCAGTTACTAACTCTAGGAACATTAATACCATAAAGGCTTTAATACACGTACGGGACACTAACGTAGGGCTTTCGAAACATAATTTCTTACCGGAATAACAACACGAAGCAGCTGCGGATTCGAACCGGCCCCGGCACAGCTCCGGCGGCGGCCAGAAGCTCCGGTGGATCAACTATAAAAACCACACAGCATCAAACCTTCTCGAAATTCCAAAAGAACTGAAATCAAACTTAAAACGCTTACCGGCAAAATTTTCCGGCGACAACAGCAAGGTCTCAAGCGGCAGAAACTCTGCCTGGAGCTTCAGCGGTGATCCCGAAAGTCACAGAGTCGTCCCCGGTGATCAGAATCACAGCGGTGGTTTCTGGTGGAGGTAACTCGCGATGAAATCCAAATGACACAGGCTCCAGTAACGGTTTCCCGGCGGTTGAGGCTCGGCCAGAAGCTCCGGCGACCGTGGCGGCAGCTCCGACGGAGACGGTAGTGAGAGACAGAACTGGCGAGCTCTCCTCTTCCAGCAGCGGCGCTGCGGCAAGGAGCACAACGGCGGCGTGTGAATCGGCGACGGCAGAAACGTGACGGATCTCCCTCACGGCGCGTCTCCCCCTCGCGCGACTAGCAACGGCGCAGGCTAGAGATGACGGCGCGGCGAACAGTGGCGGCGGCGGTGCCAGGCTCTCCTCCGGCGACGCCCTTCCCTCACTGCGCTCTCGGATCAAACTCCCTCTTCTGTCAACGGCGGCGGCGACGAAGGAACGCGATGGCGTGAAGAACGGCACAGGGAGGATGCAACGGGTGGCTAGGGAACGCAGCTCGTTGTGGGGTGCGGTGAGGACGATTGGCGGCGCGGCGACACGACGCGGTGAGGGCAACGCGACTGCACGGCGTGAAACGCGACCCTCTTCACTTCCGATTCTGATCTCCTTCTTCTTCGACGTTGGTGGCGAACGGCGAGCAGAAGGGCGGCGACGGCGAGGCCCACCGCTGCTGGCTCGCCTCTCCCTCTTCTCTTCCCCTGACGCGCGACTCTGACTCCCTTTCCATCCTCTGCTTCTAATTTCGGTTTCTTTCATGGCAATGGGAAGCCATGAGTGTTGCAAGCTGTTGGGGAAAGGGGAAAATCTGCTACTGTTGAGTGTGTTGGTTTGAGGAAGGAGAAGTGTTGCTGCTGCTGTTAGAAGAGAGGGGCGGCAGCAGTTGGGGGAAACCGGGTCGGGTTAGGGTTTCCAAGGTTAGGGTTTCATTTTTGAAAATTAGGGTTAAGGGCATTATGGTAATTTCACATAAAATTAGGAATAATATAGTAATTGAAACTCAGATTAAATCCAACACTATTTGTACATAGAAAATACTATTTGCTCATCAATTTCACAAATTATTTTCAATAAAATGCCCAAATCTAAAAATTAGAAATGGTATACTTAATTTCTTCATTTTCCAAAATAGCAGTAATAATATTTAAAATATTACTTATTTAATCCAAATCATATAAAATCCTTATTATTTCATGACTACCAACTTTATAAATTTGAATATAGAAAATAATCCAACAATTGTGAAATTGGATAAAAATCATAACTTATCTCAAATCCAATAAATCAAAACTTGCCTTAATTATCTTTAATAAAATAATCTCTGAAATTAAGGCTATAAATAACCATAGAATTTGAGACTTGATCATAATAAGACTTTTTCAAATATTCTAGGTCTTACAACCACCTTATCCTCTTGGACCTCGTAAGAAGCTACAACGTTAGGGCCATGGTTGTCTCTTTTTTTTATATCAATCGTAAAAAGTCTTGACCCAAGAGAGAGAATTACAAAAGAGTTTTTTATGAATCTAATAATTTCAAACAATACCATCAAGAAAAATTAGATTACACAGACATTGAATCTAACTCGGCACATTCAACATATCTCCTATTCTATCAGTAACACTTACCTACCTAACATTACAAACCTGCACAATTTCGTGACTCACCAATCACATACATGCATATATTAAATGAAGACACCTTATATTACTAAGCACATTGCTTTATCCTTTATTTGTGAATGCATATATCACCTTACTTATGAACAACAAGGTTGGATCCATTGTGTCCACCTACTAGCTATGTTCAAAGCAATATACTCCTATTGATCCTTGGCCGGAGACCATTTGTCCTCCCTGTATACCACTTTCATATGTTGAAAATGTGCATTTTATTCTTTGTTTTGTTTCTCAAGAACCGTAACTCCCAGCTAGTGTCCTCTTTTTTTTTTCAATCTAATCAACAATATCTTTGTAATTAACTATCACAATAACCTTTTTGGTTATGACATCAACTTCTTCTAATAAGATTTGAGTTGCATCTTCCAAACTTTAGAGTATAACCTCTCTAACTATAGTTGCCTTTTTAACATCACCCCTAAAGCACTTTATCTCTCCATGGTTACTAGTTAAGTAACCTCCAACTATAAAACAATTTAAGCCTTAGTTGTCTTTTTTTATAGTCTTAGTTGCTTTAAGCTTATTGAGACTTGATGAAATTCATAGAGTTGTGATAAACCACTATTTTATGATTCATATTGTGTTTAATTGTGTGGTTTTATCAAGTCTTCGCCCACTTATTCATATGATTTGCATGTATTTACAATTCCTTCCCAAAAATATTCTATGATTGAAAACTTGCTTCCTAAAAACCTTTTAGTTGTATATTTTTATTTTCCTTCGTACCATTCGATGCCGTGATCTGTGTGTTAAGTGTTTTAGGCTTCATAGGGCAAGGATGGCGTAAGGAATGAAGAGGAAGCGTGCAAAAGTGGAAGGAACACAAGGAATTGAGGAGATGACCAATGAGAAGTCACGCGGGCGCATGGCTCACGCGACCGTGCGAAATGGAAGAAATCACAGTGACGCGCTCGCGTTCCTGACGCGACCGCGCAGATTGGAAGCTGCACGAAGGACGCGAGTGCGTGGACGACGCGCACGCGTGGTACGAAAAATGCTGAGTGACACTAATGTGTGGACGACGCGGCCGCATGACGTGCGCGATCTGCAGAATTACAGAAGTCGCTGGCATAGATTCTAGGCCGCATTTCAACCCAGTTTTCGGCCCAGAAACACAGATTAGAGCCAGGGAACATGCAGAGACAAATGCAACAATCTATTCCGCATAATTTCCAGTTTTTAGATTTGATTTTACTCCCTCCCCTAGGTTTCTCTTTCTACATTCATAATTTAGGATTTGAAGATTTTTGGCTTTGGCTTTTGAGAAGAGTCTACCTCCGAAACTGGTCATTATAGTTTGTTATTTACTTTTCATTTACTCTTCCATATTCTTAATTTGTCCAGAGTTGATATTGGATTATTTTCATAGTTTATTAATACAAAACTATTTTTACTTTTAATTAATCTCTTTCATTATTGCTTATTATGTCTCTTCTTATTTCCCCCATTGATTTTGTGAAGTCTACATTTATGATGATGGAGTAGTTTCCCAACATGATTGGGAGTTGATTAAAAGGAGAACCTTGAGTTGAAATAATCAAGAGTTCAATTGTAATTGGTTCATTGTTGGTTGGCTTGTTAGTCACTAACTCTAATCCTTTCCAAGGGAGAGGATTAGGACTTGTGAATAGAAGTTGACTTTTAATTTGACTTTCCTTCATTCGTTGAGGGTTAACTAAATGAAAACAATGACTAATTATTAATTGATCTTGACAAAATTTTAACAAGGATAGAACTTCCAATTAATCTTCTCCCGATCAAGATTTTATTTAAATCATATAAATTCTCTAATTTAATTTTTTTGTTCATCAAACTCAAAACCCATTTAGAAAACCTCTGATTGATAAAATAGCACATCTTCCTGCAACTCGTTGGGAGATGACCTGTGACTCATACTCCCAGTATTTTATTTCTAAAATTTGTGACAACCCTTTTCTAAATTGATGAGTAGATTTTCGCCGGTTAAGAACTGTACTCGCAACGCCATTTTTCTAATTAATTCTTAATCTGCCAATTTCTGCTCACGTCAAGTTGTCCTATAGTTTTTGTGGGGTCAAAGGAGAATGGAAAGGCTTTTTCCCCAATTCAAATTTGGGTGTCTCCCGATCGACAAGAGAATTGAATTTTGATCTTTTAATTAAAAAATGAGAGAAAAAAGAATTTACCTATAATATTTTCCGACTCTACTAGAAATCTGATCAAAACTTGTTTGATGTTCTAATAGAATTTATAGTGGGTTAGTTGAGAGATAGTCAACAGATCGAAAGTGCAAGATGGATTGAACTTTAAGGATTTAAAAGTGTTTAATTTAACACTTTTAGAAAGATAGGATTGGAGATTGCGAATTAAATAGCACTCTCTTTTAAAGTATGGCAAAGTAAGTATTTTAGGTATTCTACCTTTTTAAAAGATGACATTGGAATAAATCTCTCACAAGATTGGAGGAGTTTGCTAGAAGATAAGAAAGTACTTGACAAAAGTGTTTTGTGCAGAATAGGGAGATAATCAAGTTAGAATATATGAAAGCTTTTGGCTCAAACAATTTAGCCCCGTTAAAAATCATTTTTTCCAAGTCCAAATCAACAACTTATCTAGGTTTCAGACTTAATTATATCAGACAGACAGTGAAAACACCAAATAATTCAATAAGTTTTTAGTCACAGTTTGACACAATCTATTCTTCAGACTCTTATCTCAGATGAAGAAGACATACTTATCTGGTCAAGAGAGAAGAATTCGTAGTACTTAGTCTTTTCGGTATATCCATTGGCTTATCAGCTCTTCCATCCCTCATTAGAGCAATTACTAGAGCAATGTAGACAAAAGTCTTGGTAGTCTTCAATTTGGTAACTGAGATACTAGCCAAAGAACAAAATTTTTCTATAGAAAATCATGTACAATAGGATTCCAATTACACAGAAGCTCAATCAAAGGATTCATAGTGTTAACCTGATGTGCATCCAAATATAATCAATTGGAAGAATTAGTTACTAGTGTTCAAAACCGATCCAATTCAAACAAAACCGATCAATCGAACAAAAAAAAAATACAAAATCTGAACACATTAAAAATTAAAAAAATTGTAAAATTTTTTTGCAGTTTTTGATTCGGTTCGATTCGATTTTCGGTTCTGTCACAAAAAATCTGAACCAAACTGAACCTAACCAGTATATATAACTGCATATAATATAACTTTACAAAATATCCCTATTTAACCTAAATCCTAATACACTCCCTCACTCCCTCCCTCTTACTCATGTCGTAGCGCACACTAGGGGTGTTCAAAACCGACCCAAACCGAACAAAACTAACTAACCATACCAAAAAATAAAAAAGTCACATTTTGTTGTTTTTTATGGTTTGGTTTGATTTTCGATTCTGACACTGAAAATCCTAATTGAACTGAACCGAACTAGTTCACATAAAAACCCTAACAAAACCAACCCCCAACACATAACCTAGCACCACTCTCACTCTGACTCCACTCTAACGAAGGAAACCCTAAGTCCCAGCACCGAACACTTTCGTCCTCCCACCTTCCACACTTTACAGCACCGTTTTCCTCCACAACATTGTCGTCCTCCATAGCACCGTCACCTGACAGCATCGTTTTTTAAAATATTTTATGATGTAACCAACAAAGTTTCTAATTCAACATTTATGATATCTTCTCAATATTTTAATAACTTTTGTAAAATATTGTCTACAATTAAGCATTGAATGGAAAGCTTAGGTCTTGTGCTTTCAGGCATGGTTGAGAAAATAAAGTCTAAGTATGATAAGTATTGAGACAACATAAAAAATAAAAATATGATGATTTTTATTGCAGTGGTTGATGATCCTAGCTATAAGCTTCAATTGATCAAGTGGTGTTTTAAGAAGTTGTATGAAAAAGAAGATGCGGATTTCTTGACTTCAAAAGTGAAGGGGACGCTTTTTAAGGTGTTTGATAGCTATAGGCTGTTTGGTGAGATTGGTAACTATCAAAGATCTACTCGTCAAGATCCTCTTAAAGTTGGCGCACAAGAGCTTGATACAAATAAAACTTCCTTTGCTATTGAAATTGAGAAGGAAATGCAATTCAATGAGAGTGTTAACAAGAATGAGGTGGATTTATATCTTATGGAGGTCTTTGAGAAGAGTGGCATTCAATTTGACATCTTAAACTGGTGAAAAGTGAATTCCAATAAATATCCAATTCTTGGGCAGATTGCAAGAGATGTCTTAGCGATGCCAGTTTCCACAGTAGCTTTAGAATCGACTCTTAGTACAGGAGGAAGGGTGTTGAATAATTATAGGAGTTCTCTAATTTCGATGACAGCTGAGGCATTAATTTGTACACAAAATTGGCTCCAAAACTCTCCAAAACTTGTTCTTGAGGAGCTCATAGAGGATTTGAAGAAGTTGAAATTAGGTATGGTTAAGTTTCGACCGAAAATTTTCTTTATTACCTTTGAATAATTTTTAATGTAGTTTTTATTTATATATATTATTTGTTATGATTGTTTCTTACGAAGAAGATTCTAGTGTTAAGTCTGATTGAGTATATTTTGTATGGTATTAATTGTTCTCTTTAATATTAGAATGTAAAATTAGATTAAAATATTTTCTACTAGTGCTATATTATTATTATTATTATTATTATTATTATTATTATTATTATTATTATTATTATTATTATTATTATTATTATTATTATTATTATTATTATTATATAACTGCCTTTTGATTTTAGGTTGGTTTGCTTAAAGAAGTTTCACTATTTTGTTAGAGAGGACACCAAAACGTAGCTATTTTTTGCTGGAAATTTATTTTTATCTTTTATTGTGTTGACTATTGAACTTTGGATGACTTTAATTGTCGTAATTTAATTTCTTTTGTCGTTGAATTTTTTTTGGATCAAGACTTTTTTTTAGTTATTGTGCATTTGTGTTATATGATTTCAATTTTATGACATTGTAAAACAGTAGGATAATTTTTTATTGAATTAATTGAATAAACCGAACCAAACTAAATCGATTTCAATTGGTTTGGTTTGTTTCGGATGATCTCGATAAAAAATCAAACCAAATCGAACCGCAATTTAATTAAACGATTGGATCATATGACTTTTTCTTAAAAAATGAACCAAACCGCACTGCAAACACCCCCTAGCGCACACGACCTCTCACTTCTCACTCACGCCCAAATGACAAAAACTGCTCTGTGCTCTCTCACTCGCAGTCACAGTTTCACAATGCACCCTCCTCTTTCAGTCATAGACTCGTAGTCCTCTAGTTTTTTCTATCGTCGCCGTCCAGCCATCCAGTAACCCTGTTTTCTTCTACGTCTATCGATGCAACTTTTCGAAGCGTTATTGTCTTCCGAGTTTGATTTGTCATCGTTTTCTCAGTTTGTATCACTACCGTAGCGCTGTTGTCTTCCGAGTTTGATTTGTCGTCGTCTTCTCAGTTCATATCATCGCCGCCTTCTCGAATTGCAACGCCTTCTTCTTCTCACTTTGCAGTTCACAACATTGTTGTCTTCATAGTTCATAGTGCCTCGTCTTCATATCTTTGTGATTTGAAGTTCTAAATTATTTTTTGGATTTAATTCTTCTACTTCTTCTTCTTCTTCTTAGTTCACTCTTCTCCCCTTACAGTTCCCAGGATCGTTGTCTTCATAGTTTGCAGTGCCTCATCTTCGCATATCTGTGATTTGAAGTTCTAAATTTGATACTTCTTTGTTCACTCTTCTCACTTTGTAGTTCACAACCAGGGACAGACCCATATAGTATCATAAGGGGATAAGGGGTTACTTGCCCCACTCTTATTTTATTTTATTTTTTTAAAGATATACATATATAATATGTCCCTATTTTAAATTTTAAATGATTCCACTATAAATAAACTTAGTCCAATTATTTAAAGTCCCAAACTCACTTTTTCTTTCCATCATTTTAACTATTAATTAGTCTAATTAAATTTAGTCTTTTTCCATTCTTAAATTTCAGTCGTCATCACTCCTTTAATCTCTTAAATCTTCTTATTAGTTTCAACCTTCTTTTTTCTATTCTTTTTCTAGTGGCCATCTTCTTCATAAAAAGATAAATTTTAAATTCTCTATTTATTTTTATATAACTCTCTAAGACTATATGTATTTTTTAATTTCATTGTTTCTCTTTTTGATATTTTTAATTACAAATCTTAATTTAAACATTTATAATTTAGGTATTGATCTAATTTTTTTATTCTCTTCATAAATTTATATATTTTATTTTATTCTCAATTTAGTGATTCTTATTATTTATTTATTTATCTTTCATTCTATTTTATTATATGTAATTATGTTGCATAAAAATTTCTAAAGCTAATTGATCAATTTACTAATTTAAAATATATATTTTTTATTTATAGAAATAATAAGGAAAAAATATTAAAAAAATATTTTTCATTCTATTTTATTATATATAATTTTTGGTTTTTTTTATTCAAATAATTAATGTGTACTTTTATTTTTTTAAATTTAAATTAATATATCTTTTGATAGTAATGTATATTATTTTTGCCCCTTTAATATAAATTTTTTGAGTCCGTCACTATTCACAATGTCGTTATCTTGATAGTTTGCAGTGCCTCGTTTTTGTATTTTTGTGATTTGAAGTTCTAAATTATTTTTTAGATTTGGTTATTTGTTGTTAGTTTTGTTTTTTGATTTTGATCTGATATTTGTTTATGATTTATTGTTTTGATTTTTAGTTATGATTATTTGTTTTTGGTCATGATTTTTGTTTAGCATTTTGGATCTGATTATTTCTTCGTGATTCTAATTGTATCTTCTATTCTGATTTTTTTATTATAATTGTTTGTATGATTATTTGTTTTGTGTTTTTATTTTTTATTTAGGATTTTTATTTTGTTTTTATTTTTTTGGTTTTAATATGTGATTTTAGCTATAGTTATCAAATTCGGTTCGATTCGGTCGGTTTGACCGAAAATTCGGTCACTTAACCAAGTCAAATCACTCGTTGAACCGTTTATGCAATAGACTCGGTCGAATTCGGTTCGATCCGACGGATTTTATGTAAATCCGGTGACCCGGCCGGTTAATCCAACCCGGTCCGGGTCATGTTTATTAAATCTTTTTATTTTTTCTTTCCTGAAACGGCATCGTTTCAGACCCTCCCCACCCCACCTCTTTTGAATGAACCCTAACTGCCTGGCGTCGCAGAATGGAACTCAGCCATCCCCTCCCAAACCCTCGTCTCTCTGTCTCTTCTCTTCGTCATCACTTTCTCGAGCTCGGCGTCGGCATCCCCTCACCCTCACCTCGTCTCTCCCCTCATCGTCAGTTCATCACTCCCTCAGCGTCGTCATTTCGTCACTCTCAGTCTCTGGGTCTCTCATCTCGTCGCTCTCTCGGTTTCTCACCGTGAGTCTGTGACCCTGTGTTCGCGTCGTCGAAACCAATGAAGCAACATCTACTCCCTCGGGTGGTGGTGGTGGTCGTCTTCTCTACCAGGCGAGCTCCAGTTTTCGACCTTGTTTTTTCTCTAGTTCAATGTTGATTTCGGTGAATCTGGTGGTTGTTGAATATGGTTTTTGCTGTTTTATTTAGTTTTTTGAGTTGTTGTTGCTGTTATTTCTCTAGTTTGATGCTAATTTTGGTGAACCTGAGCAAATTTTGAGTTGTTGCTGTTCTTTCTATTTGTTTAATGTGGTCTTTTGACGTTTAGAGTTGTTGTTACTGTTCATTCTCTGATTCGATGTTAATTTTGGTGAACCTAAGCAAATTTTAGAGTTGTTGCTGTTCTTTCTGTTTATTGAATATTGGTTTTTTAGAGTTGTTGTTGCTGTTCTTTCGCTGATTCAATGTTAATTTTGGTGAACCTGAGCAAATTTTAGAGTTGTTGGTCTTTCTATTTGTTGAATGTTGGTTTTTTAGAGTTGTTGTTGCTGTTCTTTCTGTTCTTTCTCTGGTTTGATATAAATTTTAGTTAGAATTATTGTTGAATCTGGCAGTTGCTGCTCTTATTTGATTTTTTAGAGTTGTTGTTGATCCTGAGGAAATTTTAGTGAACTTAGATTGAATAGTTAAATTCGTTGTTGATTATCATTAGTGAACTTTTGGTGGTTGTTGATTATCATTAGTTGTTGCTGTGTTTCTTTTGCTTGAATGGAAAGGCTTTCCAACTAGCCATTGTACCTGAGATTGCGAGAAGTCCTTCCTCTTCTTTGGAGCTTGTTCTTGTTCCCAGGGGTAAGTTCTACTGGTTTGTGGGGAAGCTCTTGTTTTTTCTTTCAGGAATTGGTTGGTGGCATGGACACTTAGACCTTTCTTATTTTTAGTATTTGTGACAATCATAGAGTTTATAATAATAGAGGAAAGACTGATCCTGCTTGGGGTCATTGTAAACAAATTGTGGATTTACCAATTGTGTTATCTTTCACTCACCTTTGTTGATATAAATTAAAAAAGTATTTTGTACTAGGGACTAATATATTATCTTTTTTTAGATAATTAGTTATGTTTAAAAATTAATATTGAACTATTAATGTTTGCAAAGATTTATATTTTAATTTTTAAGACATTATTTTAATTTTATTCATATAATTTAAATTTTTTTTAGTAATGACTGGGTTGACTGGGTGAATTAGTGACCCACCGGTTGAACAAGTGACCCGGTCGTATAACCGGGTTGATTACCGGTTCGGTTCTGATAACTATGATTTTAGCATGATTCTGAAAATTCAACTGGATTGATCGGTTCAATTGGAAATCGGTTATTTGACCGATTCGGTTCAAACAAAAAATTATTGACAAAAAATCGGTGAAAGAATCGGTTAAATTGACGGTTAATCAATGAACCAATTGAACCGTCCGGTTTTTTTTAAAGATTTCCGGTTTTTAAAATTGTATATATAAAAAAACAAAAGACCCCCCTCTCTCTCTCACTTTCCAAACTGCACCGTACCCCTTGCTAAACCCTATCAGAGACAACGGCTCCAGCCACCACCACCACCAGCTGCAGCAGGCAGCAGCCCCCGCCACCAGCTGCCACTCGCCCTCTTCTCGCCGTGGAATTTCTGTTTGGACACATCGCACGTCGCTCGAGTCGCCCAGCTCACAGTCGCACGTCGCTCATCTCGTTGCTCGCCTCTTCGGTCACCTCGCCGTTGCTCACCTCAACGGTAAGCACTCCTCGGCTCCTCCCTCACTAGTGACTGCTTGCTGCTTGCTTTCTTCAGTGCTTCGTCAGTTTTATTTTTAAAAATTTTATTGATTTATACTTCACGGGTCGTCTACTGTCTCTGTCGCCGGTTTGCCGCCCAAATCGCCTCTCTGCTCGCCTCTCAGTTCTCCGCCGCGAGTGATAATGTGTTGCCGTTTGCTTCTTCGAGGTCGTCGACGGTAATCTCCTCGCCTCCAACCTTTCGTTCTTCCCTGACTCCCTATATCATTGCCGTGGGTTCTTCAGTTACTGTTAAATTAATTTTGGGTTCATCTTTTTTTTTTCCATTAATTTTAAGATTGTGAGCTGAGTTTGTGTTCTGAGTTTGGAATTGGATTATTTATTTAATTTGTTGAATGCTGGTGTGATTCTGAATTCAATTTAATTTGAATTCGGAGTTTGGAATTGGATTCAATTTAGTTTTTTGTTGCTGATATGTTTTCAGTTTAATTTGGAGTCAAGAGTCAGAAAATGTTGCTGATTAATGGATTAGAATCCCCAAAACTAACTATGAATATATGCTTTGGCTCTCTTATATTCAGCAGATTTAGAAATTTGTAATTGAATTAAACTTTGTTTTGTGTTACAATTGTATGATGTTTGGTTTGAGGATTTTTACTATTCAGTAAATAGAAATGATGCTCTTATTAAAAGTTTTTGAATACTTGATTATTAGAAGTTATTGTTAAACTTTTTGTTCCGAATTTTTGTCGCTGATGTGGTGAGTATTATTGCTAACTGCTTGATTTGAACTTAGAAATCAATAGAAATTTTTTTATTTTGTAAATTTTTAGTGATAAATTATGGACATGATGAAATTTTGAAATTAGAAATGATTGAATTTGAATATCTGAAATTATATATTGAATTTTTAATAATTTTATTGTATATTTAATTAAACCGGATCAACCATGATTCCACCCCGGTTAGATCATTGAACCATTGAACTCGTCACTTGACGGTTCAATGACCGGTTCGGTTCTTATAACCTTGGATTTTAGTACACTTAGATACGATTAGATGATTAAAACAAGATAATTTTTTAAATTAATTGAAAAACTGAAAAAACCGAATTGGTTTGGTTTGGCTTGATTTGGTTTAACTCGGTAAAAAAACTAAACCAAACTAAACTGAAGAATTAATATGAAATTGTATCGGATGACTTTTTCTTAAATAACTGAACCAAACCGCACCGCGAACACCCTTAGAATCAGTTACCCACATGCTTGGCTCATGCTCTGAATCAACTGCTGCGTGAAGATTAGCTGAACTTCCAGTACCAGACTCTGATGTGGAAACTTGGAAATGGTTGGTAATCTCTTTGAAGAATTTCAAAGAGGCAGAGACAAAAAAGAGGAATAGGGCCGCACACCTGGTTTGGAGCTATAGAAAGCTCGAAACTTGCTAGTCAGCTGCTGGCACCTATCAAAGAAGTTCGTTTCGCCATGAATGCATCTGAAGAAGCTTGATTAGTTCTAGTGTTTTGATGATGGATAAGCTTATCTGTTTTATGATTGTTAGAAACTATAATATCGTGAAAATTCCCATTTTTAACCTTGCTGTTGTTCTCTTTAGCTTATATTTAATTGCTAATCAAATAAAATAACCTATCTTTAGGAAAAAAAATTATGAACATTAAATTATTTATTTAGAATTTAAGAACAAAAAATTTCTATGAGAAATCATGCATAATGGGATCCCAGTTTGGCAGGAGCTCAATCGAAAAATCTACAGTGTTATGAATCTGTTTTTTTGGTAATTTTATGATTCTATCCGTTTGGAATGAAACAAGTTATTTCAATATTTCTTAGTTTGATTATGAATATCATGGTTTGTTTTGGTTTTATTTGTTGATTTTTTTCTTCTTTTGGTTATTTATTTATTCAGGGTTAGTCTCTGAATCAAGTAGTAGTGCATACTTGAAAGAAATGAATCCATTTCATTTTCAGTCTGTACCACCACCTCATCCTCTTGGACCTCCTCAGTTTCCAATGTTACCTCCTGATCCACCAAGTTCAAGTTCATTTTGGCAAAACCGAAATGTTTGTGAACGCCTCAGAGAATTGCAGGACACTCTTAATCTTGCAAAGGCAATGTATGTTTTTATTTTGGCTTCATATATTACTTTCACTTTTTTAAACTTAATGTTTCTCCAAAATTAATAGCTTTTATGCTGTAAGCTAGTTAATTATATTCTTATCAAAATAATAAACTTGCTGTTTTTCTTAGGCAAAAGGAGCTAGAGATGTTGATGATGATCAAAGATGGTAAAGTGTCTTTAGAAGATGTGAAACATGGATCTAACGAACCTTACCTGTCTGGTTTTCTAGAATGTTTGCAAGACAGAAGGGTTAATATAGAATCCCAAGAATCATTGGCAGTTGAAGCAGCTAATTATTTGATGTCAAAGCTAAGATCTCAGCTGGAGCCATTCAGATATGTTGCGGATGAAGCAAGTCCATGGGAGGAGAAATCTGCGGCTGCAAGGTTTGCAAATAAAGTGTACAAGTCCAAAAGAAATAAGCGCTGGCGGAAGAAGAAAAGGAAGCGTATTGCAGAAATGCTGGCAAAGGTTACTTTCCCTTTGTTTTTGTGAGATATTTTCATTGCCCTTTATTGTAGCCGTTTCTTGAAACCCGTTTCTATGTTTGGCTCCTTAGTCCTTTCTTTATCAAAAAATAAAAATTATAGGAGCAGGAGGAATTTCATTGCATTGACCGAGAAGCTGATGAATGGAGAGCAAGGGAGATTTCTAAGGATGTTGCAAACTGCAAGGTATTGATGTTTTTGCCTGCTTACTTTTTACTTTGAATTTGCTAGTGAGCTTTTGCTGTTGCCAGGCTAAAGAGGAAAAGCATATCTGCTGTCTGCATGGATTAATTTATGTCCAAAATATGAAGCACATGATTCTCAAAATCAGATATATGATTGCGGTATTTGGCAAAATTCAAGGATTAATTGGTGGCTTGGTGGCTATATATGAATGGCTATAAATTTAACTTCTCAATTTTTTACTTTTTTTTATTTTTTTGTTATGTTTTTCAAATCCTCATTACACATAATTATAGTCAACATGTTGCTACAATATTGTTTGTATGCTATTTTTCTAGATTAAGAGAGCAGCTAAGTTGTAAAGCTTTCAGTTCATAATATTTCCAATAACATATTTCTGTGTATTGCTTCAAATTGTTTACATGCTATATGCTATTGCTTCGTTTGCTGCTATTTTTTCTTTATTAGTTTCTTAGTGAGATGTGAGAAATGGTGAAATTGAGTAATTGTGTAATCTGTTTGCACATTTGATTAGTATAGATATATTATCAGTTGCTTCAGTTTGAACTGCAATTTATACATGTCTTAGGGATGTCTAAAACATGTCTTTTGCAGGTGGAAAAGATGAAGGAAATTGCTAAGATTAAAGCCAAAGAAGAGAAGAGGAAATTAGAGGCTGAGGTAAACTTCCTTTTTGTACAAATGACTGGTAAATCATTGTTAAATTGTGGATTATGTTAACTTTGAATAACTTGTCAAATGTTCTATAGAATTTAGCAATGTTATGTGATGACTTTTATATCTTGTGTCTACTGACTACCTAAGTTATGTGAAACCTTTCCATCATGCTATGCTTCTTAGCAGTTTACCATCATGTTCTGTTCTTTTGTTCTGTAGTTCCTTTTCATGTTGTCTTTGTCAAAGGCATCCATTGCCTCTTTCTTTACAAGTCCATTTTTTTACTTTCGAATCTTTTGTAGAAATTTCCCCATCTAGCTGTATGTTTATTCTATCAACATGAATCATTTTATTTTTTATCCCACACTACTTACTCCATACTTTTGGGGGTTGATTTTGTTACATTACATTATTTCACATCACAGCTTGAAATGCTCTTGGTTGTGGAGAAGCTTCAAGAATTACGCTCCATAAGGATTCAAAAGTTGAAAAAACAAGGTGACTGAAGTGTAATATAAATGTGTGTGTGTATATATATAATGTAACATTCAGTTTCTTTCATACTTGACGCGACCTTGGTTCTTTACAAATTATGCAGGCCATTTTCTTCCTGAGGAGGATGACAAGTTTCTTGAGAGAGTTCAGGCTGCAGTGGAAGAAGAGGAGCGTGAAGCTTTGGCTGCAGCGAAAACAGTTGCTGCTAAAGATGCGATAGCAACTGCTGAAGAATCCAGGAAAGCTAGCAAAAATCAAGGGATGCTCTCAAAAGAAAGTAACACCGACACTAAAATTGAGGAGAACAAAGAGAAAACGGTTGATAAGGTGCCTGAAGAGGGATCTGATGCCGTTGAGTATAAATCAAGTAAAATTGCTTCAGAAGGACAGAGTAGTGGTGGAACATATGATCCTTTGGCAAATTTACCTATTGAGTTCTATCATTATTATCATGGCAGCAACAATGACATGGGAACGCTTATTGAGGTATTTTCAACTACTTTATCATCAAATTCTTAATGTATATTACCTTCTCTCCTTTATCTCTTCAGAATTTGTATGTTATCAGTTGAATTCTTTAGTATTGAAGACTGCTACTTTTACTTCATTGATACACTAATAGCCTAATAATACTATTTCCCCCCTTTATACCTGCTTAAATTTAACCCATTCATACATTCATTTTGATTTATTGATTATTAAGAATTTTTTCTGAGTGATCTCATGCAGGTTAGAAGAGGGTGGGATGCCTATATCAGACCAGGAGGAAGGTAAGAAATAAGAAAAAAAAATGAAGCTTTTCTGCTAATTCTTCATTATTTGGGTTAATTTGGTTGGTATACCCTTAAAATTAAGGGATGATATCAATTTAATTCGACGCATAAATCTCATCCAAAAAAAGAATTTACACTTATGTTTAACATGTTAACTCTGTATTTCACTAATCTGTTTTTAACCCCTTTTTGTTTTGGTGCCGCACTTCAAACAGCCGCATACCAGGGCACTGGGTTCAGCCTCCTCCTCCAGCCAATGAGATATGGGCTTCTTACTTGGTCAAACCCAAATGATTGCTAATTCATTGCCAATTTTGTGTAAAAAATTTCAGATGATTAGTGTTGTTTTGCTACCTATGAAGTATGAACTGTGTTCATGACCAGCCAGGTATTAATGGTGTGGGGTGAAATGTATATTGTAGTAATCTTTTGTATGCAACCAATCATTTGTAAGTATTTTATTCAAATCAAAGACCATAGCATAATATTGTTGAATATACAGTAAATAAATGAAAAAATAATTTCCGAATCATTTTTCAGAATTGCAGAGGTGATGAAATCTGATGAAAAGTTGTATTATTCCTTCTTCACTGCCATTTATATCAAATGTTTTCTTGGGACGTGGAATGGTGTACCAAAATTAAATACAAACTATCGGCTAAACTAGTTCACACACTCGTGGAATGGTTTAGTCTCTTAATTTTTTTTTTTCATTTGAAGTAATAAAGTGGAATCTTTTATCATATATTTTATAAGTATATATTTTATAAGTGAGATTAAGAAAAAATATAAAAAAATATTAAAGGGTTGCAAATAAATTGAGAGGATCTATATTCTTCGTCTATAGGTGTATGTGGGTTGCAAATAAAAAGCATATCTATTTATCTATTTTTAATATGATGAAAATTTACATGCATTAGTTTTTATGTAAAGTTGATATTTAAGAATTCTTAGATAGTTTAATAAGTTTAATTAAATTATTATTTACGATTCTTAATTATAAATTTTACATGAAAATAATTGCATATGAATTTTCATGATAAAATAAAATTTTGAAATAATTTTACGGCCAAAATTTTGGTGTAACTGTCGTCTCCTCATTGATTTTTAGTTTTTACTGTCAAAAGTTGGTCTCTTCATTTTTAATTTCATTCTCATTCTCGTTAATTCATTCTTTGATTCCTTCTCCTTAATATCATTATGTATATCAATAAGGACATTCATAAAATCTATCTGAAAAAAAAAAGGGTAAAAACGGTAGAACAGGTAATAATTTATAAGAGGTTTTTTTAACGATTTAAGATGTATGTTAGTGAATATATTAAGTGATTGTATAAAAATATCATTTGTAGAGCGTAATATCATAAAAAAGACGGTAACAGTATTTAATTTTCTATTATACAATCTCAACAAAAATCATTCTAAAAACAAACATAATTAAGATAGATCAGACATTAATATTTAATGTATTATTTCCACACATTAATATAATTATTTTTCAATTTTCTAAAAATATGTATTGTTAGAGGTAATAATTAGTCCTTAATCATTTAAAGACAAATAATTGATATGCAAAATAAAATTCAAATATTTCATACATAATCAAAATCTCAATTAAATTCTTAAAATTTTTTGATATATATTGATTTAAAAAAAAAGAAAAGTATGAGGAGACAATATCCTTATTATACAATACATACAATGAGATTTAATTGAAATTAAAATTAAATTATGGGTAATTAATTAATTTTGATTTCTTTCTAATTTAAAATTTGAAACAAATTAGGTTACCGTCAGTTATAGAATCAGAACAACGAACTCTCTCTCTCAAGACGGCGTGACCTCCATTCTCTCGATTAATCCGACAATTTCGCTGCTTTAGCCCTCCGTCCGACACCATCGCCATCACCACCGACGACCACCATTGCCTACCCCCTCTCTCTCCCGTCTCTTCTCTTTTTCTTCCCTCTTTCTCCATTTCTTCTCAATCCCCTGTACGCTACCCCTGTCTCTGTGCAAAGCCTAACCCTGGCGAGAAACCCCAGTGCAACCCAGCAGCGGCTGAGCTTTCTGCCGCTACAACACCGCCTCTGCTATCCCTCTCTTTTCATTCTTCTCCTTTCACTAGCGCAGGTTCCATACTTCCTCCTTCTCGTGTTCTTTCGTTTATTTATTTTAACTAATTTTTAATTCTGCTTTTAGTGTTTAGATTAGGCTTAGATTAATGAATTGATACTTTTTGGATTCCAAAAAGTTTGATGGCTGATTTTTCTGAATTGATTGTTGCTTAAATTGAGTGTAAAATCCCTATTTATATATTGTGCACACCATATACTTGATGAAATGCCTGAGTGAAACTTTTTATTTAATTCCTATGTTTGGCCAGCATTTGTCTTAAATTTTGTTATCTTTAGGCATTCCGTCGTAGCCGGCTTGCGTCTTCCTTGCGATGTCGGCATTCGCAAGTTAGAGGGATTACAAGTGGAGTCATGCTTGAGACGTCCATCACGCCTTGGAAGAGAATAAATGGAGTTGAATTTCATTCAACCGCTATGTGGTGTTCTATTGGCCGTCAGTAATGAAAATTCATCAAATTCACATAACAATGATCCCAACCATTGCATAGAAGAGGGTGAGGAATCCAACAAGGTAAACAATTTACGTGGAGGCATGCATAGCTGATGGTTATTTGTTTATGATTTTCATTCATTCCACTTAGTGAAAGTAGGGGGTTCTTTTTTATGTTAAATGCTTCAGTAGATGCAACAGAAGCACTCCACATACAATCACTTCTATGGTTTTATTAAATTCTTTTTATGGTTAATGGACGAAGAATTCGCATGTGATAATTCAATGTCAAGTATATTTGATATGTGCAGAATTTGCGTATGATAATGATTCCAAAGCTCCACTGGAACCGTATTAGTGAAGTATATAATATAAAATCTAGCTAATGGAGATGTGGTTATTTAGACTCTTTATAAAAATAATTGTTAAATATTCAGGAGATATGAATTCATGGTTGACTAAATATTTATCTTGTATATTTAGATTAGCTATATTTATATGATGAATAAACTAGATAGAGAATAAATTAAATGTCGCTCCAGCACATGATTAAATTAATCCGACCTTGTATGATTATTTAGTATATTACTATGCAAGTAGTTAATTGTTGCCATTTTTTTGTGTTGTTTAGCAGGTGGTTCCTCTGGAGGCCTCTCAAAATATGGAATTTGGTGCTCCGGTTTGCCGACATGAGCGCCAACAAGCTGGTAGCTACATGTCTTTGTTAAGCTCATTCGACAGTGTAAGAACCGTTACTAATCAACCGGTTAACTAAGTGATTAATTGTCCAAATTAGATTTTGAAAAGTTAGAGAGAGAATTTGAGGATTTAAAGGTGATTTTTGGACTCAGTGGGTCTTTCTGAGTCAGAAAATGTGCTTTCTGCGAAAAACTGTGAAAAACTGCGAACTGGCAGTTGAACCGGTTCAAGTATGCCCGGTACCGCACGAGAAAAGTGAAAAACTGTAAAAAAAAAAACCTTAGAAAAACATTAGAAGTTGAAAACCAGGAGTTAATTTTAAAGATTTGACCCGAAGTTGGGCCAAACGGACTAAAAACGCTAATGTGTTGGATCGGACCCAAATTGGACCCAAGCCCAACATATAAAAGGCTCATTAAGTGAACTAAACCAGCCACAACTCCATTAAACACACACACACAGCAGAAAAGAGAAAGGGGAGGAAAGGAAGAAGAAACACTATTCACCCACTTCTTCTTTTGGCAATATCTCGAGCTACGGTGCTCCAATTTGCGTGCCGTCAGCGGCTACGCGTTCCTTGTGACGAGCTCTACAAAACTCATGTAAAAAACTGGTAAGAAAAGCTCAAATCCCTCTCAGTTTCTCTCTTCAAAATTTCGGGTTTATTAGGACTTTGGGTTAAATGAGTTTTTGTGATTTTGGATATTTAGGTTTGCTTTAATCCTTGCTTAGCTTTGGGTTTTGACATCCAAATCTGGTGGAAAAGGTAAGAGACATTGAACCCTTATGAAATTTTGATTTTTGATTTACCCTAGGTTGATTTATGATGGTTTATGCATATATAGTTTGATTATTGTGGCTTTAGGAGCAATTAGAACTTAATTGTGCTTATTGGAGTGGAATTGAAAGCTTGGATTGTGGTTGGAAGCTTTTTTGTGCTAATTTGGAGATTTGTTGCATATAGGAAATCGGCCAAAGTATGGTTTCGGTTTTCTCTATGTAGTATATAATATTCATGGACACTTAGGCTAGTGACCCATAGGATAGGTTTGAAAATTTTATGTTGTTGATGATTGTTTGTGTTTATGAGGTATAACATTTTGATGTTGTTGTGGTTAAATGATGAAGTTGAGATATGATGGATGTGGATGAATGAGTATTGTTAAGTATTGAATTGAAATCATGGTTGGGTTGATGATGAGAATTGATGATGATATGATGATGATTGGTGGCTATGTTGTATATGTTATAATTGAGATTTTGGATAATGAAATGTGAAAGAAAATGTGGTATGATTGAATGTAATATGATACAAAGGTTAATCTTGATGAAAAGTGGGGTTTTGAATGGTTTGGTATGGTTTTGGAAGGTGTATGGTAAGAGAATGAGCAAATTGTGAAGTTTGGTAAAATTGGGTTTTGGTTGAACTTTGTTTGATCATAACTTTTGTCTCAGTTTTTGAAATTGATTGAAATTTGTTTAGAAATAAAGATCTTTGAAAACCCTTTAAATCGATATAAAGTTTGCAAAATTTAGAATTTGTAGAGGAAGTTATGATCATTCAAAGTTGGTGTTAAAAATCTGAAATTCTGCAAAGTTGCAGAATTTCATGATTTCTAATATGTGCGGATGCACACCCTTGTGCAGCCACACACCCTACGAAAATTTTGACCTTTGCGGATGCATACACCTGTGCGCACGCACAGGCAGGGAAGTGCGTTCTGTTTGCCGCGCTAGCATAGCTTGTGTGTGCACATATCTAAGGGAAAATTTCAACTTGTGGGGACGCACAGGCCTATGAGGATGCACACATTGGGAAGACCATTCTGTTAGGGGCGCTAGTACAGATTGTGCGAGTGAACAGATTCTGTAAATTTTGCCACCTGTGCGTACGCACACTTTTATCCGTATGCACACATTTTGAAATTTCCTGGGCGTGCGCACGCACAGATCCCTGTGCGACCGCACACATCTTGTTTCTCAAATTTACTTGTTTTTCAACTATTTTACCTTCCCAACAAGGTTCTAAACTTCTATAAAACCATTTTAAGACTTTTGGGCTTGGTTTTTAGTATTTAGAAAACGGAGGCCTAGGCTTCTGGTGGGCTAAGGATGATTTGATGTCATATGAAGGGTGATGGACATATGAGATGAGAAATCATGATTTGTTGATGTTGGAAACTGAATTGAGAATGGACAGTGGTTAAGATGAGTCGAGGACTTTGAATGAGATGATGGATCCATGTATACCAAAATTGTTTTCTGAAAAACCACTGAAGTACTGATTTGTACTGAAATTATGAGACGATATGCGCCTGACAGGGATGGTGGTTAATCCCACCTGTCGAGGTAGCGGCGGCGGCATAAGGATGGTGGTTAATCCCGCTTACGTTGAGATGTGAGGTCTGAGGCAAGAGTATCCCGCTCGCATCCCTTCGAATCTATAGAGCGTGCAGGCGCCGGTACCTGGACAGTGATCCGGGCACTATATCTCGGGGGTTCCATATGAGAAATTCGAAGGGCAACGTCTCCATGGAGATGTGTCAGGTTGGCAGTTGAACCGACACTGTGATATCACAGCCAGTAGGGCAGGCATTCACTATATGCATTTTCTACCTATTTGTATGCTTTGACTACTTTAAATGGCTTGCCTATTTGTATAACATGCCTATTTGCTATTTGAATTAATTGCTTTATATGCCAATACTTGTGTTTTACTTGCATTCTAAATTATTTGTGTTTTCTGTTGGGATTGAGAAGGTTCGGAAGGCGGTGGCGATGGGATCGCATGGAAGATAGGTTGGTTAAGGCTGTGGGATAGCAGTGCTTGGTTAGAATAGAAATCCCCTAAGATAGATAACCTGGTTTATTTAAGTTATGTTGGTATATTATGCTTATCTGTTTTAGAATGCTTTAAGCTTGAATCTTGTGATGGATATGGAGCTTAGGATTGCCTTTGACGTCTCGGGGTCTTATATCCTACATCACTGGGCACTGTTACCATACTGAGAATCTTCGGTTCTCATTCCATATTTCTGTTGTGTTTTTCAGATACAGGTCGCAACCTACCTCGGTGAGTTATTTTGGATGGTGACAGAAGCGAAGGATCTTGGATTCTTTTGGAGTCTTCTGTTTATTTTGTTTATACATCTCTCACTTTTGTATTTTGTCCTTGCCTAGAGGCTTGTATATGAGAGAACAAAACTTATATAAGCTATTTCTACTATCTGTTTTCTGTATATCTGTATATGGCTAGCCGGCTTAAACTTCGCGGGCCGTGGCTAGATTCTTATGATATTATGCTCTATTATTTTGTTATATCATATATATATCTTGTGCTTTTAAGCTAGTAGCTTCGTTAGTTCGTTTTGCACTTTTCAAATCCTATTTTGAACTATATCCTTCATCGGGCTTCTACATATATTAATTCCTTCTATATATGATATGTATGAGCTTAGAACTGTCGTAATCTCTGATTAACCTTTACTTTACGATGCGAGGTAAGGCTTAGGCTAATTAGGGTGTTACATTTAGTGGTATCAGAGCGGTTCGTCCTCGTGAGCCTGAGGGATAGACCGATTGTGTTTCATTGCATACTCTGTGTGTCTTTTCTTTGATGCTATTAGGTTATCTGTTTGATATATGCATAGCATGCTTGTTTGTGAGTGCCTGTTTGGGATAATTGGAGCACTAGACTTTTGATATTGAAACTGATCACCTTGATATCGATTATTTGGTGTAGACAGGAACCCTTCATGGCCACTCGCGGACGAGGTCGAACACAAACACGAGAAAGTAGGAATGAGCAACCAGCTGACAATCATGCCAAATTCATGGCGGCAATGGCAAATCTCGCTAATACCATGGAAGCTAATGCTGCAGCGACTCTGCAAGCTGTGCAGAGATTGAGCCAACCGGCCGGGAATGGAAATGGCGAAGGGAATGTTAATGATAAAGCCGAAGGAAACGGCAATAATGCCAGAGGAGTTCCGATGGCCCTGGAGACGTTCCTCAAGGTTCATCCGCCAACTTTTCACGGATTCACAAATCCTAATGAAGCGGACCACTAGTTCCAAGCAATGGAACGTGCTTTACAGGCGCAACATGTCCCCCTCAATCAATATGTCAAGTTTGTCGCTTATCAGCTAGTGGGAGAGGCCCATCCCTGGTGGCAAGCTGAGTGCTATTTGCTACAGTTGCAGAACGTCGACATTCCGTGGGAGGTGTTCCGAGCGGCCTTTTACAAGAAGTACTTTCCTGAGTCTGCAAGGGAAGCGAAGGAGATGGAGCTAATGCAGCTGAAGCAGGGTTCCATGTCTGTGGCTGAGTACACCAACAAGTTTGAAGAGATTTGTAGGTTTTCTAGGGTGTGTTAGGGTGACCCGGAGACTTTCGAGAGCTGGAGGTGTATTAAGTACCAGAAGGGTTTAAAGGATAACATTATGACTGATGTGGCTCCTTTGGAGATCCGTGTCTTCTCTGACTTGGTGAACAAGGCTAGAGTAGTGGAAGAGTATGCCAAGACCATGGCGACATCCAAGGATACTCATGGAGGGATCTCTAGTCGGGGGGTGGCAAGTATTTTCACCCAAAAGGACAAAGCTTCAAGAGAGGAGGATATGCGCCTCAAGGCCAAGGGGGCTTCAGAAAGAACAATTAGAATCAATTTCAGTATGCTAAGGGAAGAGAAAATCAGAGTAAGAGTTCTCCGGATTTAGTTTGTGATCGTTGTGGACGTTTTCACCCTTATGACTCATGTAAGATTGGTTTAGGTGGTTGCTTCAATTGTGGGTTGCCTGGCCACATTGCGAGGGATTGCACTCGTGAGAGGAATCAAAATGTGGGCCAGAGTCAGCATCAAGGTCGAGTCTTTGCTGTGAATGCCAAGGATGCTTCCAAGGCAGATCCATTGATGAGAGGTATATGTTTAATTGGTGATAAATCCTTAGTTGCATTATATGATACTGGAGCTTCGAATTCGTTTATTTCGTTTTCTAAAGTTGAGGAATTAAGCTTGAAAGTGTTAGAGTTACCTTGTGATCTGCATATACATACTCCCCATCAAACAGTTATGACTAGGTCAGGTTGTAGAAGAGTAGGTTTCAAGCTTGAGGGTAGAGACTTTGTGCACGAATTGATCTGTTTACCAATGGTGGGGCTAGAGATGATTTTGGGGTTTGATTGGTTGTCGAAGAATCGGGTATTGTTGGATTGCTTTGAACAGACTATTCGGTTTCTGCCAGAAGGAGAGAATGGAGCAGTGGTAGCTACGGGGTATTACCTGAACTCTGTAATGGTGCATTGTAGTGGGGGAGGAGTATCAGGGTTATATTCTGTTGGCTGCTAATGCGTTGGGTGATGCCCAGAACTTAGATAAGATTTCGGTGGTTAGCGATTTTCCTGAAGTATTCCCGGAAGATATCCCTTAGTTCCCACATCAAAGGGAAATTGAATTTATGATTGAATTGGTGCCGGGAGCCGGGCCAGTATCTATTGCGCCGTATAGAATGGCTCCGATAGAGCTGGCAGAATTAAAGACTCAGTTGGAAGAGCTTCTGAATAAGAGGTTCATTCGACCGAGTGTATCACTGTGGGAGCGCTAGTTTTATTGGTGAAGAAGAAGGATGGAGGGATGCGCTTGTGCGTGGATTACCGACAGTTGAATAAAGTGACAATGAAGAACAAGTACCCGCTACCAAGGATAGATGACTTGATGGATTAATTGTAAGGAGTTGAAGTGTTTTTCAAGATTGATTTGAGATCCGATTACCATCAGATAAGGGTGAAGGAGGATGATATCCCTAAGACTGCGTTAGGACACGCTATGGACACTACGAATTTGCAGTAATGTCCTTTGGATTAATGAATGCACCTGCTGTTTTCATGGATTACATGAATAGAGTCTTTCGTCCCTTTTTGGACAAATTCGTGGTGATTTTCATAGACGACATCTTAGTTTACTCCAAGACGGCAAAGGAACATGAGGAGCACTTGAGGATTGTGTTGCAAATCTTGAAAGAGCGAAAGTTGTATGCTAAGTTGTCGAAGTGCGAGTTCTGGAAGGAGAAAGTAAAGTTCTTAGGCCACGTGGTGAGCAAAGGAGGAATAGCCATAGATCCTTCAAAGGTAGAAGCAGTGATGGAATGGGAAAGATCAACGATGGTGACAGAAGTGAGAAGCTTCTTGGGTTTAGCCGGATATTATAGGAGGTTTATTGAAGGATTTTCCCGGATTGCATTACCGATGACAAAATTGACAAGGAAAGAAGTGCCATTCATGTGGATGTCAGAGTGCGAAGAGAGCTTTCAGACCTTAAAGCAGAAGTTAACTTCATCACCTGTTTTAATCTTACCGGAACTGCATGAACCGTTTGAAGTATATTGTGATGCTTCTCTGAAGGGTTTGAGTTGCATGTTGATGCAACACCGGAACGTAGTGGCTTACGCATCGCGTCAGCTGAGACCGCATTAGGTGAATTACCCCACTCATGATTTGGAATTAGCGGCGATTGTGTTTGCCTTGAAGATTTGGAGACACCACTTGTACGGAGTAAAGTTTAGTGTTTTTTCTGATCATTAGAGTCTCAAGTACATCTTTGATCATAAAGAGCTAAATATGCGCCAGAGAAGCTAGATGGAGTTGCTTAAAGATTATGATTTCAAGTTGAGTTATCACCTTGGAAAGGCGAACGTGGTAGTAGACGCTTTGAGTCGGAAATCTTTAACAATTGCTTGGATGAGAATCAAGGAAGAAGAGCTAGTGGATAAGCTTGTGGAGCTTAAGTTGGATATTGGTGAAGTGGCCGGGAGAGATTGTTTGAACCAGTTACAGATGTCAAGCACGTTTAAATCAAAAATACAAAGGGCTCAGCGAGATGAGCAGAAGCTGCCGCAATTGTTTCAACCAGTTGGTGATAAGAGGCATGAAGAATTCACTAAGGATGATGAAGGGTTATGGAGATACAAAGGAAGGATTTGCGTACCAGATGTAGGGAGTTTAAGGCCAGACTTGTTGTTGGAAGCTCACAAAAGTGGATTTTCTATTCATCCCAGAAGCACGAAGATGTATTATGACTTAAAGAAGATGTTCTGGTGGCCTGGGATGAAGGATGATGTAGCTACAGTGGTATCCAAGTGTTTAACTTGCCAGAAGGTGAAGATAGAGCATCAAAAACCGTCGGGAATGCTTGATGCACCACTATTTCGTGGTACATCTTGTGCTTAATTGAGTGGATTTTATCCACTATTCTCAAACTTATTCATACAATTTTGCATGATTTTACAATTACTTCCCAATTTTGTTCTATGATTGAAAACTTGCTTCTTAAGCCTTTAAATTATGTATTTTTAACCCCCCTTTATACCATTCGATGCTGTGATCCGTGCGTTAAGTGTTTTCAGGCTATATAGGGAAGGAATGACTTAGAGGATGGAGAAGAAGCTTACACAAATAGAAGGAGCACAAGAATTAAAGGAGATAACCAGCGAGGAGCGACGCGTACGCGTGACACACGAAGAAGACCATCGGCGCGTACGCGTGACATGCACCACATGCAGAAAATGCAGAAAACGCTGGGGGCGATTTCTAGGCTCTATTTTGGCCCAGTTCCAAGCCCGAAAACACAGAATAGAAGCTGCAGAGTGAGGAAATCATGAGGAGAGGGAGAACTTCTCATTCACATAATTTTAGGTTTTTAGATGTAGTTTTCTAGAGAGAGAGGCTCCTATCTCTAGGTTTTAGGATTCTCTTAGTTTTAGGTTTATTTCTTCATCAAATTCAGGTTCAATGTTCCTTTAATTTAGTTTCTCTTCTACTCTTATTTGTCTTAGCATTCTAGTTTATTTATTTCCCTTGTTGATTATTTTATCTTCTCATTTAGTTTATGAACTCCATGTTAGATTTGATTTTCTATTTAATGCAATTTGAGATATTTCATATTTATGATCGCTTTCTTCAATTTATGTTATTAATGCTCTCAATTGGTTGTTTAGATTTTATTCTCTCTTGTTGCTTTTCTATGCTTTTGTGTTGTACCTTCCAAGTGTTTAATAAAATGCTTGGTTGGATTCTAGAGTAGATTTTTATCCTTTTGGCCTTGGTTGAGTAATTGGTGACACTTGAGTTATCAAACTCCTTTGTTGATTGATAATTGAAAGTTGCTGATTGATTTGGATTCCACTAAAGCTATTCTTTCCTTAGAAGTTGACTAGGACTTGAGGAAGCAAATTGATTCGTTCACTTGACTTTCCTTCAAAATTAGAGGGTTAACTAAGTGGGAGCAATGAACAATTCTCATCACAATTGATAAGGATAGCTAGGATAGGACTTCCAGTTCTCATACCTTGCTAAGAGCTTTTCTAGTTATTAGTTTATTCCTTTTGCAATTTACAATTCTTGTTTCCTATCCAAAACCCCAAAACACACTTTTCCATAACCAATTATAAGCACACTTCCTTGCAATTCCTTGAGAGACGTCCCGAGGTTTAAATACTTCGGTTATTAATTTTATTAGGGGTTTGTTACTTGTGACAACCAAACTTTTGCATGAAAGGATTCTTTTGTTGGTTTAGAAGCTATACTTTTAACGAGAACATATTTGTGAAATTCTTTACCAGCAAAAAATCCGTTCATCAAAATAGCGCCGTTGCCGGGGAATCGCAAACGTGTGCCTTATCATTGGTTATTGCAAATATTTGCTTTTTGCTTGTTTGTTAGTTTTTGTTAGTTTAGGACTTAGTTGCTTATTTTTTTACTAGTTTCTGTTTTTCTTTTCTTTAGCTACTATGAATTCTCACCCCTTTGGCTATGAATTTAGTTCAAATTATGTTGTAGGGAATGGAGGCTATAATGAGAATATGCATCAAGGTTGGAACAGTCAAATATGGGAGGAACCATAAGGATTTGATCAACCCTCTTGGCAACAACCTCCACCAACATACTATGATCAAGAGTCATTCCAAGAAGCATACCAAGATAACGGCTATGGTGAGCACTCTTTTAATTATCAACAACCACCACTATACGCCTATGAACCCCCTCCTCAACATAATTTTGAACCACCATACTCACAAGCACCTTACCACCAAACACCCCCATATGACTCTAATCCTTACCCACTATACCAAGAGCCTTATGAGCCATACTTAGAACCACCACTTCAATATACACCATCTCCATATCCTTATCAAGAAGAACACCTCTGTATTATGAGCCCTTTCTCCCAATACATGAACCCTCCTATCCACTCCAACCTCCATTGGATAACAACACTCTTAGTGTTATTCACCAGCGGCAAGGAGAGCTTCAAACTACACTTATCTCTACTCTCATTGGTCTCACCTCTAAACTTCAATATCTTATATCCCGCAGGGACCAACCCTCTACCTCTAATATTCAACCCTCAAGCTTTAGTGCACCACCACCCTCCGTGCAAGAATACCCATATCCATCAATCCAAGAGAAACATGATCCCAATGACGCTACTGACCCAGAACAAGAGTGAAGAGATCATCTTAGGGAAACAATGGATCAGTTTTACGCACACATACTCCAAATGAAGTAAGAGGAGGCCCAAAAGGTGGAGGTAGGAGAGACCCTTGAAGATGAAGTAGTTGACAAACTAGTGAGGGTTGAACAAGAGGAAAGCTCCATCATTGAAGATAGCTCTACACTAAGTGACATCAAGGAGGAGTCTGATTTTGTATCAGAGCAAGTGGAGAAAGCCAAAACTATAGAAGAAGAGGAAGTAGTTGAAGACTTGGGAAATGCGAAACCTCTATGGGAAAGTCAAGTCATAGAGCCTCCTTCTAAGACGTTTGAAATTGATGTTGAGGAGGGTGTACAACCTCCCATGCCCTTGGTGAGCAATGAAGAAGAGATTGAATTGGAAGAAAGCTACCAAGAGGAAGAGGTTAATATTGAAGAAGCTTGCAAAGAGGTGGAAGTTGTCAAGAAAGAACACAAGGGAGTGGAGCTTGAAATCACTTTGCCAAAGTTATTGGAGACCTCTCCACCTAAGTCACCATCATCTTTCACAACATTCAAGTGGGTAAAATTCATATCCCTTAGCTTTCTCCTTCTACCTGAATATGGTTTACTTGAGACAGATGGTCAACTTACATCTCTTTGTGGCGTTAAGAGTAAGAGGAAGATGGTTAGTAGTTGGAGTTGTCATGCAAGGCTCAATATGGTTGTATGCTCCAAGTTGAAGTGCAAGGATTGGTGTAGAGCTCGATTGAACGGGTCTAGGAAGTTCTTTAGATGTCTCAGTGAGAATTCAGATTGCTTGTCACCCGAATGGAAGCATGAAGATCAAGAAGAAAGAGTGATGACCAATAAGGTTTGGGACCCTAGAATACACTTCAACCTTCATCAATCTTGGAGCCTTGTCACTCTTTCACATTTGCTTGGAGGCTTGACGTGCCTAGTTTGGGATCCTGGAGGCTATTGGAATTACAAACATTGGTGGAAATTCCTGGATGAGTTCAAGCACAAGCCACCATGACAAGGAGCTCACCAAATGTTCAACTTAAGGACAATAACTAAAAGTGCTAGGTAGGAGACAACCCACCATAGTATGATCGTTCATTTTCATTCTTAGTTTTATTTTTACCCGTGTTCAATCATACATTCTGCATCATCCCCCGCATTTTGCATATAAAAAAAATGCATTCGACGCGCAAGCGTCCTAGACGCACACGCATCATATGTGAATGCGCAATATATTGGATTGAACAGAAAGTTCTGCGGAGGGGTGCTAGAACCGTGCTTTAAGCACAAGCAGATTCACGCGCACGCGTACGTCACGCATGCGCGTCCCTTGCAGTTTTGGCTACCCACGCGTACGCGTCCAGGACGCGCACGCGTGACCATGGAAATCGGCGTAAATGCGTATTTGCACAAAAATTTATGGTGGTCTAGCGCTGGAACTGTGCTAGAGTCACACAACCATCCACATGTACGCGTCGTTGACGCATTCGCATCGATTTCATTTCATGGACACTCATGCGTACGCGTGGGCATCACGTGCGCCGCATAACCTAATCAGTGCGCCGTCTGTCTCACTATTTCTTCCTCCCAAATCCTAACTCTCATTCAATCCTCATTCTTCCTTCTTTCTTCCCTCTTCTTCCACTCTTCTTACTTCTTACTTCCTACTTCTTTCTTCTTCCTTTCTCACTTCCTTCTCCTTTCACCTCCCCTCCTTATTCTCTTTCATTTTCTTTTACTATTCTCATTTATATACCTGCATTCATTGCATTTAATCTTGTGCATACTTTTATTTTATTTTCTTAGTTTCTTATTTTTCCTTTGGTGTTAAATGTTCTTATTCAACTGTTGCATCTTTTCTTGAATTATTTTGGTGCTTAGTGACTTGTTTTATACTGTTGGGTGATATTATTTAAATGTCAATGCTAATCTTTTATGATATTTGTATTCCTTGTGCATTGATATATCCGTATAATGTCTCTCATAACCCACTTTCTCTCCCTCATTGTTGCAATTTTTGTACTATTCATATGTCATTTGCTTCTATTGTTTTCTCACTTGCATGTTGTAGCTACCATGTAGTTGAGATCCTCATTATTTGGCATCAACCCACCCATATTCTATTTGTTTTCCTATCTTTGTTTGTGGGTTACTCTTCTTCCTTTCTCTGTTCTTTCAGGATGGCCATCAAGAAAGAAAAAGGAAAAGCTTTAAATGGGGCGAACAAGTCCATCTGCATAATCCATTAAAGAAAGAGCATCAGTTGGAGCAACCCGCCCACTTGCGTATCTCAGCATGCACCGAGGACGGTGCAATATTTAAGTGTGGGGAGGTCGATACCGACTTTCGCGGGTTAGTTAGTTCCTTCTCAACACTAATGTGGGATTTTCTTTGTTAGTTCATTGTTGCATTTGCATGTTTAATTGCATGTTTGTTACATTTTGTGCATATTTTACCACTACTTAGTTGAAGTGATGAACTCTTTTCCAAGAAATTATTTTATAGCATTTCACTAATTTGAATTAAAAAATTTTATTGAACTTAAAATTTTTTATTGAACTTGTTTGAAGAAATGTATTTTGGAACATGATTTAGAGCTCGAACACACGACTTTGTGAGATTTTGAGCCTATTTGATTGGTTGCATTTTATCAACCAATATTTTGTTTTGGTGTGTGTTGTTCTCTCTAAAATTGTGATCTATATCTTGCTTAATTCTATATTTTCATGGTTTAATGTATGCATATACTTATATGATTGAGGCCTTATTTCACTTAGCTTACATACCCATATGGCCTTACCCTTTCATTATCCTTTGCAAACCAAAGTTGAGCCTATTTTACCCCTTTGTTCTTTACTTTAGCACATCACTAACTCTAAGCAGAAAACAATAATGTCCTTAATTTGAATCCTTGGTTAGCTTAGACTAGTGAGAGTGTTCATAAATTAAGTGTGGGACAGTTGGGTTTGGAAAAATTTGGTTTGAGAATTGGGTGTTGTGTAGTCTTAAGAGAATATAAACAAGAATATTAAGCACATGTTTATGCATGCAATACTTTAATCATATGCATTGAGAAAAACAAAAGAAAAGAAAAGAGAAATAGAAAAAAATATGAGAAAAAGAAAAGAAAAAAACTAAATAATAAAAAGGGGACAAAATGCCCCAAGTTAAGTAATAATATCAATGTATATGAGTTATACTTAAATTTGGGATGCATGAATGTGTGATAAACATAGTTAATGGGCAGTTAGATATTGGATTGTAATTACATGGATTGTCTTAAGTTAGGTGGGAAGTTTAGGTTAATTAAGGATTCAAATTTTAGTCAACTTGACCAAATACAATCTTACCTTGACCCTAACCCCATTACAACCCTTAAAAGACCTCTTGCTATGTGTATCTGTGCATTAATTCTTTGTTGATTGGTAGAAGAAGAGCAAGCCTTAGAAACCAAGATTAGTAGAGAATTGAAAGAATCGAACCTTAAACACTTGAGCGATTAGAGTGTACACACTTCCAGTGAGGGTTCGATGCTCGATTCTTTGTTCCCGGCTTTCATGAGCTATTTTCTTCTGCAAGTCTATTTGTACTTCATTTTTATGATTTGATTTAGTGAAATCCAGTTCATATTTGTTCTTGAAAGATTTATTTACTTTTTACTAAGTAGGTAGAATCATTTTTTTCATGTAGTTGCATTCATATAGATAGGTTGCATTGCATACATCCTACCATTTTGCCTTCACTCTTTTAGTTCTCTTGAGCTTAGCATGAGGACATGCTGATATTTAAGTGTGGGGAGATTTGATGCACCACTATTTCGTGGTACATCATGTGCTTAATTGAGTGGATTTTATCCACTATTCTCACACTTATTCATACAATTTGCATGATTTTACAATTCCTTCCCAATTTTGTTTTATGATTAAAAACTTGCTTCCTAAGCTTTAAATTGTGTATTTTTAACCCCCTTTATACCATTCGATGCCGTGATCTGTGTGTTAAGTGTTTTCAGGCTAATGCTACAGCCTCTTGAGATTCCTCAGTGGAAGTGGGAAGGAATCACAATGGATTTTGTGACCGGTTTACCAAGGACTAGGTCGGGATTTGATGCGATTTGGGTGATCGTGGATCACTTAACCAAATCTGTTCACTTTCTACCTATCCGAGTAAACTGTTCTATGGAGGAGTTGGCAAGAGTGTACATCAAGGAGATAGTAAGGTTGCATGGTGTGCCGTCGAGCATAGTATCGGACCGTGATCCCCGATTCACTTCAAGGTTTTGGGGAGCTTTCCAAAGGGCTTTCGGTACAAAGCTATGTCTTAGTACCGCATATCATCCGCAAACTGATAGACAGTCGGAGAGAACTATTCAAACATTGGAGGATATGCTGAGAGCTTATATTTTGGATCAACCTGGAAGTTGAAATCGCTACATGCCATTGGTGGAGTTTGCGTACAACAACAGCTTTCATGCGAGTATTGGGATGGCTCCGTATGAGGCATTGTATGGACGGAGGTGCCAGTCTCCACTCTGTTGGTATGAATCAGGTGAAGCAAGCATTTTGGGTCCAGATTTAGTAGCAGAGACTAGTGAGAGCATTAAGAAGATTCGTGCATGGATTCTAACTGCCCAAAGTCGACAGAAGAGTTATGCGAATCAGAGACGGAAATCGTTAAGAGTTTGAAGTGGAAGAGCACGTATTCCTTAGGGTTACACCAACAACTGGGATTGGAAGAGCAATCAAGACCAAGAAGTTGAACCCAAGATATATAGGACCGTTTGAGATTTTGAAGAGATTCGGGCCGGTGGCGTACCAAGTAGCTTTGCCACCTCATCTATCTAACCTACATGATGTATTTTCACGTGTCACAACTCTGTAAGTACACACCAGATGTGGCTCATGTGTTGGAGCCTAAATCGATCAAGTTGACAGAGAACTTAACATTCCAAGTGACACCGGTGAGGATTGACGATACTAGTGTGAAGAAGCTACGAGGAAAGAAAGTTTCATTGGTTAAGGTTGCTTGGAAGAGAGCAGGAGTTGAAGAGCACACTTGGGAATTAGAATTTGAGATGCGAAAAGATTATCCCGAGCTTTTCTCAAGTAATTCAAATTTTGAGGGCAAAATTTCTTATTTGGTGGGGAAAATGTAAGAACCACTACTAACCAACCAGTTAACTAAGTGATTAATTGCCCAAATTAGATTCTGAAAAGTTAGAGAGAGAATTTGAGGATTTAAAGGTGATTTTTGGAATCAATGGGTCTTTTTGAGTCAGAAAATATGCTTTTTGCAAAAAAAAACCCGTGAAAAATCGCAAACCGGCAGTTGAACCAGTTGAACAAGTTCAAGTCTACCCGGTACCGCACGAGAAAAGTGAAAAACCATCAAAAACCTTAGAAAAACATTAGAAGTTGAAAACCGGACGTTAATTTTAAAGGTTTGGCCCGAAGTTGGGCCAAACGGGCTAAAAATGCTAACGGATTGGACCGGACCCAAGTTGGGCCCAAGAGCAGAAAAGAGAAAGGGGAGGAGAGGAAGAAGAAACACTATTCACCACCTCTTCTTTTGGCAATATTTCGAGCTACGGTGCTCTGATTTGTGTGCCGTCAGTGACTACGCGTTCCTTGTGATGAACTCTACAAAACCCATGTAAGAAACTGGTAAGAAAAGATCGAATTCCTCTCAGTTTCTCTCTTCAAAATTTTGGGTCTATTAGGGCTTTGGGTTAAATGAGTTTTTGTGATTTTGGATATTTAGGTTTACTTTAATCCTTGCTTAGCTTTGGGTTTTGACATCCAAATCTGGTGGAAAAGGTAAGAGACATTGAACCCTTGTGAACCTTTGATTTATGATGAACCCTAGGTTGATTTATGATGGTTTATATATAGTTTGATTATTGTGGCTTTAGGAGCTATTGGAACTTAATTGTGCTTATTGGAGTGGAATTGAAAGCTTGGATTGTGGTTAGAAGCTTGTTTGTACTAATTTGGAGATTTGGTGCATATAGGGAATCGGCCAAGGTATGGTTTCGGTTTTCTCTATGTAGTATATAATATTCATGGACACTTAGGCTAGTGACCCATAGGATAGGTTTGGAAATTTTATGTTGTTGATGATTGTTTGTGTTTATGAGGTATAACATTTTGATGTTGTTGTTGTGGTTAAATGATGAAGTTGAGATATGATGGATGTGGATGAATGAGTATTGTTAAGTATTGAATTGAAATCATGGTTGGGTTGATGATGAGAATTGATGATGATATGATGATGATTGGTAGCTATGTTGTATATGTTATAATTGAGATTTTGGATAATGAAATGTGAAAGAAAATGTGGTATGATTGAATGTAATATGATACAAAGGTTAATCTTGATGAAAAGTGGGGTTTTGAATGGTTTTGTATGGTTTTGGAAGGTGTATGGTAAGAAAATGAGGAAATTGTGAAGTTTGGTAAAATTGGGTTTTTAGTAAATTTTGTTTGATCATAACTTTTGCCTCGGTTTTTGAAATTGATTGAAATTTTTTTAGAAATAAAGATCTTTGAAAACCCTTTAAATTGATATAAAGTTTGCGAAATTTAGAATTTTGTAGAGGAAGTTATGATCATTCAAAATTGGTGTTAAAAATCTAAAATTATGCAAAGTTGTAGAATTTCAAGATTTATGATATGTGCGAACGCACACTCTTGTGCAGGCGCACACCCTGCGAAAATTTTGACCTGTGCACACGCACAGGCAGGGAAGTGGGTTCTGTTTGCCGTGCTAGCACAGCTTGTGCGCGGACATATCTAAGGGAAATTTTCAACCTGTGCGGACGCACAGGCCTGTGCGGATGCACACGTTGGGAATGCCATTCTGTTTGGGACGCTGGCACAGGTTGTGCGAGTGAACAGATTCTGTAAGTTTTGCCACCTTTGCGTACGCACATAATTTGAAATTTCCTGGGCATGCACATGCACAGACCCCTGTGTGGCCGCACACGTCCTGTTTCTCAAATTTACTTGTTTTTCAACTATTTTACCTTTCCAACAAGGATGTAAGCTTCTATAACACCATTTTAAAACTTTTAGGCTTAGTTTGAGTATTTAGAAAATAGAGGCCTAGGTTTCTGGCGGGCTGAGGATGGTTTGATGTCATATGAATGGTGATGGACATATGAGATGAGAAATCATGATTTGTTGATGTTGGAAACTGAATTGAGAATGGACATTGGTTAAGATGAGTCGAGAACTCTGAATGAGATGATGGATCCATGTATACCGAAATTGTTTTTTGAAAAACCATTGAAGTACTGAGACACTATGCGCCCGACAGGGACGGTGGTTAATCCCGCCTGTCGAGGTAGCGGCGGCGGCGTAAGGACGGTTGTTAATCCCGCTTACGTTGAGATGTGAGGTCTGAGGCAAGAGTATCCCACTCGCATCTCGTCGGATCTATAGAGCGTGCAAGCGCTAGTACCTGGACAGTGATCCGGACACTATATCTCGGGAGTTCCCATATGAGAAATCCGAAGGGCGACGTCTCCATGGAGATGTGTCGGGTTGGCAGTTGAACCGACAATGTGATATCACAGCCAGTAGGACAGGCATTCATCATATGCATCTTCTACCTGCTTGGTTAGAATAGAAATCCCCTAAGATAGATGACCTGATTTATTTAAGTTATGTTGGTATATTATGCTTATCTGTTTTAGAATGCTTTAAGCTTGAATCTTGTGATGGATATGGAGCTTAGGATTGCCTTTGGCGTCCCAAGGTCTTATATCCTACATCACTGGGCTCTATTACCATACTGAGAACCTTCGGTTCTCGTACCATATTTCTGTTGTATTTTTCAGATACAGGTCGCAACCCACCTCGGTGAGTTATTTTGGATGGTGACAGAAGCGGAGAATCTTGGATTATTTTGGAGTCCTCTATTTATTTTGTTTATAAATCTCTCACTTTTGTATTTTGTCCTTGCCTAGGGGCTTGTATATGAGAGAACAAAACTTGTATAAGCTGTTTCTACTGTCTATTTTCTGTATATCTGTATATGGCTTGCCGGCTTAAACTCCACGGGTCGTGGCTAGATTCTTATGATATTATGATCTATTATTTTGTTATATCATATCCATATCTTGTGCTTTTAAGCTAGTAGCTTCGTTAGTGCGTTTTGTACTTTTCAAATCCTATTTTGAGCTATATCTTTCATCAGGCTTCTAGATATTATTAATCCCTTCTATATATGATATGTATGAGCTTAGAACTGTCGTAATCTTTGATTAACTTTTACTTTACGACGCGAGGTAAGGCTTAGGCTAATTAGGGTGTTACAGACAGCAGTTAGAATCTGTTGGAAATGGTTTTGAGTACCTTTAATATTTTTCTCCATGGATATAGGATTTCAATAGTTATTCATTTGTCAGCAATTGTAGATGAAGATGATATTTTTCAAAGACGCAAATGCCAAGTGTGATGCTTTTGTTGTTAGCAACGGGTGGCTTTATTCTCTAAAGATATAGGTATCCGGTGTGTTCGTAATTGTTGCAAGAAACTAGACTTGATTAACTTCAATGAATCAATTTAATCTAGATAAGTTTCGATGCTTTGTTGTATAAGGAGCTTGATTAATTTCATTCGGTGTGCAGTTAGTCGCTTTAGATAGTAGTTACATGTTTATCTTAGATGTGTTAGATGTTCATTTATCCATGAAATCAGTTGTTTACTGTAACTGTATAGGTGGATGGTTGTTTTCGGGTATTCAACCCTTGTAAACTGTAGCAGGTACTCAAAACAAATTATAGTATATTGGTTCAAGAACAGTGATAATGAAGTCAACACTTATTAGATTCAAGTAATGTCAGCTCGAAATACAAAAGAGATATCCCTGTACTAAGAAATAGTATACTGGATGTTTGGTTCACCATGTATCTAGATGGTTACTTTCATAAGAAAAATAGATGGTCATTTTCGACTCACTCGTCAGTGTCATGCTTGAATTCCTTTACACCAACAGATTCACATAAGTTCTAAAAAAAAGGGATCTACTACAAAAATGTCATTCCAATGTGTCATAAATAAATTTTCAAGACTCTAACTAGTAAATAAGGTAAATATTCAAATCTTATCAAGTACGTTATCTTAAGTATGCTAATTTTTTCTTCCTTTGAACTTTCTCCCAGTTGGCAATCCTTCTGTACGTTATTTCAACGTCCTCGTGCTCGGAGCCGTAAATGGTGATCTAACTTCCTTTTTACCCATCTGATTTATAGCTTGGACTGTAGGAGAATGTATGATTGGATCGCCATGAATAAATACTCACTCAATTAGTTCTCTGCAATCCAAGTGAATCTTCTTTTCAGTTTATAATCAAGTAAGAAAAATTAAAACATGAGATATAAAAATTGTATTCATTCCAGCTGCTAATAAAAAAAATAGCAGCCCCATGTAGAGAAAGGAAATCTTTAGCAAGAATTTAACTGGATTTAGAGTCCAAATCAACCAATTATAAACACAACAATCAGCAAGGTAAATAAGAATCACACAACACAACAACATGTTATCACCAAACAACAATGGCTACAGCAAAAAATAACCACCACAAAATGAATTAAAGTAACCATCTGTTTCAGTAAACGTCAGGACTAAATATCTAAGACTAGAACCCGCTTTCAGCACCATATATACACTAGTTTACGTAGAAAACAGAGACTCTTTTAGCATTACCTTTTAAAAAGGTTCTGTCACTACAATCAAATTAAAATAGCAATCCCCATTATGAAAAATGGCCATCCAATTGCCTGGAAAACTAACCATTCGACATGTAATTGATCTCATCATGTGTACATCGAGTTAGTAGCAAATACAAAAACAAAAAACATACATCTAATACCAATGCAACAACGATATGTCGAATCACCCTTAAAGTAAAAAAGAAAACTTACTTATAATTGATTGATTGATTGATGCAATACCTAGTTCACCTTGATCAGCATATATACATTTGATGTAATTGACGGAATCATGAATGTGACTCAAATTTCGGGCATAGTAGACTAACTAGAAACCAACCATAAATCGACACGTCAAATCCCACCTCAGTCAAGCAAGCTATAACCTTTATAAAACTGAAAATCAGTCCATATATTAAAAACCAACAATCCAAAAACATGCTAAAGTAACCATCTAATTAGATGCAACTACACATTAAAACTAAAACCATCAAACATCTACAACAACAACTCCTTATACACGATCCGGTACAGTGAAATTACAACCACTGATTTTTTCACCATCAACAATCAAACACCTCAACAAAATTCATTGCATGTGAAACTATTAGCAACAGGAACAGTTATAAGCGCATAACAAAAAACAACCCACTAACCTCTGGTTGTTTGTTGACAACGTTAGGCATCTGGGGGCCGTAGCTACGACACCCGCAACGAAAAACACGGGCCAATGACACTGAGCTCTGCTAAAGGTGGAAGCGGAGTACTGGTGGACGAAATTGTGATCATCAACAATGGCTCCAAAGACTTGGTGCTCTCAAACATAAATCACACTTTGTCACAACTCCGCACAACTAACCAGCAAGTGTACTGGGTCGTCCAAGTAATACCTTACGTGAGTAAGGGTCGATCCCACAGAGATTGTTGGTATGAAGCAAGCTATGGTCATCTTGTAAATCCCAGTCAGGCAGATTCAGCTATATTAAGAGATTATTGGATTTTTGAATAACAATAATAAATTTAAACAGAAAATAAAGATAGAGTTACTCATGTAATTCAATGATGGGAATTTCAGATAAGTGTATGGAGGTGTTGTGTTTCTTCTGAATCTCTGCTTTCCTACTACTTTTATCCAATCTTTGTCACTCCTTTATATGGCAAGCTGTATGTAGGGCATTACCATTGTCAATGGCTACATCCCATCCTCTCAGTGAAAATTGTCTAAATGCTCTGTCACAGCACGTCTAATCATCTGTCGGTTCTCGATCATGTTGGAATATAATCCCTTGATTCTTTTGCGTTTGTCATCACGCCCAGCAATCGCGAGTTTGAAGCTCGTCACAGTCATTCAATTCCGGAATCCTACTCGGAATACCACAGACAAGGTTAGACTTTCCAGATTTTCATGAATGCCGCCATCAATTCTAGCTTATACCACGAAGATTCTGATTAAGGAATCCAAGAGATATGCGCCCGGTCTAAGGTAGAACGGAAGTGGTTGTCAGTCACGCGTTCATAGGTGAGAATGATGATGAGTGTCACGGATCATCACATTCATCATGTTGAAGTGCAACGAATATCTTAGAATAAGAATAAGTCAAATTGAATAGAAAATAGTAGTACTTGCATTGAAACTTGAGGTACAGTAGAGCTCCACACTCTTAATCTATGGTGTGTAGAAACTCCACCGTTAAAAATACACAAGTGATGAAGGTCCAGGCATGGCCGAATGGCCAGCCCCCATGAAAGACCGAATGGTCAAAGGAACTAGATAGTCCAAGACTTCTAAATAACTAGTAAAAAGTTATATTTATACTAAACTAGCTACTAGGGTTTACAGAAGTAAGTAATTGATGCATAAATTCACTTCCGGGGCTCACTTGGTGTGTGCTTGGGCTGAGCTTGATCTATCCACGAGCTGAGGCTTCTCTTGGAGTTGAACGCCAAGTTGTAACGTATTTTGGGCGTTCAACTCTGGTTCGTGATGTGTTTCTGGCGTTTGACTCCAGAATGCAACATGGAACTGGCATTGAGCGCCAGTTTACGTCATCTAATTACGAATAAAGTATGGACTATTATATATTGTTGGAAAGATCTAAATGTCTACTTTCTAACGCTGTTGAGACCGCGCCATTTAAAGTTCTATAGCTCCAGAAAATTCATTTTGAGTGCAGGGAGGTCAGATTCCAACAGCATCAGCAGTCCTTTGTCAGCCTCCTATCAGAGTTTTGCTCATGTCCCTCAATTTCAGCCAGAAAATACTTGAAATCATAGAAAAATACACAAAATCATAGTAAAGTCCAGAAATGTGAATTTATCATAAAAACTAATGAAAACATCCCTAAAAGTAACTAGATCATACTAAAAACTACCTAAAAACAATGCCAAAAAGCGTATAAATTATCTGCTCATCACAACACCAAACTAAAGATTAATTAGGATAAAAAGAAGAGAATATAATATAAATCCCAAAATATCAATGAATATTAATTCTAATTAGATAAGCGGGACTTGTAGCTTTTTGCTTCTGAACAGTTTTGACATCTCACTTTTTCCTTTGAAGTTTAGAATGATTGGATTCTATAGGAACTTAGAATTTCAGATAGTGTTATTGATTCTCCTAGTTAAGTTTGTTGATTTTTGAACACAGCTACTTTTATGAGTCTTGGCCGTGGCCCTAAGCATTTTGTTTTCCAGTATTACCACCGGATACATAAATGCCACAGACACATAACTGGGTGAACCTTTTCAGAATGTGACTCAGCTTTGCTAAAGTCCCCAGTTAGAGGTGTCCAGAGCTCTTGAGCACACTCTTTTTGCTTTGGATCATGACTTTAACCACTCAGTCTCAAGCTTTTCACTTGGACTTGCATGCCACAAGCACATGGTTAGGGACAGCTTGATTTAGCCGCTTAGGCCTGGATTTTATTTCCTTGGGCCCTCCTATCCATTGATGCTCAAAGCCTTGGATCCTTTTTACCCTTGCCTTTTGGTTTTAAGGGATATTGGCTTTTTCTGCTTGCTTTTTCTTTTTCTTTCTAAATTTTTTTGCCCCTTTTTTTTCTTTCTTTTTTTTTTCTCGCAAGCTTTTGCTTTTTCACTGCTCTTTCTTGCTTCAAAAATCAATTTTCATGATTTTTCAGATTGTCAATAACATTTTTCTTTGTTCATCATTCTTTCAAGAGCCAACAATTTTAAAATTCATAAACAACAAGATCAAAATTATGCACTGTTCAATCATTCATTCAGAAAACAAAAAGTATTATCACTACATCAATATAATTAAACTAAATTCAAGGACAATTTTCGGAATTTATGTACTTCTTGTTCTTTTGAATTAAAAACATTTTTCATTTAAGAGAGGTGAAGGATTTATGGAATTTATTCATAGCTTTAAGACATAGTACTACATACTAATGATCATGAAGTAGAGACACAAAACATAGATAAAAATGAAAAACAGAAAAATTAAGAACAAGGAATGAATCCACCTTAGTGGCGTCTTCTTCTTGAAGGACCAATGATGTCCTTAAGCTCTTCTATGTCCCTTCCTTGCCTTTGTTGCTCTTCCCTCATTGTTCTTTGATCTTCTCTAATTTCATGGAGAATGATGGAGTGCTTTTGATGTTCCACCCTTAATTGATCCACATTGTAAGTCAAATCTTCTAAGGAAGTGTTGAGTTGTTCCCAATAGTTATTGGGAGAAAAGTGCATCCTTTGAGGCATCTCCGGGATTTCTTGGTGATGAGCTTCCTCATGTGTCTCTTGGGTTCCATGAGTGGGCTCTCTTGTTTGCTCCATCCTTTTCTTAGTGATGGGCTTGTCCTCCTCAATGAGGATGTCTCCTTCTATGATAACTCCAGCTGAGAAATATAGATGGCAAAAAAGATGAGGAAAAGCTAGCCTTGCCAAAGTAGAAAGCTTATCGGCTATTTTGTAGAATTCATGGGAGATGACTTCATGAACTTCTACTTCCTCTCCATTCATGATACTATGAATCATGATGGCCCGATCCACAGTAACTTTAGATCGGTTGCTAGTGGGGATGAGGGAGCGTTGGATGAACTCCAACCATCCTCTAGCCACAGGCTTGAGGTCCAGTCTTCTTAGTTGAACCGGCTTGCCTTTGGAATCACTTTTCCATTGAGCTCCTTCCACACATATGTCCATAAGGACTTGGTCCAACCTTTGATTAAAGTTGACCCTTCTAGTGTAGGGGCGTGCATCTCCTTGCATCATGAGCAAGTTGAACGCCAACCTCACATTTTCCGGACTAAAATCTAAGTATTTTACCCGAATCATTGTAAGATAATTCTTTGGGTTCGGGTTCTTACTTTGATCATGGTTCCTAGTGATCCATGCATTGGCATAGAACTCTTGAACCATTGAGATTATGACTTGTTGGATGGGGTTGGTTAGAACTTCCCAACCTCTTCTTTGGATCTCATGTCGGATCTCCGGATACTCATTTTTCTTGAGCTTAAAAGGGACCTCGGGGATCACCTTCTTCTTGGCTACAACATCATAGAAGTGGTCTTGATGGGCTTTGGAGATGAATCTTTCCATCTCCCATGACTCGGAGGTGGAAGCTTTTGTCTTCCCTTTCCCTTTTCTAAAGGTTTCTCCGGCCTTAGGTGCCATCAATGGTAATGGAAAAACAAAAAGCTTATGCTTTTACCACACCAAACTTAAAATATTGCTCTCCCTCGAGCAAGAGAAGAAAGAAAAGAAGAAGAAGAAGAGAAAATATGGAGGAGAGTGAGGGGGAGGTGTATTCGGCCAAGGTGTAGAAGAGGGGGTTGTGTTGTGTGAAAATTAAGGAGAATGGAGGGGTTTATATAGGGACAGGAGAGGGGGTAAGTTCGGCCATTTAGGGTGGGTTTGGGTGGGAAAGAAATTTGAATTTTGAAGGTAGGTGGGGTTTATGGGGAAGAGTGGATGGATGTGAGTGGTGAAGGGGGTAATTGGGAAGAGAGATTGAGGTGATTGGTGAAGGGTTTTGGGGAAGAGTGTTTATTGGAAAGAGAGAATGAATGTTGAGAAGAGGGGAGAATATGGTAGGTGGGGATCCTGTGGGATCCATAGATCCTGAGATGATCCTGTGGGGTCCACAGATCCTGAGGTGTCAAGGATTTACATCCCTGCACCAATTAGGCATGTAAAATGCCTTTCCATGCAATTCTGGCATTTAAACGCCGAAGTGATGCATGTTTTGGGCGTTCAATGCCCATGTGCAGCATGTTTCTAGCGTTGAACGCCAGTTCCATGCTTGTTTCTGGCGTTCAGTACCAGCTCTCATCAGGGTGCATTCCTAGCATTTGAACGCCGGGATGTTGCTTGTTTCTGGCGTTCAGCACCAGATCCATGCTCTGTTCTGGCATTGAACGCCAGCCAGATGCTCCTTACTGGCGTTTAAACGCTAGTAAGTCCTTCCTCCAGGGTGTATTTTTCTTCTGCTGTTTTTGATTCTGTTTTTAATTTTAATATTTTTTTCGTGACTTCACATGATCATGAACCTAATAAAACATAAAAGAACAATAAAATAAAAAATAAAATTAGATAAATAAAAATTGGGTTGCCTCCCAATAAGCGCTTCTTTAATGTCAATAGCTTGACAGTAGGCTCTCATGGAGCCTCACAGGTGATCAGGTCAATGTTGTATAGTCCTAACACCAAACTTAGAGTTTGGTTGTGGGAATTCAACACCAAACTTAGAGTTTGATTGTGGGGGCTCTGTTTAACTCTGTATTGAGAGAAGCTCTGCATGCTTACTCTCCCTTGTTACAGAAGGATAGCCGTGTGCCTTAAACACAAGGTAGTCCCCATTCAATTGAAGGACTAATTCTCCTCTGTTAACATCTATCACAACTTCTGCTGTGGCTAGGAAAGGTCTTCCAAGGATGATTCATTCATCCTTCTCCTTCCTAGTGTCTAAGATTATGAAATCAGCAGGAATGTAAAGGCCTTTAACCTTTACCAACTCTACTAATCCATAAGCTTGTCTTACTGACTTGTCTACGAATTGTAATGAGAATAAGGCAGGATGTACCTCAATGATCCCTAACTTCTCCATTACAGAGAGTGGCATAAGATTTATGCCTGACCCTAGGTCACACAGAGCTTTTTCAAAGTTCATGGTGCCTATGGTACAGGGTATTAAGAATTTCCCAGGATCTTGTTTCTTTTGAGGTAAAGTTTGCGGAACCCATGTATCAAGTTCACTAATGAGCAAGGGAGGTTCACCTTCCCAAGTCTCATTACCAAATAACTTGGCATTCAGCTTCATGATGGCTCCTAGATATTGAGCAACTTGCTCTCTAGTTACCTCTTCATCCTCTTCAGAGGAAGAATAATCTTTAGAGCTCATAAATGGCAGAAGGAGATTTAATGGAATCTCTATGGTCTCTATATGAGCCTCAGATTCCTTTGGATCCTCAATAGGGAACTCCTTCCTGCTTGAGAGACGTCCCATGAGATCTTCCTCATTGGGATTCGTGTCCTCTCCCTCCTCCTTGCATTCGACCATATTGATTATATCAATGGCCTTGCACTCTCTTTTTGGATTCTCTTCTGTATTGCTTGGGAGAGTACTAGGAGGAGTTTCAGTGATTTTCTTACTCAGCTAGCCTACTTGTGCCTCCAGATTTCGAATGGAGGATCTTGTTTCATTCATGAAACTTAAAGTGGCCTTAGACAGATCAGAGACTAAATTTGCTAAGTTAGAGGTATTCTGTTCATAATTCTCTGTCTGTTGCTGAGAAGATGATGGATAAGGCTTGATATTGCTGAGCCTATTTCTTCCACCATTATTAAAGCCTTATTGAGGCTTTTGTTGATCCTTCCATGAGAAATTTAGATGATTTCTCCATGATGAATTATAGGTGTTTCCATAAGGTTCACCCATGTAATTTACCTCTGCCATTGCAGAGTTTTCAAGATCATAAGCTTCTTCTTTAGAAGATGCCTCTTTAGTACTGTTGGATGCATGTTGCCATCCATTCAGAGTTTGAGAAATCATGTTGACTTGCTGAGTCAACACTTTGTTCTGAGCCAATATGGCATTCAGAGCATCAATTTCAAGAACTCCCTTCCTCTGAGGCGTCCCATTATTCACGGAATTTCTCTCAGAAGTGTACATGAATTGGTTATTTGCAACCATGTCAATAAGTTCTTGAGCTTCTGCAGGCGTTTTCTTTAGGTGAATGGATCCACCTGCAGAGTGGTCCAATGACATCTTGGAAAACTCAGATAGACCATAATAGAATATATCTAATATGGTCCACTCTAAAAACATGTCAGAAGGACACTTTTTGGTCATCTGCTTGTATCTTTCCCAAGCTTCATAGAGGGATTCACCATCTTTTATCTTGAAGGTCTGAACATCCACTCTAAGCTTGCTCAGCTTTTGAGGAGGAAAGAATTTATCCAAGAAGGCCGTGACCAGCTTATCCCAGGAGTCCAGGCTATCTTTAGGTTGTGAGCCCAACCATGTTCTAGCTCTGTCTCTTATAGCAAAAGGGAAAAGCATGAGCCTGTAGATTTCATGATCTACTCCATTCGTCTTAACAGTCTCACAAATCTGCAAGAACTCAGTTAAAAACTGGTAAGGATCTTCAGATGGAAGTCCATGATACTTGTAGTTCTGTTGCATTAGAGCAACGAATTGAGGTTTCACCTCAAAATTGTTTGCTCCAATGGCAGGAATTGAGATGCTTCTTCCATCAAACTTCGACGTTGTTTTAGTAAAATCACCAAGAATCCTCCTTGCATTATTGTTGTTGGGTTCGGCTACCATCTCCTTCTCTTGTTCAAAAATTTCAGAAAGGTTGCCTCTAGATTGTTGTAATTTAGCTTCTCTTAGTTTCCTCTTCAGAGTCCTTTCAGGTTCAGGATCAGCTTCAACAAGAGTGCTTTTTTCCTTGTTCCTGCTCATATGAAAGAGAAGAGAACAAGAAAAGAAGAGGAATCCTCTATGTCACAATAAAGAGGATCCTTATTATTAGTAGAAGAAGAAATGAATAAAGAAAGGAGAATCCAAACACAAGGGTAAGGATAGAGGCAGTGATTGGAGATGAAGAGAGGTGAAGAGAAGTGTTAGTAAATGAATAAATAAATAGAGGAAGATGAGAGAGAGAATTCGAAAATTAATTTTGAAAAGCAGTTAATGATTATCGAAAATTAAAGATGAGAAAGAATTAAAATTAAAATTTAAAATAATTAGTTAATTAAAAAGAATTTTTTTAAAAAAGAGGAAGGTATTTTCGAAAATTAGAGAGAGAAAAGTTGTTAGGTGGTTTTGAAAAATATAAGAAACAAACAAAAAAAGTCAAATAGTTAGTTGAAAAAGATTTGAAAATCAAATTTGAAAAGATAAGAAGATAAGAAGTTAGAAAAGATATTTTAAAATCAAATTTTTGAAAAAGATAAAATTTTGAAAAAGATATGATATAAAAGATAAGATAAGATAGATTTAATTTTTTAAAATTAAAATTAATTACTTGACTAACAAGAAACTAAAAGATAAGATTCTAGAATTTAAAGATTGAACCTTTCTTACAAGAAATTAACAACTTCAAATTTTTAAATCAATCACATTAATTGTTAGCATAATTTTCGAAAATAAAGATAAAACTAAGAAAAAGATTTTTTGAAAAACATTTTTTAAAAAGAAAATTTCGAAAATTAATATGAAAAATGAAAAAGATTTGATTTTTGAAAAAGTTTTGAAAAGATAAGATTTTTAAGATTGAAAATTTGACTTGACTTGTAAGAAACAACTAATTTTAAAATTTTTTGACTAAGTCAACTCAAATTTTCGAAAATTATGAGAAAATTAAGGAGAAGAAATTTTTTTTTAATGATGAGAGAGAAAAAACACAAATATGACCCAAAACATAAAAATTTTGGATCAAAACACAAGATGCATGCAAGAACACTATGAATGTCAAGATGAACACCAAAAACACTTTGAAGATCATGATGAACATCAAGAACATATTTTTGAAAAAATTTTTATGCAAAGAAAACATGCAAGACACCAAACTTAGAATTCTTTAATGCTTGGACTCTAACAAACAAAAAATGCATATGAAAAACAACAAAAGATACAAAACAAGAAAACATCAAGATCAAACAAGAAGACTTACCAAGAACAACTTGAAGATCATGAAGAACACTATGAATGCATGAATTTTCAAAAAATGCAAGAGATTTTTAAAGCATGCAATTGACACCAAATTTAAAATTGACTCAAAACTCAAACAAGAAACACAAAATATTTTTTATTTTTTTTATGATTTTTTTGTATTTTATTTTATTATTTTTTTTGAAAATAATTTTTAGGAAAAAAAATGAAAACAAAGAAAAATTTTGAAAAACTTTTGAAAACTTTTTTTTTTGAAAATAAAATTACCTAATCTGAGCAACAAGATGAACTGTTAGTTGTCCAAACTCGAACAATATCCGGCAACGGCGCCAAAAACTTGGTGGACGAAATTGTGATCATCAACAATGGCTCCAAAGACTTGGTGCTCTCAAACATAAATCACACTTTGTCACAACTCCGCACAACTAACCAGCAAGTGTACTGGGTCGTCCAAGTAATACCTTACGTGAGTAAGGGTCGATCCCACAGAGATTGTTGGTATGAAGCAAGGTATGGTCATCTTGTAAATCCCAGTCAGGCGGATTCAACTATATTAAGAGATTATTGGATTTTCGAATAACAATAATAAATTTAAACAGAAAATAAAGATAGAGTTACTTATGTAATTCAATGATGAGAATTTCAGATAAGTGTATGGAGGTGCTGTGTTTCTTCTGAATCTCTGCTTTCCTACTGCTTTTATCCAATCTTTGTCACTCCTTTCTATGGCAAGCTGTATGTAGGGCATCACTGTTGTCAATGGCTACATCCCATCCTCTCAGTAAAAATGGTCCAAATGCTCTGTCACAGCACGGCTAATCATCTGTCGGTTCTCGATCATGTTGGAATAGAATCCCTTGATTCTTTTGCATTTATCATCACGCCCAGCAATCACGAGTTTGAAGCTCGTCACAGTCATTCAATTCCAGAATCCTACTCGGAATACCACAGACAAGGTTAGACTTTCCGGATTCCCATGAATGCCGCCATCAATTCTAGCTTATACCACGAAGATTCTGATTAAGGAATCCAAGAGATATGCGCCCGGTCTAAGGTAGAACGGAAGTGGTTGTCAGTCACGCGTTCATAGGTGAGAATGATGATGAGTGTCACGGATCATCACATTTATCATGTTGAAGTGCAACGAATATCTTAGAATAAGAATAAGTCGAATTGAATAGAAAATAGTAGTACTTGCATTGAAACTTGAGGTACAGCAGAGCTCCACACCCTTAATCTATGGTGTGTAAAAACTCCACCGTTAAAAATACATAAGTGATGAAGGTTCAGGCATGGCCGAATGGCCAGCCTCCATGAAAGACCGAATGGTCAAAGGAACTAGATAGTCCAAGACTTCTAATAAACTAGTAAAAAGTTCTATTTATACTAAACTAGCTACTAGGGTTTACAGAAGTAAGTAATTGATGCATAAATTCACTTCCGGGGCCCACTTGGTGTGTGCTTGGGCTGAGCTTGATCTATCCACGAGCTGAGGCTTCTCTTGGAGTTGAACGCCAAGTTGTAACGTGTTTTGGGCATTCAACTCTGGTTCGTGACGTGTTTCTGGCGTTTGACTCCAGAATGTAACATGGAACTGGCATTGAGCGCCAGTTTACGTCATCTAATTACGAATAAAGTATGGACTATTATATATTGCTGGAAAGCTCTGGATGTCTACTTTCCAAAGCCGTTGAGACCGCGCCATTTGAAGTTCTGTAGCTCCAGAAAATCCATTTTGAGTGCAGGGAGGTCAGATTCCAACAGCATCAGCAGTCCTTTGTCAGCCTCCTATCAGAGTTTTGCTCAGGTCCCTCAATTTCAGCCAGAAAATACCTGAAATCATAGAAAAATACACAAACTCATAGTAAAGTCCAGAAATGTGAATTTAGCATAAAAACTAATGAAAACATCCCTAAAAGTAACTAGATCACACTAAAACTACCTAAAAACAATGCCAAAAAACGTATAAATTATCCGCTCATCAAGCGCGCCGAAGGGTGAGCCGTGGGGTCTAGTACGGCGCTACTGGAGTGTAAGCCCCGGAGGTCTGGTACGACACTGATGAACGGTTGGCCGCGGTGTTCCAGACCGGCGCAGATGGAGGTAGAGCCGCGTTGTTCTTCTCGGCGCTGTTGGAAGGTGCGTGGATGGGTTCCGAAACGGCGCTATCGGAAGGTGCGTGGCTGGTTCCCGGTACGGCTCTAAGGGAGGGTGCACTGTGGGTTCCCGGAATAGGGGCTGAGGGAGGGTGCGTTGCCGGTGGCTGGTCGGCGCTGTCGAAGAACCCATCGCAGAGTTCTAGTCGGGCCTTATAGAGATGTGGCAGTGGGATGGTCAGAGATCGGGAGGGTTGGATGTAAAAGGACTGTCGTCGGAAAACAACACAAGGATAAAGAGAAAATTAAATTAGGGATTAGGTGAAATTTTAAAATTAGGTTAAAAATGTGGGTTGGTTTTCATGTTTAATTTATGTTGGACTAAATAAATAGCTCATTGTATATATTATAGAGATATCTCATTGTCTCCCTAGTGAATTACAAAAAAAAATGAACTTGTATTACACTGCTACATTAGTCTTATCATGAATGATGACTAATTAAGCAAGTAGTTAGAGATGTATGGGTACAAAGATCCAGAAATAACTAGAACACATGAGACAAGAACAACTTGGTTAATAGTTTAATTTTGATTGGTTAATATATGTGTCGAAAAGTTTGAAAAGTCAAATAAGGTAAAAAAATTCATGCAAAAGGTACATCCACAAGTTTCTTACGGCCAATACTTAGGAATAGTTTATTATCTACAAGGTTTTAGAAAGTGTTTTAACTGTAAGTTGTAGTGCAAATCACCGCCTACGACATTTATAAATAAGCCAGGTGGCAGTTTTATGCTTGTAATGTGTGATCCATATAACGAGAAAGGTCACGAATTAAAAACTCTATTGTTCTTTTTCATGAGTGTTAGTAAGTTGAGAGATGAAAGATACAGTAGTATTATTTATGCGAGTTAGAGATTTTGGGATTAATAAATTGTGAGTATTATATTTATATTTAGTATTAGAGTTGGTTAATTTAATGTCTGGTATTTGAGAGTTTGTGAGGTATAAAAAATTTTTTATATAATTATTTGATCATAAAATTAATATGATAAATATTTTAATATTGTATGGTCTAATTCTAAATTAGATGAAAAATTCTATTATAATTATTAAAAAACTTTAATATCTATCCAGTTAAAAGCTTAAGACCTGTGAAATTTTATTAAATCAGTTTGTAAGAAGGAACAAAAGCTGTCAATAAAAGAGAGATCAATTGGCGTCAGTGACGAATTCAGAAAATTTTAGTTTGCAATAAGTTTTGTTGAACATTATTAATTATATAAAGATATAAAAACTAAAAAGAATAAGTGAACACTTTTATTCTTAAAATACTATTCATTATATATAATTTATAAACAAATATTTTTTATTTCTAAAACTTGAACTTAAAACATTTTAGTTAAATTATAGATAATCTGTTATTCTAACTAATTTTTTTATACATATTTAATAATAAAAGACGGAATTAATTGGCACATTTGCGCCTAATGATATACTAGTGTTTATAATTTAAAACTAGAATTATATATAAATACGAAAAAAATTAAATCTGTATATAAAAAGTATTTATATAAAATAACAGAAACTTAATTTACAATTTTTTTTAAAATAATTAAATTTGTTATATATTTTTTAATTTAATTTTGATATAATATTAGAAGAAAAATTTTATACATCTGTTTAATTATGTATTATAATTAAAATATTTTTTTATTACTATTTCTAAAAATAAAAAATATATTCTAAATTAGTAAATTAATCAATTTATTTTAAAATTTTATATACAACATAGGTACATATAATAGAACAAAAGATAAAAGAAACAAGTAATAAGGATGAATAAATCGAGAATAAAATAAAATAGAGTATATACCCATTTTGGTCCTCAAAGAATTTCAGACCAGACATTTTAGTCCCCAACTAAAATTAATTATTTGATTGGTCCCTAATTAACTCCGTCAATCACTTAGGTCCTTTACTCCGTCAACTCTAGCGGAGGACAAAATAGTCCCTGACAACGCTAACATGGGACAAAATAGTTCCTGATCTCCTCTGTTCGAAAACGATACTATTCTCTTCCAATTTTCATCATATCTCGCATAACACTAATAGTCCAACACTGTAATTTCAAGTTACACAATGCACACTCTACAACTTCAATGTTCACAAGAAAAAAAAATTCTCAACTTGTTCTCAACCAATTCATACTAAAAAAACTAATGACTATGTCTCTCAACTACTTATCGTCTTCGATGGATCCCATGAATCTAGACAACAAGTCTGATTTGTTAAGACCCATTGTCGTCGTTGCCATCTCCCTCCTCTTCTGTCCTATCATCTCCATGACCACATTGTCCACCACTTTGATCGTTTCTTCTCCAAACCAATATTCAGTAATCGCTTCAATTTTCATATGAGCGGCAACGACGACATTGTTGATTGTACTGATAGCTTGGATGTGAGGTCGAAACTCTCTGCCAACTTAGACTCCAAAAAAGAAGGAATGAAGTACTCAATGTCAATATTTCAAATGAGAATTTGCATATGATGTCGAAGGATAATCTTCTCATGATGTCCTAATGTCCAACAATCTATATTGCTTGCCAGAGAGTGGAGAAAGGCGTGCCCTTGGGATAGTTGTGGAACTTGGTCTTGAGGATGTTGTGGACGTTGTCGGGGTTGGAGGTGATGTTATCGAGGACGTGGAAGAGTATGCTTCTGGTGGGTGAAGTGCAGAGAAGGTGGATGTACCAGTCATAGAGATTTAGGAACTGTGTGGTCCAGGACATGTTGAGGTAGGTGCGACATGTGTGGCAATTACACAATGGCTTAATCTTGGAGTTAAAGATGAGGAAGGAAAAGATGGAAAAGAAGACTGTGAAGGTAAAGAAGGAGAGTATGAATATTAGGGTTACGCGAGATATGATAAAAATTGGGGAAGAACAGCGTCATTTTCGAATTAAGGAGTAAGGGATCATTTTATCCTTGTTAGAGTTGTCAGGGACCATTTTGTCTTCTGTTAAAGTTGACGAAACCAAGGACCTAAGTGACTGACAGAATTAATTGTTATGGACCAATCGAGTAATTAATTTTAGTTGGGGACTAAAGTGTCTGGTCCAAAATTTTTTGAGGACCAAAATGGGAAGAGAATAAAGTCATGAAGAGAATAAAATATTATATTAATACCTAAATTATAATTATTTGAATTAAAATTTGCAATTGATAATATCAAAAAGAGAAACAATAAAATTGGAAGATACATAGAGTTATGGAGAGCTATATAAAAAAATAAAGAGATTTTGAAATTTACCTTTTGATGAAGAGAAGATGACCACTAGACAAAGAATAGGAAAAGAAGGTTAAAAATATAAAAAAAAATAATAAAAAGGTTTAAGAGAATAAAGGAGTGACGGCACAAAAACTAAATTTAAATAGGTTAAATAATAGTCAAAATGATATAAAAATAAAAAAATAAATTTAAAATTTTGGCCAATTGAATTTAATTTATTTGTAATGGGGTCATTTAAAATTTGAAATGGGGGCACATTATATATAACAATTTTTTAAAAAAATTAAAAACACTATGGGGGCAAATGCCCCCTCATTGTTGTTACTGGGTCCGTCCGTCTCAAATTCACCAAGGTGTAGATTATACTGTGTTTGACAAAATAGCAAATGCCAAAAGTACAAAAAAATGCATAGAACATGTTAGATCTGTCATACAAAGATGTAGATAAAGCCCAGAAAGCAAAGCTAGTCTTTACGAAGAGAATATGAAAGGTATGAGATGTCTAATTCAGAAACTGTGGAGCAATATTTTACTCGTATTACAGATCTTGTCAATAAGATGGGAGTCTATGAAAAAGACATGTCCGATAGTAAAGTGGTGGAAAAAACTCTTCGCACCATGCCGATGAAGTATGATCATGTGGTGACTACAATACTAGAGTCCCACGATATGGATACCATGACAATTGTAGAGTTGCAAAAAACCATGGAATGCCACATCAGCAGAATATTGGAGAAGTCAGAAAAATTAATCGAAGAAGTCCTGAAAAGTCGGGTGAATTTAAACAATATTGCATAATCAAGTCGTACATAAGAAGGACGAGGTTAATGTTTTAATTTTCAAAGTAGAAGCAGAGAAAGTTTTAGAGGAAGAGGTCACGAAAATTATAACCATGGAAGTTATAATAATTTTACACTGCCTAATTAAGGAAAATGTGGAATAAATTTCAGACATGCCAATTAAGAAAGAGGTCGAGATAATTTTTATCAAGAATGAACTAATTTCAACTGCTTTTATTGTGAAAACATGGACACAAAACAGCAGATTGTATATTCAAAATGATGAATAATAATCAAGCACACATTGCAAAATATCAGCATCAAAATACATCAAAATACTGATGATAATTCGGTACTCAAACTTTATTTTTTAGAAGTAATTCATGTGCTATAAATAAAAATATATGGTACTTGGATAATGCTTGCAGTAATCAAATGTTTAGTAGAAAAGAATTATTTTCTTTACTAGATGATTTAGTTAAACTATTATTGAAGTTTGGTAATAGTACAAAGATTACTATTGAAGGAAAAGAGCAAATGCCAATTAGATTGAAGGAAGGTTCTCTAAGTTATATTTCAGATATTTTTTATGTTCTTGAACTTGATTACCATTTACTAAGATGATAACATATCGTGGATATTGTATTGTGTTTGATAATAACGGAAGGTTCATAGATAAAGCAAATATGACTTCAAAAAGAATGTTTTTATTAAAAATTTAACATGTTAATCCCTCTTGCATGAGTTCTGTGATACTTGATGATAACTGGCTGTATCATATGAGGTTTGAACATTTTTATTTTTCTGGCTTGAACTACCTGTTAAGAAAAGGACTTGTTTCTGGTCTACCATGAATTCATATTTCTAATTGTGTTTGTGAGCTTTGTTAATTAGGAAAGAAGCATAGAGATTCATTCCCTATAGGAAAATCATGGAGAGTTAGAAGATAACTTAAAATTGTGCATTCAGATCTTTGTTCGGTTACAGTTCCAAACAATGGTGATAGTAGGTACTTTATCACTTTTATTGATAATTTTAGTAGATATACATAGGTATACTTTTTCAAGTAGAAATCAAAAGCATGTAATATCTTCAAGACATTCAAGGCACTTGTCGAAAAATAAAGTGGCTGTAAAATTAAAATTTTTAGAATAGACAGAGAGACAAAATATCTTGGATGTTCAAATTACTTTAAGTAATATGGAATTCAACACCAACTAATAATCATATATACTCCTTAATGGAGTTGCTAAAAGAAAGTACAGAACCATCATGGATATGATCAGATGCATGCTCAAGTCAATAAATGCCTAAAGAGTGTTGGGCAGAAGCAGCCACAACAACAGTTCATATTTCGAACAGGTGTCCAACAAAGAGTGTTCATGATAAGACTCCAGAAGAAGTTTGGAGTGAAAAGCAGCCTTCCATTCATTAATTTAGAGTATTTGGGTGTATTACTCATGTTCTAGATCAATTAAGAAAAAAGTTAGATGACAAAGGTGAGAAGTTTATCTTTATCAATTATAGCACAGACTCAAAAGCATACAAGTTATATAATCCAGAAACAAAAAAGGTGATCATCAACAGAGACGTGACATTTGATGAGAAAGACATGTGGGACTGGAGAACAAAGACAGAAAAATAACTGATTATAATTCCAAATACGTGTGATGAAGTAGAAAAACTCAACCTAACACAACTAAACAGCTAAAATTATCTAGAAGACCTCAAAGAGAGTAGAGATTACCTACTAGATTAGCGTATTATAAAGTTGGCAATGACAATGATCCGTCCGATGAAAAAACCATAAATTTTGCTCTATTTTCATATTGTGAGCCATTGAATTTGAAGAAGCCTTAGAGACAACAATTAGAAGAAAGCAATAGATGAGGATATTCTTGCCATTAAAAAGAATGACACATGGGGAGATGGCAGATTTACCAACAAATAAGAAGTCGATTGGAGTAAAGTGGGTTTACAAAACTAAGTACAAATTCAATGGTGAAGTTGATCATTTCAAGACAAGATTAGTTACTAAGAAATACAAACAAAAGTCAGGTATCGATTACTTTAAAGTATTTGTTCCTGTTGTTAGATTAGACACTATTCGTATAATTATTTCACTCTCGGTCCAAAATAAGTAGAAGATACATCAAATGGATGTAAAGTCTACATTTATAAATGAAACTTTATAAGAAGAAGTGTATATTAAGTAACCTGCAAGTGCAGGATATGAAGTTCCAAGAGAAGAAGATAAAGTTTACAGGTTGAAGAAAACTTTGTACGGATTAAATTAAGCGCCAAAAGCGTGATACAAGAAGATTGATTCTTATTTCGCTGAGAATGATTTCGGAAGATTTCCATTTGAACATACTCTTTACATCAAGTTTATCGAATATGAAGATATCTTGATCGTGTGCCTTTATGTTGATGATTTAATTTTTACTGGCAACAATTTGATAATTGTAGAATTCAGGGAGCCTATACTAAAATACTTTGAAATGACAGATATGAGTTTGATTTCTTACTTTCAGATGAAGCAATCAAAACTAGTTCCTACTCCAGTCGAAGAAAAGTTTAAGTTATTAAGAGAAGATAAATAAAGAACAGTAAATCCTACTTATTACAAAAGTTTGATTGAATGTCTAAGGTACTTGACTGCGGCTAGACCAGATATTGTGTTTGGAGTTGGTTTTCTTAGTAGATTTATGGAGGAGCCTTGTACCCACCATTTGTAAGCGATAAAAAGAATTCTTCGATATATCAAATGTACTTTAAATGATGGTATTTTTTATGAAAATACTAATGAAGTAAATTTTGTCGACTACACTGATAGTGATTGGATTGGAGAAATTAAAACAAGAAAAGGTACGTTCTAATTTGCATTTCATCTTGATTCTGGTGTAATTTCATGGTCACAAAAAAAAACAACCAGTAGTAACACTCTCTATAGCAGAAACAAAATACATAGCAGCAGCAAGTTGTGCAATGCAAATAGTTTGGCTAAGAAGAATTCTTGAGGAATTAAACGAGAAATAAAGTACTCCAACAACGATATTTTGTGATAACAAGTTAGTTATTATATTTTGCGAAAATTCACTATTCCATGAAAGATCGAAGCATATTGACATTCGGTTTTATATTGACATTCGGTTTTATAAAATTAGAGAGTTGATAAATGAGAAAGAAGTTGTGATTAAATACTGTCCTATCGAAGAATAAGTTGGAGATTTATTTACAAAATCGTTAAAGATCAAATTATTTTACAAATTAAAAAAGATGTTTAGAATAATTAATTATATAAGTCTGATTTAAGGGAGATAATATTAATTTAAAAAAAATAAATCAACTTGTATTACATAGCCACATTAGAATTATCATGAATTGATTACTAAGTAAGCAAGTAGTCAGAGGTGTATAGATACAAAGATCAAAAAATAACTAGAACACATGAGACAAGAGTAACTTGGTTAGTAGTTCAATTTTAATTGGTTGATATATGTGCTGAAAAGTTTGAAAAGTCAAAGAAGGTAAAAGAAATCATGGAAGAGGAACATCCACAAACTTCTTATTGCCAATACTTAGGAATAGTTTATTATTTACAAGGTTTTAAAAAGTGTTTTAGCTCCAAGTTGTATTGTAAATAACCGCCTATGATATCTATAAATAGGTGGTAGTTATATGCTTGTAAATTGTAATGTGTGTTTCATATAATAAAAATGGTCATGAAGTAAAAAAAAAAAATTGTTTTTTTATGTGTTAGTAAATTTGAGAGATAAAAAATATGACAGTACCATTTATATGAGTTAATAATTTTTGGAGTTAATAAATTATGGGTATTATATTTTTAAAAGAAAAAGTTTTGACGGTTAGTAATTTTTAATATTTTTAATTATTATTTGATCAATATAAATATCAAATTTTTTTAATAAATAAATTTTATTAATTTATATGTGTAAAATTTAAAAAATTTAAGTGCAAATATGTGTATAAAATTTTTGGTAAATATAAGTGTAAATTATATGTTTTTGTGTATAAAATATCTATAAATATAGATATAAATTATTATTGACTAATTATTAATAAAAAATAATAATATTTATTAATTATGTAGCTCTTTTTAATATAATAAATCAATAAATTTTAAATTTTTTATTAGATTAAATAATTTTACTATTTAAATCTTATTATAATTTTATAATTTATGCATTTAATTTATTCTATCTAGATTTCCTCTACCTTTTGCACGTAGATAAAACACTAATAATAGGATAAATATTAAAGAGAGCATAACAATAGAATAATAGAATAAAATTATTAATTTCAAAAGGAATATATTAACTTTTTGAAAAGGAAAAAAATTTAGAATATTTGACTAAATTTCAAATTGTGTGTTATAACAAATCTTAGCTTTCTGCTTCTCCCACCATTACCAAGCTCTCAGATTCTGATTCTGATTCACTTTGTCTCCAATCCCAATCCCAATCCCTCTCTTCTCTCAACCACTTCTCCGCCTTCGATATTCGCTTCAATTTCCTTTCTTTCTTTTCTTTCATGTTTCTCTGTTTCACTGCTTTTGGCGACAATTGGCGGGAACCAACTGTGGATTCCTATACCCTTTGATTCCATTCACAAGGTTGGCCTCTAAAGATTCATTCTTGGAATCTTCTAAGAAAAGGGTGCGTTTCGTTTCAATGGCTACCTATCCTCCTCCTTCCTCCTCCTTCTCGCACTTCAGTGCTTGGAACCATGTTGTTCCATCACCATCTTCCTCATGCAGCTATGGCGGGAATTCCATGGCTCCGACCGCTTCTGCTTCGGCCATAGAGCAGACTCCGAGGCACATTCCTGGTGTAGCAGTTGAATGGAACCTTGAAGAACAAGCTATTCTTGAAGATGGACTTGCTAGGTGAGTGATTATGTTACCCTTTATTGATCATATCTATGGTTTTTTGTTTTGGTATGATAATTAATATACGTATCTATGTTTAGAGTGATTTTCCTAATTTATATGCAATTTGGGATTCAAGTGCTGGGTATGAAGTTGTGTTTAAACTTGGAGAGAACCAAAAATATATGCAACTTTGTAACTTGAAAAAGTACGAAAAACCAATGACTTTTGTGAACTATTTAATAATTATTTAAATTCAAATTTTAAAATTTTAAAAATTAGGATTAGTAGTTAAATTCATTCCCACTACAAATGATAACTCTAATCTCATATTAACCACCGAATATCTCCTCCCTATCGTGTCTCGCCCTTGCCATTCCACCCCTCCACGCCGACCGTGCCGCCGCCGCCGGAGGAGAATGCTGACAACACCGAAGCCAGCCTCGTGCACGTGTTCATCCGTAGCGGGGACGGATCCATCCGCAGCCACACCGGTACCTCCCCCTTGCCGCTGCAACACCCGCTAAAATCCCACTTGATGTGATATGGACGGACGATGATCACATGGATGGGAAGAAGGACTTCACGCTGAACCCAGTGAACTACCCTCGTCCGAAGCTTCTAGAGTTCTTGGACAAGATACACATCATTGGAATGAAGTACGTTGTGATCGTTGATTCCGGAATTGCCCTATGGCGTATACCAAAGAGGAATGGCCAATGATGTTTTCATCAAGCACGATGGGGATCCCTTCTTGGGTCAATTGTGGCCAAGTGCAGTGTACTTCCCAGATGTCTTGAATCTAAAAACAGTTTCATGGTGGAGTGAGGCAAAGATATGTGGCGGGAAGGCTGGTGTATCGGATTCAAGATATCAAGAAGGTGAGTGCTTTGTTTCATGGTGTTGTGGAGATTTTCGGCCAACTTTATTTTCTTGGATTTCGCTCCACTTACGTCTTCAAAGTATATACATCAACGGACGAACTTAGATACTTATTTTATTTCTTAATTTTTTGTTTGATTAATTTAAGTACAAATCATGAATGGTCATTTCACTAGGTAATCGGATGATTATTTTAATAACTACGTGGATGGTTGTTTGATGGTGAAGGAGCTTCTAATGCTAGAGGGGTGGGATGATTGATGAGGATGGGGTAGCAGAGATTGGGAGAAGAGGATATTGGATAAATTCCATTGGTAAATTAAGGTTGGGATTGTTAATTTTTTGTATTGGGCCAAATTTAAAATCCATTATACACTTATTTTGGTTGCTTAAGATGAATATTATTGTTTCATGTGACCATGATAGTTAATATTTGTTAAGTGGTTCGATACGTTTGACTAAATTGCTTAATATAATTAAATTGCTTAATATAATGCCTGTTAACATCTTAATTATCATCTTTTGTAGCCTCCAAGTTTGAATTGCATTTTGAGCTTATGTCAAATTCATTTATTTTGTTGTAGGTATGCTGGTGTTGGTTCTAACGTAACAGTCTATGCGACCATAGCACAACAGCTGCAAGATAAGACAGTTAGGGATGTGGCGCTTCGAGTTCGGTGGATGAAGGAAGTAAGCTATGTAATATTTTTTTTCTGTCAATGGTTTATGTAATTGACAATTTTGATGATGATGATCCTTTTTTTTTATCAAAGATTGTTATAGAAGGCATGAGAATTTCATGAGATTGCTTTAGAATTACTTTTTGCTGGTTTTGATTTAATTGAAGATAAATGCTTTTTTTTTAAGAGCCAGTTCTATAGTGACATGCTTAGTTTATATTTTACAGAAAGAAGAAAACATTCAAAATAGCAAGAAGAGGAAGGATGATCTTAAGTTAACCAAGAAAAGTAGAAATAGAAAGGTATTGCATCACTGGATCCTCTTTTTCATTTTACCTTCTTTTTGTTTGGTTATATAGCTCTAGCTCTTTTTAGTTTTTGTTTTTAGTGGAGACACTGTTAATATTTATATAATTATCTTACTTTTTGAAATAGATCAAGCATCATGCATTGTTGTTTATCTTAATTATCTTACTCTCATAATTTTATTTTGTAGCAGTGGAAACTCAAGTTTCCCTCTTTTTTTTGTTTCTTTTGCAGGAGAAAGTTTCAGGCCGTGCAGTGCCTTCTTCTCGCCTTGTTGCTCGATCCGATGTTGCCTCATCAGTGCCACGAATGGCTACGATGAAAAGTACTGATTGTACTTCTTACAAAGGTCAGTTTCCATATCATTTTTCATTTTCCTTGCTTTAATGTTCAAGCATAAAGAACCTCCTCTGAACTTTGCTGTTTTTTGCAGCAATTGGAGGTCTAATAGGTACACTCATGGAGCAAAATGCACAGGCCTTCAACCAACTCTCAAAAAATCTTGCTTCTCGTATGGTGAGTCAAGGGTGTTTGTAACTTGTTGAACAACCTAAGGTGTCTGAATCCTATGGATAAAAAGGGTTATTAAAGCATTTTTTCTATTTAATGTTTATATCAATGTTTATGTATACTCTAATATATTCCCCTGTGAAAACTGCTGAGAGTTGTAATATAGTTTTATTTATGAGACTTAATTTTCTAGTTGATTAGTTCACCATTTCCATTCTTGTTGGCTGCAAAATTAACATATAATGTTTTCTATTCTTTTCAAATTTGTTTACAGCATGGGAAGAATATTGAGATTTTTCACCAAGTGAGAGAGAACTTCAATAAAATTATGAAAGAGTAAGTTATAAACAGCATTTTGACTATGCTTAAGACCAATGTTACTCATAAACTTTTCTGTTCTGCTTTTATTTTTCGTTGCAGTTTGAATGAAACACCAGACCCAATGAGCCTAATGCCACCCCTTCCTAAGTTGCTTGCGTTAGATGAGATGGAAAAGTTATCCAACCCCAAACCGCCATATACCCCTATGTTTCAAGAAACGGATTTCATTTTGTTATAGTGTTACTGTAATTTCGAGAATAAGGTGTATGGGGATAGTTATCTTATGATGAGTTGCCATGCACTTTAGCAGAGTTAAATCATTAAAACTTAAAAGATTAAAATACAACTGTCTCCATGGAGTATTGAACTTTGCTCATTTATCAAACTAGTTCTGCTAATTTAGGGATGACAGAAATTTGGTCTAATTCTTGGTTAGACATTGTCAGTAAGACAGAAAGTGAATTAAACCGATTGGTGAGTCAACTCGAACTTAGATTCCTTAATAGCTCAATAAATGAGCTCATGAGTTTGTGACCTTAACTTTAGTCGGAATTTGAGCTAGTATATTAAATGAGTAGAGTTTTAACTTAGGTAAATTCAGCTTATTGTCGGGGAGCTGATTCACTTATATATTGCTTATTATAATTATTTATATTAATAATATAATATGAATGTATACTTTTAATTTATAGTAATAATTTATAATTTTAATTACATACACATATAATTTTTATATATAATTATAATGGATGATTTAAATTATAATTGATAGATAGACAATATATATAATTGATAATTTTTCTTTGAGTCCCACTAGGAAGACAATGCTTATTTGTACGATGTGTACAATAGGTAATGGGCTATATGAGTTACAAAATAAACATCACCTATAATATTCAGAATAACCATCTGCGTACTAGGGAGAACTCTAATACCATATCATGATACTACTCATTCTAGAGACTTACGTTAATAGAAAAAGGTAACACTAATGGTTATATCTCTCATACTCCCTAAACCTCCATTGTACGCATTGGCTCTCCATACTTTTCTTTTTTTTTCTTATATATGTTATAATTTATTTTTTTATTTAAATTATATATATATATATATATATATATATATATATATATATATATATACACGACAAGTCCAAAGATATTAAATTTATTGTGTACAGAGTCTAGCAACACTAATCACAAAAGAAAAAGAAGGGGGGTGGTAGGTTGGGTAAATTTGCTAATTAATTATAGAATTTATCTATTATGTATTCACACATTAAAATTATAAAATAAAAGTTTTTTATTAAAAATATAAAAAATTTAAATTTTTTATGTATTTATTTTATATTTATTAAATAAAAATATTTAAAATTTTTTATTAATAATAAGTTTATCATGTGTTAGGTAAATTCTTAATTATAAAAGAGTATAATAAATTTAAAAAAACTTTTGAGATCAACAATTTTTAATGATTTTAGTTATTATTTATCTAGCACAAATATTAAAATTGTCTTTAACAAATTAATTTTATTAATTTATAAGTATAAGTTCTAAAAAAAATATGAATACTGGTCATGAAACCACTCATCCCAAAAGCTTAAACTGATAGAAGAAGGTAACATTAATGGTTATATCTCTAACATTCCCCCTCAAGCAAGAGCCTCTCTTTTGGGTTTGCTTAATTTTCTATTCTTTTTCATTTTTTGGGGTTCTCCAAGGATCGAACTCTTGACCTTTCGGACATAGAGCTCTGATACCATGTCATGAAACCACTCATCCCAAAAACTTAAGCTGATAGGAGAAGGTAACATTAATGGTTAAATTCAAATATTATAAATTGGCTTTATCGTCCATAACTCGGCATTATTCACATTATTACCCAAGAAATTGGCGTTATAGTTTGGCAATTTACATCATTAATCGGCATTACAGTTACTAATCAACAATCAATGTCATTTATTAAAAAGTGACGTTACAAATCAGCCTACAGTTACTAATCAACAATCAATGTCATTTATTAAAAAGTGACGTTACAAATCAGCCTAATGGGCTGCTTCACAAAAGTAAAACATCCAAACCCTTATTATTGCTTTTTAATATAGACAATAAAGCAGGAACATAACCGATTTGTACATTATCACCTATAAAAAGGTATGATCTCCTATCCTAAAAGGGACATTGAATTCTCAATACTAACGTAAGCTTCGGAGTGCCTTTGCAGGTACACTCCCCCTGTTTCTTGCTCAAAGCTCTACGCGATTGGACACCCTCTTGGAGAAAAGCTCGGTTTATCCTAAGGCTTGAAGGTCGGCACCGAAGGTAATAGCTCGGCATCGCCAGAAATTGAGCTCTCCCTCCAGGTATCTATACAAGAATAAATACAAATTATATTAATTGATGTATATAAAATTTTAATAAATATAAATATAAATTATATATTTTTTATATTTAAAACATTTATAAATATAAATATAAATTATTATTAATTAAATATTAATAAAAAATAATAATATTTCCTAGTTACGTAGCATGGTTCATAAATCTATTGCTTTACCTTTTACAATAAACAATAGAAAGCTGGATCTTCACATAGTAGATTCCAACTTAGCCGTTATTAACATCTTTTCTCCGACGCTCCTGCTTTGTTTTAGTCTTCTAGATCAGAAATTCATAATCATGAAGAGAAAGGGTATTTCGGGAAACTCACCACGAAATTCGACCGTTACTTCTAAATTATATTCAAAAAACCCCTAGCACCCTCTTCCTCCTATAACTTCACAAAACTTTCTTTTCCCTCACACTGTTACACTGTCAAATTCAGAATCCCTCTCTTCCTCTCTCTTCAATGGCTGATACAGAACAGAACTACACAGTAAGAAGAAACGCGTCGATAATGGAGTGGAAGCAAATGCACCCACTACACCAAATCGCAGAGACACCAACGCACAAACTCCTACTAAAGCAATGGCTGAAAGAAGAAGAACTCATCCATGGCCGAATCGCACTGAAAGAAACCCAAATTGACTCGGTTCGCAAAGAAATCACAATGCTCCACATCTTCTTCTTCCTCTTCCACTCCCTGACCCTCATGCTCCTCTTCACATCCTCTTCCTCTGTGTCTTTCTCAGAATCCGAATCTTCTTCGTCCGCGTGCCAGCGCTGGTGGATCCCTTCGCTGTGCTCCTTCGTGTTCTCGTTGGGCCTGATTTGGGCCGTGAGGTACAAGAGCGACGTGGAGAGTCACATGGAGAAGGCGCTTCAGAGAGAGAAAGAAGACAAGATTCTTTTGGGGAAGTGCGTGGAAGAGCTGAAGAAGAAGGGTCTGGAATTCGATCTGTTGAAAGAAGTTGATGCTCTCAGAAGAGCAAAGAGTTTGAGGGTTGTTGAAGGGAAACATCAAGAGATTCGGAAATGGTCTTCCAGAGATTTCGTCTCCTTTTTCTTGTTTTCTATGGCTTGTTTGGTTCTTGCAGTTACCAAAGTTATCTTGTGCGGTTAATTAAGCTCGGAAGAACAACCGTGGTTTGTTTTGAACTGAGATTGCTAACAGTGTTTTCGATTGGGGAATGTGTGCAGAATTTACTGGTTCTGCATTTTATTTTTTGGTGTATTTTGAAAAGTATCAAGTTAAGTTGATGGAATAAATTTACCTTTTGATCTGTTGTTGTATGTTCTGATTTATATTTGGACTTTGATCTTATATGATCAAAGAAGAAAATTAGCTTTTGTAAGATAAAACAAAGCAATATGGTGTTGTTCAAGTTTCTTATTTAGGAGAGGCAGAGAGGAAATTGTAAACAAATATATGAATATAATAAATTGTAAAGAATATATGAGCAATTCACCTATTACTTGGCGACAAATTAAAGCTTATCTATAAATTGGAGAAGAAAAATTCAGAGAGTATAATTTTCCTCACATAGATTCTGAATGATAAAAAATGTGGTACATTTACTCATTTAGCCACAACATAATTTTCCAAAAATCAATAAATCATGTAATTGTAAACATATGAAATTTATAACAAGGTGGGTGGGTCACTCGTTTCATTTTGATTTAATTTCGTCAGAATTTTGTCCTTTCTCATCAATGGCAATTGTTGGAGCTGATTGCATGGTACTAACACTATGTTCCGTCAATGTGTTTGTATCAATAGCAACTTCTAACTCATCTTCCTCATCAAAATCCAAAGCATCAATATTGTTGTTATTATTATTCTCTGAGGAACTCAAATCACCTTCTTCAGAGAGATATGCTGATTGGTTGGATTGGCTCTCATGTAATTCTCCTTCTTCTTCATTGTTAACTACACTCTCTTTTGGTTGCATAGTTGTTGTTTTCTCAATCTCTAGAAGCTTTTGAATTGTTTTAGTGGCTGCATCAATGGCCCATCCATCATTATCTGCATCTCTGGAAAATAACATAATGAAACAAATTTGTTGCTCAAGGTCAAGGTGGTGTGAAGTCTAGTTTGCCTTAAAGATCATGATATAACCTCTTTTGATTATTGCATGCTTATCTTTTACACAAGAAATTAAATGAAGGAGTAGTACAAATGTAATCACAATTGCATGAAATAGAATTGAGAAGGACTTGAAAACTTAAATATAATAAAGGATGAAATCAAATTAGTGCATTTGAAAATTGTTGGTCCATTTTTACATGAAGCTATATTTCCATTATTTTTTCAGTTTAAGAAACATGTGGCCTGAGATTTTTAAGTTTAAATTTGCAAAACTATGAACTTTCAATCTCTGTAACTAAGAAAGCATTACTTGAAAGGGTCAAGTCCTGCAGAATTAAAGGTTGACTTCATGAGAGTGAGAAGAAGCAAAGGATCATTGGAGAAGTATCCTCCATGCATTCCAATCTCCACCAGGAACTGAACATCCATAACAAACTGTACATGGAACAATGAAATGGATGAGAACCACTTAAAATTAGAGGAAACAAATATTGATATTAGTTGTCTTCCCAATTGCCATGGCTTTAGTTCATAGCCTCTTACTATTTAAACATAAACTTATCAAAAGATTTGTTACTACTTGCTAGATCACTTAGGCTAATATCAGATGATTAGAGAGACCTATTTTTTATTTGCGAAAACATAAATATTCTCTTGTTAAAGACAACTCTATACTCGAAACCACTGACAAAAAGGAGTATTTGCTGCCTTAACCAACCATGTGTTTGTACAAAAATCTATGTTTATTATGTCTAAATAGATAGTTTTCCCATTCAAAAAAAATGTTACATTTTTTAAATTCAATTTGATCCAAAATAGTTGTTCATGGAAAATCCTATACAATTTTAATTAATTTTTTTCTACTAGCAACCTTATTAAAAGAATTTGGAGGGGGGGGGGGGGGAGAGAGAATAAATGAAAAGAAAAAAGTAAATATAAAAATAAAATAATAGGTGTATTTTAAAATCAGTCACTAAAATTAACCAATAATATAAAATATATATTGAAATATAAATACAGATAGAAAATGAAATGAACAACACATATATTTATACGAAAATACATTGGTGACTAATTTTAGTATACAAATAATATTTTTATATTTTTTTAAATTTAGGTATGTATGTAATTATAACTAGATAGTTATTTCAAATGGGTTGGAGAAAATACACTCTTTTAAGGAGAAATAGGATAAATTATATCATAGAAATTTCTTCAATGAAGACTAAAGTTGGATAAAAAATGAAGATTGTAACTATATATTTTAGAGAAGAGTGTATATTACTTATGATGTCTTTATTTTTTTTTTATTATAAAATGAATAATCTTCACTCTTTTATTAAAATTTACTGTTTTCCATATAATTACCCTTATATAATATGCTATTTTGGAAACTGAAAAGCATGCAAATTACACTTATGCTTTTTCTTCTTTAGCCTGTCAGCAAATACACAAAGATTGGACAGAAAAAAAAAAAAAAAAAAAAAAAAAAAAACCTGGTTGGTTTCTTGAGTTGCATAGATGTCTTTGTTGTTGGAAATCCAAATAAACATAGATTCCATCAGCTCTCTCAGTAAGCCTATCAACCAATTCACTTCAAACATATTCTCTTCATCAAGTCTTTCTATTTTCCTCAGTTCGAGAAATAGAACCTGCCAAGGACCAAAATATAAGGGATCTTGCATAAGCATACTAGCAAGCTGAATAAAAATTAAATATATATATACATTTGTACTATTTTTCAGTTTCAAACTTGTTTTAAGTAGGAGAATGAGAAATTTTATACACTAAGCAAAATAACCTATGATTAGCTTCTTCGAAAATTTCCAAATAAACAACTTCAATGAAATCATCATTATCTCACTATGTTCAACTCTATGCAATTCAATATTTTTATTATAGAATCACTCTTTTCACACACTTTGAGAAGTCTTAGGATGTTATGTGTAAAGATAATACCTGAAAGATACCAGAGGGCATGGTATATTGGATTCTGTTATCATCAAAATGATCAACATTTTGAATAGCCGAGAAAATCTCATGGCTATGGTAAGTAGCCGATACTCGCGCAATTAATTGCTGGCAAAACACAGTTCTCAGCTTATGTGAGCTCTCTTCAAGAAACAGCATGAACTCTTCAAGTTCTTGATGCTGATCAACATCTAAATTTTCTTCCATTTCATTAGAATCTTTGCCACCATCATTGCTGCTATATATTCCCTTAACCATGACGAAGAGAAGCTTTGTTAGCGTCAACATATTAGCCAAAATCGAAACCTGCTGCGCAACCGACACGGCTAACTTGATTCTTGGACTAACTTGATGATCTCCTCCTCTTTTTTCATAGGTTAGAGCTCTTTCAAGAATGGTGACATACTCTGTGATGAGGTTGCTGAGTGCACCAATGATTGAACTTCCCATTTGAAGAGCAACTAAAGGAGAAATATCTTCCACAATGGCCTAACTAACATAGTCACTCAGATATGTCATGTCTCATGTGCATAAATAACAAGCTTTATGGTTTTATTTTGGATGATGTTATGAGAAACTATAACAAAATAAAGTTGCACTCTTACTAACAATTATAGCTTTTAGTAATGCTAGAGAGACAATAACCCAAAGTTACTTTATTTAAATTATCATTCATAATTTCTTGCATGTAACATCTATAATTACACTTATTACATCTAAAATTATTCAATTATTCCAGTGGTAACTAAGGAAAGCAAAATAAGGTAAGCAGTAATTGAGGAATGCAAAATAAGGTCATTTTGAGCTGTTTTGTGCTACTTTTCTAGTGTCTCGCAAACATTTTTGTATAGCTTTTGGCCTAGCCGTAATAAGCAACTGATCCAACAAAACTACTTTTTTTTTTTTTTTACGGAAGACAGGGAGATTCGAACCTGCGACCTCTTAGGTGAGTATTGAGAGGTTATGCTATTTGAATTATGACTCATTGGCACAAAACTACTTTTCTTTAGTACAAAGAAAAATTTCAGTTGAATCAATGTAATAAGGGCAGGGGAATATTGCCTTTATATGGTAAAAGTAATTGATAAATAATATGTGCAGTTTTAGAACTGTTGGCATTTATGTAGACCAAAGATATAACTTTTTGGCTACGGAATTCCATGGCAGTTCCTCTTTTGGTTATACATATCTGATCAAACATGTCTTGCCAATGTGGCATTAACATGGTTCAAAATTTCTCATGGCAGTTACTCTTTTTGGTTAGAAAGTAGGTATTTCTCAACTTTTACATATTTTATCAAGGACAAAATTTCTAAATTTACTGGTTCACAAAGTTAGTTGACCAATAATGCACTATGCATTAGTTTCTTTTTGTCTATTTTTATTACATTAGTTTGATTCAGATACATTGATTCAAGAATATACCAAAAGTGACCGAAACAATAAAGGTGACAGATAAAGGGAATAGCAGAAGCAGAACATACCTGTAAAAGTGTGAGAAATTTCCGGCCGCTGGTAGTTAGCACGCAATATTCCGGTTGCTCCTCGACATCAAGATTTAAGGATCCTCCCTCCAACACTCCAGAAACAAGGTATTTCTCCAAACCCCAAGAATCACTTACTGAGAAGATACCAACAACTTTCTTAAAATGATTTACATGTGTATTCAGAACCTCTTCAATGCAGGGACATAGAAGCATCACCAAGTAAGGCTGCAAAACCAAACTTTGATCCTCCAACAAGGAACAATACAACACCGCGAACTTCACAGCTTTTATGGCATATGACAAGCTACCATTAGTCGCCGAGATCTTCTTAACATACTCGTCGAACCAAGCAACATATGACTTTGTTTCCTCACATGACCACATCATAAGTTCTGAGGCATAAGGAGAACTCTCTCCGCATAACATCACAAAGCTCTTAGCTGCTTGTGAAATCATAGAAAACACAAACCTTGCAAGTTCTCTTATATATGCTTCGTTCGAAGAAGATTTAGACCATTGCAAATCTTTCGTTCCATCCATAATCCTCGAATGGTAATATTTTAGCAACAATTCGATAGCGAGTTGAGTCTCTCCAAGCCTGCATAGCCCTGATAGCGCCTTTTGCAGCTCCGGTCCAACTGTTCTATCATTCTCAGCTATCTGTATCAATCTTTGTTTCAGCATTGACATCTTCTCAGAAATCACAGAGTTGTATAAGTTTATGTCAGAATCCGAGTAGTCTTCGAACTGGATTCCTTGGTAATGTGCATCAGCAGATTCTAGAAGCTCCAAGGCTTCATCTACCTTGTTTTCTGACATGAGAAGATCAAGCTTATCCGAAACATCGTTAATATGAGCTTCAAATTCACTACGGATTAATGAAGTTTCATTATCTATGTGATCTTCAATGTTTGAGCTTAAGGACAGTATATTTGGATATATACGGTCTATAAGATCCCTCACTAGTCTTTTATGTGATACAAAATGGTTTTCTAGTTGCACAAGTTCATTTTCCACTCCTGTCACTTCCTCTAGAATTCTACACATATGAGAGCATATATAAATTACAGAACCTCAATAATAATAATAATAATAAGCAATTCAATTTTGCAATATCAGTATCTAAAAGGTACATCAACAATTATGCTCAGTAAGTCAGACACGAAACAAAAGCAAGACGAAAAGTCTCTGTCCCCAGGTATAGTGTTTGGGTAGATAAAAGCTTATAAAAAATGCATGTGCACGTCAGAAAGGAGCCATTAAATCAGGCACCATATATTTATGTATAAATATAAGTATTGTTTATCTCATTTTCAATGTATATTTTGTATTTCAATATGTATTCTATACAAGTCACTAATTTGATGACTGATTTTTAGTGTATACATAGCATGATTGTAAACTTATTAGATAATTGTGATTAGTTAGTTATTCATCTTGTTAATTTAGTTGGTGATAATGTATCAAGTTAATTAATTAGTTTTCCAGTTAGTTAGCTTTCTGTTTTCTTATTATGCCAACTCAGCCATTGTACATGTATATATATTGAGCTCAGCATCAGAATGGACGACTCGTTTTTCACCAAATTCTGTTTCCCAATAAAACTTGCTAAATATTGTTACTGTTTCTATTCTATTACTGTCTCCTCCAAATAGGTTAAGATTTTTCAATACTTCTTCATTTCTTTCTTTGAGAAAATCAATCAATGTATTACACATAATGAGTTAGTAACCACTAAAAGTAGCAACTAATTTTTATTTTGGATTTTTCCACTTAAATGTATATACTTTCAACAAAAGTTGCTTATTTGGAAGGAATTCTCCACAATCCATTTGGTTTCCTAGGGAATCCCCAACCCGGGGTTAAAGACTAATCCGTCGCAGATCGGAACTCCATTTAAAGGTTTGTGGTTGACCAATGGATTATTGCATGCACAAGACGGAATTTGAACCCTCCATATTTGCTTAAGCGGTTAAGTGCTTGTTTGGGCGCTATTAAATCGATAAAAAAATCATTTTTCATCTTTTTTTATTTTTTAGTATGTTTAGCAAATTTCTAATAGTATAAATAAAAGCACTAGAAAAATTAAAAAAACATCTTTTTTGAGAAGTTACAATTTACATCTTTTTTTATAGTTCTTTTTTTCTTAAAAAAAATATTTTTCATATAATAAATAAACAAAAAAATACTTTTATTTTATTTTATTCACACATAATTGATAAATAAAAAGATCTTTTTATATAAAACATCCAAACATAAAATCACTTTTACTTTTATAAAAGATCTTTTAAAAAATATTATTAAAAAAAATCTTTTTCGAGAATAGCATTCAAACAAACCCTAATAAGTTAACGACTAGACCAATCAAGTTAGTTCTCTCCACAATATATTTGATGTAACCTAACACTAACAATTATTGTTATTTGTTAGAAGAATCACTCCTTTGCACAAGATTCAACAAGTATGCCACATTATTTTTGTGATTTTGTAGAATTGTTTAAGATGGAGCAAATATTGTGGAAAATAAAAACAAAACATTACCTAAGGAAGAAAGAATAATTAGCAAAGATGTTTTTCTGCAAATCCTCACTTGCTGCTTCCTTAAGCTCTAAAAGTTCATCACACAGATGCTTGATTCCCTAATCATCAATAAATCAAATTTTCTTATTTAAAAAAGAAAAAAAAAAGAAAATAAAGTGAATCAAGAATAACAACAGCAATTAAGTTTTGTTCTATCAACTAAGTTCAACTACATGGATCAGACCGCGTTACTACATCTTTTATCGACATCATAAAGATCTCGACAAAATCTAAAATTGGCACATTAAGGTTACAAAAAGCGTTTGGAAAATTAAAACTACCCTTCCAGTCATGGACTCAATTTCGGGTTCATCAGAATCATGCAGTGAGAGTGCAGAAACATCAGAGCTAGGCTCTGATGATGGCACAGAGTTCTGAGATTCAGGTTGGGAGTGGTCTCTGAATCTGAACCTTCTTTGTGTTTTTGATGAAGATTCCATTGAAAGCTCAAAATGAGATATTTCGGAAAATGGAGAAAATGAAAGGGAATCAAGTAACTAAGAAATCTATGAGATATATACAGTGCTTTTTATTGGTGCTTTGGTATTTCCGATTCACACTATGAGGTTTTCATTCTTTATTTTGTCGTTGATGGTGTCGTTATTAGAATCAAAACTTGTACTTCAGTTATGAGTAGTATCATTGGTATCTCCACCAAATAGCAATTATCTCAAAGATATTATATAGAGGACACCAAAAAAAAAAACGAGAAAAAGATAATTATATACTCCATCCATCTCAAAATAATATAATTAAGTTCATACACATTCTTTCAAAACCTTAGCTTAATTATTTCTGGTTTCTCCTATAATGGCGGCAAATAGTGGCAATCGAGATGCCGACTACTTTACAAGTGCCGCCGACATCATCAACCTCGCACCAACACTTGCGAAAACGTTATCTATGTCCCAACAGTTTGTACCGCCGCTGGATGCTTTTCTGGCTAGGATCGTCTTTGATATCTTGACGATGCTCCCCGTGAAGTCACTTGGGATATTCAGGTTCATATGGTGGTGAAGGTTGAGAATGAAAATATTGATGTGTAGTGGTGTGTTTGGTGATGGTAGTTTGATTTTGTAAGCCGTGGTGACAGAGGAATTGAATAAGATAATGAAAGTGAAGGAGAAAGATGACAACAAAACTAGAATATAAAAATAAAAACAATGCTAAATAACTAACAAAATTTATAATTTTTTGAGCCAACACCTAACTAACAAACGTATTCTCATACATAATATCTAACAAATATAGTGACCTTAAATTCTAAATTCTAATCTCTAGACCCTAAACCCTAATAGTATAAAAATACTATGTTGGCCTAAAGTGTTGGCTAATAATCTAATATTGATAAAAAGAGCTAGTTCCGTAACTACTAAAACGTACATTTTGAGAATAAAATTAACTCAAACTAAACTAAATATTAAAGTTGTCTCAAACTCTTGCAAAACTTCAGAAACAAAAGCATATTTTACCCCTAAAATTAATGAATACCTGTCATCCTCCCAATGCATATGTTGTGTTCTTTAATTGTAATCAAACTTGTTATGGTGGCACTTCTTTTTCATGCCAACTTTGAAACATTGGGTTTATCTTGCAGTCACATAGTGGGACCTCAATCATGCTACATTGATAGAGATGCAAGCACTTTTCTTTATATATATATAATAAACACACAAATCATAGACATTGAATTTTGTACATAAACAATTTTCAGATTAAGAAAAGCATCTGTTTCAGCTTGCGAAATTGTGTTTGTGCAGATATTTCTTGTTCCTAACATGATTTATCAACCACAGAATAAGCCATCACCAGTTCACCACAGTGCTCATCTTCTATGATTAATAAGCAAGCATACAAGTAATAAAACAATAATGTCACTAAGCAACATCACTAACATGCACTGATGGAATTTCAATATTCAAACTATAAGAATTTTGAGGGAGCATTTTTTTCCTTTTCCAAAATGGGGCATGAATGTGGCAAGAACCAAGGCTAGATGCTCTTTTTGATCTCGAATGAATATTTGAGTTCCATGTGACACCTTCTATCATCATCTTCAAACTGTAACATAGCAAACAAAATTTTACTAAGTTCATCTATCTAGTAGTGCAAATTACACAAAAAACTTGGACAATACAATTCTATGTATTCGGATATAAATCGTAAGCAGACAGATTGAGTTAAAAATGTACCAAATTTCCAAACAGACAGAAAAAATGTACAAGCCATTGGCAAATTGAGATATAGTGATTGTGAAAATATACAAGTCAAATTATATAACTAATCCCTACATAGTTGATGCCAGACTAGTTCGATGGTTGTGATGAGGGTGAAAATCTTAGGGATATGTGTTTAAGAAAACAAATTCTACTTTCATTTTACGTTTCAAAGTTTTTTAACTACAAAAAATGTCGTCTTATTTACATTCCGTGCTTCCGCATCATTTCATGATTTTGTGATGGAAAAACTGAAACCATAATAAAACTTTGCTTTAAATGTTTATACGGAAAATATATTACCTACAAAAAACAGGCACTGCTAATTCACTTTATAAAGCATAGCATACATGATACATGAGTGTTTTTACTTCTCATACCTTAAGTTTGGCTGAGTATACACCCCTTGCAAGTACACCAGACGGAGTGACCTCCTCTTTCAATGCATGTTCATAAGGTTCTTTTTGAGGCGCGAACGTACCCAGCATTCCTTTGCTCTGATCAACTGAAATGCCGAAGAATAATTGAATTGTCGATGCAATGCGCGAAAAATTGAATTGTACTTTATTGACCAATGTCATCTTTCGCGTAAAATATTTCTTATGAAGATAGAGGGAGCCAATAATGCAAATTGACATGAATGTCAATAAATAAAGTTACATAATGCATTAGCTCCAGAAGCCAAATATCACGTAATTCAGGATCCAAAAACAAATGAACTTATGTTAGCAAATATCATATGATTATTCTTTGCATTATTCTAAAAGTTAAGAGTCAGAGTTATGCAGAGTCATGAGATATGACTTTTATAGTTATTAGAACTTCGGTTCTTAGACAACAATTAATTACGACAACAATAATATTCTGTTTCGAACTCAAGATTATCAAGCAAGGTTTTGACAGAGAAAAAGTTCAAACTAATACCTTGAATCCCTCCTTTCCAAACAGTGTTGGAGTATTTCAAGCCAGACACAATGTTGTGAAGAACACTAAATTTTAGCTTAAGCTGATAATGAGACCCTTCCCGGAGAGTGAATAGAACACGAGCATTTTGATTTTCATTCAATGGTAAAGGAGTCACAACTTCGCCAAAATCCTCAGAGACTATGCCAATAGAGTGGAATTTCACTTCAGGATCCACTTGACCTGTTGATAAAGTAAACAAGTTAAACAAATCCAACTGAAACTTCTGTGATTTATCAACAGTGACAATGATAATAAGCAAGATCAATAAACAAACCGTCAAAATCGCTTTCTAAGCACCCCAACAGCTTCTCCTTCCACCTCCTTAGGCTTTCATCCTCCTGCACAGCACAACCACCATTCATATCAGCAAATCACAAGCATTAACTCACTGTCTTATAAACCATGAAAATGTTCGATCTTACACAATGCTTATTAAAAGAACTCTATAAAAGGGTTTGTTAAAATACATTTTTACAAACACTCCTTCCACTTAGCTGAACCATCTTATATACAGCTTCTGAAATGCTTCTCTCCCTTTCATCTATTCTAATTTCTACATAGTTAAGGTGGTGAACCTTCCTTTCCCCTTCAGAATTTATCTTCAAGAATGATGTGACATGTTCCATATATAAAAGTAGCTCAGACAACTTTTACTTCATCACAAAAATTCTTCTAATTGAGCATTCCGCAATCCCAAAGGGTTTTTTTTTTCCTTCAACCAAACACATTTTCTTCAACCCAGTATTTGATTTTCGAAAAGAATACAGCAAAATTTTTTTGAAAAATGAAAAAGAAAAGAAAAAGGAAAACCTTGTCCCGTTCGATTTGGTCCTTGAGAGGAAGAAGAGGGCCAGGTTGAAAGGTGGTATTTTGATGGTGATCAGTTTCAAAGTCATGTTCATCTTCTTCTTTCTCGTCCTCAGTTTCTTCATCTTCTTCTTCATTTGGGTGATGAGGCATTTCTTGGTTGGTTCCTGCACATGATGGTCCTGCTGCTTCCTCTGCCTTCTTACCACCTTCCATCTTTCTCTCAGTTCTTGTAACTGTCTGTAAGCACAAGTGAAGCGTGACGAGCTTTCTTTTTTTTTTTTTTTTGTTCCCCTTTTCCTTTTGTATTGACTACTGTGCGTCTGTGCGTGAGATTTTCTTTTTTGTAATTTGTTTTTGTTTTCCCACAATATTCAAAAAAGGGTGCTGTCTTGGTTGTCAACCATTTCTCAATTACACTCTACACTCTACACCCTACACTCGATCAAGACTCCAAATCATACACACACTTTCTATGCCTTTAAAACGCCCCCTCCTTATGTCCAAAAATTAAAAATTAAAAATACGCCACCTCCCCCTTCTTTTGTTTTCTTTTTTCAATAGACAAAAAAATATAAATAAATAACAAAATAAGTCATATGAAATTTATTTTCTATGTCAACATCAGATCTTTTTAAAAATATACATATATCATATCACTATTTTTACTAAAATATTCTTATAATTTAATAAAAATAAAAAATGTTTTTTATTTAATTTTATAAAAAAAACTTAAACATTTTTACTTTATTTGATTAGACAGAAATATCTTTTTAAATTAATCAAATTTTAAAATTCAACTAATTCTAATGTTATATTTTTAAATAATTTAAACAAAAAAAATCAAAAATTGTTTTCATCTTAGTTTCAGCAATTCTCTCTTCCATCACTGTCTTTGAAAATTTTCTAGTATTCTTCGTCCTCTCAAGATTTTTTAATGCTCTTCTCTCCTCTTTTTATTCTCTTTCATCTGTCTCACTGTGGCGTCGCACTCAAGCTCTCTCCCTCTTTCCTCTCCGTCTCGCAATCAAGGTCATCGTTGCAATCAAGGTCGTCACCATCTTGTGCGTTCCAGAGGGCGTCGCCGTCTTCCTTGCTGTCTTTCTCGTTCTTCATCACCGTCGTCAGCCTCTCCCTTCTGGTAATTTCTTCCCTCTAATTTTTCTGCTTTTAATTATTATAGCATCCATGTGATTTTTGTAATTAATGTAATTTGGTTTGATTTTTATGATTTTCTATTAGTTGTTGTTAATTTTGATAAAATGAAAAACTTAAAAAAATTGTGCGTGGCAATCGACAAAGTTAGACATGAGATTCATGTGAGATATCTTAGTGACCAGTCTTTAGTTTTATTTTGGGGAAATGATATGGTTTACGTTTTTCATCCTAATTGAATTCTTATTTTATCAATAAAAAAGAAAGAATTCTCTATTTGGGAACAATTAAACCAATAGCTACTCTTTTAAAAAATTTTGGTAAAAGCGGTTCAAATTGGAGAATAATTAAATAAAAAAAAATAACTCTCAATGTCAAGAAAGAATTATTCAAACAGAGAATTTACCAAGAATTTTTAAAAGAGTAGCTATTGGTTTAATTGTTCCCGAACAGAGAATTTATTTTTTATTGATAAAATAAGAATTCAATTAGGATGAAAAACCTAAACCATATCATTCCTCCAAAATAAAACTAAAGGCTGGCCACCAAAATATCTCACATGAAATTCATGTCCAACTTTGTCGATTATCGTGTACAATTTTCTTAAGTTTTTTATTTTGTCAAAATTAACAATAACTAATATAAAATCACAGAAATTAAACCAAATTACACTAATTACAAAAATCATATCAATGATATAATAATTAAAATCACAGAAATCACAAGAAGAAAATTATCGGAAGGGAGAGACTAATGACAGTGATGAAGAACGAGAAAGACGGCGACGCTCTCTAGAACGCACAAGATGGTGACGCTCTCTGACGCGACGACTACCTTAATTGCAAGACTGTAGAGGAGAGAGAGAGAGCTTGAGTGTGACGCCAGAGAGAGAGAGTAGAAAATCTTAAGAAGATGGAAAAACATTAGAAAATCTTTAGGTGATGGAAAAGAGGGTTTTTGAAATCCAAATGAAAGAACAATTCTTTTTTGTTTCTCCTATGTTTTTGTTCTGTGGTTTTAATTATTTGAAAATATAAAATTAGAATTAGTTGAATTTTAAAATTTGACTGATTTAAAAGGGTATTTTTGTCTAATCAAATAGAGTTAGTATGTTTAAGTCTTTTTATAAAATTAAATAAAAAATATTTTTTATTTTTATTAAATTATAAAGGTATTTTAGCAAATTAATGATATGAAATATATTAAAAAAAAACTGATGCTAACGTGAAAAATAAATTTCACATGACTTGTTATAATTTGTCTATATTTTAAATGTATCGGTACATATAAATTTATCATCGTACGAAAACAAACACCAAAAAAAAATTATTAGAAGTAATTATCTTTTTAACATTTAAATAAATTTTTTATTTTTTATTTTTAATTTTTTTGAAAAATATATATTAATATTTTTTCATTTAAAATTAAAAAATAATTAAAAAAATAAATTAAAACCCATAGTCATTGTGTAAAACAAAATAAATACTTGCAGATAAATATACAATCGGTCTAAAATATTCAAAAAATTACAAAATAAATCACAAAATAACAACTAAACAAACATTAGCTGACTTTTTAAAATTATTTTATATATTTTAAATTTTATATTTTAAATCATAAATTTTTAATCCAAAATTTTAAAATTGATTAATGTTGGCTTATTAAAAGTTGATTTTTTATTTTTTATATTTTTTAAATGAATTATTTATTGCCTATTTTAAAACCTTGAATTATACATACAATTATCTATCGGGAGTGGATCCTCTCCAGTAAAAAAAAACTGGATGGTGTTAATTGTGATCTTTCACTCTTTATTGATCTCTTTCATATTTAATTTTAGTCCCACTTATAAAGTTAATAATGAAAGATCACACTTCATTTTCTCAAGTGTTAAAAAAATTGAAAAAAATCCATTTCCCAATATGTAGAGAATTGCACATAATCCAACAAGCAGAACATGATATGGCACTACTGAAAGGGAAGAAAAAGTGAATAAGGAAAACAATACAATTATACATTTAAGTATTTTTTTTTTTTGGCAATCAAATATAATCAAATTGGCTTAAAATTAACAAAAACTGTTTTTATCATACCAGTACATATACATGTGCGTAGGGGGTGACAAGCGGGAAAGCCCACCCTGTTCTGCTAGAAACCCGCCCTTTGGCCCTCCGGCCCCATCTAATGAGATGGTCTTAGAATCTTACCCTACCCTACCTAACTGTGAACTGGCAGACTAAATCCGCCAAAACTTCTCTATTTTTTTTTACTATTAACTACTAAATAATATATATAATTTCACAACTATGTTAATAAATTTAGAATTTTTAAAAGCATAAAAAAAATATTTTTTATATTCACAATATTAAAGTCTCTGTAATTATAAATATCTAATAAACATAATTATAAATTAAGTTTTCATCCAAAACATAATTATAAATATTATCTCCAAAGCAACATAAGTATAATCCAAAACACTCAATTTTCATCATACTCTTATAAGTTGGATTGGAGAAAGTTGAGTTTCGGTTAAAAAATTACAAAAAACCCTCTTGCAAAAAAAAAAGAGTTCGCAGTTTAAGTGGTGCGATTTAGGCGGGCTTTTATTCTTTGACGGTCCCAATTTTCCAGCTCGACTCGCCTTTTTGGTGGGTTTAGACCCGTTTGCCACCCCTACATACGCGTTTCAATAATGTAAAACATATCCTTCTTTGTCTTTGTCTCATCCTCCTCTTCCTCCTTCGCGCACGCAGGTCATCACTAATAACACCAACATTTTGCTAATATCTTTAATGGTTTTGATTTTCTCTAGTACCATCATTAAATAATTTCGATTCATTTTTTAGTTTATTTCGATTCATTTGTGAATTAATTGTGAAGTTCACTTGATGTTGCTAAGTATTGACCAAATTTTTTATTCTTTAAGTAATTTCAGTTTATTTCTTAATTTAATTGAGGTTTATTTGAATCCAAAAACAAATTGTATGTATCTTTGTTGATGATTGAGTCTTTTTGACTACTTGTTCAAAACGGAACTAATTTCGGTTCATTTGTGTGTTAATTGAAGTTCACGTGATACCGGTGATAAGTATTAGTCAATTTTTTTATTCATTAAGTAATTTCGGTTCATTTCTTAGTTTATTTGAGATTTACTTGGATCCAAAAATAAATTTGATGTGTTTGTGTTAATTGAGGTTCACTTGATACTGGTGATAAGTATTGACCAAAGTTTTTAACAAAGAAAAATAAAATTATTCTTTATCACTTTATTCAATTGCATTAGATTTCATTCTATTCCATTCAATTAGTTTATATTTGAACAAGCAGTAAAAAAAACTCAATCATCAACAAAAACACATCAAATTCATTTCTGAATCCAAATGAACTTTAATTAAACTAAGAGATGCATCGAAATTACATAAGGAATAAAAAATTTGGTCAATACTTATCAGTAGCATCAAGTAACTTCAATTAACGCACAAATGAAATGAAATTAGTTCAGATTTGAACAAAACAATTAAAAAACTCAATTATTAACAAAAATACATCAAATTTATTTCTATATCCAAATGAACCGAAATTACTCAAAGAATAAAAAATTTGGTCAATACTTATCAGTAGCATCAAATGAATTTTAATTAACATACAAATGAACCGAAATAAATTAATAAATGAACCGAAATTATTTAATGATGACATCAGAAAAAATCAAAACTAATAAAGATGTTTGCAAAATGTTGGTATTATTGGTGATGACGATAACAAGAAAAGGAAAAGAAAAAGAAGGAGTCGCAATATTAGAAGAGAAGAAGAAGAATCTGCATGCGCAAATTTGGAAGAAGAAAACAGAGGAGGAGGAAGAAGAGAAGGAAATAGAGAAGGGAAAAAGAAAGAGAAGAAAAAGGAGGAGAAGGTGTATGATTTAAAAAGTTGTTATAATAATTTGGTTAGACTTATTAAATATTTTACTTTGATGTAGAGTTTTATTGATCCACATTTTAGTTATGATCTTCATATAAAAGACATGTTGTGGTGAGTAACCACACGTTTCTGAAAATGTATTTTAATTTTTATGTAAAGTTTTCACATCTCGTGATGCATTTACTTAGAAAAGAGTCACTTACAAGTAAATGAGAAATAACATGGGGAAGAAAAAGATAGCATCTAAAATTTTCAGATCTATCTAAAGACATTTTTTACTCTCCCACTCACTCACCCGTGTCATGTTGCAATCTGAAAATTTCATACGAGAGTGTATATTCCTTTATGTCTGGATTTTAACTAACGGATTAAACGACACAGGGAGCAGGCATTACCTTCAACCAGCTGAAGACAACAATGGACGACATGAATTTGAGTCAGTATTTGGCGAAGTCATTGGCAATAGTGAATCATGGAAGCAATGACTACATAAACAACTATCTATTGTCAGGACTATAATCATCGAGCTTCCTCTACGACCCAAAAACATGTGCTGATATACTCGTACAGCAATACAAAACGATTAGAAAAGACCCAATCGAACGCTGTTGTTTTTTTTCAAGAAGATGCATAACTAACAGAGTAATTAAAAGAGATGCTAGGATATATAACAGAAACTATAAAACAGTGTCTATAACCTGTTCTACATTTATTGTTTAATCTTAACACATGGAAGGTGCTACTATTCTAGATTGAGATCCTTGGTTGATGAACTGAACACACAATACAGTGGTTCATCAATTTTTGTTTATGGCAACACTTATGCAGCTCTCATGCAGATTATACAAAACCCAATTGCTTATGGTAAGAAATGTCCTTAATTATATGGTTATTAATCTAGGGAGTGTATTTTGCTCCCCCTTAATTAATAATGCCACTCCTTTATTATTATTCCTAAATTGTCCTCAATTTCTATGAGCTTTTCTCATTACCGAAAACATAAAATAATGAAAATGGAGAGTAATTTGGACAAATTGCATAAAAAAGTGACATTATTATTATTTTTTTTTTGGTATTTAAATGGGGCTAAAACGCCCAAAAGGAAAAAACCAGAAACTAAATACAGATAGAACGGGGTAAGGTAGCCCCTCTCTCATCCTCCTGGAGAATGCTAACTAACTCTGGGAATGGATAGTCCCAGAACAAAAACCCAAAATCAAGATCAATACTCTTCTTAGCCAGGCAATCTGCACACTTGTTGCCTTCCCTGTAGTTATATACAAAAAAAATTCTCCAATCAAGTTTTTTCAACTCACTAATCCTTCTAATAAGTGACATTATTATTTATTATTAGTGTAAACTATATTGAGTTCTCTTGGAGTTAAATGATATTGCACGTGTGGCTAGGGGAGGTTAGTGTCATGCTTATAAGAAAAGTGATTCTCACATTTTATAAAATCTAATAACACAAAATGCCTTAAAGCTTAAACTTCAAAGGAGGTTAGTGTATATCTTTACAAAATACAAATAAAAGAATATCATAATTAGAGAGGCAAAAATGAGGAAATATCATGTATGGTGTCATTTAGTCTTAGAGAATCAACGTTCTTTTCCATTATCAATCATGGCATGATGATGTATTTTTTTCATTACAGGTTTTGTTGCGACTGGTAGAGCATGCTGTGGAATTGGAAGTTGTCAAGGACGGATAAGCATGCAGAAACAGAGACTAGTATGTGTTTTGATCCCTCAGAACTCAGAAGATGTGGACAAAATTCTTGCTACCCAATTAATGCGTCTCAAATGGCACTATTGTTTTAGCTACCTATATTTTCTATTGGACAAATCATAACTTCAATTGGTATACAAAGGATCACATTCTCGTATTATCAACAATTATTGAACCAAATTCAAAGTAATATTTTCTAAGGGTGAATTTTAGTATTGATGGAAACATAAGATATTTGTGGCTGGGGATTGTTCCACCCCACAAAGAAGCATTATTTACAGTACTCTATGTACATTGGATCAACAAATTAAAGAACCAATACATTTTTAGCGTAATCTTGATTATGCATTTATTAAGAAACTGACATCCAATCAATGTTTCATAACTCACATTTGGTAAACGCAACAGAGCAACCATAGGAAATTAGGCTTCTCAATATGCAAATTTGAAGATCAACCAAGTTAAAAACTATTGTTATTAGTACCGCATGCAAGCAAGATAATTTCAAGATTGACATTTCAAACAACAGCTAAATAAAACCAAAATAAAGTACTAAATCTTCAGATTCTCAAATAGTCAAATATCTAGAGCACCAAAATCTGAGTTCCCAACATTGAACAATCATTCTATAAATTGTGATTTTATCTTTATCTATTTTTGGTTGTGGTTATCTCGCTGTATGAGTCTATGCATTCCGAATCATCAGGTACCACTGGCTTTGGTCTCCGAATGAGACGGCGAATACTTTTCCATGAGTTTTGCAAGTTGTTCATCGAAGTTCTTCTCCATCTGCACCTCTTCCTCCCAATGCCTGCGCTTCATTGCAGCAATGCTTTCTTCATGAGCATACAACAACTTCTCCTTTTCAGCGACAAAGTTCTCCATTTCTTTGTCTTGGACCTCAACAAATTTCAGATATTCATCGGCCCTATATCCATAGAAAAATAGAAATTCACCACAAGCCATTGGAAAATATAAACGGCACTAACAAATTAATTAGACCACATTCTTTAGTGTATCACATAAACCCTTCACTCCTCAAAACATTCATTTTTCCAGTGTCATGTGAAGTTAGGTTTTCTTTCAAATCTATCCCCTTCAACCTTCCAATTTGAATAATCTTAGAGGATACTAACTTCATAAAAATTTACTTTAACACATAATAGCTATACATCAGATGCAAATGGAAAAACAAAACACTCTGCTTACTTGAGTCTTCGATCCTCTGCATTTAAAGGAGCAGTACTTGACTGCATCACCTTCTGACGTTCTTCCTGCTGCATCCTCTCAAAATCTTCTTCCCTTGCATTCCTCGTCTCATGAATTGACTTGAGCTGATCCTTGAAAAAATTTTCTTGCATATACATCTTCCAGTTGGGACACAGGATACGATAGTCAAAATACATAACATGAAAAAAATACACTTTGACCTAGAGAAAATTACAGAACACGCCTCGCCAGAAGAAAAAGAAATTAAGCATGAAACCAACCAAGTACACAAATCCATAACAATCTCTATTCTTTTCTTTTCCACTTTTGGGAGTGAGAGAAACATGTCATGCACTCTTGTAATGAACTACAAAGTAGTAATTACATATGAAACTTCTCAATAGAACAGTTCATTGCACAATTATATTTGAACCCTCAAGAAACAATCATATGCTAAACATATAACACAAGTAAAGCAAATATGCCTCAAGGAACAGTTTAAACACAAAAGCCATAAGGTCTGTATGTGTGATGTTTGTATTACCTCTTCCTTGTTTTCTTCATGTTGCTTTTTTGTTCTGAGCCTCACAATGCGATTTTCCTCCATTGTCCTTCGCAGCTTCTCACTCACTATACCAAAAGATTCTTCCAGAGCTTTTTTATGCTTTTTCTCTTTCTCAACCCGGTTCTTAAAGTAGTTAAGTTGCTGGTTGTCCTCACTCATTTGCTTGATTTGGTTTACAACCATCTCCTGGTATGATCTCAAGTCATATTTGAGCCTAGATTTACCTATAAAATTCATATGGAATGACAAAACATATAAAGAGTCAGCATAAAATTGACTTCCATAACCTCCAATTCATAGACATCTAACAAACTGCAGAATGCGAGTATGTAGAAGAAAAAAGATCCAAAAGGGGAAATGGAACCTTGGGAATGCCTGTTAAAAACGTCCAGGTCTTCCTTAGTAGCTAAATATCCATAGAGCTGACGATTCCCACCAGGTAGATATAAAATACGACGATGAAACCATGCGTCCCTATCAGTTCCTTCATCTTTAAAATGCTTGTGCAGACGCTCTGCCTCTAGATAACCACTAGCTGAGGCTTCAAATATCAAAACACTCATCCCACGATGACCTTGTGGACCATAGGAGTGTCGCGCTTTCACAGCTGCATATGTACTAAAATAATCAAGAAGCTCTTGGTTTCCCATACCTATCCACTAAATACAAAGAACAAAAACCTTGAGTTAATTCAAACTGGCAAATGCTTAGGGAATTTTCGAATGGTTTTCTATATTACACTTTTAGAGTACTACTTATGATTATTACAAGTATAATTATTCAACAGTTGACACAAGTAAAAGGTATGCACGTACCTTCTCATTTTCATCCTGTTCAAGCTTTGTATTCTGTATGATAACCATTGGAGGCCAAATTATTTCATGATCTTTCTCCATATCAACTAAACCTTTCCATTTACCAAAAGCTTCCCCGGCCGGAACTACCGTAGTACCCCTTCTACGCAACTCCTCATCCAAAAGTAAAGCAAACTCTCGGTGCATCTTCATCCTTTTAGACCCTTTTGTTTTGGCATGTGTCATTAGAGGCTGCAGCCCTCTATACCAATCAATGGCACCAGGACCATTTTGACAAGCTGGGCAGTGCCACTGCCTCTCTGGATCATTAATCTGCTCAACAGTCAGGCCATCCAAAATATCAAAGAACTTCGTGAACCATCTACACTTCTTACGTGTCTCATGGCTCTTTTGACTGGTATCTGAATCATAATCATCACTCATTAGATCATCATCAGTATCTTCCATAACATCAGACTCCTCCCCCTCATCGTCATCCTCAACATCATCATTCTTCTCAGGGTCCTCTGGTGGTGGTATTTCATCTACATGGGACTGCACAGCACCAGCTCTAGATTGCCAATTCCAACCCTGCTGCAATGGAGGCCGAATTAAAGGATTTGGAACCACATAGTTGCTTTCATATCCATAGCTAGCTGATTGGAAACTTCCGTTTCCTCTTCCAGCTGGTCTCCTATAGTTAGCATTTTGAGTTTGCTGCCAGGGATTTCCAGAAGCTCGTCCAGTTCCGTAATTTTTATTGCCTTGCTTTTGAGCCATGTCTCTGTTTCCCCGTGCTCTGGGATTAGAATTATGGGATGGAGAATTCCATTGTTTTGAAGCATTGTTTCCACCTTTGCCCTTGGGTTTCCTTGTAAATGTCTCCCACCCACCATCATCTTCTCCTGCATCCAGGGTAGTGTCAGCAACACCTTGAGCCAACTGGTCAAACGTTTGATCATATTCGGATACATTTTTCCCTTTGGACAGCGTATCATCATTGTTAACTGTAGTAGAAGGTCTTCCTCCGCCTCCTCTTGAACTCATTTTATGTGCTCTGTGTGTATGATTAAAAAAACTCAGTCAAGCATGATTACATTATACATAGATTTAGCAAAGTTCAAAAAGAATCAGCAAAAATATCAGTCGACCCAGTTCAGTATTCATCATCCAGAACAGAAAAGGGAAGACCGCCCAGATATTTGAAGAAATAGAAATATTAACCTACATGACAAACACAAGTATATCTCAAAAGTCTAAAAACTGCAATAGCATTCATTTACTTGAACATCGCACTCCCCCAACAAAATGCATAACAACACACCATTATGAACTCAGGTCTTTCACATAATAAAGAGATGCACAATTATTAGAAGATAGTTTACAGAAGACACAGTGTAAGGGTAAGGCTATTTTCATACAAAACCAGATACAAAACACATGAAGCTTGCCAAATGCCAATTGCCATGATGTGACAATTCGTAATCATATGCTATTGGAAATTAAAGACAATGAAAGCAACAATTAATTTCATTCTTCTGTCATATAAGGCACCGGACAGCATCCACAAATACATTCAGATAACACTTTTATTGTTTGAGTTAACAAATAAATGCATGAACTTAAAATGAAAGCAACTAGATTCTAGAACAAGGGTTTGATAATATTCATCAAGGAAGTTTCGTTTTCTTTCTTTTGGTCAATAAGAGCTTTCGAGGCGGCCATGAAAATCATTCGTCAATAAGAACACCAAATGGAAACCAAAAGAAGTAGGGGGAAAGAAATAAAATTCTTTAACAAAAAAACACCGGCTATGATCACATGGAACTTGAAACCCTCAATTTCACAAAGCTATAAATAACTCAATATATGGTTATGAGAAACTGAAACCGAAAAAAAAAACCCACAAACACACAGACACAAAAAATAGAAAAGAATCCAAAAAACCAGAAATTGAAAGTGAAAATGAAATGCTTCTACGAAAAAGAAAATGAGCATTCAAAAGAAACACCAACTAACAGCAAAGCGACATCGTTTCCAAGGTAAGAGGGAATCACCAGGGATCGCTGAAATGTAAATGGCGGAAAATCGAGGAAGATTGATGGTCCAAACGCGCTACAGTGAGAGTGAGAGTGAGTGTGAGTGTCAGAAGAACAAGAGGAGACCTTATGTGAGGTCTTTGCGGACCTGAAGTTTTCAATCAAGTTTGATTTAATTTAATTTTATTTTATTTTTTTATATATATATATTTTTTGGGTACGAACGAAATAACAAACTTAGCAAAGAAGGCTGTTCAATTTTGTTTCAATTCTTTGGGGGGAAAATATATATTTTCTTTGAATTTAGTTTTTTTTTTCCTTTTTGTCAACTTTGTTCAACCCTTCTCTTTCTTTGGGAAAAAATATATTCTTTGAACTTAATTTGGTGATTGGTGTACATTTTTCTTTTAAAATATCATTTTAGTAGGCTAATAATGTGAAAATATAATATATTTATAGAAAATAATAATACTATTTTTATTTTTAATAATATTATTTTACATATAATTTTTTTCATTGTATATTTATATGAATTTATAAAAAAAAACATTAAGTTATCAAAATAAAAGAGACAATATTTATTTTAAAATTTTAATTTTAGTTTGCAGTTAGTATTATATATTTTTATAAAATGTTTCATTGTTAATATTAAATTGTACTATTAGTCAATTAAATTAATTTTTTACGATAACTATTTGAGCATTTAATATGGAAAAAAAATATTTATATTATTTTAATAATATTCTTTATCTTTTAGTTGCCATAGTTTTAATCTTTATTTAATAAAGCTTTCTTAATATTTTTGCTTATGAAACTTATGTTATTCACTTTAGAATAATTTATGATTTATCGTCTAGTTTTTTTAGTCGTTTTGTCTCGTTATTAATAATAATTCAATGTAATTGAACAAATAAAAATGAAAAATAATAATTAAAATAATTAAATTAGTTGAAATAATAAATAAATAGATTAGTTACTTCTAATACATTTAACAGAGAGCTCTAACACATTTAAGAAAGAAAAAGTGGTGCAAAAACTAGTTGATAGTAGTATAGAAAAAGTTATTAATTTAAAATTGAAAATTTGAATGGTTATAAATATAAACCATTAAAATTAATCTAAATAATAATAAAATATATTGATTTTTATTTTATAGAAATATTTTTTATATACAAGTTATTTTTTGACACAAGTTCATACAAATCTCTTTAACCTAATTCACCTCACGCGCCACTATTTAATCAATTTTTCAATCAACGCGCGAATATATAACTGCCTTTTTTGAAAGGGTTACGTTCTCTTTTCAAATTTTATTAGCGTTTTTGATCTACGTTCTCGTCTATCTCTATGTTTTTCTTCTTTCGTTCTCTATGTTTTCTTTCTTTAGTTTTCGTGATTTTTTTTGTTCTGTACATTTTTTAAATCAAGTTCTGAAATCAGTTTTGAACTATTATCTTTATTGAAGATAGTGAATGATTCAAGTTTAGATTGTCAATTGAACTAAAGCGAAATGGATTATTGTTTTGAATCTAATGAAGTGACTGAGGTATAGTTCGATTATAGTTGTCGATGATTCTGTAGGTGAATAATATTTTGTTTGTGAAAATTATTGTTCATCATTGATAGTTTGAATTGAATGTAATATAGAAATTTTGATGAATATGTTCCATTTCTCGTTTCGGTGTATATCAGAACTCTTTTTGGTGTATTATAGGTTCAGACTTTTAAGAGCAACTCCAATACTGGAAAATAGAGTCCCCTTTCTGACATACAGGCACCCAATTGGCGTTGGAGCAAAGAGAAAAGGGAGGCTCTTCACGGATACCAATGTTGAGAGTCCCTCTAAAGAGGGACTTGTAGCAACCAATAAAATCATGTCATGTGGTATTTCAATTAAAAAAATTAAAAACATATTAGATATATATATATATATATATATATATATCTATTTATATTAATTATTTAATAATTAATTATATTAAATCATAATTAATATAAATAATTATATTAACTCAATATCAAATATTATTTATATTATTATATTGAATCATAATTAAGTAAATTTATTTACATAAAAAATAAATTTAATTTTTATATATTATAAAATAATTTTTGGTTGAATTATTTATTTTTATTTGTAAAATTTAAAATACTAATCAAATTTAAGTTATCTATTTTAATATTTTATAATATTGAATTATTTCAAATCATAAATTTAAATAATATTATTATAAAAAAATAATGATTATATTAATTTTAAATATTTTAATTAATTAATTAAGTGGGACTACAATAGGAACTAAAGTTAGTTCCTTCTAATGGAGAAGAGAGAGATGCTTTGAGTTCCTATTTACTGTTTATGACGCAAAAGCTGATGTGGAGTTACTCTTTATGACAGGTGGGTCATAAATAAGGACTGGGATGAGTTCCCTACTGGAGATGGTCTAATTGAACGAGGGTGAATTGTATTATTGTTTTGAATCAAATCAACTAGTGAGGTGCGATTTGAATCTAGATAATGTAGTCTGTTAGTAGTTTATGACTCTGTAGTTGAATCATTTAGTTTCTATTTGATGATGAGCTCTGAATCTAATTTTATTATTTTTTATTATGAACTTCAATGATGCTAGCTTTTAATATGGTGTATTGTGGACTATTTTCGATGTATTTTGCAGTTTTTGTGCGACGTTGATGAGCAGCTTGTTCCAAAGGTTGAGATGACTTTTAACACGCTTGAAGATGCTGCAAAATTCTACAAAGATTATTCGAAAATTGTAGATTTTTCTACAAGAATTCGGAGCACAAATAAGAAGAGAAATGAAATTAAGAACCAATTGATTATATGTAGCAGAGAGAGAAAATGAAAATCGAACATATCTCCAACTAAGAAAATAAATCCCTCAGTTGGATTAAATTGTCCTGCAAGAATTTATAAAAACATATTGAAGGACGTTAGTGTTTGGATAATTTCGAAGGTTATATTTCATCATTCACACCCCTGTTGTCCAAATCAAGCAGAGATCTTAAACAACACAGGAAATTAAGCATGTCCGTACAACGTACAATAGAGAATAACGAGGAAGTTGGAATTAGACTAAGCAAAATATACCAATCATTTGTCGCAGCAACGGAGTCATCGTGAATTAAGTTTTATTGAAAAAGATGTGAGAAATTACATCACGAGAGAAGTACGGAATGTTTCGGAACTAGAGGATACAAAAGAATTTGGGAAATACTTATTAAGAATGAAAGAGAAGAATCAGAATTTTTTTTCGAGCTTGAATTTGAGGTTGATCAATCGATTAAGATTGCTTTTTGGGCCAACACTAGAAGCATGGCTATCTCTGAGTATTTTGGAGATGTTATTTCATTCGATATCACTTACAATATAAACAGGTAATATGTTGTTCTAGTTTATGTGTATTTGGTACCATTTTCGATGTATAGAGATATTATTTTGGTGTATTAATGATTTTGTTCATGTGTCGTTGTATTCAAGTATAATTTGGTTTTTGGTTCTTTTGTTGGCATAAATCACCATGGTCAGACAACACTACTGATGTGCTTTGATGAAAAACGAGGATACTCAATCATTCAAATGGTTATTTGAATGTTAATTTCATTGCACGGTAGGAAATATTCCGAAAGGCATTCTTACGATCAATGTGCATCGATCCAAAGGGCTGTTGAGGCTTGTATCCCCACAACAATTCAATGGTGGTGTATTTTTCATATCATGAAGAAGATCCTAAGTAAATTAAATAGCTACAAATGACATGAAAAAATTAAACACTAGATGAGTCATGTTGTTCAGAACTCTCTTACAAAAGAATCATTTGATAGGAATTGGAATGATTTTCTGATGAAGTATGGTCTTGGGGACAACAAATGACTTTCAGGTAATATTTTTTTCAGGATTAACTGATGTTGTTAATTATAGTATGTATTTTTCTTGTGTTGTAGAGGTGTCAAATTGTATGTTTTTTGGTGTATTTTAGTTCTGATTAGGTGTTTATTCAGAGCTTTTCGAAGATCGTCATTTATAGATTCCAGTTTATCTCGATCACTACTTCTAGACTAGGATGAGAAGCACGCAAAGGAGTAAAAGTATGCATGCTTTTTTAAACAAGTTTATTACGCGCAACAACTTACTTATTCAATTCGTCAAACAGCACGATAATTGCCTAGGAAGTAGAAAGCAGAGAGAAAGAGAATTGGATGCTGCAGATTTTTATACCGTTATACCATGTGCAACAAAATCCTCAATAGAAGCTCAGTTTCAATATGTGTATACTCACGAGAAGTTCAAGAAAGTCCAAACACAATTCAGAGAAAAGGTGCATTGCATCACAATATCAACGCACTCTGCTCTAGGCTATATGGTATATGAAGTTGTAGAACAGGTTTCTAACTCAATATTTAACAAGTTTGCGGTTACATACGATAGGATATCAGCTGAAGTTAAATGTCAGTGCTTATTATTCGAGTCAAGAGGGATATTGTGTTGTCATTCTCTGAGCGCCCTAAGCTTTGAGCGAGTGAATAAAGTGTCACCATGATATATATATTAGAACGATGGAGCAAGAATGCAAAGAGGAGGCAAACACATATCAAGAGCGGCCACGACGAGCCTCTGTTGGAGCCAATAAGCAAGAGATTTGACAATTTGGTGTTTCGGTCACAAAATATATATGAATTTGCATCAGAATGTGAGGAGTTGACTGCAATTCTGCACTGTACTTACGATAATGTTATGGTTGAGATGCAAGAATACAAAGCCAAAAGCAAAGAAAAATGTTCGTTATCTCACGAATATGCTTCTTTGGAAGATATTAACAAGCTTTAAAGCCTCCACGTGTGAGAACAAGAGGATGTCTCAAAAATAGACTGGGATCAAAGACTGGAAAACAGATTGCAAATGCTTCAAAGAAAAAGAAAACGAAAGCTCTAAGTAAAGTAAAAGTGATGTTCTTTAAACAAGTGGAATTGAGTTTATTTTTGTTTGTTAATAGTTTTGCTAATATATGATTTATTTTTTGCAGTTAAACCTTTTTTATGGTGGTTCACTGGCGCAGTCAAATTCCAGCCAACATCATGGACATGTTATGAATTATCAGTTCAGAGATTTAGTAGCATAAGATAGTTTTTTCGGTGTAGTGTGACACTATTTCGGTGTATTGCAAAATAATTTCTATGTATTATGCATGCTCTTCTTTTTTATATTTTCTTATTTTGTTCCATTTTGATATATTGTTGTTTCTTTGAAAATTAGTGTCTTCAACTATCTGAAGGAATTTGTTTGTTTTAAATATACAATACATAGACAATTCAATATTTAAGGAGAGTAACAATTCAAATTACAGAATTCTCATATCTTCTAGTTATAATTTACAGAAAAATATGTATGCACATTTTTCGATGTATTTCGAATAGTTTTTGGTGTATTCATAAATGAGTTTGGTGTATTACTCAATTTAATCTTGTTTTTCTGGATTTTTTTGAACCTGGATTCATTCAGATTAACAACATTTTAATACAACACAGACATCTTCATAGAAGTTTATTTTTGCAAAGAATACTTATAAAAAGCTTGGATTAAATATTCATAAAGATAGAAAATATGTGCTTAAATAGAAAATTTAGTACACAATTTTTAACTGTCTACAACATTCAAACTATTCACTACCGATATCTTCTGAACGCAATTTACAATAAGTCCTCAATAAGGCCACAGATGGCTTGGACAATCTGATGGCTTCACATTCTTGAATGGCTTTATCTCTGAGTCGATTGATTTCATCAAATAAAATCAGTAAAGCATATTCAACTCCAAAATGATCCACTTCTTCCTATAGTTTAAAAAAATTTTCTTTTATTAAACTCCATTAATTTAGTAATATAGAGTTATCTATTTTTAAAGATAATTACCTGTATCCAATTCTCTAATTCATATTTGCCCTTTTTGATTTTTTTTTTGTTCAATTATCTCGAGCCATTTCATCACATAAATGGCACAATTAAAGCCAAAAACAAAATTATATTAGCAAAATAAATTAGAACATTAAAAGAAAAAACACAATTTCTCAGATAGAAAGATTTATACTGGGTATGTTGCCCAGCGATGTTAACATATGGTGCTTCAATTTCATCATCCTTGTCTGTTAGAGGTTGTCCTCCGACAAATTTCCTCATTCTTGAAATCATTTTGCCCTAAAATCCAAAAAAGCAAAATATAAGAAAGACTATATTTAATACCAAATTACACCAAAATGAACCAATAGTCCATCTTATTTCAAATAGAACTACACCAAAATTTTATATTGCTTACAATAGATAGAAACCAAGGAATTTATAGAGAAAACAGAAGCAACTTACAATAAATTTATTAAGTGTTGTTCTTTCTTTCGAAGGAGATTTTTTGTGAAATCGGTCAAGGACATGAATTTCTTCTTTTTAACATCCGCTATCTATATCCACCAATGTTCCGCGTAGCAAACTGGGACAAATATCTTAAGTTTGGGCAGAGAGAACAACTTTTTGGTTTAATTGGCACCTAATGAAAGAATTGTTTAAGAAGCTTTATAAACGAAAACTTACAAATATATGGGATGCCAACTTTTTCTTGTCTAAATATGGGATGAAGTCCTTATAGTCTTGAATATCGAAGGGCTTGTTAGTTCTTGGTTGTTTGAACTTTCCTTGATGATTTCTCAAAGCCAAATTATGCAGAATTTGTATAACACCGAAAGAAACAGTTATAACAAACAATACATTTTAAAAATACACCAAAATTTGAATTTACTACACCTTACCACAACATCAGGGAGTGAGACAGTATATTTGTTCTTCAAATCTTTCATTTTTTTGTTCAGAAGAAGACACATTGTAGAGACAACCTAGGAAAACAAAAAACCTAAAGTTATTACATATATGACACAATAACTCATAAGAAAATCATTAATATTATTCTAAGATTACCATATTTTCGACATATGTATTGGTTTTTAAAGATGCAATGTGCCCTCTTGTTCAGCAGATATTCATGGTTCAGGATGAATATTGTGTCCCGCTCATTACTGCTTGTATCATCATAGGTCTTGACAGTTGTGGCCCAAAGAAAGTATTTTTCCCTAAAGTTGCGGTTATTTCGCTCCGCCTTACAGGAGTTTTGAACTTGTCAACAAAGCTCATGGTAGGTTGTACCTTTTGGCATGGGAAACTTTTATTCTCAGCAAAATTTAACGTCGCTGCAACCCCAATATTTACAACCTGCTCCACTAACTCTTCTAATTCTTCAACGAATATTGGGCTCTCTGGAGATTTTTCCTTTTCAACTACTGGTTGACCTTCTTGAGTAAGTGTATCTTCCTAACTCAATTCAGAAAAGCTAAGGCTGGATGATGATGCAGGAATGTCATGCTTTAGAAATGATGTTGCCTTGGTAACCATCATTAATCCAGCATGGGGCTTGAGGCTGTTGTTTCTGATGGATGTGCACATATTTGAAGTAGAAATCTAATGAAGATAAAAATAAAAAGTTAATATTGAGTAAACATTCAGGTGGAAATAATTAAACTCAAAGCATAGAAGATTGAAAGTAAGTTGGAAAACTCATAGTCGAGTGGTTATGATTCAGAATGAGTCTCTTTCTAGAGAATCACTAGCTGTTGTTGCTTCTAGAACAGGTGCTGCTTCATTTAATGATTCATCTTGTTCCTTCAACATGAATACACTGAAACCAATACACCTAAAAAAGATTCGATATAAACATAACTTCTGTTTTATGAGAACTTACATAGTTGCAGATTTTTCTTTTTTCTTTTTTGCCATTTTTTTTCTTGAGTAAAATCTTAAAAGGCTTTTTTCTAAAAAATATATATATGAAATCAAAAATAGAATATGGTAGCAGAAGAATTAAACAAATGATAAGAGAAACAGAGAATACATGTTATTACTCAGTTGATTTACACTGCTCTGAAGGCTTGTCTGTGTTTGGAACACATCATCATGTTCACTTGCCAAATTTGCAGATGGTATTCTATAGACAAAATAAACATTTCAGTAAAACTAGAGTAATTAATTACATCAAATTTTAGAAAATTTTAGCAAAGAAAGGATTTTACATATTAAATCTTACGTGTCTGAAGGATCATAGTGAGTTTCGGTAGAGTGAACCCAGTTTTTGGAAGATTAGTGAATTTTTCTTGCATCCTGGAAAAGCAAACAATCATCAAACAACAAAAACACAGTAGAATTTCCTAAATATACCAAAAATTGACAAGCATAGCATTACAATAATGGGTTTCCAATCGTACTCATGATCAGAATCAATTTCTTTGTGGGAGGATGGGTCTTCAACCACCTGTTTCTTTTTTCTAGATTTAGTTCTGAAAAAGCAAGATTCAATTCTGGAAAAGCAAACAATCTTCAGGCAAATGAATACAATAAAATTCAATAAATAAAGGAATACCTACTTTTTTGTAGGATTTTGATTTTTTTTCTTCAATTTTCTTTCTCTTATTTCCTCGCTTTCTTCACTTCTGACAATACATGCGAAAAATTCTGGTAATAAAAAAAATATTGATAAAAAAAATAAAGATAGCAATACAATAAAAATTTTGGAATCTTACTCATTCTCAGATTTAGTTTCTTTTTTGGAAGATTCAGTTTCTTTTTCCTAAGATGAATCCTCAATAAGCTGTTTTCTTTTTTTGGATTGCATCCTGGAAAAGCAAAAAATTATCAGGTAAATAAACATAATAAAATTGGTAAAACTAATACTTACTTTTTTGCAGACTTGTGAATTTTTCTTCTTTGTTTTCTTATTTTCTCACTTTCTTCGCTCTGACAATACATTAAAAAAATTCTGTTAATAAATAAAATTTTGACGAAAAACCAAGACACAATTTCTTAATCTTACACATTATTAGATTCACTTTCTTTTTCGAAAGATGAATCCTCGTAAATGTGCTTTTTTTTCTCGGACTCCATCCTGAAAAATGAGTCAATCATCAAGCAAAAATACAAAATAAAACGGTAAAAAATACACTAAAAAAGACTACTTTTTCTTTGCTGCTCTTCTAGGTTGTTTTCTTGTTTTTTGTGCGTCCTCCAAGTCATTTTCAAAATCATACTCAGATTCAGCAACAATCATACTCTTCTTTTTCTTCTTTTCTACCTTTTTTCTCTGTTTTAGTTGTTTTTGACATGTACTCTTTTCACAATTTCCTAAAACAGAAAAAACGTGTATTTACACAATATATCTATAAGAAATACACTGAAATTGAAGAAGGAATTCTCTTCAGTTACCATGTCTTGCTTGATCTCAGCTTGTATTCTTTTAACCAGTAGTTTCCTGGTCCAATGTTGGACCCATGGTGGTCCAAAAATTGCATCTGCCAATTTATTTTTGTATGTTGATTCGTGAAAATATACAATCATTAGAGCAAACAGGCAGCCATTAACAACATATTTCTTTTTGACTATGTGCTGTCTGATGCCCTTTATGAGGAAGTTCAGCACATGACCACCCCAATTATATTCAAGTATTGCACCCAAGTCAATAATCGGCGGCAAGTGAACTAGAGAAACTTTGTTTACCGTTGTCGGCAACAAGAAGGACATCTGAATGTAGAGGATGAATAACCTCTTAAATCTTAGCCGATTTCCTTCCCATCAACACTCATCTCCATCATAGGTATTGATAATTGGGACAAAGTCTTGCCTTGGAAGCTTCTAAAAACTTCCTTGAAAGTTAATTTTTTCTAGATAGAGTGGACTTGCAAAAGCAGCAAAAAATATCTCAAAAACATAGAAATAAGTTGAAAATACACCGAAAGTTGATTTTCACAATTTATTACAAAATTGTTTTTTACCTGATACAGTCAAGCCTAGTGCAGCTGTTATATTTTCTAGGGTGATGTTGATTATATTTTCACAATTCATACTGCGTGTTTACTTTGTTACGAGACAGATCAAAAGAATATGCTAACTCTTTCAAAAGCTTATGTTGAACATTCATCGTAAGGATATGCATTAAACCACCAAATTCCAGTTCTCGAACAATGGCTTTCTTCTCATCGCTCATGTTCTGGAAGGTTTTGTGAATTAATCTGGTTGAGCATCTCAAATCATGATTTTTTTGTAAATAAATCAGAATAATGTAAATAAACTACATTTATTAAAAAAAATCGAGTTGTTCAAACATATATATGCTTACATTATATTTTAGTGCTTCATTTTTTTCCATTTCTTTTGTAAGGAATAAAAAAATGGTTAATAGGTGACAAGAGCTGCAGGTGCACCTCAATTCACACGAAATACACCAAAAAAACTTTCAAATACACCGGAATTACATCATACAATTTGAGTTCAAGATAACATGCAATTCAATGAAACAGTGCATAAAATGGACAAAAACCATTGCTAATCACTCAAATATATACAAAAATAACATCAGAAATAGAATAACAATATTTTTTTCTCTAGTTACAGCATAAAATGGACAACAGATATAGTAAACCTCAATTCACACGAAATATAACAAAAAAACTTTCAAATACACCGAAACAGCAACAAAATACACCAAAAGCATTTTCAACAAGTTCTGAGACCAACGTAGTTCGAAATATGCAAACACTCAAACATGCACAAAAACAAATTCAAATGCTTCAAATATATACAGATATTGGTTAAACTATACGACAAAAACTAAGTAACATTTTTACGCCGATCTAACATAACAGTTACGCCGACCTAACAATTTTACTTCGAAATGAAGCGTATAATCAAAACAGTAATCATTGAAAGGCAAGAACACGATATGATTGTACTAAATAAAGAGACTTATGAGTATGTAGGGTTTTGCAATCAGAATGAGAGAGAGAAAGTGAGAAAAATGCAAGATTAGTGAACATTACCTTCAATAATTTTTCGTGTTTTCTTTCTGTCTTTGTCGCTAAAGATTTCGAATACAGCTTTAAAACTTCCTTGACATTTTCACGAAAATTTTTGAGAGATTTTGATCTTTGTTTAAATTTTGAGCGTTGCAATTTTGCTTGAGGGAGAAGGAGCATTTGTCATAATGGTTTTTGCGTTATTCAAGAGATAGAGAAGCGCGTGTTTACACGTCATCGAAATTGATGATTGTTTTTGTTGAGATTGAGACAACTTATACACCAAAAAAGTTTATATGTATAACTGGTCTGTATTTTATAAATCAGTCCAAATTATATTATAAATATCTTTTTATTATTAAAAAAATATCTTTATACCTACAAATATAATATATATATATATATATATATATATAGTTGATTGACTCTGATCACTTCAACCTTTTGGTCAAATCGATTAACTTTTGCTGGGTTAAAAATAATCTTAGAGTAATTACCCAAATTAATATCCAACAATTTTAAAAGTGGATATTTTAGTCTAAAAAAAATCAATACATAGATTAATTCCCAAAATTTTATTCTGGCAGATAAAATAGTTTTTAGTTTATTTTTTGACAGAATAATTACCCAAATTAGTCCCAACAGATTTAAAAAGTAGACATTTTAGTCCCAAAAAAATTAATACACAAATTAATCCCCCAATATTTTTCTCTATCAGACATAATAGGCTCCGGTCCATTTTACTTTTACTATATATCAACCTTAATTATTATTAACTTAGCTTTGTGCATGTAAACGATGACACTAGCATATTAATACACTATTTTCGTTAGAAACAAGTAAAGTGAATAATGATGAATAATGATGTTTTGAAATTCAAATTAAAATATTTTCTTTTAATACAAACATGTCTTTTAAAATAGGACATCATTTGATTATATTAAATACAAAAATATCAAATGCTTTTAACCTTGAATTTTTTATAGAATAATCTCTAATAATTTTATTATTATTATTATTATTATTGAGTATATATATATAATATATATATATATATGATTTTTTATTTAAATAAATTAAAAAATATTTTATTTACTGAAATAAATAATTTTAAAAATTATTACAAAAATACGTAGGATTACTTATCTCGTTTGCATGCAAACGAGATAAGACAGTGCGCATGACACGTGTATATCTCGTTTATAGTATAGACGAGATACGTACAAGTTTATCTCGTTTATATTTTAAAGAGATACATGTTAAATTATAACGTTTATAGTGTAAAAGAGATACGCTAAGACAAATTTTCAACAGCTATAAAAGGATGTGCAATCGTTGGCATTCTCCACATACATTTCATATATTCTTCTCCTCGATTTTTCTTCCAAAAAATAGGCAAAAATATCCAGTAGTAGCAGATATGTGGTTGTCTGTGTGTATCCCAATTGTCGTATGAAGAACAGTGACAATAGGGTGATATTTGAGTGTGATAATCTGTTACTGTTGTGCATTCGGCGAATAAGTTCGTTGTTCGAGTTGAAGAGTCCGATATTGAGTAACTTTGGTGGTTTAGGGAGAAAAGAGATCGAAAGGGTGGTGTATAGGTTGCTAGCACCGTTGGGTAATAAAGTTTTACGGTTTCGCCTGTTTCGGCTCCAGGGCGACGAGCATGTGCGACTCATGTTTGACATCTATGGGAGAATTATGGCGGAACAAGTGATTGAGCTTTCTGCCGAGGTTGGTGATGTTTGTGGCAGTGGATCCGTCCACTCGACTTTTGTGCAGGATGACCCACCTCTCGCACCACCACCGATTCATGTTGCTAGTCCAGTGGAAGACATGAATGTAGGTGATGAAGACTCTGACGAAGAGTACGTGGCGGATAGCAATGATAGTGATTCCTCTGAAGATGATGATGAGGAGGAGTTTATACCAGAGACGCCAACTGAGGCAGTGGTGCGTTATGTTTTGCCTCTCCCCCACCCGATTCCGGCACTATCAGATGTACCAAGTCACTATCATGCATTGAATATGGAGGTGATGCATGAGAAATCTCTATTTTTCAATGCCAAAGAAGACAATCACAACCTAGACAATGGGGTAGAGTTTTGGATCAGCCACAGAGTCAAAAATAGAGATGCAGTAATGCAGGGTGTGAAGAACTACAGCATTTGCAGAAGTGCTGAGTACCGAGTGGTCAAATCAGACTGATTAAAGTACCATGTGCATTGCTGGAAATCTGCAACTGGATGTTCCTGGACCCTCCGTATAGCCCTCCGACAGAACCTCGGATACTGGTGAGGTCAAGTTTAATTGTATCGTATTTGCTCATTTATGATTGCTATATCTAGTGTAGTTTCCAACAATGAATGTTTTGTTTTGTTAGGGAGGTCCAGAGGGTTGGTGGAGTGCATACATGTTTAGCACCCACCATGTCCTAAGACCATTGATAGTTGAACAATAACCTTATTTGCAAGGTCATCATGCAGAGTGCAGTTCGACAAAGCTATCACTTCAAACCCTCGTATAGAAAGGTCTGGATGGCAAAGCAAAAGACAATTGCACAGATATACGGGGAATGGGAGGAGTCATACAACAAGGTGCCGAAGCTACTACAAGTACTGCAGAGTTGTTGTCCCAGAACGATATGTAAGCTTAGAGACTTACTTTAATATGATGGGCACCTTATGGTCTGCAACTGTAGCATGTTCGACAAAGTATCCTGGGTGTTCCCATCCTATGTTCAGGCTTTCAAGCATTGCAAGCCATTTGTTTCTGGCGATAGCAAGCATTTATATGACAAATATGATGGTGTGTTACTTATTGCAATGGCACAAAACGACAACAGCAATATCCTTCCTATTGCTTTTGCAATTGTGGAGTCCAAGAGTACGGAGTCATGGTCCTTCTTCCTGACAAATCTAAGACGGAATGTCACCCCACAAAACGGCCTGTTGATTATTTCTGATATGTTCCAGGCGATCAAGGTTGCATGGAGGGCCGATGATAGTGGGTGGTAACCTCCCAGGGCGTTCCATGCTTATTGTGTTAGACACATGGCCGCAAACTTCATGTCTCATTTCAAGTCCACCGAGGACAAGCGATACCTCATAAGCGCTGCTTACAGTCCAAGCAAAGCTGGGTACGAGTGGTACATGGATGCCTTGAGAAGTTTGTCGTGAGAGATGGCAGACTGGGCTGGTAAATTTAACAAAGAAATATAGCTACAACACTATGACAGTGGTCACTGGTTTGGTCACATGGCAACATATCTCTCGAAGTGCATCAATGCAGCGCTGAAGGGTACACGATACTTGCTTAATTCTACCATCATGTGCATCACGTACGAGAGGCTGCAGAAGTTGTTCGTCACGAAGGGTAGGGAGGCACAGGCACAGCTGGCGGCTGGAAATCACTTCTCCCAAAGACTGATGTCAGCTGTTGAAAAGAACAGAGAGGACATCCCAAAGATGCATGTTACCCATTGTGACAGACGAGCTTCAGTGTTTGTCGTTGAGGAGTTAGAGTCGTTCGAGGGTTGGTTGCAAGGTTCATTCTGTGTTTGGCTAACGGCGGGTACGTGTGACAGCGGATTTTTCCAATCTCTCCACTACCCATGCCAATATGCACTTGCTGCTTGTGCCGCCGCAAGCATCGAGTGGGATCCATATATTCATCTAGTGTACATGTAGGAGGCTGTGTTCAAGGTAAACGAGATAGAGTTTCTACCGATACCCGATGAGGCACTTTGGCCGGAGTGGTTTGGGATTCTGCTTCGTCCTAATCCACTCGTGCATAGAAAGGCTACCGAAAGACCTGTCTCTACTAAATTTCGGAATGACATGGATGAGGTTGAGCGCAGGATAAGAGATATGGTCTATGCAGCGCTCCACGAATATCTTGATCAGAAAGTTATCAAAGACGATGTCCCTGAGAGGCACCGTGTTACCAAAGGCAACCTCCCTCAAATATGAGACAATGGCATCCGATGATGGAAGTGTGTGACTCACTCGACGAGGCAGAAGTAGGCGAGGCCTCTGATAAAAAATAAGTGATCACAATTAGAAAAAATTTGTATACATGCATCGACATAACAAATCGAGTTAACTTTTATATACATTTATTTAACAGAAATTTATACGTATGTACTAACTGAATTTATGTCAATAAAATTTTTTACCTTAATATTTACTTAGTTAATTAATAAAAATTTCCTCAATTCGTTACTTAAAATAAAAACATTCACTAAAGTAATTAATAATCTAATTATCAAATTTTTACTTAATAATTTAATTTAGGTAAATATAAAATTACATAATTCTTCACATAACTTAAAAAATAATTTTTATTTGGATAGTTAATAACTAAATTAATAAATTAAGAAACACATAATCAATAAACTAAGATCAATGGTTGGAAAATATCTACCCAAGTATTTAATATTTAAATTAATAATTATGTAGTTAGAAACTAAATTACAAAAAAAATGAGAACCACATTCTTAGAATTATACCTTATCAGTAATTTGTTGCTAACGATACAAATTGTATTCTAGTTCTTGTCAAGTATCCTAACCATGACTATACATATATGGGATAACATAAATGTCAAGATAACAAAACTAACCGCGAAGTCGGCTGCCCCGACGTAGTGCCATGTCGCGTTCAATTTATTGATATCCGGATCACGTGCATCTGCGCGCGCCATCTTCGTTTTACTCAATAATATGATCAGAAAGGGATAGAAGAGAGGAGAAAGTGGTAAAAATGTTGAAAATGGGGCCCAGAACCTCGCTATAAACGATACCTATATATAGGCGTTACCCAGTCTTATCTTGTTTATAGTGTAAACGATGTAAGCTTGCACGTATCTCGTTTACATTGTAAACGAGATATACACGTGTCATGCACACTGTCTTATCTCATTTACACTGTACGAGATAAGTAATCCTACGTATTTTCGTAATTATTTTTAAAATTATTTATTTCAAGAAATAAAATATTTTTTAATTTATTTAAATAAAAAATCCTAACACTTTTTATATTATAAATATATATATAAGAACTTAATGAATAAATTTATTATTACTTTTGCCAAAAAATACAAAAAATTATGGTGCAATATTATTGTGCAATAATAATAATAATAATAATAATAATAATAATAATTTTATTTTTTTTTGGACGGAGGATTGTTATGTCTAACGAAAAAAATGTTGGAGATTGATCTGTGTATTAATTTTTTTTTTTGGAATAAAGTGTCTGTTTTTGAAATTCTTGGGGGCTGATCTGGGTAATTACTCTCCTGAAAAATGAATTAGAGACTGATTTGTCTGCTAGAGTAAAATCTTGGAGATGTTTGTGTGTATTAAATTTTTTTTGGGAAATATCCACTTTTAAAATTCTTAGGATTTATTTAGGTAATTACTCATCATTTTAACAAAATTTCAGCATAATTTTAATTAACAAACTTTTTCAATGATTAACAATGATTCTCAAGGTTTCAAGCTTTCAGCACAAAAAAATTTTTCAGCAAAAAAAGGAAACAAAATAGTACATCACAGCAATAGTGAGCAGGGTTATTTGTTCAACAAATCAATATGAGTAGTCATAGCCGTAGCCATAGCAGAATCCTAAACCTAAGAACCAAGAACAAAAAAATCAATCTGAGTACCACTCAAAGAATCCTAAACCTTCGTACTCATTTCTGAACAGAGCATAAAAATGAAGAACATGCATTGGCAGTGAGCACTGACCTTCGATTTGAGCAGTTGAGCGCGACAATGAGTAGATGATTGCAAGCAGACGACGACCACACGATTGGTGAATGAGGAGAGGAGTTAGAGAGTTGAAGCACGAGACCAGACGTCGGCAGAATTGACTGAGCAGATGAAGACAACGGACACCGAGCTGACCTCGAGGAAGAAGTCGCGATCAGTGAGTATGAACAGGGGTCAGAGACTTGGAGCATGCCAACAGGATGAAGAGGGAAGCTCCTAAGTGCAACAAACCGCAGCAGTGTCCCACTTTTTGCGGCAATGGTACATGTTAGATGGATAGGATTTTTTGGTTGAGGGCAGTGCAAGCTTCTGAATTCTGAAGGAAAGAAAAGGAGAAAGGGGCTGGCTGGCTTGGTCGTTGGGAGAACAAGGAAGGATTGCTTTACTTTTTAAACAAAACATAAAATGGCATTCTTTCATGTAAATCAGACGGGTCCCGATTTGGTCCGACCGGACAGGTTTTTGACCGGTTTAACAGTACTCACATGGTTCTTGCAAGTACCCTTTTTCATATCTATGCACTTTTTCCGCCACCATAAAATAGGATTATCAGAAAGGTAGAGAGCTGCAGTGCGTATCTTTATTACTTCTTCGACCACCCCTTGACCTTCGAAGTACCTCTCCATTTGTCATAGGAAGTTCTCCACCTCTCAAGCATTCCTCACGCCCTTGAACTCCTTTGGCTTGGGGAGATCAATTTTTGTCGTCTCCCTTATAATGGTTGGTCGAAATTTTGCCTTTTCAAACCAAACTCAAATTTCCTCAAATAGTTTCAAGAAATTCTCAAGCTTCTCTTCGATTTGGAGCATACTTTCTTTGAAAGTATCTAGTTCTCTCAACACGTGAGCCTCGAGGGTCTCATTGTCATATTCTATCCTTTGGAAGCGCTCATCCATAGAGGATAGAACATTCTCCAACGTAGAAACTCTCTCTTCTAAGAAGATAGAGTTCTTACCTCTAGGCTCACTTGAAGAGCGCACCTTTTTGTTTTCCTATTGAGAAGGAATAGTATCTCTTTCCCTTTAAGACTCAACATGCTCCATTGTTACACTAGAAGCCATACCCACAAACCACTTGTGCTCCCTCTCGAACATTAGTTCTGATACCAAATTGTCATGGCCTTGGACACACTCCAACGCTACCGTGTCGTCACTCGGACTTACTCAACCTCTTGAGCTAAGACCAAGTCAGCCTAATCCTCAATATTTAGCAAGAAAGTTAAGAACACAAAAGAACACGAGAGAAAGGAAGTTTTGGTGGAGAGAACACTTTATTACTCAAGTGTTTGTTACAAATGACTTACACATGACTCACACACACAAACTCTAACTATCACCCCTATTTATAGCCATCCACTTCTTCAATGGATGGTTAGGATTAAATCTAATCAACGATCTAGATTAATCATCTAGAACCTTCATTACAAATATCCGTCATACCTCAACTTTCTAAATACTTCTAGATTATTCCATACTACTCTTCATAGTTCTATATACATCTACACTCTTCTAGAATACTCTATGACCTTCCTGAGTCTTCTAGAACCTTCTAGAGTATTCCAAGACCTTCTAAGAACGTTCCGAAACCATCTAAAGCATTTTCAAATACTCCAAAAAACTATACAAACATTATTAAATTTAACTTTCTAAAATTTACCGCGACAAGAAGCTCCTTATTCCCAGTCGGACTGGTTCGACCGGCCAATTTGGTCCAGTTTTTAGAACCATGTTATATATAACCAACCCTTCATCCTTCCCTCAAACCATAGATTTCACATCTTCTTAGGCTAACTAGATAGCAAACTAATAGTTTGAGCTAACTTCATTCATTTTGTAAGGATATTTGAAACCATGGTTGTTGGTCAGCTTCACTGCTTTATTGAGGAGAAGAGATCACAGAGTGATGGCAACTCAACTCCATTTTTCGGTTTCAAATACGTTTTCCTATTTTGTACAATTTACAACATAAACAATGAGTTTTTCTCAGCTCTCTGGTTTTTTCTTTTGCCTCAAATTCATTATCGTAACTCAAATGCATGTTTCGATGAGAAGTTGAGTTCTGAACCTGAGATTTGTCACAATGAGCCAAGTGGCTTCATAGATTTTGGGAAACTTGAGAGGGATCATGTGAAAATGGTGATGGCGAAAAGAGACTTTCTTGCAGCTCGGAAAGTGAGGAACTTCAAGAACAGTTTGGTTCCAAGAAACTTTCTGACATGTTTGAGGAACAGGAGCCCAAGCCTTGAGGAGCTGAAGGAAGCTTTCGATGTCTTTGATGAGAACAAAGACGGCTTTATCGATGCAAGCAAGTTGCAGTGAGTTCTCAGAATCTTGGGATGGAAGGAAGCAAGAGAACATGAGAACTGTTAAAAGATGATTAGAAAGTATGATGTGAATCAAGATGGAAGAATAGATTTCAATGAATTTGTAAAAATAATGGAAAACTGCTTTTGCTGATTTATTTGTTCTTGTTTAAGTATTTGGTAATTCACGTAAAGAAATGAAATGCAAACCAATATTGCATGGATGTCCTAAAACCAAATACCTTACTCTATGTCCACATTTAGAGTTTACTCTATTCGAAGTTATTAAGCTCAATTTAGGGTCATGTAAATCGAATAAAATAAAGTCGATTTATCCTAGTGCATAGTATATCGAATAGAATAGATTTGATTTGTGAAGTAAATCCAATCAAGTAGCTTTGATTTACTTGGGGGTAGGGGGGTGATGCAACCCATAGTACTCCATATTGTCCAAAGTAAATTAAATGAACAAGCTTCTTCGATTTAGCGGTTTTAATGCCCCTGGTAAATCAAATTTAATGGATTCAATTTACAATAATAGATTCGATTTATACTCCTAACATCCTCTATAATTCGATTGGTGAAGTCATTCGACACCCTTCTTCATACTCGTTGTAGCAAGTATAATATTCGCAGTTTTGGATATTAATGTTATATTTTTATTTTTTATTTTTTGAGTTCAATTAAAAAATTAGGAAGTTTTAGTAAATATCAATAAATTCTTTAATTATATTGTTATTATAAAGTTTAAATAATAAACTTTAAATTTTGATTTCTAATTTAAATTCTGAATTTTAATTTAAACTCTAAATTCAATCTCCAAAATTAGGGAATTAAAAAATAATTTTACAATCTAATTCTTTATTTTTTTAAGAGGAATGCTAGGGGACCAGCAACTTTTGGGATTTATAGCTATCAAATAGCCATCAATGAGGCTTTTAATGGTGTGAGATTAATGTGAGATTTCATCCAATGGCTTACTCTTCTTTGATGGTTACATGCTGGCCAGAATTTGATAAAATTGCTGGCCCCTAGACTTTTCCTTTTTTTAATCGATATTTTTATATATCAACCCAATTCTTTTAGTCTAATAATCCAATAATACATTTTAAGTCCACACTTTTAAATATTGTTAGCTAATTAATGGCAAAAATATAAATTTTACTTGCTAGCTAATTAATGTAAATTAATGTAATTCAATTTACTAGGGATATCAAAACCACTAAATCAAAACTTGTTCATTCGATTTGCCTTGGACAACTCCGAGTACTATGGGTTGCATCTCCCCACCTAGTAAATCGAAGCTACTTCATTCGACTACATCATAGTAAATCGAATCTATTCTATTTAATTTACTAGGTACTAGGATAAATCCACTTTATTTTATTCCATTTACATGGAATGACTCTAAATCGAGCTTAAGAACTTCGATTTACGTAAAATAGACTCTAAATTCAGAAATACATGCAAGGTATTTAATTTTGGGGCATCCATCTAATATTGGTTTGGGTCTCATTTCTTTATGTGAATTACCCTCAGTATTTTATATAATATATATTAGTTTGCTTAATATATTTTTCCCTTTGATAGTTCTTGTCTCTCAGCATAAATAATGAAAATAATTTGAAAAGTTGTGTTTACATTGACGCTTCATCTCTGATTAAATACTTTGTATGAATTAAAATACTAGAAGGAAACAAAGATAGGAGAAGTGAAGAATAACTAGTTCATAAAAGTCCAAGATGAGTAAGAAGCATGGAATAGTGTTTCGGAAATGAACAATCAAATTTCTTTTCTGTCAAAAGTTTGCATTATCTGATCAAATAAGATTGTGAGACTATAAAAGAGCTGCAAATGTTTTCAGCAGAAGAAAAGGTAATTCTTACAGACTAAGTACATAGAAGAGCAAGGATTTGGAAACTCATGATGCCAAAGTGCCACTGAAACTGAAATTCTTTCATTTTTCTTGCCACGGATGAGAATCTAATCAATAACATATACAGTAAGAATCCTAGATAAATATTGTACATGAATGTGCAGAAGTGAGGAACTATATTTTGGAACTTAATTGCTTTAAATCTTGGTATTCTATTCTATTTTTCTGTAACCGGTAGATGTGCTGTTTAATACCTTGACAAAAAAGGGGTAGAAAAAGATCCTCTAATACCTTGAACAAGATAAAACATTGCTAGATTACAGAATACACAAAATTTATCTCTGTTTCTACCAATGATCCATGCAGGTGCAGAACCCATCTTGAAAATGATGAAAACGATTAGCATCTCTAACAATTATCAGCCTATTTGTGGCCTTCGATATCAGTTTCACAGCGGAGTGACAGTCATCACACATCCGAAGGTTCTTTATTATACGAATTGGTGCAGGTGAAGGAATTTTCATGAGGCCATATGCTATAGCTAGCTTCTCACTGTGATAACCAAGACAACCTTCCTTCTGTTCATCCTCTACATCATGCAGCACAGCAGCAACATCCGGCACATACCCAAGTGGCTTGATCATTGCTAACAACTCGTGAACTTTCTCATAAATCTGAACAGATTCCGGATGATTATCGCCTTCTGAAAGAAAGACATGGATATCGTTTCTTATCTCTAGCCAACTTGCTCCAGGTTCCTTCTTGATGTTTCTATCTCTCATCATCTTCCGAATCTTTGCTACTCCATCCCACCTCCTTGACTTGGCATACATATTTGATAGTAACGTGTAAGTCCCCACATCATGAGGGTCCATCTTTATGACATATTCTGCGATTCGCTTTCCCAGATCATAATTTCGATGAACATGGCATGCATTAATCAAAGTTCGCCAAGCAACAACATCCCACTTCACCTGAGTTGTCTTCATAAAGTTATCAGCTTCATCAAGCAAACCAGACCTGCTCAAAAGCAAAACCACACAGGTGTAGTGCTCCAATCCTGGTTCAATCTGGAATTTCCTCATCAGATGATTCAAATAGTAAAACCCTTCTTGTACAAGAGACAAATGAGCACAAGCAGAAAGAACTCCAATGAAGGTTACATAGGTAGGACACACTCCAACAGACAACATATCTTGGAACACTAGCAAAGCTTGTTTACCAAGTCCATGATGGGCGTACCCACAAATCATAGCATTCCAACTGATTATATCTCGATGTATCATATCTGAGAACACATTAGATGAAGACTCAATGCTGCCACTCTTGGAATACATATTGATCAAAGCATTTCTTACAATGATATGATTCTTGAAACCAAACTTCTCAACCTGGGCATGTAATAGATCGCCATGTCCCAGTGCAGCTATACCTGCACAAGCATTAATTAAAACTGCAAAAGTGAACTCATTGGGTGGAGTATCTTCTCTATCCATACTGGTAAACAGATTCAGAGTCTCCTCGAAATATCCATTCTGCAAGTAAGTAGCCATGAGAGCAGTCCACACAACCACATTCCTCTCTTGCAAGCTATTGAAAACTTTCCTTGCCTCTGAAGCTTCCCCACATTTGCCATACATGTCGATCAATGCACTACTAACATAGACATCAAACGTCGAACTCCTCAACAACCGAGCATGGACTTGCGAACCCAGTTTCAAATCTCCGATTTGAGCACAAAGGCCCATAACACTAACATATGTAACATTATCCCACACCACACATCTATTCACCATTCTCCCCAAAACCCCAGCAACCTCTTCCGTCTCTCTGGATTCCAGAAGAGCACTCAACACAGAATTATAAGAAAAGACATCACTATCACCATCATCATCATGGTTGGGGACCATATCCAAAACCTTCAATGCTGAGTCCACATGAGAGCACCTTGAGTACATGTGAACAAGGGCACTCCTCACATATTTATGAGACACCAATCCACACTTCACCAAATACCCATGAAGTTGCATACCTTCATGGACTCTTCCACTACTAGAACAACAAGATACAATGGTTGTTAAAACGAACTCATTGGGGCACGCTTCTTGCGTTGAAACCATGCTCTTGAAGAGCACAAGGGGTTCCAAATGGTTCCCACTATGGAGATACCCCGCCATCAGAGCACTCCAAGAGACCACATTTCTAAGTGGCATTTCGTTGAACAGTTTTCGGGCAAGGACCAAGTGGCCACATTTGACGTAGAAGTTGATCAAAGAATTGATTTGGAATATGTGAGTGTGGTGTGAAGCTTGGTTCCGAATTAGCAACTGTGCATGTATGGATTTTCCAAAGGGTAAACATTTGGAATCAGCTGAGAGTTTAAGCAACTTGACAATGTCTTCAAGGGATGGTACAAACTGTTGCTTTGGTGGCAGTTTTTTCACTGCCAGCATCTTTTACCTTAAACTGCATGCACCATATTTAAAAAATAAAGAATCAACACCGAAACAGGAGAGTAAATATTTCTTCCAATAAATATTTATTCCCTGACTAAAATAAATTCTAAATTGATTCCCAACTATACAAAAGAGTGTAAAACACACTTGTCATTAGTAATCAACCCGAAATTTTTTGAAGTTACAAAATGGGTTGTTATTTTACCTTTAAGGACTGAGTTGTCCTTATTAATCAATATTTACTCATTGTTCCATCGCATTATAAATTAGATCATGGAGGACGATGGAAATGAGGAAGGAGGCAGAGAGTAGAGAGATGAGTTTGTTTGGAATACAAAATGAGAAAGACTATTTTGCCCATGGATTGATTTGTGAATAAAATGTTACATAGGTTGGTAAGAAGCAATCACGAGAACAATTCTTTTGAAAAATGTTCTATCCATCTCAATTGAGGTTCCTAGATCCTAAATTAGAAGCTTAATAATTAAAGAGAAACAAACATTTCAATAAAGCTTTTTGGCCACAGAGTTTTCGATAAATGCTCATAAAGAAGATAGTTATCCAAAGCATAATAACCAGAAAAAGTTAAAAGTTAAAACCAAAATGTGGATTCAATCGAACAATAGATAATAATACATTTTCCTGTAAAAACACTCAAGATACAGCAGCATTAAAAGTAGAAGAGAAACGTTACAACATGCCATTCAATTTTCCCAAGAACAGGATATATATGAAATCTTACAGCTCCTTGTTGGCAATAATTCTTTGCACTTGTAAAAGTAGGACTAAAATTCTAAAGAGATCTTATCAGACAAACTCAAACAGTCCATAAAAAGAGAAACACAATTCCATTTACTAACCAATGAAATTTTAGCATTCCTTGGTGTCCTGAAATATTTTATCTAGGCTTGGGTTGATGCAAGCTTGATAAACATTGAAAGTAGCACAAATTGACTTCTTGCCGATTAATTTGACCAAAAAGAAAAATTTCAAAGACAATATTCATCCATTATAATTTATTTGCAAAACTCAATAGACAATATTCCATATTTGAAGTCTAAATTATGTGTAAACCACTTTAAAAAAAATCAAACTTTATCTGTTGCTCAAACGAATTAAACAAACGACCAGATACCCAATTCAAGCCCTGAATTTAGGAAGAAAAAGACTTTGAGCTTAATGAACAGCTTAATGAAAATGAGTCCATTCAGAATTACAAGTGATTTTGTTCTTTGTTCCGAATGGACTCATTTTCCAAATGAACAGCTTAATGTACTTTATTCCGAAGGGACTCATTTTCATTAAGCTGTTTATAAAGCCCTTTATTTGTTGGCCTCTTGCACCAGCACAATAGGTTCAAGAGGCACGGGTACCAAAAGGCTTGGCTTTAAACATAGTTTGAAGAATCACTTGTAAAGACAAAATCATATCATTTAAAAAGAACTTGCATACATAAAAATCTAGGGAAATAAATGATAGCTTCAACAAATTAAAGGTGTTTTGAAAATATTTTATGACTAAATTATTCTTTTCGTTCTACTTTTGAGTAAAGTTCTAATTCTATTAAGGGCAATAGAAGGTACTTTCTCTAATTTTTAACTTTTACTAAGGGAATAAGAAATGACAAGAAGCCTCCAAACAAGTATAAACAGAATTCGTGAAAAAATGTAGAATTGAAATATTGACATGACAAAAATAAGCATATTTAGTTTTTTGGTGCATTAATACCTTTGGCTAGTGTAAAATGTATGCATTTTTAAGGAAAATATTTTAAGTCCCAACCTCAAGATCTTAAGTAGTAAAAATCAATCATTTTACAAATTTGGATAACAAGAATAAGTCTCCTGAATTTTCATGACTATGATCTAAAAAATTATATATCATTTTTGGATAGGATAATTTTATCTTTCATGGCTAATGAATTCAAATCTAACTTTTTATTGAAATACTTAACCTTAGGAAAGAAAAAGCAGTAAGTGATGTAATTAGCAATCAATAATATTTTGCTAAGTTTATACTCTGGGTAATACAATCTTCTGTTACGTTGATAATAATGGTTACAAATTACCTTTTCTTTCTCAAGCACCTGTGCTGAGGCATCTGTAGGAACTGATGAAGGCCAAACTGCTGGCTTAGGCCAAGGTAGCAAGCTGAGATTAGAACTGCTCATAAGGAAAGAAATCATCATCAAACAATGAAAATAAGGAGTCTAGCCAAGTGTAGTGTAATAAGTATTGGATTATCAACTAATGGAATGACAATTGATCACAATAAGATAACAGAAGTATAAAATGTATCTATTGACAAGACTTCTTTCGATTTCAGTTTCATATCCAATTAAATAGGCAAGACTCATGAACTGCAACATATATAAAATTCAGAAAGCAACCCGGACAAAAAATTATTAATATGGGTCAAAAAGGAGAACATGATGCATTTACCTTCACTCTTGCTAGTGAATATAGGTCGCCTAGAAGATGAAAGAACCTTTGCTCTATGTAAATTGTATATTTATCATACTACTACGTTTTCTTGGTGTGAATATGTGATTATTTGAGTGCCGACAGTTTTATGGTACTTAATTACATATATCTTTAATTTGTTGATCCAATGTAGATAGAGTATTGTAAATAATGCTTCTATGTGGGTGGGAACAATCCCCAGCCACAAATATGTTATGTTTCCTCTCAACTTCAATCCAACTGCATCCTTCTGGCTTTTTCAAATCTTTATTCTTCATCATCTTTCTAACCTCCATGACCCCATCCCATCTAGCATCTGCTGCATACAAATTCGATAAAACAATGTAGTTTCCAATGTCATCAGCTTTGATTTTGAACAGATGGCTGGCTACAATGCGCCCCAATTCAACTTCATGATGGATTTTGCAGGCACCAAGCAATGACCCCCAAAGACTGGCATTAGCTTCAATTGGCATCTTGGTGACGAGAGAATATGCTTCCCTAACTCGGCCACCTCGAGCAAGGAGATCCACCACGCAAGCATACTGTTCTGCATTTGGCTGCATATCATGGATTTTCTCCATTGAATAAAATATCTTCAGACCTTCGTTTACACAGCCAGCATGACTGCAAGCTCATAATACAGAAGTGAAGATAACATGATCTGGCTTGATTCCCATTTTAAGTATATCAGAAAAAATTCCAAGTGCTTCTTCACTCATACCATGCATGGCATACCCACCAATCATAGCAGTAAACATAACCAAGTCCTTAGTAGCACTTGCGCGAAATAGCTTACTCGCACAGCCTATGATACCACATTTTGCATATGCATCTAAGAGGGCTCCTTTTAGGTGAAGATCCTCAAGACAAGAACGAATGACATAGCCGTGACATTGTGTTAGCAAGTGTGCCGATGCCATTTGTGTGCATACCGGAAGGATGCTCATGATAGTCACCTCATCAGGCTTCATCCTTCGAGCTTGTAACTTGTAGAACAGTATGAGAGCTTGATCCCGACAATCATTTTCGGCATATACTCAAACCATAAGATTCCAGGTGGTAAGATCTGTCTCAGACATCCCACTAAAAATCATATTTGCATCACGATGTGATCCTAAACCCACATAACCTGAAATCATCGAATTGCACGAGACCAGATTCCTTTTCTCTGATAGATTCTGAAACATTCTATTAGCATAGTCCATGTTACCACATTTAGCATATGCATCAAGTATTGCATTTCCAACTGCAGGAGCAGTGTCACTAACTAGAAATCCAGCCTTAATTGAATAGGTGTGTATTTCTTTAACCTTTTCTACTCTCAAGAGAGAAGCACAAAAATGGATGGTAGCCAATACTGTAACTGAGTCAGGTCTAATTCCAAGTTTAAGCATTGTATGTAACAAGCTGAGAAATCTTGAATGATGCCTCTTCTCTCCAAAGGCATCAAGAATAGAATTCCATGAAATCAAATCTTTCCTAGGTATCATATTGAAAGTATGATATGCTTTCTCTGTATTGCCACATTTTGCATAGAAACTAACTAAAGCATTCCCAACAGTAGTATCTTCAAAAAGATAATGGTGTCTAAAGATATATGCATGGATCTGTTTCCCTACCTGCAAGTTTCTGAATTGAGCACAAAGTGGAAGTATGCTAACAATAGTCACAGAATCAGGCAATAGCATCTCTCGAGATACTAAATTACTCAATAGATTCAACGCTTTAAACCATTGACCATTTGATGTGAATCCTGCAATAATAGCATTCCAAGAGACCAAGTCCCTTGCATCCATTGCCCAAAATAAAGATTCCGCTTCCATCATCCAACCAACTCTTATGTAGAAGCTAATCAAAGCATTGGACACAGAAACATCAGCCGACAGTTCAGCCCGTTGCAGCACATAAGAGTGGATTTGCCTTCCATACTGGTATGCAACGTTCTCACCAAGCAACGCACAAACAGGCAGAATATTTGCTGTAGTGGCATAATTTGGTTGTGTTGGCCCTTTCACCATTGAACTGAACAATGTAAATGCATCTTCAAACAAGAGATTCTCAGCAAGACCTGCAATCATTGCATTCCACGAAACAACATCTTTGTGACCAATGTTGTCAAAAACAGCATATGCATCATGAGATACCAGTCCACACTTTGCATACATTGACATAAGAGCATTCCCAGCAAGAGTGTCCGCCTCAAAACCAGACTTGATCACGTAAGCATGCACACTCCTTCCAGCGTCGACATCCCCTAAACGAGCACAAACAGGAAGGACAATGGCAACAGTAACTGCATTGGGCTTAGCCTCCCCATTGGGTGCATTGTCTGAAACATCCTCATCAGAACTGAATTGTACTTCATGGACCCTGAAAACCCAGATAGAACAATGTTCCAAATGACAGAATCACGGTGGCTGAGCTGATAAAACATCTTCTTACATTCAACAAGCTTGCCACATTTTGCATACATGTTAAGCAACGCTTTGTTAGTAACCTGGCAAGCACCATGGCCCTGCTTAACAACATAGCCATGTAGAGCTGTGCCCAATTTGAGAGCCAATAGGGCAGAACAAGACTTGAGAATCGAAGCAACAACACTGTGATCGGGTTTAAAATCTGCATAACCCTTTATGTATTGATGGAAAAGGGACAAGGCTTCCTTGTGCCTGGAATCAACACATAAGGTCCTGATCATGGAGCCTCATTTCTTGAAATCGTGCTGAAACATGCCCTTCTTCAAAGAGGAAGCTACAAACTACGAGGCTTCAACATTATCAGAACACCAAGTGAATACAGCACAATGAATAGTGAAAGCTACATAAATTTCAAAACTTTAAGGCTTCCGAATTCCTCATTCTCATGCCACAATTGATGAACAAAAAGATATTTAATCTTCTTTGGCATTTTCCCAAACAATTAGCGTGCTCATTGGAAATGTCCTGGTGAGTGCTTACTTGTAGTTGCATTAAATTTTCCTTGAATTTAATTTAAATTGTTTCCCCTCTTGTCAAGTTTTTTTCACTTGAATATCCAACTATCTACTAACAACAGGTTTCTATCAACTTCTTGGAACACCAACTTAAAATTTCATCAACAAAAAAATTGCATAAAAGGAACATAAAAAGGATAAAGACAAATCAACATCTACCTCCTTTCCAAGTTGACAAAGAGAATCATTTGTCACTTTTTCATTGATGAATAACTGGTTTGTTTGCCCTGAAAAGTCCCAAATATACATCTGCACAATCAACACCAGCAAATTATACATAATCAAGGAAACATTGAAGCCCATGCACAAAATCAACTAATAGTTAGATAACTCACAGACTATACTCAGAGTCGAATATGTCACAGGCTTTCTTGTAGAATTTGGCCACATGGTATCACACTATCACATAACCTATTAATCAATCAGCAGATTTCAATCATCCAAAAAAAAGCAATTCACAGCTTATCCAACCATTGCATATTTCAATCAACCAAGGTATAAATCAATATATATATATATATATATATATATATATAATGCATCAATCAATAATCAACATATTCCACAAAACAGCAACTACATAAAACAAATAAAACCTAAACAATAACAATCATGAAAAAAACAGCCACAATCATGAGAAAAAAAAAAGACAAAAATCAATCATTAACCATTTAAACCTACATTAAAAGATATAAACAGCAACAATCACCCAAATCATTAAAAATTAACAGAGAATAATTAAAAAAATTAAAAAAAACTCACATCAGGAAGGTTGACGCCTTGACCGCAGGGAGAGAAGCGAGCCACCTCGAAGCACAGACCGGCGAGGTGACGCAGTGAAGGCGCAGGGTCGACGTGACGCGAACGGAGGCGACAGATGCGGACGGAGGTACAGACGACGTGACAACAGTGAAGGCGCAGGAGCTGGCGGACGCAGACGAGCCGGCGACCGTGCGGTGAGAGGGAGAAGGTTGAGGCGCCACGTTCTCCCCTTTAGCCCGTTTCAGACTTTCAGAGTGAGAGAGTGGGTTGGGGAGGGGGATCCTTCGCTGGGACTAGAGAATTCAAAAAAAAAAAGGAGAACTCGCCAAAAAGAAAATGCAAAAAGGAGAAATAAAAAAAATGCAGAACCAGATTCCCCGCCACCACTCCTCCTCCGTCGTATCCGCCGCAACCCCAACACACCTTCTCCCTCTTCGACTCCAAGAATCTGAACTTCCTCTTCGCAACCTGGTTTCTCTTCTTCTCTGCACGGGGGCTGCTGCGTTATTTACTTATTTACCGATCGCCTTTTTTTCCTGGGTTTTTCAAGGGTTTGAGATTTTTGTTTTATGTTGATTTTGCGGTGAGAAAAAAAAATGGGATGTTAGTGGTGAGTGATGTGCCACTTTCTGAAATTGAAAACAATCAGCTGGTGTTTTGAATATTTTGTCAAAGGGGATCTGAGTGATGGATTCTGTGGAAGTATTAACTGGCTTTTTTTGGTTGTGTTGCAACTTTTGAAATGATTATTTTTAACTTTCATACTGTAAATTATGGTTTTATGGTAAATTATGGTTTTATGGATTGATGACGGATGAGTGCTTGGGCTTCATCGTTGTTAATCATAAGTTTCATCATCTTGGGATGTTTTATTGAAAAATGTGTATTTTTATTTCTGTTGGGACTTGGGAAAGCAGAATAAACATTGCCATACCTGTTATATTTGCAAGGTGGAGCACGGAGGGAGCCGTATGTGCAAATTTCGTTAGGATAATAAAATTGACGGTAGGATAGCATTTATACAAAAATTAATTTGGTTATGGATAAAATAAATTTGAATATAGATGTATGGCGAGTTGTCCGCAAATGTGGATATGTGTTGTTTAGTGACGCAATGAAATAAAAAATTTGTAGTTGCTGCAAAACGTGAGTAAAGACCAATCTGGTCTTTGTCCATTTTTACGAAGGACAAAGCGATCCTTGTCCAAAAAAAAGAGACACTTCGACCCTCGACTTTTTTATTTTGGGACAATACGGTCTCTCTGTTAAAAAATTTATTAAATAATAATAAAAATTAGTTTTGTGGAGGGTTTTATTTGTATTTTGTGGGGGGTTTTAAACCCCACAAAAATCTTTTCAACAATATAACCAATTACTACCACTACTACCATTATCTTTTTCATCCTTATTATTATCACTCTTACTTCTATTATTTTTATTGTGTAACCATATTTTATCATCATCATTATCTCTTCTACCGTCATGATCACCAATACCAATATTATCAACATTAAAGTTTTCTTCTTTTATTATTCCATGTTATTTTTTTCCTTTAAAAGTTATTATACTATAATTACTTTTATTTTGTGGCATCATTTTTATCAATGGTTTTTCTATTGATGAAGGAATTTTTTAAAAACAAAGTTATTAATAGTTTGTGGAGGTTTAAAACTCCCACAAAATACAAATAAAACCCCCACAAAATTAATTTTTATTATTATTTAATAAATTTTTTAACAGAGGAACCGTATTGTCCCATAATAAAAAGGTTAAGGGTCGAAGTGTCCCTTTTTTATGGACAGGGATCGCTTTGTCCTTCGTGAAAATGGACGAGGACTGGATTGGGTGTTTACTCGCAAAACGTTAAAAGTGATTAAAAGTTAAAATCTAAATAGCTAGGAGAACCAAGTAAAAAACAAAGTTACTAAAGCTGAGAAAGAGTTGAAGGAGAGTGAGAAAATAAGAGTGAAGAGGGTTAAGAGTGAAGAAACAAAATGTAAGAGAAGAAGCATACCTGCAGAAAGAAAAATTATGGTGTGTGATTTTATCAAACTGTAAAAATATATTATTAAGTATTTGGATCATTTTTAATGAAAAAGTAATTTTTTTTTAATATTTAACGATGAATATATATATTTATTCAAATTTTATTTATTTGTGTTATAATTAGTACTATTGTAGTTATTAATATTATTATTAGTAATATTATATTATTATTTATTTCTCATTACGATTTAAATTTTTTTATTACTGTTAATATATTATTATTGTTATTATTAGATAAATTAATTTCTGTATTATTAGTGACGTTGTTGTTGTGGTTATTATTATTATTATTATTATTATTATTATTATGATGGATATGATAATGAAAATAATTTATTAATATTTTTTAGTGATTTGTTATTATTTTTCATGATAATAATAATAATACTGTTTAGAAAACGATTTTTTTAACAATGTTTAATTAAAAAGAATTTATTATTTTTTAATAATTTATTAATATTTTCTAATAATAAATAATACTGTTTATTAATAAAATACTGTTTAAGATAATGATAATAAAATAAATGGTTATTATTATTGTTATTATTGTTATATTTGAATAATTATTATTATGATTAGTATATTATTATTTGTTTATAATATTGGTTATGATAGTGAGAATAAGTTATTATTAATTTTTAATAATTAATAATACTGTTTAATAATTTATTATTAATTTTTAGTGATTTATTATTATTTTTTATTCATAATAATGATAATAATACAGTTTAGTAAAAGGTATTTTTTAACACTGTTTAGTAAAAAAATTTATTAATTTTAATAGTTAACTAATATTTTGTAATAATAAATAATATTATTTAATAATAGAATATTGTTTATTATTATTATTATTATTATTATTATTATTATTATTATTATTATTATTATTAGCCATTATAGAATACTGTATAATAGTTATAATTATTTTCTAGTAATAAATAATAAATAAATATTTATGATTATTTAATAATTTATTATTATTTTTTAAGATAATAATAATAATACTGTTTAATTATTGTTGTTAATTTTTTTTGAATAAATTATTAACTGATATTATTTAGAATTTAATAATTATCATTTTTTTGCAAGCTATCAGAAATTTGTTGCCAAAAAAACTCAATTCGCCAGATACCTTTAACGAGGTAGCTGTAGTGGCACTGGCATTGACTGGGTTTCAACACGTTTCGCGAGTAGGCAAAATGAGAGGTCATTCTGCACAACTGAGTGCTTTGGTGGAACGCTGGCGGCCGGAGACTCACACATTTCATCTTCCGGTCGGTGAAGTGATGGTGACACTGGAAGATGTGAGCTATATTCCTAGTCTCTCGATTAATGGGGAGGCCATTACGGGTAGATCAGACAGCAGCCACTAGTTTTTAGCGGAGAATTGCATTGCGTGTTTTGGTCGGGAGCCCGGTCCGCAAGATTCACGTGTTGGGAAAGATTAATATTGCATGAGTGAACAATTCATTCAACCGATAGAAAGTTGACCGAATAATGGTAGTCACAGGAAGGTTGCGTGCATCCTTAGGATAGAATTTATGCACTTTACCAAGTTTGTTGTCATATATCCTCAATGATGACCATCATCGAATGCCAACACCCATCTCTCAACACCGATGTCATCGCACCATTGAGTATATGCCTCACCTCGCTCTTTAAGCCTTTGGTAGTTTTTGTTATACTCATGCTCCGTCCTAGAATAGCTTGTTGAACAAACCATTTAATCATAAGCAGATGCCACAAATTTACTATGAATAGAACCATAACAGTGAGTTGAAATACCTGTGTTCACCACGAGTTTATGTAAATATGGAGTCTTGAACCACCTTAAGAAGTTGGACCCGATGTGCCTGATGTACATGTGCCACGTCCTTGGTGGTGACCATGCACCGTTACTACGAGCTATTGCAACGTCGATGGAGGTATGGCGGTCCGAAATAATACCCACACCATCAATGGTAACAACATATTTTCGCAAATTGGTTAGGAAAAACTCTCGTGCGTCTGTCTTCTCGCCCTCGACTATCGTAAATGCAATAGGCACAATGTTTTAATTCCCATTTGTGCAACCGCTACCAGAAGTGTACCTTTATATTTTCCGTACAGGTGCATGCCATCAACCTGCACCAGTGGCTTGCAGTATCTGAATGCTACAATACACTGATAGAAGATCCAAAAAATGCAGTGCAGAACTCTTACACCTTGAACCTCCTCACTCTCACGGTAAACGGGGAGCGTTTTAATTTGAACACGAGATCTTGGCATCTTCACCGTCATTGCTTTCAACCATACTGGCAGAGTCTGGTAAGAAACTTCCCAATCACCGAAAACCTTTGTGACAACTTTCTGCTTTGCCAACCAAGCCTTGCGGAAACTCACAGTGTAGTTGAACCTGGATTGAACTTCTGCAATAACAAACTTCACCTTTATCGAGGGGTTTGCTTCGACCAATGGCCTAATGGCATCCACAATTGTGTCCGAGTCCAACTTGGCATGATCTTGTGAAATCGTTCCCACGGTGCACGTGTGCTTGCCATTGTATCTCCTAGTCTCCCAACAAGCTTTCTTTCGAATCAAGTTAGTTCGGATAAGTCAATCGCACCCTGCACCATACCCCTTGCATTTTGCATAGAATGTCTACGGCTCAGACTCATACACAGTGTAATCAACTCCTCTAGAGATAATGTAGCTTTTGATTGCAGATATCACCGAAACTCCCGAACCAAATTTCATTCCGACACTAAACTCGCCATCTTCCGTTGTAGCGTTGCCTTCACCTACGACAAGCGCACCACCATCAGTCAGACAAGGCAAATAAAATAAACACTATAGGAAACTTGAGTTAATAATCATAACATATCCATATTCGCATACTCAGGAAATTTCGGGGCATGCATGGCTTCAAGATCTAGAGTCTGCATAAAAGACGGAACACCAAACGGGTGCTGGCTTACAATCGCATTCGCTTCATTTTGCACCACCGGATTGCCTGCCAAGTCTCCGTCATCGTTTTCGTCATTGACTTCATAGTTAGCTTTGAACTCCTCTTCACTGTCATTATTATCTTCTTCCCAATCTATATTTCCGAGCTCATTAACATTGACCTCCTAGCCAACCACGCCCAACCCTAAATGCTGTTCAAACTCAATGTACAGCTCTATCATCAACACGTGAAATCGGGTTTATTGATAAATACACAACATCGGCTGCATACTGGCATCATCAGTAATGGACATTATTTGAAACTATATTAGCCCACTGATAAACTCTATTTTTAGGGTTTATCTTGTGCTTAATTTAGTGAATTTTATTCACTATTCTCACACTTATTCATAGAAATAGCATGTTTTACATTTTCCTTCCTAATTTTGTGCTATGATTGAAAACATGCTTCTTTGGCCTTAAATTTGCTAATTTTAATCCTTTCTCATTATCATTCGATGCCTTGATATGTGTGTTAAGTGATTTCAGGGTTTATAGGGCAGGAATAACTTAGAGGATGGAAAGGAAGCATGCAAAAGTGGAAGGAATACAAGAAATTGAAGGAATTGCTAAGCTATCAACCCTGACTTTTTCGTACTAAATCGACCATAACTTGAGCTACAAAGGTCCGAATGAGGCAGTTTTAGTTGCGTTGGAAAGCTAACATCCGGGGCTTCAAAATGATATTCAATTTGCCATAGTTGCCATGCAGTTAGGTGACGCACAGGCTTGGATCACGCGTATGCTTGACAGAGCCACATGCTAGACGTATCAGAAATTGCTGGGGCGATTTCTGGGCTGTTTTTGGCCCAATTCCAAGCCTGAAAATATAGATTAGAGACTGCAGAGTGGGAGAATCGATCATACACTTCTCATACACATAATTTTAAGTTTTAGATGTAGTTTAGGTTTTAGGTTTTTAGTTTTATTTCTTTTCAATTTCAGATTTCATCTTGCTTTAATTTAGTTTCTATTCTACATTCTATTGTTCTAGTATTTCAGTTTATCTTCTCTTGTTGATTTCTTATTTTCCTAATTTAGTTTATGTACTCTTCATGTCAGATTCAAGTTCCTATTAATGCAAGTTGAGGTACTTTATGTTTATTGCTTCTTTCTTTATTTGTTGTTATTGATTCCTTGCACTTGGTTGTTTAGATTTATTTTTCCTTGTTAGTTTTCTATGTTTTATTTTGTGCCTTCCAAGTGTTTGATAAAACGCTTGGGAGGGTTCAAATTAGACTTTTATGTTCTTAACTTGAATTGATTATTTAGAGACTCTTGAGTTATCAAAAGTCTTTTGTTGATTGGTAATTGAGTCTTGCTAGTTGGCTTAGGCTTCACTAAATCTAATCTTTGATTAGAACTTGTGAACCTAAGTTGATTTTGCTCACTTGACTTTCCTTCATTGTTAGAGGTTAACTAAGTACAAGCAAAAGGTAATTACCATCACAATTGATAATGATAATTAGGATAGGACTTCTAATTCTCTTTCCTTGCTAGGAGCTTTCTTAGTTACTGAATTAGTTTCTTGCCATTTTACTTTCTTGTTTCTTATTTCAAAAACCCAAAAATATGCTTTTCTATAACCAATTATAAGTACACCTCCCTGCAATTCTTTGAGAGATGACTCGAGGTTTAAATACTTCAGTTTATTTTTATTGGATTTGCATTGTGACAAACAAATTAAATTTGATTGAGGATAAATTGTTGGTTTAGAACTATACTTGCAACGCGCTTAATTTTGTTAAATTCTTTACCGATGATTTTCCCACATCACCCACCAAATACTTGCACAGGACTTCTGTATAAAAGGTTGTTCACCCTTTTCAAAATGTGGCTTTGAATGTTATTACAAAGCCTATTTTACAACTCGACAAAACTCATGGTACATGAAATAGCAAATAACAACGGACATTCATAAACAAAAGTCACTCCTTCATGTGTGTTTTGTATAATCTCACCGTTATAATATATTCGCAAATTTGCAATATTTTCCATAACTTCAATCTCACATAATCCGATTTTTTTTTACACACCTAACTGCCAAAAAACTAAGAACTACAATATATGTACAAGAAAGAAGAATAGGATGAGTAGAAGTGGAGTGAGGCCATTTGGGCGAGCTTGCTTCGTATTTATAGGCAGGCCTCTTGATTAAAATATTTTTTTCACAAAACGCAACCTGCATTTTTTATTTTCCAAAAAAATAATCTGACACCACAAAAAACGCAGCCTGCGTTTTGCATTTCCCAAAAAAAACTGAGATACAACACAAAACGCAAGCTGCATTTTGTTATTACGAAAAAATACTAAACCCATCACAAAACGCAGGCTGCGTTTGGGTTAAAACAAAAAAAATTGAAAAGCATGTGATGCATGAGCATCTTTTTTGTCTTTTCCTAATGAATTTGCATTTAAATTATTGAGTTTAATCAAGAATTAATTATCTTTTAGCCACTATGGATGCTACTTTGAGTTTCGTGTAATTTTGTGTATTTTAGGTAGCATTTGGCTGGATTTGATGGAAAGGAAGCTTGCACAAATGAAATGAGCTCAAGAATTAAAGAAGATGATCAGCAAGGAGCGACGCGTGCGCGTACCTGACGCATACGCGTGATTTGGAGCTTTCCATGGCGACGTGTGCTCGTACTTGACGCGTACGCGTGACACGCGAAGAAGACCACCGACGCGTACGTGTGACTGACGCGTACGCGTGACATGCGCGACGTGCAGAGAAAGCAGAAAATGCTGGGGGTGATTTCTGGGCCCCATTTTGGCACTCAAGTAAGGCGCAGCTCTTTGCCAAGTTAGGCGCGGATCCGGTGAAGCCAAGTGGTCCCCACGTTACAAGGCGTGGATTATTTAATTGATTCTGATTCAAATTTGAATTTGAAAATAGGAAAAGATATTATCTTAATTTTAGATATTAGATTTTAAATTAATTAGGATGAGATATAAAAGACAAAAATTAATTAGTTAAAAAAGGGGGGTATTCCACAGTTTACCTGAATCCTTATTTTTTCTCTGAACCATGAGCAACTAAACCTCCATTGTTAAGGTTAGGAGCTCTGTCTATTTGTATGGATTGATTCTATTATTTTTTTTCTTTTAATTCATGTTTTGATTTATAATTCAAGAATTGTTTTCGCTCTTTATTTTATAAATTTGGGTGGAACGGAAGTATGACCCATGTTCTAATTGTATTCTTATATAACTTGGAAAGCTCTTTACTTGAACAACAGCTTGAAAATAATTTCTCCTAAATTTTAATTATTTGGATTTAATGGGATACGTGACATATAATCCCCTTATTTTTGGGTAATTAGAATTTTTGTGACATACAAACTGGAATTTGATCATGCAGCTTCTAATTGGAATTAATTGACCAAGGAATTGGCAGTTAATGAATTTTAGAGGAGACTAGAAAGGTCAAAGAAATTAGGGTCTAGTCACATATAGTTTGCCATGAATTAAATCTTACATGATTAAAATAAATTAATAAGAAAAATCAATCCAAAAAATAGATATCTCTGAAACCTAAACTATTTCTCCATATATATTTCACAACTTCTTTACTGCTTGCATTCTGAAATTCTTAATTATTGTTTAATGCTCTTTGAATACCAAAACACTCTTTTCTGCTTGCCTAACTAAGTAAATCATTTAACCATTGTTGCTTAGTCCATCAATCCTCGTGGGATCGATCCTCACTCACCTGAGGTATTACTTGGTACGACCCGGTGCACTTACCGGTTAGTTTGTGGGTTATAAATCCTGCACCAGCATGCAAAAAACAAAAGGTAGGCTGCGTTTATTTTGTTTCTTGAACAAAAAAAATGAGCCAAAAGTAAAATGTAGCTTACGTTTTAAGCCTGACACCATATCATAGCAGAAAATATTTGTCCATATGTCCATTTCATTGAATAACACCAATCTTTATTCTATAACCAAAAAAATGAGTCGCATTTATATGATATTTTTAAAATATTAAAGATAAGTTTGGGACGGTAAAAATTTGGTTTTTGTAAACAGATTTCTTTTATTATTTTAAAATTTATTTTACAAAATTTCGAATCACGGTCCAATAAAAAATAGTGAGACTCGTCTAATAGTAAAAAAATCAAAATTAAAGAAAAATATTATTAATAAAGTCAAAATTAATTTTATGAGAGTAATTAATATTTCTAAGTCAAGTTTAACTAATAAATAATAAATATTAGCTTATCATTAGTTTATTTTCCTCACTCGAGCCTTTTTGAGCCGGAAATTCACTTTTAGTGACGGTTCTGCGTGTGTCGAAAAAAATTCTTATAACCAAAAACTTTGAAATTAGTGGTAAAAATAATTTTTACTTTAATGATTGTGTCCCAAGATTAATATTAGCCATCTATTCATGATTTATTCCTTTAAGAATAAATCTTAGTTATTAATTATTTCACCACACGGTAAAATTTACTTCGAACCGAATTTCTATCTAGTATTATGCAAAAGACTCCTAGAGATCCCAAATCTTCTTGCCACCCAAGTAACTTGTCTCTCCTTCTTAGCTTCTATGCCGAGACTATCTCAACCTTTTCACCCATCTCTGCTGTGTTTTTAACCTCGAGTAACTAACTGTAATTAACTGTGAATAAACTCGACACGCAAGCGCTGACCAAGCTTCCTCGTTTTCACACTCCTTCTTCATTAAAGCCCAACCCTTGACCATAAAAAATTCAGCCTCTTTTACCATCATAAATTCAGCAAGACTTTGATTTTTTATTTAAGGAAGCATTGGCCACAAAATTCACAAAATACTTTACACATTTTTACACTTTTTTGATTGAATTCTTGAGAGAGAATTAGAGAAAATTCTTGCACTTGTTCTTTGCGCCCCAACCCCTATTTAAACTCTTCTTCCATTATTTTTCATGTGTTCTTCAAGTACTCAATCCATACAAACCCAACCTTTCGCCTGTTTTCGTTAATCCTTGTGTTTATACCAAAATTTCAGTTAGGTAAACTCTTGTTCTTTTTCCTTTCCTTTCCTAATTTTTAAAACAGTGGTCATGATGAATTCTTACTCTCCTCCATGTATAGAGAACTTCTCTTGAAGCACCCATGGAGCACGCCTAAGGAGTTAGAGAAATTCGAGCTCAAAGCGGTTGAATTTTGACGTTTTTACCACACTTTCAGCCAAAAAACGAAACTGCACCATCACCAACTGTGCTTCTGTCCTTGTGTGCATGTTTTCTAGTGTGTAAAAGGTTTAATAACGGAATTATATAAGAGGTAAGGGTTAGGAATAGTTAGAATATGTTTGTGCTTGATTCGGTGTTCATATAAGCCAATCAATAGTGCTTTTCTATTTTTGTCTTGTTATTTGAGTGATATATGAAGTTTATTTGTCTCTAAAAATTGTATTGAATTACTGAAATTATTTGGAGCACTTGAAATTTAAGTTTCAAGACTTAAAAGTCACTAAAAATGGATAAAAATAAAAAACTGCACCCCTGAAAATTCAACCACTAAATGATCACGAAAGTCATGTGTATAAGGGTTAAAAAGAGTTTAGAAAATTAATTTTAATCCTATAGAACAAAGGTGTAAAAATAAAAAGGGTGTTATGGTCATTTTTAAAGAGGGTTAAAAATGTAATTTAATTGAAAGATAAGTAAAATTCTGAACATAATATCATCAAGGATAAATTAGTAATTATATAAATTAATTGAGTCAAAATTATAATTACAATAAAGTTTCAAGTCTAAATAAAAGTTTTAGTAAAAATTAGAAGTAAAACAGCAAAAAACAATAACTAGAATAAGTAAATAAATAAATAACGGGTAAAATAATCTTTTAGTCCCCTGAGGGTAGAATTGACATTAATTAAAAGTATTATGGATAATTTGGTCATAGAAAAATATTAGGATTAACCCAATAATATGCTAAATCAGGTTAAACGGTAAAACTAGCGTACTTAGGGACATATTAGTAATTTTAGCCATAAAATCAAAATTAAAAATTATTAATTAACTTAATGAAGGATAAAAAGGTCTTTTAAGAAAAAATATGAGGGTAAAATAGTGAAGTAATAACATTAGTGGTAAAAGTGTCACTTAAAACCTAAAGAAAACTAGAAAAACGAAATTATGTACAAAAAGGGTAAAATTAGAAATTACAAAAATACCAAGGAAAAAATAGTGAAATATGTGACAAGGCTGAGATGTTTTAAGAAAGGATCAGGTACAAGTTTTTATAAAAGAAGGACAGAGAAGTTCCTTAGAGATAAATTTTATTTGAGATGTGCCGCGAAAAAAGAATTGTAAACCCCAAGGTGCCAGAGGTTGTTTGGAGGCGGGTATTACCCACTGACTGTTAAAATTCTATTTCCCTTTTTGTGCACATATTATGGCATCAAATTTTGCGACGATTGCCTGTTGTCACGGACTGGTGGTATGCTTAACCACATCGACAGTATGCACAGACGGACGCAATTGGAAAACCATATCTAGGACTAATTCCTAGGTAATGTCGGGTTGCGGAATGTAAACCGACACGTGAGCTCATGGCCTGCATAGAGGCATACATCATACTCCGTTGCTGCATTTATCTGTAATTATGATTTATCTCTACTTCCTGTACTTTGTGTTTGTTTACTATTCTGCTATATACTTGTGCTTGTACTTGTTTGTGTGACTTACCAACTTAACTGCGCGAAGTCTTAGACTTAGGCTGCAAAACTTCTTAGGATTCCTGTATATTACCCTGCTGGGAACCTTAGGTTCTCACCCATTACTTTTTCATTCCGCAGATACAAACTGGCGAGATCTTCTTTGAGTTTCCAACCTTGGGACTAGCGAGCAGTAGTAGCATTACCAGAAGGTCAGAGCGAGTTCTTTGACTTTCACACAACACTTTCATGTTTCTTCAGCTACCAGGGATCCATGACCAGTAGTAGTAGTAGTTGTTGTTGTTGTCTTTCTCCTTGCTTTATATAGATTTTTAGAGAACTAGGTGCTTTTGTAAATACTTATATAAACAAATTAGAACAAGTCCCAAACTAGTGTTACTCTTGTGAGTCGAGACCTGTTAGTATAAATATAGATTTTGTAAATATTTTCATGAATAAACAACGATGTAATTCGATGTGAATTATGATGTACTAAATGAACCTTCGCGCATATATGTATGTTTTCTGTATTTTTTATGCTTCATGTATATATTATTTATTTAACTATTACCTATTTCGTTATATCTATATATCTGACACGCAATCTCAACTAGCACTATAAAGTCATATGTATATATTTAATATAAGGTCTAGAGTCTCTAAAAAAAGCTGTTTAGTAGCACTAGGCAGCTAGCATTGATCATGACGTGCTAGAAGTTGGGTCGTTATAGGGACTTATGTCAAATATTGAGGATAAAAAAAATATTTTGTCTTTTGAAAATTCAAAACCACATCATTTTAAAGTGGGTTTAAAATAAAATTTAACCGGTCCAAGTTTTTCAAAACTACTAATTTACTAATTTTTATCATTATCAATCTGGGTCAATCCGATTTTCTCCGATTTTTTTTCGGTCCTATGCTCTATTCGGACTTGTACCATAGCTAGGTCACCAGTTTTCTAGTCCAGTCAGTTAGAGCGGTACAATTTTTACAACTATAATCACTATAAGATGACATTTGAGTAATCTTTATGGAAAAGTATAGGTAACCAACAACATTGTTGAACAATATGAACAATGGGGTTAAAAAAGTAAATTAATCCTAAATTTAATTAGTGGCATGACTAATTAATAGCTAATAATTTTCAAATTTTAAATTTAAAAAATTAAAGTTTTCACATTGGTAAATTGAGGCTCTGCAACTAGCCTCTCATCTTATCTTCCTCCCGCTGAACCCTCTTCTCTTCTTCACTCTCAACCCAGCACACCCTGAGACCACAACCCAGCCCCAACCCTCCGTCTGACACCACCGTCATCACCACTGGCGACTACCGTCACCTACCCCCTCTCTCTTTCCTCTTTTCTCTTTTTCCTTCCTCTTTCTCCATTTCTCATGAATCTCCTGTACACTACCCCTGTTATCTGTGCAAAGCCCAACCCTGGCGAGAAACCCCGGTGCAACCCCCAGCAGCGGCGGAGCTCTGTGCCGCTGCAACCCCGCGTCTGCTATCCCTCTCTTTTCATTCTTCCCCTTTCACCAATGCATGTTCCATGCTTCCCCCTGTCCTGGTGTTCTTTTGTTTATTTATTTTAACTGCTTTTTAATTCTGCTTTTATTATTTAGATTAGGCTTAGATTAATGGATTGATACTTTCTGGATTGCAAAATGTTTTATGGCTAATTTTTCTAGGTTGATTGCTACTTAAATTGAGTTCAAAATCCCTGTTTACGTATTGTACACACCATATGCTCGATGAAATGCCTAGCTGAAACTTTCTTGTTTAATTCTTATGTTTGGCCAGTATTTGTCTTAAATTTTGTTCTCTTTAGGCATTATAATTCATAATTGTGCATTTTTATGCTATTTTTAATGATGTTTGGATTGAGTTTTGACAAGGCACTTGATTATTATTTTTGTTTAAACACCAAATTGGTTTAAAATTTTAAGTTTGGTCATTTGATTGGTGTCATTTAAGAAGTGCATATCATATTTAGTTAAGTGAATTGAATGAAACTACCTATTCATTTATGTTTTGAATATGAATGATCACATACATAGTCACTTGTTCTTTGATATTTTTGAGCAATTCAACTTGATTTTCATTAAGTTTACCACATCTTTAAATGTTTTCCCCAATTAAATATTTATTTGCTTTCTTGGCTCTAATTTGAATTTTAATTAATCCCTCTCTTGCTTTTATGCCAATTATCTATTTTTTCTGAGTTGTATTCCGTTCTTTCTTTTTCAGGATGCATTGTAGCTTTATCATCGGTATAAACTCCATTAAATTAGTAAATAATTAGCCAAAAATTAACTTTTAAAAAGAAGAAATGTGAATATTATATTAAATTAGGATAGAGCTTATCAAAACGAAAATTTTGACACTAATTTTAAAGAATTTGGCCCAAGATTGGACCGAACGGGCTGAACCGGTTAAACTGGGCCCATGGGCCCAACCAGCCCAGCACTTAAGTAAACCCAAGCTCTCTTCTTCCTTAATTTAGCAAAGCCAGTGCTGAAGATACACAGAGGAGTGGAGAAGAAAGAGTTTCCTAACCCTTACGTTGATTTTAAATCACCGTAACTCCTCCGTCCGAGCTCCGATTGCCACACCGTTTGTGACCACGTGACCACCGGGTCGAGCTCTATGTTTCTACCAGAACAATTTTATAGGTAACCCACTTATTCACTCTCAGCCTCTTCTTCCCCAATTTTCATTAAATTAAGTGAAGGTATTGAATTTCTTTGCTCTTTGATGTTTTAGGATCTAATTAGCTTGAGAAAAATATTCACTCTTGCTTATATGAAGCTTGGGTAAGGTGAGGATACCATAAATCCTATTTAATTTACTGAATTTATACCTTGGATATTAAATTGGGTATATGTGTTATGAATGTGTATATTAGGTTGTGAATAAATAATTAGAGCTTGAAATTGTGGATATTGAAACTTGGAGGTAGCTAAATACTAGTGTTTTGTTGGAGTTATTGGGGTTGTGTTTGTTTTAATAAGTTGCCTTATCACTATGAGGAAACCGGCCAAGGTATAGTTTAGATTTCTTTTATTTAATATATAATGTTCTGTGAAAACTTAGGCTAGATGACCTTAGGATAAGTTGGAACGTATGGAAATGTATGATGCTTAGTGTCCTTAGCATTTTGGATGAGAATTGGTTATGTAATGGTAATTATTGTTGTATGAGTAATAGGGTAGTAAATGTTGAGTTGACGATGATATGATTATGTACATATTGATTAAATGCATAGTGAAATTATGAGTTGTGAAAGAGTACCATGTTATTGTATCTTGGATGATGAACCGGTATAGGATCTTGTGGTTAGGTTATTGTATGTGTTAGGGTTGATTTTTCAGGTGTGAATGGCTGATATGTGAATGGAATGAACAAGAAAATGAATGTTTAATAAGTTTGTAAGAATTTGGTTTTGGGCCGAACTTCAGCGAGCTATAATTTGGCTTCTGGACCCTTAATTTGTTTTCAACTTATTTTAAATAAAAATTGGGTTCGTGAAGTTTATGCCATTCAAAAAACGGATGAAAAACGATTTAAAATGATTAAGTTATGTGCGTCGGAAGTTTGGATAAAAATTATGTAAATCTGCAGCATTCTGCCTAATCAGGTTTTTGGGAAAACGCACGTCCACGCGTATGTGTGGCATGAAATTTTTACCTGTGCATACGCGTAACGGACCAATATGCATGTCCACACGTACGCATGGCCCACGCGTACGCGTATGCATGGTAAGGGGATGTGCGCGCGAGCTGCTTTATTACACTCCCACGCGTATACGTGAGCCACGCGAACACGTGACCCCTTTTTCAGCAAACATGATTTTTCTGAGTTTTAAACTCTATTTCAAACTTCTAAACCTCTATTTTCATTCCTTTAGTCATAAATAATAGTATTAGACCTGATAGTCAGATGAGGTTAGGGAGTGTGGATAACTTGGAGGTGAAGTAAAGCTGAAAAAGTGATGAATTGAATTATGAAATGTTACGAATGATTATGTATAATATTTGGCTTGATTAATTAAATGATCTGAGATACATGATTTCCTGGGTTAAGTATCGTGGCTTGCCACCACGTGTAACAAGTCGAAAACTCGATACTCTATTAACTTTACGACGTAAGGGTGACCGGGAACTTATAAATTTTTGGGAATGTTTACCCCCATTGAGCAATATTATTTATTTGAGAAAAAGCTATGCATAGACTCTTGGGGATGCACGTCGAGGGACAGTCCAAAGGTTTAGCAAACCAGACTTGTTGGGTTGGCTTGATAACCGACAGATGAGACTCATCATCCATAGGACAGGCATGCATCATGTGCATATTACTTGAATTACTTGTTTATGCATTAACTGGGTTTGCCTAATTGCGTTAAATGTATATTTGTTACATGCTGTACTTGTAACCTTCTTGTGCTTGCCTTATCTGCTTATTTGTTTGTGATATGTTGTTGGAGATGGAGGTATGGAGGAAAGGTAGTAAGACTTAGATTCAAGATTAAGTTAAGATAGGCTCAGTTACTCTTAGAAAACTACCTTTTATGGTTTTTGTTTAATGCTTTAAGCTTAATAATCTGAGTGTCGGCATTCTAGGATTGTCTCTGACATTCCCAGGACCTTATATCTTATATGTGTGGCACATTTACCATACTAAAAACCTCTGGTTCTCACTCTATACTATGTTGTTGTTTTTCAAATGCAGGTCAAGAGGCACCTCATTAGGCGTTTAGACTTCTAAGACGAAGTGGTTATCGGGTTATTTTGTTGTATGGTTATATATATACATGTACTTAGTTTCCTCTCCGCATGACTTGATCCTTTTGACCTTCTTAAAGGCTTATGGAGAGGTAGGATTTTGTTTATATAAATTTGAGTTTTGGATATGTATATATATATATATATATATATATATATATATATATATATATATATATATATATATATGTGTGTGTGTGTATATATTTTCCGGCTAGCTTTGACTTTGCAGGCTGAGTTAGGAGCTTGTTATTTTGTATCATTGGCCCTCTATTCCTACTTTTGTTATCTTATGCTTCATAGCTATAGTTTTCTTTGTACGCAAGTTAACTCATTTTTTGGACATTACGCTTTTATTTCGCGATTTTTATTTCTCCTGTTCTTCAAGGCTCCTAGTTTATTATATTCTTTCTGCTATTATATGTACTCATTTTATTCTAGAGGTCGTAACACCTCATCACCTCTATTTTACGGCTTAAGCATAAAGTTGAGTGTGTGGTAGGGTGTTACAATCGGCTCCCACCGAGGTTCGTCCAAGTAATCAATCGGACGTTATGGTAGACAATGAGAATGGTTCTTATTTCTTAATAATGGTAGGTTTCTTCTATGTACAGTAGGCAATACTCATAAAAGTTGGGAACATTGAGAACCTTGGTTCTACGACAGAAAGAATATTAGTTGGGAGCCAAGTTTGATTCAATTTGAAACAGTATTGTCCATTTGTCCTTCTCGTAATATGAAGTTGGAATGTTGGATACCTTTAGGAAACCAAAAATCACTTTTTATGTAGATGTGAAGCCTTTGGCAATTATTCCAATCCTTGAAATGAATGATGTAATTACAGATTTTCTGGATACCAAATTAAATTATGTTGGTTATTCATTTTACTAGATCTGTGGATGATTATTTTCATTATAAAGTGTTTAGTTGTTTGGATTGGATTCAATTAAATACAATTAAATTATATTTGATGTTCATTTTACTAGGTATGCAGATGGTTATTTTCATTGTTAAGTGGATGTTTGTTTGTTATTATTAGATTCAAGTAGATACAATTAAGTTATGCTAAATGTTTAGTTTAATAGATATGTGAATGGTTATTTTTATTTTCGAGTGGATGTTTGGTTGTTTGTATTAATTAATTATTATGTACTTTATGAGCAAAATTTTCTTATATCTTTAAGGAATTTAATTTTGATGCACTGATTGTGAAAAAGGTTTTACCTAATCGACCAATGTCATGTATTTTTTTAGATGCTTTTTCACGCCGTCAAAGTAAAATAGTAGTAACAATAACTAGATACATGCACAAAACTAATTTACACTGACAATGTATTAAGGGATGTCCTTCAATGGTATTTTTTATCTAAGCTGTTTTGATCGTTAATTCTTTAATTTTGGCTTTGATTCAGGTGTTGGTGCAACAACTAGTGTTGGTGTATATGTTCTTGTTGGAAGCTGCTTGCGAGCATTCTGGTCCGTCGGCGATTTCTTTCTTGGTAGCTGGGTTTGCAGCTACTCTTTCAACTTTTTGCTATGCAAAGCTTTTTGCGAGTCGCCGCCTTTCTACTGGAAGTGCTTATCATTAGTGAGACCTATAGCCTGGATAAGACCATCAAAATACTCAGGGATGGCAAACACTGAGAGAAATGTAATTGCATTGCGACATTTACAGCTATACCAATATTGTTTCTCTCATTGGTCTATTTAGTATGACTACAAAAATACAAATGGAATATGAATTGATTATGTTTGTTTTAGGGTAGTGCTATTCTTGGTTAATAATGAAGTATAAGCTATCAAAAATAATTTACTTATGCATTGCTATAAATAGACCTACATAGTTCTGTAATGTCCTTTTATCCATGTAATTAATTAATTCAATAAGAACTATGTCTGTTAAAATATTGCATATAATGCTCTATTTACCATCCGAAAATTTTGTTGCAGTCCTATGGGAACCATAAGTTTTATGAACAAATAATTCATTACCATATAAATTATTGATTTTTCTTTTTCGCATCAATGATTGAGATGCATCATGTACTATACTTTAAGCCATTTAAACTAAAGCAGATGTTCATTTTACTATGATTTCAGATGGTTGTTTCCCTTCGAAAGTGGATGGTTATTTATCTCACTCACGTTTTCATAAAAAATTCAATTATTTAGTCCTATTACTTGTCTGTAAATGTGTTGGATTTTACAAATTGATAGTCATAACAATTACTATGAAAGGATAAAAAAGATAATTATTTTTTATTAACTAAGACATGGTATTCCTTTTTCAATTAGAAAAAATATCTTGATTTTATTGCAACATGTAGTAGTTCTATTAAGCAAACAAAAAATTAAAAGAGAAACTAAGATAGGCTAGATGTTCATTTTACTAGGTAGCTAATAGTTATTTTCATTCTAATTTAAATGTTTATTTGATTTGGATTGGATTTAACAAAACTTTGCCTGATTAGAGAACTTTATTAAAAAATATTGTGAGCATGGTGCCTATTATAAACGCAAATTTTACTAACACGCTTGATCCTATTTAAGTTAGTCATTTTCTTAAAATATAAATTAATAAATTATAAAATACATATCACTAGCAATCTCATTATTACACAATTTATCACTAACAACAGGACCAAACATTTAGTAACTTTTTAGATTAACAATTATTCTTATTGTGTACAAGTACAACCATGTCATTTGCATCTTTGGCATATTCCAACAGCATTGTTTGATATTCTTTCACCCTAGTAAAAATATCGCAGCCTCCTTTAGCATCTTCCATATTGGCCTCCTTTCTAGATTTTTCCTAAAGCTCCACTTCTCTCGTTAATTTCATAAGAGATTCCATTGATGAAAACAAAGTTCTTTACATCATTATCAATATCAAATAAAATATTAATATAAAGTAAGAAGTCTTTAACAGATTTCATCTAGCAAATTGTTATTATATTATTCTAAACTCTTAAAATTCATACATTACCATATAATTAAATCTTCTATTTAACAATTGTGATTGCTAGCACAACTGAAATAGGTCTCAACCTATAATTCAATTATCTCACATCCTACATAATAAATCAAGCAAAAGACCTAATACATAATCAAATCAAACTTTCATTTATTGAAGAAATCCAACCATCCGAATACATAGTAAATTAAACATCCGTATATTTCTGGCAAGTAAAGTAATATAGCATCCGTCATATCAAGTGGTTTAAAAGATGAACAAGCACACAAATGACAAAAGTGGTTTAATAACATCTCAATTGATCATCCTTATACACTATGAGTTATTAATTTAACAAATGATAAGCTGAATTGTTTTTTTTTTCTCTTTTTTTTTCAAATAAAGAAAACCCAAGCCAAATTACGAAAGATATAGAATTAGGTTGATTCTTACGCAACTATAATAAATTTCAATCAATTATTTAAGCAAAACAAACATAAAGAGAACTAAATCAAGAGCTATAGATAAGCTTGTAAGATCAAAGATAAATGAATAAATTGTATACATAATTTTGGGCTCAAATAATTGTACAATTTTTGTATCCACTCAGAAGAAGAAAAGTTTTTTATTCACATTCATTTTACACATTTCAAATGCCTGGAAGTAACTAAGAGGTGGAGTCCTCAATAAACCAATAGTAAACTCACAATTCACATAGTAAATCAAGTAAAAGACTAATTAGGTAACCAAAACAAACATCAATTTATTGAATGACACCCAACCATCCGTGTACTTAGTAAATTAAACATCTGTCTTATTTTGAATAAGTAAAATAATATACCATTCGTCATATACAGTAGTTTAATAGTTCAACAAGCATTCACTAGTTCAACAAATTTAGGTAAAGTCTCATTTGAACATCTGTGCATGCTACTTAAATCCTGGCCTAACTAAACCAAAATTAGAAATATATAGTAATGAAAAAATAAGAACATGCAAATCAGTAACAGCCACATATTTTTTATTTCAAATGAGTCCAATTATTCAAATACATAAAATGGTGTACAAAATAAAAAAAATCCAATAACTTAACCAGATCCATTGAATAAACATCCAGTTATCAAATAAATTCATAGCAATCAACTAACCTAATGAAACAGCAATAAGGGAGGCGGTCAGCATTGGGTCTGGTGCGAGAGAGTGCGATGCCGGGTGCAAAAGTTTGGCGGCGCGGCGATGCCAACTAAGAGCTCCTCTGCTTGGATAAGCATAACCCAAATTAAAAAAATATATAAATGAAAGCGGTTTAAAAACCAGGAAAAGCGAACAGAAGGAGAAAACCACGGCATTGGGGGGCGTGCACGCCAAAATAGCGGCGGCGCGAAGAAGCTTTAGTGGTCAATGTTGGGTCAGGTGCGATGGAGTGCAACCCCAGATGCGGACCGTTGGCGGCGCTACAACCTCCGTGAATGGCCGACCTTGATTCTTGCTGGAGGAGCGTCTGGGTGGTGCCAGATGTTCAGTTTGCAACGGACGCCGTGGGAGGATCTGGTGCGGCGCCGATGGTAGGGGATGTTAGGGCGTGGCTGCTGCATTTTCAAAATTGGGGGACGAGGGAGAAGGGATGTTGGTAATGGCGCGCCAGTGGTGAAGGCTCTCCGTGACTGCACTTTCAGTTTGGGGTAGAAGAAACGTGTTTACTGTTAGGTCAAAAAGGGTAGATGATTAGGGGAGGAATTAGGGTGTAGTGTGTTTTTAGTTGAATTGGGCTAATTTTAGGGCCCATTGTTCATGTTAGTCAGATAAGTCATTAGTTACCTAGCGTTGTCCAATCTTTATTCTTTCATTCTTGATATGCTAAAACATGAAACTTAGATGCATAACTCCAACTTTTTTTTAAAATGAGTTCCTATGTGAAGATGGGCTAATTCGAATTCAAATTACTATAGGAAAAAGGATGGTTACTTGTGGCTCCTAAAGCGCAAGATTGGGTGGAACTCTACTTCTAATTGGAACTGCGTTTAGGAATTAAGGGGTCTCGGAGAATATGAAGTTCTTGATTTGATTGTGCTTACATGATACATTACCTACTTCTGTTTTTCGCTTTTGCCAGGATGTGGCTACTTCAATGACCTGTCAGCGTTGTCTATCTTCCTGATTTCCTCTTAGTCCATCATTCATTGTCTCAAGGATTGCACGACAGCTTCTCAAGTTTGGCAGATCTTTGGCTTCTTTGGTCGCAATTTCTTTCAAATTCAAAGTCTCAATGAGTGGGTTGAGGCAGGTTGTAAGAGTGGGGATGAGTGGAATTTCCTGACTTGTCTTTGGGTCATATGAGTAGACCGGAATGAACATATCATCAACAAGCTTTCACAGCAAAAGTGGTTTTTTCGAGTTGGTACAACAACTCCTTTTATCGATGTTTCATGGTTGCTTTAATCCATTTACTGTATGAAATTTCCCAAATGAGGGTTTCTGAAAATTGAACTATGATGGGAGCTTTTATGAAAATTTAGGGAAGGCGGGGTATTAGTTTTGTAATTAGAAACAATGTTGGTGTTTGGATGCAAGGTGGTTCTAGGCCAATGCTACGAGGGCGGCACCTTATACGCAGGATATGCTTAGCTCGTGAGATTGGTTGTACAATTTTTTGTTTGTGAAACCAATTTACCAGAGACATTCTTCCTCATCTCTCATTGGAAGGTTCCCCTGGATCATGCAAAAACAAAGGTGATTCATTAAATCTTTGAATTGAAGCTCCTCCCCAAGTTGGCTTATTGATAGACAAGCATACCAAGTAGCAAATTGGTTGGCCAAGCATAACGCCTTAGTCGTTATTAGAAAAATATTGTGGACGAAGCCTCCAAGATCTTTGCAAAGGATACTACAACAAGATATTTTTTAAAAATATCTGTTCTTATTTCCTTGCTTTTTCTTGTTCTTTTCTTTCTTTTTGTTACTGCTCACCAAGAAAACAAGTGCTAACTTAGCGGATTTTTTTATTTAAATTAAAAAGATATAATATTTACCGATTTAAATAAACGTACAATTATTTACTAAAATACATTTTGGGTCATATCTCGGATGCACTGGGGGAATCAAGTCAAATTATTTATAATTATTACAATATTTTTTTTAAAAGACAAATATTTACATGGATAAATAAGTCAAATTATATATTTGGATGCACTAAAAAAGAGTCATACATTTAATGGAGGTTTATAAATATAAATATTTAGCAAAATACATATATGAATAATGGTAACTAACGTCGTCCAGCGGTAGGATCCAAGTGGTGTCCAGTCCCACATCCACAAGGACAGGATACCCTGGGAAGACGGAATGGACGAGGACGAACACCTGGCTGGCTGAAAGTGAGTGGTGGACACTGGTATGGTGGTGGAGGAGGAGCTGATACAGTCATGGGAGGAGGAAGAGCTGATACAGTCATGGAAGGAGGCGTAGGAGGTGATCTCTAGACAGTACCGGACGGTGGAGTCGGCGGTGGCAGAGATGGAGTCTGAAAGTGGGGTGACGGAGTAGAACCTGATTGGTGTGGTGGTGGAGGAGGAGTCTGATAGTGCCCTAGAGGAGCTATCCCATGCCGGGTGGAAACACTGCTCGACATCCATGGTATGTCGGTGTCATCTCTCCTGTGGCGATAACGACTGGCCAAGGTATCCACTTCATGACTGGGTGCCCCGAGGATCTCGAACATGTCATCGATGTCCATCATATCATCGGATCTAATGTCGAACTGGGGCTGCTCCCAAGCTCTGTCATCAGTCGGGTGGTCAGCTGAAGTACCCGGCATAAGCCTCGAAGTAACATCAGCTTCATGGTCATCGAAGAATGAGTTAGAGGGATGCTCTGTATGCGCATCGGGAATGACATCCTCGTGTACCTCCTCATATCGAGCGTACTCAGCCTTTTCGTTTGACAACTGCTGGTCTGCATCATGATGATCCCCACCGTCCCTACGGGCGTGCTAACCACGTGCCGGCTGCGCTGTTCTTCGGACATCATCGCGAGGTCGCCTCCTCACCCGTCGCCTCTGATCTGGGGCATCGTGTGGTAACGTAAGTCATCTCTGTGACCAACGGTTGCAAAGAGGATATTAGCCGGCGGGGCTGCTGCTCTGGGATCTTCTAGGATGTCATCGTCCGAAAGATGTCGCACTCTGCAGGCTAGCTGCCACCAGGTGATGTACTCCTGTGTCAGGTGAAGATTCGGATGACTGTCGATGGTAACCAAGTGCTGTGGCTGGTAACACCCCCTAAATAGATCGTACCAGTACCGATGCTGGTCTGGCCACCAGACATCATCTCCCCTGGTCGTCCTAATGAGATATTCATCAACATTCACTGGGTCTGCGGGCCTGTGCTGCTGCCCCCTAGCTGCCTTTTCACCCTGTCAATGTGATGGAACTCAATAAAGTGAAAGCAGACGATAGAGATGGCAGCCCTCCATGTATAAAGCTCGGTATCAGTCATGAGCCAATCTGGGGCAATCTGACATAAATCTGTATCGTCGTATGGTGTACAATGAAACTGTTTGCAAAATAATGAAATAATAATGAAATAATGAACGATATACCAACGGTAGATTGTAAAATAATGAAAAATATAACCATAAAATAAGGAAAATTAATGAATGATATACCTGCTCAAATGTCAGCGCATCGATCCGACGACGCAAACTAAGTATCCTGCCATCATGATTATCTTGACTCTGCTGCCCAAGCCCTGCCAACCTGCAAAGATTGATAACATAGATTAGGTGTGTAGCATATAATAATCAACAAATTAATAACAACTTCGGTATACCTGGATGCAAGTGGGAACCTAACGACATCGTAATCCGCTGGACTAAAGCACGGGAACCTGTGGTATATCCACGATAAAAAGAAGAGGCATGCAACCTGCAATATTTGACACATCACGGGATGCCGCCATGCACAACGAATGATAGGTATGGCAGAGATGTGCAGACCCCCATGACAACTGCCTGCATTAATCGAAATCCTTTAGCAGTGGCAGCCATCTCAACGGCACAAGTGTATGCGTTTCCAGCCTCCACCGCTCGACAAATGCAGAGATCAAGCACCCGTCAAAATAAAAGTCCCTCAACTCCACTCCACTGCATGCCCAAATCCAGCCTCTCTTATACAGGGAAGCAGGATGGGTGGCAGCGGGAGACCTAGCGTCACATGGCGTGGCAAAAGTAACCGTGGATGCTTCAATTCCCAAAACAGATAACTAACGCATATTAATTACATCTAAATCATTAATTCTCCTTAAACAGTACTACAACCTATAATGTGCCAACCTATGCGTTTACGTTAAACGTAACAGAAAAATATAAATTTCTAATTCACTAAAGACTAACACCCTAAACGCATTACAAGATAATTATATAAATCTACAAATCTTAAACCTATTAAACACAGATATTTTTTTATTTAAATTAAAAAATATAATATTTACCAATTTAAATTAAAAAAAACCATTAAACACTAACCTCAAAGTCCAATGCTCCAGCTACGTGCCAAGTATCATTCAGCCTATTAATGTCTCATGTGCAGACATATGCTCGGGGGGCCATAGCTCGTGAAGAATTTCGCTTTCACACATGCAGAATCTCAAAAGTTTGAAAAAAAAGACCCTAATCCATGCTGATCTTGGATGCTGTGGGTTTATATACACCCTAGACCATATCTCGAATGCATTGCCCCTGATCACTCTAATTGTACATATTTCGGATGCAGTTGGTAAAAACTAATTATGGTCATATCACGGATGCACTGCATTCGAGATATGACTAGCACGTGGCGTGTCACAATACGGTAGCAGTGCATCCGTGATACGCTTTTAGTGTGGTTTTTTCCAGTGCATTCGAGATGTGACCCAAAATATATTTTAGTAAATAGTTGTACATTTATTTAAATCGATAAATATTATATTTTTTAATTTAAATAAAAAATCTCTAACTTAGTAGTGTGACGTGGACACCATAAATTCTATTAAAAATAGTCACAATTTAGTAGTTTAGGCTCATTTCAATTCACCCGCCAGCATAAAATCATAATTTTCAATTTACTCTCAACATCTTCTTTATCATCATCTTCACATTTTCTCTTCCTTATATATTCATGCAAATTAGAAATTATATTTTCTCCAAAAAATTTTATTTTATCAAAATGCTTATTGGTGGACGAAATTGTGATACAAGAGTTCCAGGCACTGGTAGAGAAGCTCACAACTCCGTTCAACTTAACCAACAAGTGTACTGGGTCATCCAAGTAATACCTTACGTGAGTAAGGGTCGATCCCACATAGATTGTTGGTATGAAGCAAGCTATGGTCACCTTGTAAATCTCAGTTAAGTGGATTCATAGGGTCAAATGTAATTGGATTAGATATTTAAAAATAAATAAAATAAAAAGGGATAGAAATACTTATGTAGATCAATAGTGGGAATTTCAGATAGGCGTGTGGAGATGCTAGAATCCTCTCGAATCTCTACTTTCTTTTTACATTCATCAAATCCTTCTTACTCATTTCCATGGCAAGCTGTATGTAGGGCATCACCATCATCAGTGGCTACTTTTAATCCTCTCAGGAAAATGGTCCTATGCGCTGTCACTGCACGGCTAATCGTCTGGAGGCATCACCCTTGTTGATAGCTACATCCCATCCTCTCAGTGAAAATGGTCCAAATGCTCTGTCACAACACGGCTAATCATCTGTCGGTTCTCAATCAGGTTGGAGTAGAATCCATTGATTCTTTTGCGTTTGTCATCACGCCCAGCCTTCAGGAGTTTGAAGCTCGTCACAGTCATTCAATACCGGAATCCTACTCGGAATACCACAGACAAGGTTAGACTTTCCAGATTCCCGAGATCCTACTCGGAATACCACAGACAAGGTTAGACTTTTCGGATCCCCATGAATGCCGCCATCTATCTAGCTTATACCATGAAGATTCTGTTGGGGAATCTAAGAGATATGCGCCCGGCCTAGAGTAGAACGGAAGTGGTTGTCAGTCACGCATGTTCATAGGTGAGAATGATGATGAGTGTCACGGATCATCACATTCATCAAAGTGTTGTGCAACGTATATATTGGAATAAGAATAAAAGAGAATTGAATAGAAAGTAATAGTAATTGTATTGAAACTTGAGGTACAGCAGAGCTCCACACCCTTAATCTATGGTGTGCAGAAACTCCACTGTTGAAAATACATAAGTGAAAGGTTCAGGCATGGCCGAATGGCCAGCCCCCATGGTCTAAGGACTAGGCGTCCAGAGATATCTAATACACTAGTAAAAAGTCCTATTTATAATAAACTAGCTACTAGGGTTTACATGAGTAAGTAATTGATGCATAAATTCACTTCCGGGGCCCACTTGGTGTGTGCTTGGGCTGAGCTTGATCTATCCACGACCTGAGACTTTTCTTGGAGTTGAACGCCAAGTTATAACGTGTTTTGGGCGTTCAACTCCGGATCATGACGTGCTTCTGGCGTTTAACTCCAGACAGCAGCATGTACTTGGCGTTCAACGCCAAGTTACGTCGTCAATTTCCGAATAAAGTATGGACTATTATATATTTCTGGAAAGCTCTAGATATCTACTTTCCAACGCCGTTGAGAGCGCGCCAATTGGAGTTCTGTAGCTCCAGAAAATTTATTTTGAGTGCAGGGAGGTCAGATTCCAACAGCATCAGCAGTCCTTTTGTCAGCCTTTTTCAGAGTTTTGCTCAAGTCCCTCAATTTCAGCCAGAAATTACCTGAAATCATAGAAAAACACACAAACTCATAGTAAAGTCCAGAAATGTGAACTTAACATAAAAACTAATGAAAACATCCCTAAAAGTAGCTTGAACTTACTAAAAACTACCTAAAAACAATGCCAAAAAGCGTATAAATTATCCGCTCATCACAACACCAAACTTAAATTGTTGCTTGTCCCCAAGCAACTGAAAATCAAATAGGATAAAAAGAAGAGAATATACTATAAATTCCAAAATATCAATGAATATTAATTCTAATTAGATGAGCGGGACTTGTAGCTTTTTGCTTCTGAACAGTTTTGACATCTCACTTTTTCCTTTGAAGTTTAGAATGATTGGCTTCTCTAGGAATTTAGAATTTCGGATAGTGTTATTGACTTTCCTAGTTAAGCATGTTGATTCTTGAACACAGCTACTTATGAGTCTTGGCCGTGGCCCTAAGCATTTTGTTTTCCAGTATTACCACCGGATACACAAATGCCACAGACACATAACTGGGTGAACCTTTTCAGATTGTGACTCAGCTTTGCTAGAGTCCCCAGTTAGTGGTGTCCAGAGCTCTTAAGCACACTCTTTTTGTTTTGGATCACAACTTTAACCACTCAGTCTCATGCTTTTCACTTGGACCTTCATGACACAAGCACATGGTTAGGGACAGCTTGATTTAGCCGTTTAGGCCTGGATTTGATTTCCTTGGGCCCTCCTATCCATTGATGCTCAAAGCCTTGGATCCTTTTTACCCTTGCCTTTTGGTTTTAAGGGCTATTTGGCTTTTTCTGCTTGCTTTTTTTTTCTTTCTATTTTTTTCCGCCACTTTTTTTTCGCAAGCTTTTGCTTTTCCACTGCTTTTTCTTGCTTCAAGAATCAATTTTATGATTTTTTAGATCATCAATAACATTTTTCTTTGTTCATCATTCTGTCAAGAGCCAACAGTTTTAACATTCATAAACAACAATATCAAAAGACATATGCACTGTTCAATCATTCATTCAGAAAACAAAAAGTATTGTCACCACATCAATATAATTAAATTAAATTCAAGGATAAATTCGAAATTAATGTACTTCTTGTTCTTTTGAATTAAAAACATTTTTCATTTAAGAGAGGTGAAGGATTAATGGAATTATTCATAACTTTAAGACATGGTTACTACATACTAATGATCATGAAGTAGAGACACAAAACATAGATAAACACAACATTAAAAACCGAAAAATAGAAAGAAATAAGAACAAGGAATGAATCCACCTTAGTGGCGTCTTCTTCTTGAAGGACCAACAATGCCCTTAAGCTCTTCTATGTCCCTTCCTTGCCTTTGTTGCTCCTCCCTCATTGCTCTTTGATCTTCTCTTATTTCATGGAGAATGATGGAGTGCTCATGATGTTCCACCCTTAATTGTTCCACATTGTGGCTCAAATCTTCTAAGGAGGTGTTGAGTTGCTCCCAATAGTTGTTGGGAGGAAAGTGCATCCCTTGAGGCATCTCAGGGATTTCTTGATGATGAGCTTCCTCATGCCTTTCTTGAGAGCCGTGAGGGGTCTCTCTTGCTTGCTCCATCCTCTTCTTGGTGATGGGCTTATCCTCTTCAATGGAGATGTCTCCTTCTATGATAACTCCAGCTGAGTAACATAGATGGCAAATAAGGTGAGGAAAAGCTAGCCTTGCCATGGTGGAGGACTTGTCAGCTATTTTGTAGATTTCATTGGAGATGACCTCATAAACTTCTAATTCCTCTCCAATCATGATGGTATGAATCATGATGGCCCGATCCACAGTAACTTCAGATCGGTTGCTAGTAGGAATAATGGAGCGTTGAATGAACTCCAACCATCCTCTAGCCACAGGCTTGAGGTCCAGTCTTCTTAGTTGAACTGGCTTGCCTTTGGAGTCTCTTTTCCATTGAGCTCCTTCCACACATATGTCCATTAGGACTTGGTCCAACCTTTGATTAAAGTTGACCCTTCTAGTGTAGGGGCGTTCATCTCCTTGCATCATGGGCAAGTGAAACACCAACCTCACATTTTCCGGACTAAAATCTAAGTATTTCCCCCGAACCATTGTGAGATAATTCTTTGGATTCGGGTTCATACTTTGATCATGGTTCCTAGTGATCCATGCATTGGCATAGAACTCTTGAACCATTAAGATTCCGACTTGTTACATGGGGTTGGTTAAGACTTCCCAACCTCTTCTTCGGATCTCATGTCGGATCTCCGGATACTCATTTTTCTTGAGCTTGAAAGGGACCTCAGGGATCACCTTCTTCTTTGCTACAACATCATAGAAGTGGTCTTGATGGCTTTTGGAGATGAATCTTTCCATCTCCCATGACTCGGAGGTGGAAGCTTTTGTCTTCCCTTTTCCTTTTCTAGAGGATTCTCTGGCCTTAGGTGCCATTGATGGTAATGGAAAACAAAAAAGATTATGCTTTGACCACACTAAACTTAAAATATTGCTCGTCCTCGAGCAATAGAAGAAAGAAGAGAAGAAGAAGAAGAAGAAGAGAATATGGTAGAAAGGGAGAGATGTAGGTTCGGCCAAGGTGAAGAAGAGGGGGTTGTGTTGTGTGAAAATGAAGTAGAATGGAAGGGTATATATAGGGAGAGAGAGGAGTGTATGTTCGGGCATTTAGGGTGGGAATGGGTGGGAAAATGATTTTGAATTTTTGAAGGTAGATGGGGTTTATGGGGAAGAGTGGATGGATGTGAGTGGTGAAGGGGGTGATTGGTGAAGAGTGTTGGGAAGTGTGACATGGGGAAGAGTAACATAGGATTAGGAGGTAAGGTGGGAATATAGTAGGTGGGGATCCTGTGGGGTCCACAGATCCTGAGGTGTCAAGGAATTCCATCCCTGCACCAAATAGGCATGTAAAATGCATTTGCACACCATTCTGGCGTTTAAACGCCGAGTGGTGCACATTCTGGGTGTTCAACGCCCACATGTAACATGTTTCTGGCATTGAACGCCAGTTTCATGCTTGTTACTGGCGTTCAGCACCAGCTTTTCCTCTTAGGCACATTCCTGGCGTTCAGCGCCAGAATGTTGCTTGTTTCTGGCATTCAGCGCCAGGTTGATGCTCTGTTCTGGCGTTGAACGCCAGCCAGATGCTCTTTACTGGCGTTGAACGCCAGCCTGTGCTTCCTCCAGGGTGTGATTTTTTCTTCTGCTGTTTTTGATTCTGTTTTTAATTTTTCTATTTTTTTCGTGACTCCACATGATCATGTACCTAATAAAACACAAAATAACAATAAAATAAAATAAAATAAAATAAAATAAAAATTAGATAAATAAAATTGGGTTGCCTCCCAACAAGCGCTTCTTTAATGTCAATAGCTTGACAGTGGCTCTCATGGAGCCACAAAGGTGATCAGGTCAATGTTGTATAGTCCCAACACCAAACTTAGAGTTTGGATATGGGGTCTTAACACCAAACTTAGAGTTTGGTTGTGGCCTCACAACACCAAACTTAGAGTTTGACTGTGGGGGTTCTTCTTGACTCTGAACTGAGAGAAGTTCCTCATGCTTACTCTCTTTTGTCACAGAGGGATGGCCATGTGCCTTAAACACAAGGTAGTCCCCATTCAATTAAAGGACTAGTTCACCTCTGTTGACATCTATCACAGCTCCAGCTGTGGCTAGGAAAGGTCTTCCAAGGATAATGCATTCATCCTCTTCCTTCCCAGTGTCTAAGATTATGAAATCAGCAGGGATGTAAAGGCCTTCAACCTTTACTAACACGTCCTCTACTATTCCATAAGCTTGTCTCAATGACTTGTCTGCCAATTGTAATGAGAACAAGGCAGGTTGTACCTCTATGATCCCCAGCTTCTCCATTACAGAGAGTGGCATAAGATTTATCCCTGACCCTAGATCACATAGAGCCTTTTCAAAGGTCATGGTGCCTATGGTACAAGGTATTAAGAACTTGCCAGGATCTTGTCTCTTTTGAGGTAAAATTTTCTAAATCCAAGTATCTAGTTCACTAATGAGCAAGGGAGGTTCACGTTCCCAAGTCTCATTACCAAACAACTTGGCATTCAGCTTCATGATAGCTCCTAAATATTGAGCAACTTGCTCTCCAGTCACATCTTCATCCTCTTCAGAGGAAGAATAGTCTTTAGAGCTCATGAATGGCAGAAGGAGATTTAATAGAATCTCTATGGTCTCTGTATGAGCCTCAGATTCCTTTGGATCCTTAATAGGAAACTCCTTCTTACTTGAAGGACGTCCCAGGAGGTCTTCCTCACTAGGATTTTCGTCCTCCTCCTCCCTTGTGCATTCGGCCATATTGATTATATCAATGGCCTTGCATTCTCCTTTTGGATTCTCTTCTGTATTACTTGGGAGAATACTGGGAGGAGTTTCAATGACTTTCTTACTCAGCTGGCCCACTTGTGCCTCCAAATTTCTGATGGAAGATCTTGTTTCACTCATGAAACTGAAAGTGGCCTTTGACAGATCAGAGACTAGATTGGCTAAATTAGAAGTGTTTTGTTCAGAATTCTCTGTCTGTTGCTGAGAAGATGATGGATAAGGCTTGCTATTGCTCAGCCTATTACGTCCACCATTGTTAAAGCCTTGTTGAGGCTTTTGTTGATCCTTCCATGAGAAATTTGGATGATTTCTCCATGATGAGTTATAGGTGTTTCCATAAGGTTCACCCATGTAATTAACCTCTGCCATGGCAGGGTTCTCAGGATCATAAGCTTCTTCAGAAGCTGCCTCTTTAGTACTATTGGATGCATGTTGCCATCTATTCAGACTTTGAGAGATCATGTTGACCTGTTGAGTCAACACTTTGTTCTGAGCCCATATGGCATTCAGAGCATCAATTTCAAGAACTCCTTTCTTCTGAGGTATCCCATTATTCACAGAATTCCTCTCAGAAGTGTACATGAATTGGTTGTTTGCAACCATATCAATGAGTTCTTGAGCCTCTTCAGGCGTTTTCTTTAGGTGAATAGATCCACATGCAGAATGGTCCAATGATATTTTCGAAAATTCAGATAGACCATAATAGAATATATCTAATATGGTCCATTCTGAAAACATGTCAGATGGACATCTTTTGGTCAGCTGCTTGTATCTTTCCCAAGCTTCATAGAGGGATTCACCATCTTTTTGTTTGAAGATTTGAACATCCACTCTCAGCTTGCTCAGCTTTTGAGGAGGAAAGAATTTATCCAAGAAGGCTGTGACCAGCTTATCCCAGGAGTCCAGGCTATCCTTAGGTTGTGAATCCAACCATATTCTAGCTCTGTCTCTTACAGCAAATGGGAAAAGCATGAGTCTGTAGACTTCAGGATCAACTCCATTCGTCTTTACAGTCTCACAGATCTGCAGGAACTCAGTTAAAAATTGATAAGGATCTTCAGATGGAAGTCCATAAAACTTGCAGTTTTGTTGCATTAAGGCAACTAGCTGAGGTTTCAGCTCAAAGTTGTTGGCTCCAATGGCAGGAATGGAGATGCTTCTTCCATCAAATTTGGATGTTGGCTTTGTGAAGTCACCAAGCATTCTCCTTGTATTATTATTATTTTCAGCTGCCATCTCCTTCTCTTGTTCTAATATTTCTGAAAGGTTACTTTTAGATTGTTGTAACTTAGCTTCTCTTAATTTTCTCTTCAGAGTCCTTTCAGGTTCTGGATCAATTTCAACAAGAGTGCCTTTTTTCTTGTTCCTGCTCATATGAAAGAGAAGAAAACAAGAAAAGAAAGAGGAATCCTCTATGTCACAGTATAGAGATTCCTTTATGTTAGTAGAAAAAGAAAAGGGGGTAGGAGAAAGAAAAGTGAAGAATCCAAACACAAGGGATATATTGGGTTCGGATTTTAGATGAAGAGAGGTGAAGAGAAGTGTTAGTAATTAAATAATTAAATAGAAGAAGAGAAGAGGGGGGGAATTTCGACAATAATTTTGAAAAAGGGATTAGCAATTTTCGAAAATTAGAGATAAGATGTAATTGAAATTAAAATTTAAAACAATTAATTAATTAAAAAGAATTTTTTAAAAAGAGAGAGGTATTTTCGAAAATTGAAGAGGGAAAAGTAGTTAGGTGGTTTTGAAAAAGATAAGAAACAAACAAAAAGTCAAATAGTTAGTTGAAAAAGATATTAAAATCAAATTTGAAAAAGATAAGAAGATAAGAAGTTAGATAAGATATTTTGAAATCAAATTTTGAAAAAGATAAAATTTTTGAAAAAGATAAGATAAGAGATAAAAAGATTTAATTTAAAAATTTGAAATTACTTACTTCACTAACAAGAAACTACAAGATAAGATTCTAGAACTTAAAGATTGAACCTTTCTTAACAAGAAAGTAACAAACTTCAAATTTTTGAATCAATCACATTAATTATTAGTGAATTTTCAAAAATATGATATAAAGATAAGAAAAAGATTTTGAAAAATAATTTTTTTAAATTTTCGAAAATAAGAAAAAAAAATGGAAGAGATATGATTTTTGAAAAAGATTTTGAAAAGATAAGATTTTTAAAATTGAAATTTTGACTTGACTTGTAAGAAACAACTAATTTTTAAAATTTTTGACCAAGTCAACCTAAAATTTCGAAAATTTGGAGGGAAATAAGGAAAAGATATTTTTTTATTTTTGAATTTTTTTAATTATGAGAGAGAAAAACACAAACATGACCCAAAACATGAAAATTTTGGATCAAAACACTTAATGCATGCAAGAACACTATGAATGTCAAGATGAACACCAAGAACACTTTGAAGATCATGATGAACATCAAGAACATATTTTTGAAAAATTTTTTGATGCAAAGAAAACATGGAAGACACCAAACTTAGAAATCTTTAATGCATGGACTCTAACAAACGAAAAATGCACATGAAAAACAACAAACAACACAAATCAAGAAATCATCAAGATCAAACAAGAAGACTTGTCAAGAACAACTTGAAGATCATGAAGAACACCATGAATGCATGAATTTTTTCGAAAAATGCAAGAAAAATTTTTAAGGCATGCAATTGACACCAAACTTAAAATTTGACTCAATACTCAAACAAGAAACGCAAAATATTTTTATTTTTATGATTTTCTAATTTTTTGGTATTTTTATTTTATTTTTTCAAAAATATTCTTTTAGAAAAACGAAAAAGAAAAGAAAATTTTGAAAAAGATTTTTGAAAAGTTTTTGAAAAGAAAATTACCTAATCTGAGCAACAAGATGAACCTTCAGTTGTCCATACTCGAACAATCCCCGGCAACGGCGCCAAAAACTTGGTGGACGAAATTGTGATACAAGAGTTCCAGGCACTGGTAGAGAAGCTCACAACTCCGTTCAACTTAACCAGCAAGTGTACTGGGTCATCCAAGTAATACCTTACGTGAGTAAGGGTCGATCCCACAGAGATTATTGATATGAAGCAAGCTATGGTCACCTTGTAAATCTCAGTTAAGTGGATTCATAGGGTCAAATGTAATTGGATTAGATATTTAAAAATAAATAAAATAAAAAGGGATAGAAATACTTATGTAGATCAATAGTGGGAATTTCAGATAGGCGTGTGGAGATGCTAGAATCCTCTCGAATCTCTACTTTCTTTTTACATTCATCCAATCCTTCTTACTCCTTTCCATGGCAAGCTGTATGTAGGGCATCACCATCATCAGTGGCTACTTTTAATCCTCTTGGGAAAATGGTCCTATGCGCTGTCACTGCACGGCTAATCGTCTGGAGGCATCACCCTTGTTGATAGCTACATCCCATCCTCTCAGTGAAAATGGTCCAAATGCTCAGTCACAGCACGGCTAATCATCTGTCGGTTCTCAATCAGGTTGGAGTAGAATCCATTGATTCTTTTGCGTTTGTCATCACGCCCAGCCTTCAGGAGTTTGAAGCTCGTCACAGTCATTCAATACCGGAATCCTACTCGGAATACCACAGACAAGGTTAGACTTTCCGGATTCCTGGGATCCTACTCGGAATACCACAGACAAGGTTAGACTTTCCGGATCCCCATGAATGCCGCCATCTATCTAGCTTATACCACGAAGATTCTGTTGGGGAATCTAAGAGATATGCGCCCGGCCTAGAGTAGAACGGAAGTGGTTGTCAGTCACGCATGTTCATAGGTGAGAATGATGATGAGTGTCACGGATCATCACATTCATCAAAGTGTTGTGCAACGTATATCTTGGAATAAGAATAAAAGAGAATTGAATGAAAGTAATAGTAATTGTATTGAAACTTGAGGTACAGCAGAGCTCCACACCCTTAATCTATGGTGTGCAGAAACTCCACTGTTGAAAATACATAAGTGAAAGATTCAGGCATGGCCGAATGGCCAGCCCCCATGGTCTAAGGACTAGGCGTCCAGAGATATCTAATACACTAGTAAAAAGTCCTATTTATAATAAACTAGCTACTAGGGTTTACATGAGTAAGTAATTGATGCATAAATTCACTTCCGGGGCCCACTTGGTGTGTGCTTGGGCTGAACTTGATCTATCCACGAGCTGAGGCTTTTCTTGGAGTTGAACGCCAAGTTATAACGTGTTTTGGGCGTTCAACTCCGGATCATGACGTGTTTCTGGCGTTTAACTCCAGACAGCAGCATGTACTTGGCGTTCAACGCCAAGTTACATCGTCAATTTCCGAATAAATTATGGACTATTATATATTGCTGGAAAGCTCTGGATTTCTACTTTCCAACGCCGTTAAGAGCGCGCCAATTGGAGTTCTGTAGCTCCAAAAAATCTATTTTGAGTGCAGGGAGGTCAGATTCCAACAGCATCAGAAGTCCTTTTGTCAGCCTTTTTCAAAGTTTTGCTCAAGTCCCTCAATTTCAGCCAGAAATTACCTGAAATCACAGAAAAACACACAAACTCATAGTAAAGTCCAGAAATGTGAATTTAACATAAAACTAATGAAAACATCCCTAAAAGTAGCTTGAACTTACTAAAACTACCTAAAAACAATGCCAAAAAGCGTATAAATTATCCGCTCATCACTTATCATGGTTCATCTCTCGTGACTTTCATGAAGGAACTCCCGATAACAATTTAACATATGATTTGTGGGTGTTACTTGATCATATTTTTTATACAAAATATAGCATAAAAAATCAATTGCATATCTGATTGAAAATAAATTATTATCAATAAAATAATAGAACACACTACCTGAATAAATAATATGTCTCTACGTACTTTTCAACTCTATACAAATGAATTATATGAGTTTAATTTATATTCAAGTACTCCTTGAAAAAATAGTGACATTTTTTACCTTTTCTAGTAAAGACCTTGACGTTTTATTATCTCTTATATTTTTTTTACTCAACTTGAGTGTAAAATTGTGCATTTAGACATATATTGAGCAGGTGTAATATATATAACTTATTCCGTCTATAATATGCAAAATAATTAGGGTGCTCACGGGTATCAGGTACGCGATTATCCATCTGAATTCGAACTGAACAAATTAAATTAGTTCTGAAATCAATGAATAATTGGGTATAACCCGAACCGAACTGATGACATTCACTATTAATTGATTTGGATGATAATTTTGGGGAGCGAAATCTGAACCCTTTATTAATTAAATTAAAAAATATATAAAATTAAAAAATATATATAATTTTTACTGATTATTAACCTAACCCTAAATCCATTGCAGCCTCTCCAGTCCCCACTACACTTATCATATTTCTCTCCCAAAAGAAGAACCCTAACAAAGCTTCCTCATTGTTATTCTACCTAGCAAATTGACAGCAACTTTCTCATGGTATTTTCATCTCCGTCAGTGTCTTCGTCAGCGTCATTTCTGTCAGCAGCATCGTCGTCTCCGTCAATATCGTATTCTCCAGCAGCATCGTCGTCTCCATCAGCGTCGTCTTCACTGCCAACTCTTTTTCTGCTTCAATGCTTTAAAAATCTTCTTCTGCTTCAGTGCTTCAGCAATCTTCCTCATTTTCGATTTGTTCTCTTTCATTTTTTGTGAATCTGATTGTTAAATTTTGTCAGTCTGTTAGTTTAGGGCTAGTGTTCTCTTCTATTATTAGTGAATTCTTATGAGTTTGTTTGTGAATTTGTTGATTAATTTTTGTAAATCTATTGGTTTAGGGTTGATATTCTGTGAATCTAAAAAAAGAATTTGAGTATAAATATGATTTATTTTGATATTGTTAAAATTAATCATATCTATTTTTAAATTTTACTATTAGAAAATTTTTTTCTTTTCTCCCAATTTTTTCATTTATTTTTTTTAATTTAAGATTTAATCGGGTACTCGACCACCAAAACCAATCCAATCTAAAATTGGGTCTATTCTCAAAAAATGCTTTATTCGATCATAATTTTTTATACAGAATATAGCGTAAAAAGTCAATTATATATTTGATTGAAAATGAATCAATATCAATAAAATAATAAAATGCACTATCTGAATAAATAATATGTCTTTACTTACTTTTTTAACCCTATGCAGTAGGGTTGTCAAACGGGCTAACCCGACCCATTTAGGCCCAGCTCGTCAAGTTCGTAGGTTAAATGGGCTGGACCGTTTAAATCCGCTTCATTCGCGGCCATGATTTTTTCAACCCCGACCGTTTATGGTCAGTCTGATGGGTTAAACAGGCCAGCTTGTTTATCATTTAGTTTTATTTTTTGAAAAATATTTTAATAAAAAATATCACTTTTAGGTCAAAAACCTTTAAAAAATAATATTTTTAATTGATGGGTCGAATTTTCGGGTTGGTTAAAAGTGCTATTTTTTTTTGTAAAAATGTAAAAAAAAATAAATGGGCCACCTATTTAGCCTGTGAGTTAAACCGTTTAACCCGTCATCTTTTTTGGATTAATCGAGCTCAACCCATTTAGTCCAAAATTTAAACGGACAAAGTCCACCCATTTAAATTGATAAATAAACTGATAAATTTAGCCCATTTTAACGGCTCTACTATATGGATGAATTATATGAGTCTAATTTATATTCAAATACTCCTTAAAAAAATATTGTGACATTTTTTTTACTTTTTCTAATAAAGATCTTGCCTTTTCATTATTTCTTATATATTTTTTTTTTCACTCAACTTAGAGTGTAAGATTGTACACTTAGACATAAATTGAGCAGGTGTAATATATATAACTTATCATGTTTATAATATGCAAATCAACATAATTGAAAATAAAAGTGTCTTTGACATGAATTTCTGAAGTGATGAAGACTCTCGTATGAACTGAATTAAAGGAAAAAGGTACATAAATTTCAATGAACAAGAAGAAGAAAATGTGAAAGTGATGAAAGTTGTAAATTGAGAGTTAGGGTTTTATATTAGTAGAGAAATTAAAATGAATCTAAATTACTAAATTAAAACACTATTTTAAATATAAAATTTATGGTGTCTATGTCAGTATATCACTATATTTAATTGGCACTTACCAATGTTAACAATAACTAAGATAGAAACTAACAGAAATTCACAAAATTTAATTCATAATGAAATTTTCATTGAGAATTTTAAGAACAAATTAGACACTACTTCGATTATGAATATATAACTACAAAAAATATTAAATAGATTATACTTTAGAGTTCTTTAGAATAAAAAATCCATGATGCTTAGTTGCTTACAATATATTCAATTTCAATAATTAGATCAATGAAGTTATTTTTTAAAAATTGTTTAAACTGAATTTATAATTATTATGGTTAGAAAAAATTGCAATGATTGTATATAAAATATAGATGACATTACAATTTCAGTATTCTTTTATTTATTCAGATGAAAAAAAAAGAAAAAAACACCTTATTCTAGAAATCAAACGTAAAAAGTATTTTATTTTGGTTTTTTAGTGGATAATTTTTTTGGTAATGGATTGGAGAAATGTGTTATGCATAGTTATGAAAAATTGGTGTAATTTTTTATGGATATAGAGATAATTATTTTTTTTTAAATTAAAAACTACAAATCAAAAGTTCAAATTTGAGTAGGGATAAAAAACTGAGAGTCAGATTTTGGGTAGAATAAAAACTGAGGCTCAGTTTTGGGTAGAAATAGAAAACCGAGGTAAGTTTTGAGTAAAAAAACAAAAAAAATCAAAATTCTCCAAATCAGAGAGTCCGATTTACATGTTTTAAAAATTTTTTAACGTTAAAGCACAAATCTAAAGGTCAGATTTGTAAATTTAAAAAAAAAAATTAAAACCCCAAATCTAAGGGTCAAATTTGGGATCATTTATGCAAAAAAAACACACCAACTCTCCACATTATTTAAAAACACCACTATGTCAATAATAAAAATAAAAAGTGCTTTTTTAGTAACCGGAGTGCTTAAATCCTAAAAAAAAATAGAAAAAATATGAAGTTGGGGAAGTGTTGTGCAATGCGCACCACATGGTTTTGGCATCCATATTGCGATCCTGTTTGCAAGAAGACGAGTGTTTCTGTAATAATAATCGGCGAATCAAGGAAGGAGCAGCTGAGTAGTTTGTTACATAGCATTAAAGATGCGTCCTCAGATGTTGTCACTCTCATCCAACGCCACAACAACACTTCTCCGTCAAGCTCTTCCCTTTCTCCTTCAGCTTCATCCCTCTCTCACTCTACCTTCTCCTCCTAACCCTAATTCCATCATTTCATCACGCTCTCGTTCACCCCTTCCTCCCACTCCTTCTGCTGCTTCTTCTTCTCTATTCGCCGCCACTCGCAGGTTTTCTACACGCGCCACCCATGTCAATGACCCTGGTTCTATCGACTCCCCTCTCATGCAGTCCATGGAGAAAAAGGTTCTTTCTTTCTTCATTTATTATTCATCTTGTGTTATTCACTAATTATATAATTATCCTTTCCCTCCATTTATATAGTTTTTTTTGTTCTTAATTTGTTTTCCCCAATTAACACTGAAACAGGGTTGGGAAATTGGATATGGAATTTAGGAATTAGGATGGAACAGTGAAATTAGGGTTAGATTACGAAAGATCAATGGATTATAAAAAATTTGTATGAAGATTACTGAAAATGTTAATGTAAAATGGAGGAGAAATATGGTAAAAGGACGGCTATGATCCACGAATACTCCGTTTTTACTCACATTTGTGTATCTGAATCAGTCAATCTTAAACAATTTGTAATGTGTTTTGACAGATAAAGGATCAACTCAATGCTGAATCAGTCACCGTAAAAGATGCTTATGGTGATGGACGCCATGTAAGGTAAGCATTTTCTTCAACCATCCAAGTGAAGTTTTGTTTTGTAAATCACTTCAACGTAATTTTATTTTTAACATATATCATCAATTATTAGTTATTTACTAGCAAACATTAGTAGAGAGCCACTTGAAAACTTTAACTAGAAACATACAAGGGGTGTAGCACATTGATCCTTACACAAGAGGCTAAGATTTGTAAAATATATAGAATTAGTCCTTACAACAAGTTTAACACGGATCATAGAAGTCAACAGCCCACATAAAAGATTATTTTCTTTTTGACAATTACCTCTCGTTAGAAGATTGTTTTGTTTCATTCAAAATGCTGTTGTGGTAACTTCTCAATGGATGACAAAACGTGACGTTTTTGTGCTTTCTAGATCATCGCAATAGGTATGACACATTCTAGGGATTTAGAGAACAACTGATAAAGATACAAGCTTGAATGAAACAAAGTTGTCTAATCCTTTTAGTTGAGGAAAGCCCTGTAAAAGATTAGCTAATGTGCATTCAATAAAAGCCAATTTTCCAATCTTAGCCATTGAAACATACTTAATGCAAGCATGACATTTCAACAAAATGTACTAAATAGTACCATAAATTTTACATTATGGGTGACTTTGATATGGGGTCAAGGTGAGGGGTAAATTTTACATTTAGAATCCATTCAAGAAATTTCTATCTATTTTTACCCTTATACCAAACACATCCTCTGGTGATATTCACATCATTAAACATCCTTCCTAATTTCAGCATGTCTATCATAAATCATATATAAACCTTTTGCTTTCCAACTATTTCTAGGGCCTCTGAAAAATTTAATAAATATGTTTGTTCCTTGCATAACAACTTAATTGGAGCCTATGTAGAATGTTGATTGGTAATTGCAGATTCAACTGCTTGTGTCGTTCTAATCCTGTTCTCCAAAATTTTTTAGGATAAAATAGAACACGACCAAAAATAAATAAATGCAGGGCAAACTGAAAATAGTGACAATTTCAAATATATTGTTGCATGTGTATTCTGATCAAAAGTTGTCTCTTAGCCAAAGGCTTCATGTAGTTGACAGTTGCATTTGACACAGTTATATGGCCTGACTAGAACATAGCTCTAATTTGTGGTTTGGCATTGCAGTATCGATGTTGTATCCACTGCCTTTGAGGGACAATCGGCTGTAAATCGGCAAAGGATGGTGTATAAAGCTATATGGGAGGAGCTTCAGAGCACAGTTCACGCAGTTGATCAGATGACAACTCGAACCCCTGCCGAAGCTGCCACAAAATGATAAAGGCTCACGGGAATCTTGATCACCTAATAATTTTTGTAGGCCTTCTTGGAATGAATCAATAATTTTATTACTGCAATTACATTATATGTTCACATGCAACTGGCGATCAGTATTCTGTTTTAGACTTTGAGAGTTCCTAAATTCTTTAATCTACCAAAAGGTTTAAGTGAGTTTCAAATGTGTATGGTCCAAAATGTTTCAATCCACCCGCATCACTTTTTCAATTGATGCTCACATTGCCGTCTCTACAATTACAGTTTTCAATATATTGTTTCAATATATTGAATTGAAACATGAGAGCTTATAATTGCAGGAATACAATTCATTTTTCTGTATCTATTTGACATAGCGCGTCCAGTATTCATTATATTATGAATTCACAGGATATCATGTTACAATTTGTTGATTGTTGGAGGTGCAATACATAGAGCAGCACCGAATGTTTAAATTGATCATATTCTTAGTAAGCATAGTTTTTAAATGTGCAACTTTTCTTTTATATAGGAAAATATGGGTCTTATAATGCATTTTAGTCGCCAAAAAATTAAGCGACACAATTGGTAGTACAAGGGGTGACTAACAATTAATTTGTTTTAAAACTTAAGTATTCCTATCAGATTTTGCCAATGTGTATATTGGCTATGAAGCATTCTGCTATTTTTCATGCGCAAGCTGTACTTTGTATACAAATATGAAATTCAAGAATTGCTATATACATTATAAGTTTTGGCCACGTGAAAGGCCATGAACTTTAGTGCTATTGATGCAACACTAATTAATGGAGGGTAATGTGGGGTTCATCCCTAGTCCAGAACCCCCAAAACTACCTGGTTCTGCATGCTTCACCCGACCAAAGTGTCGAATGTGACGCAGAAGTCTTGCCAGGAAGGTGTTGTGGCATATTGTTGAGCTGTCACAGACCACGGCTACATGTTTGCGTGCCCTTGTGATGGCAACATTGATTCTTCTGCTATCACCAAGGAATCCAACAGCTCCCAATGTGTTTGACCGTACCTGTTTAATTTACAAGGAGAAAACAAGCCAAACAACATCAATTCACATGAAAAACCGATACAGCACAGGTTTTGTTTTTTTATTTTTCGCGAGTGAATGGCTCATATCAAGGTCCTATAATCAGGAACTTGACTAATCAAATCTGATTTAGCTGAGGTCCCATGAATAAAAGTAGGTAAATCCTAGCTAGGAGATCCCTACATCCTTCAGAGAACCTAGTTGAGTTAGGCCAGAGTCGTCAAAGTCTTGATAATAAGAACCGGATGCTGGCATTGAGAGATAGAAAAATGATTGCAGTATAATAACCCATTCACATTCTATTGCAATTGGATGATATGGGCTCTTTGACAAGCTGTAAATCACTATTGAGTTTCAGATCATACCATGGATAAAATTACTGCATCAGCTTCGCGACCTTGAAAACTATCAATGGTTGCAACCTCAGTACCAGCAGCTTCAGGTACCTCATCAAGCATGTCCCTCAGAAGCTGCACTTGAGCGACATAAGGGGACTGCACCACAATGGCAGCTGGGTTAACACCTGCATTTTAGATTCAAATTATCAAAAGGAAGATCTTATTCGAGAACACGATCAACAAATAATGTCACATGATTTTATAAGTATGATGAAAGAGAGGACATGCATTAACATATTTTTTCTTCACTTACAAGTAATATGCTTAAAATTTTAAGCAAGGTTGGAAGTGGCAGAAATACAAGGCACGACTCATTTTGAAACTGATTGAGAATTTGAAACTTTATAGAGATGATGCAATATTATCTAGAAAATGTTCCAACTAGTATAGAATGGAAGGGTCATCCCAAGATTTTATTTGATCATCTATACAGTTGGAGAGTCAAGCCTTGGGTATAAGTACATATAATATAATACATAGAAAAAAAGGAACAACCAAAGAACTTTCACAGTAGGAAAATAGTTTTTTGAAAAAGTATTACCCAAGATCATGAAAGTCACAACTTTAAAAGGGTCAAATGTTATTACCAGCATAAACCAAGGAAACGACGTGCTGCAGAACTATATCAGCTTCTCCTTCATTATAAAATGAGCCCGTTCCTGCTGGGTCCAGATGCTCTCCGCAACCAACCGACAGACTTCCATATGGCATTCTTGTATCAAGCAATAGCAGTGGACATTGGGTTATCCAAGTAGGCTGCAAAAACAGAAAATGCATTCTCCCAAGTATTAGCGGAAGTAAATGGAATGGAAATACCGACAAAGATCAAATACATCCTAGACTAAAAAGCACAGACAAATCAGAATAAAACAGAAAAGATATGACAATTCACAGAATGGTAACCAAGAGGAAGTTATTTGTTAATTTTATACATTCTTGACCACACTTTTTGAGAACTGTTTCCTGAAAAGTGTTGCCATTTGTCATCTGCGGCATTACATGTCGTCTATAAAGAAGCATAAGTGATCAATATTACATTTTTATGTTCATATGCAGAGCTTATATATAGAACTTCTACAAACAACTTGAATGATCTTGAGCAGCATTTTTGAAAAACAAGAACTGGCAAAGCAGACAACAGGAAGAAGTAAAATAATGATTTAGTTAGGACAACCTTGATGCACTTAAATGAAAAATGGAGAAGTGAAATATCATTTTTGGGTGTAGTACCTTAACAAAAGGAGAGTCTACAAGAAGATGAGAAAAGACAGACTCAGAAGACTTCAACAATCCTCCGTACATCTCCTTTGAGGCCCAACTAGCAATTGCATCATTCATACGGTATTGTGTTGTTAGCCTGGTGGTTAGAATCCCTTCGTGCAAAGCTGTAGCTCTCTCCAGTAGTGATATTCCTAGGCCACCTTCTAAGGCCTGTCTGGACAATATGACAGGAGCAAGTTGGCATTGATCGCCAGCAAGAATACAGCGCTTTCCCTGCAATATAGGAATCCAACAAGATGGTTCAATTGCTTGTCCCGCTTCATCTATGACAACCAAGTCAAAAGCATCTAGCCTTCGAATCAAGGGATCAGCTGCTCCAGTATTAGTGGCAAGCACAACCTGCGCACTAGATAAAACTTCATTCATAGTCTGTTTTTCTTTTTTCTTGAGAGACCTTCCCAGCTGTTTCAGAAGTTGCCGTATGCCTGCAGCTAGTGAATCGTCCTTTAAACAAAGTCTTAGATCCTTCCTTAGATTTGACTTTTTCCTTTCATACTCTTCTCGAAAACTTGCAAGCTTTGAATTTACAATTGCACCCAAAGACTTTGATCCCACAGCTTTTGAAATACGAGCAGGATTTCCAACTCGGACAATATTTAATCCAACATTTGAAAGCTTTTCAACCATGTTATCAACAGCTGCATTCGTAGGTGCCGTCACTAGAACCCTTTCACCTTGTTGAACGGCACATACTATAAGTTGCTTGAGCAAACCAGTCTTGCCTGTACCCGGAGGCCCTTGGATAACCAATACAGGTCTCTTCTTATTCAAACCCAATGCAATTGCTCGCTGCTGAGAACTATCGAATGTTTCATTTTCTAGCAGTCCATTTAATTTTTCTTCTTCCCAGTCAACAAAATTGTTCTTCTCAAGCCATGTGACATCTTCCTCTTCTCCAAAGAGTGTAGCTACAACAGCAATTGAAGGATTCTTCTTCCGCAAGCCATTCTTCTGAAGCAGCATTAGAGCTTCACAGTTGCGCTGGAAGCAAGAAATATAAGTTTTTTAAAAGACATATATTTACATGTATAGTTAGTTAGCCAAGGAGAAAAGTATTAGTGAAATTGATAGACAACCATAATAGTCAGATTATATTGGTTAATCTGTTTGAAACTAATCAGCAACATATATAGCTAAATTTTAGAAGAGAAGTAGGTGGCAGTTAGTTGACACTTGCAACCATAGCACTGTCTTTCCTTCTATTTCTTTTCCAGCAAACATCATATATTTTCATTTTTATTTTTTGAATTTGATCAAACACATCATAGTAGCCCTCACTTGGCTACAAAATTCTCAGAATCTTACTTCAACCTTTTTACAAAAAATGTTTCTTCAAACCACAAAATATTTCCACTATACGCAATAAGTTACATTATTGATTTCAAATACCTCATAGGTAAGTGTATCAGCCAGTCCTTGAATACGGTCTATGCGCACACTCTTTCCGAATAGTTTGGAAAATGTAGGATCACCATGGCGTGACTCTAGAGCAATAATAATACTGCAGCCATCATCCCCAAGATTGTTCACAAATCCTTGTATGCAAGATGTTGTAACTGCACCCCTGCTGTCACATGTTCTGACACAAACCATATCTCCAGGTGAAAGAGTAGTAGGTGGTAATCGATGGTTACCTTCAACCTTGAACAACACCAAATGCATTCCCCCAAGTCCTGTTTACAAAATAAAATGGGATCATATAGAGGTATTTTAATTTACATGGTCCAAGTTTGATTAACAGTCTCCATAATTGCATCAATGAAGTGTTAATACGGCATAAAGAGCGGCATATGTTTGAATAATAGGGCAAAGGTTAGCTAAGAGCTTTATTACTCAGGATAGACACCGAGTGGATCATATTGCAATTTTACATGCTAAAACTAGACTAGTCAAGGTTTATCCTAGGTCTGACTCTACCTTCAACATTTCCATTCCTCCATAAAGTTAACTAAAAATTCTTAACTTTTTGTAAGGAATATTAACAAGTGAATACATGGATTTACCAAGCAAATATGATTAAGTCCACACTTTATAAAGGAAACAAGAGCCATATACAGAAGTAACAAACATACTCAAGCAGACATTTGAGAAGAAAGATTGTAATTTTTAAATCTACAACAGAAAACATGGATCAAATCAATAAAAGATATGCACTCAATAAATGGCATCTGATCCCTATACATTCACTAGAATAGATGGGTGATTTAAATTAAAACAAAAAATGAGGATGATTAAATAAATAAAAAAGAAACCACTGAATAATAACTAATGACAGACTATACAAACATATATACATTAATATAAATGAATTCGGAACAGTCTTCATGAAAGAGCGGGTGAGCGACTTAGTCCTCCTGTCATCTCTGCTTCATGGCACTTATTATAAATAGTGTTCCAAATAGTAAGTTGTAATCAAGTGAACAATTCAAGTTCTTTTATGGCAAATGGAATGGACATAATTAAAGACATGTTGAATTGCAGATACCAACTTGGCAGGATATTTGCCTACTATATCTCTGGATAACTCGTAAGAAAATGGAAAAAGGAGAATACCGGTAGAGGTACTGATGGCAGTTAAGTTGCAAATGGTGTCACAGAGTTCTTGCTGAGGCTGGCTATGGCTAACCAAGAACTCAATCGGTCTTGAGGGGTCGGAAGCATCATCCAGAGGCCTAGGAACAGCATCCAATTCCTCCTGAGTGAACTCCAATTCAGCATCCCTTTCAATACGGAGTAGTTCAGACATGCGGTTGGTGAAATCCTCAATCCTCTGCTGCATTGCTTTGACCTTGTCCAAGTCCATTCCTAAAACACCTTGGACAGTCTTGGGCAGGGGATGGACTATCTTTCTGGCCACTGCTCGATGCTGAGCTGTAATTGCAAATATGATTGTTAGTTTAAGTAAGCAATCACGTGTTAGAAGTGTACTTAAAACTAAACCCCAAAAGCTAGTTCATGCGATAAGTCCACACTCTTACAAAAACTGTCCAGGCCTTATCTCTAGGCAAGGTATGACTCTAACCATAATGGCACATATTTTATTATGAAATTGACAAAGTTAGTTAGTTACCAAATGAAAGTTGTATATAGGTTAATCTCTACAATGTAAAAGCTACCTGAATTGGCGAGAGTTTTAAGCAGCTTCCAAGACTGCGTTTGGCGCCAGTCTTGGAGCAAGGACTTATTCTGAAGGTCCTGGAGAACCTCCCGAAGCTCCCTCTGGAAGTGATCAAAGAGAGTTGGGTAGTGTGTGCAGGCCTTGAAGCACATCACTTCAAGCCCAAGTGGCATCGGAACAGCGTTCAGATAAGGCTGAGCCTCGATCACAAAAGTCAGACCAGGCCCCATTCGCTGACTCAGCTCACCGAATTCCACTTCCCCCTGCAACTCCGCCGCCGCGAAATCCAACGCCATGGCCCTCATGCCCTCCCTAATCCATCTCACAACACTCTTCCCAAGATCCTTCCACCCGAGAGGATCCCCATTCTCATTGCTGTTACCGTTACCGTTACTGTTAGTTTTCTCCGGAGACGGAGGCCGAGGAGTAGGAGGAGAAACAGTTCGCGTTCGCGTTCTTCTTCTACTTCGTTTAGCGTTACTTGGAGCCGGGAGCTTCGTTTCGCTGTTAGCGGCGCTTCGAATTAGGCCGAGGCCGGTGACCGACGAAGACGACGACGAGAACAAAGAGCGAAAAACAGAAGCGCCACCGCCGCCGCCGCCGTGCCTGGTACGAGCTAACAGGCAGAGCGAGGCAAACGAAGAAGAGAATGGAACTCTAACGGTACAACGGAAAGGCACAGAATTCGGAGTTGATGTCGCTGTGGCAGTTGCAGTTGCAGGGATTCCACCGCAGAAGAAGCAAGCGGGTGCAGTTTCCATGTGTCAGTTCCTGATTGGCTGGCTGAAATTACCAATTCAGCCAGCCACTCACTCACTCACTTGATTGGTTTGATATTAGTTTATTCTTGAAGCTCAAGAGAAAGAAGGGAAGTAAAGAAAGGAGGGTTTTGAATGGGAACCGCGAAGTGCATTTGCGGCGAGGAAAGAAGACGTTTTTAAATTGCGAGGGAAGTGGGATTTTTTTTAATGAGAAGGAAAGTTAAGGGTACCAGCACCACAACACTTTTCATTCATTCGTTGAAGCCAATTTCATTTGTTATTTGCTTTCTTCTATTGGGCAGAAGTGCAACAGAAGAGAACAGAAGAGAAGACAGAAGGGAGCGGAGACAAGGATAAAGACAAGGGGCCACCCCAAGATCCAAGTTCTTATGCTGATTGGCTCCTGTGATTTTGTAGCGTGGCTGCCTTTAGCCCTTCTACTATTTGCTGACGTGTTCATTTCCCCTTCTGTTATTTGCTTCCTAGATTCTGATTCCTTCTCTTCCAGAACCTTCCTTCTTCCTACTCCGCTACTTTTTTTTTTCTTTTCATTTTAGAATAACATTGTTTCTAATTTCTAAATCTTATTTTTTATTCTAAGATTTTTTATTTAAATAAATTAAATAAATACATTAATTATTGGGCTCATGGTTATGAAACAAATATCGGCGTTGTTCAATGAAATAGATATATGGACAAATTTTTTTTGCTATGGTATCAGACCATATTTTGTTTTTGATATTGGAGTAGCAACAGTATTTTTTTAAAATGTGGATTGATGGAGTGTTATACTTAAATGTGGGATCGTTTAATTAGATAAACAAAAATCGGACCGTCCGATTTGTGAAAGTACAGAAATCGAACCGAGTGATTTATAAAATCGGATCGAAGGATTTGTGAGAGTATAAAAATCGGACCGAGGGATTTGTGAAATCGGACCGAGAGATTTGTGACAATACAGAAATCAGACCGAGGAATTTGTGACAGTATAGAAATCGGACCGAAGAATTTCTGTTAAAAAAATAAAAAAAATTGAAGTATAGAAATCAGACCGTCTGATTTGTGTATCTTCCACACTTTTGAAAAACACCAAAAATTACTATGTTAAGGTATATCACTACTTTTACTTCCATATACAAAAAGGAAGCCGTACCAGACTTAAAACATAAGCTACGTTTTACTTTTGGCTCATTTTTTTTGGGAAACAAAACAAACGCAGCCTGCATTTTGGTTTTTTGCATGCTTTTCAACTTTTTTTTTTATTTTGTATTAACCCAAACGCAGCGTGCGCTTTGCGATGGGTTTAGTTTTTTTTTTTGTAATAACAAAACGCAGTTTGCGTTTTGTATTATATGTCAGCCTTTTTTTTGGGAAATGCAAAATGCAGCCTGCGTTTTTTGTGGTGTCAAATTAATTTTTTGGAAAACGAAAACGCAGGTTGTGTTTTGTGAAAAAAAATATTTTAATCAAGAGGTCTGCCTCTAAATACGAAGCAGGTCTCGCCCAAATGGCCTCACTCCACTTCTACCCATCCTATTCTTCTTTCTTGTACATATGTTGTAGTTCTTAGTTTTTTTGGCAGTTAGGTGTGTCAAAAAAATCGAATTAGGTGAGATTAAAGTTATGAAAAATATTGCAAATTTGCGAGTATATTATAACTGTGAGGTTATACCAAACACACATGAAGGAGTGACTTTTGTTTGTGGATGTCCGTTGTCACAAGACGAGAATCAAAACATTGTGCCTATTGCATTTGCGATAGTCGAGGGCGAGATGGCATACGCATGGGAGTTTTTCCTAACCAATTTGCGGAGATATGTTGTTACCATTGATGGTGTGGGTATTATTTCTGACCACGATACCTCCATCGACGTTGCAATAGCTCGCAGTAACGGTGCATGGTCACCACCAAGGGCGTGGCACATGTACTACATCAGGCACATCGGGTCAAACTTCTTAAAGAGGTTCAAGACTCCATATTTGCATAAACTCGTGATGAACACAGGTATTTCAATTCGCTGTTATGGTTCTATTCATAGTAAATTTGTGGCATCTGCTTATGATTAAATGGTTTGTTCAACAAGCTATTCTAAGACGGAGCAGGAGTACAACAAAAACTACCAAAGGCTTAAAGAGTGGGGTGAGGCATATACTCAATGGTGCAATGTCATCGGTGTTGAGAGATGGGTGTTGGCATTTGATGGTGGTCATCGTTGGGGTCATATGACGACAAACTTGGTAGAGTGTATAAATTATGTCCTGAAGGGTGCACACAACCTTCCTGTGACTGCCATTGTCCGGTCAACTTTCTATCGGCTGAATGAATTATTCACTCGGAAGAGTACCGATGCTTATGAGCGTCTCCGCAACGGATTCACGTATTCAAAATTTACAACGAAGAGAGTTGAAGAAAGCTTTCGACGTGCAGGAAACATTGTGGTCAACCGGTTCGACAGGCGCAACGAGATGTTTGAGGTTCGCGAAATGCAAGATGGTACCATTTACACTGTTAACCTTGCGCAACGACACTGCGACTGTAGCCATTTTCAGGTCGAGCGACTCTTATGTCACCACATGCTTGCATGTTGCGCCAACCAGCGTCTTGATTGGCAAGTATACGTGCACGACGTGTACAAGATGTCTGAAATTTGCAAGGTGTACAAAGGCGAGTTTGTTCCAATGGGTGACCCGTCTACGTGGGATAGATACGAAGGAGCAAAGGTGATCGCCAACTGGACATTGAGGCGCGCGACAAAAGGAAGACCAAAGTCAACCCGCTACTTGAATGAGATGGATTCGCGGGATATGCGAGGTCCTCGCCGGTGCACTATATGTGGACGCGAGGGACATAGCCGCAGCCGATGTCCTCAGTGTGCAGGTCCAAGCTCTGTTAGAAGTCATTAGTGGTTAAGCTTTTCAATGTAACTTTGTTATGACGTACTTCACAATTATATGTTCATTAGTGGTTAAGCTTTTCAATGTAACTTTGTTATGACGTACTTCACAATTATATGTTACTTTTTTTGTAACCTCGTCATTTACTTTAACCTAGTTAACAATTTATATTTAATAAAGTTTTTAACCTCGTTATGTAACTTTTTAAATAAACATTTCGTTCCAAACAGAGTTATACGAGAACAAAGCTAAATATGTCATAATAATAATACTAAACAGAATCATCTAAATATAAGATACGACACTGAATATAAATCTGAATACAAGATCAACTGTAACAGACTACTTCCTCGGTGCCTTCTTCGAATACAAGGATGGTGTGTATTTGTCCGGAAGCGCAGTCTGTGTCCGTAAGTTATACGGATGACCCTGAGACACACCGGCATCCAGCCCACTGCCAATGTCAGGACCACTAAAATCTGTCACGCTCACACCACCTGTATCATTCAAACCGGAGCCACTCATCCCCGGAGCACTCGCTCCACCAAGATCATACCAGTGCTGCAAGTCGTATCCAAATCTCTCTCTTCCTGCTGCGGGTACTCATTCAAATCAAACAACTGGGAGCGTCGTAGTGTGGAAGGACCGAGCGGATCTACATGACCCGTCGATTGACAAAGTCAAAGTCACTGGCATGACCTGAAGTGGCGCGACGACCACCAGAATGCTGAGATGTAGCAGGCCCTTCCTATGGTGGCGTCGAAAATAGATAATCTGTATCTCTCAGGACTTGAGAGAAGCTGATGGTGTCAGATCCACCGAACGAACTAAAGTGACCCTCGTCTGGAATTATCAGATGTGGTATGTAGGGCTCAGGTGCCTAAGGCGGCTATGGTTCCGGTATATATGGTGCCTGCTGTTGATATGCCGGCCACTACTAGGCATATGTCGGATCCTGAAACTGCTGGGTATATGCTGGCATCTGAACCTGGTGCTCATATGTCAGGACCTGATAGTGGTGCTCATATGTCGGCACCTAATTAACAATTAACTACAATTAATAGTAATTACTGATAATTTATAAACCTAAAAATTAATAATAATAATACTTGTAACTATTAATAATACCTAAAACTGCTGCTCATAGGCGGGACTTGCTATTGAGGGCCAGCTGGTTCTTCCTGTTGCTGCTGTGGTTCATCAGCGCCAACCTCTTCACCGTCACTTCACCGACCAGAAGATGAAATGTGTGAGTCTCCGGCCTCCAATGTTCTATCAAAGTATTCAGTAGTGCAGAATGATCTCTCATTTAGTCTACTCGTGAAACGTGTTGAAACCCAATTAATACCAGTGCCGCTGCAGCTACATCGTTAAAGGTATTTGGCGGATCGAATTTTCTGAACAACAAGTTCCTGATAGCCTGCAAAAAGAAAAATGATAATTATTAAATTCTAAATAATATCAGTTAATAATTTATTCAAAAAAATGGCAACGATAATTAAACAATATTATTATTATCTTAAAACATAAAAATAAATTATTAAAAAATCATAAAGATTTATTTATTATTTATTACTAAAAAATAATAATAACTATTATACATTATTCTATAATGACGAATAATAATAATAATAATAATAATAATAATAATAATAATAATAATAATAATAATAATAATAATAAATCGTATTCTATTATTAAATAATATTATTTATTATTACAAAATATTAGTTAACTATTAAAATTAATAAATTTTTTTTACTAAACAGTATTAAAAAATACCTTTTACTAAACCGTATTATTATCATTATCATGAATGAAAAATCACTAAAATTAATAATAAATTATTAAACAGTATTATTAATTATTAAAAATTAATAATAACTTATTCTCACTATCATAGTATTATAAACAAATAATAATATACTAATCATAATAATAATTACTCAAATATAATAATAATAATAATAATAATAATAATAATAATAATAATAATAATAACTATTTATTATATTAACATTATCCTAAACGGTATTTTATTAATAAACAGTATTATTTATTATTAGAAAATATTAATAAATTATTAAAAAATAATAATTTTTTTAATTAAACATTGTTAAAACCATTTACTAAACAGTATTATTATTATTATCATGAAAAATAATAATAAATTACTAAAAAATAACAATAAATTATTACACAGTATTATTATTAAAAAATATTAATAAATTATTCTCATTATCATACCCACTATTATAACAATAACAATAACAATAACGTCACTCATAATACAGAAATTAATTTGCCTAATAATAACAATAATAATATAATAACAGTAGAAAAAATTAAACTGTAATGAAAAATAAATAACAATATAATAATATTAGTAATAATAATATTAATAACCACAATAGTACTAATTACAACATAAATAAATAAAATTTGAATAAATATATATTCATTGTTAAATATTAAAAAAAAATTACTTACCTATTGAGGATGATCCAAATACTCAATAATATATTTTTTCAGTTTAGTAAAATTACGCACTATTTTTCTTCCTGTACTGTATACTTCTTCTCCCCCAACTTCACTCTTAACCTTCTTTACTCTTACTTCCTCACTCTCCTTCAACTCTTCCTTAGCTTGCTTCAGTAACTTCGTTTTTTACTTGACTCCTCTACCTATCTGTGTTTTGGCTTTTAAACACCCAGGTGAATACCCTCCAAGACACATGGCGCGCATGCAGCTAGGAAGCCTGCAAAACGCAACCTCCGTTTGGCTCTGCAAGGCTGACAAACGCAACTTGCATTTTGCCTAGCCCATACTGGTCAACTCCTGCTCCTATCAGCATGCAGGGCACGTTTCGCAACCTGGTTCCCTTTCCAGCCCAATCATAGCCTGCGTTTTGCAGCAGTTGTAGATTTTTTGTTTCATCGCCTGCAAAACGTTACATGCGTTTTGCAGGTCACTGAAGAATGCAGGTCCATATTTGTGGACAACTCACCATGTATCTATATTCAAACTTATCACCATTATTTTATCCATAACTAAATTAATTTCTGTAATTATTGAAATAAATAATTTTAAAAATTATTATCAAAATAGATCTCGTTTACCACGTAAATAAGATAAATTTAGAGATGCATAAATAAAATAAGACTAAAACGAATTTTAATAATAATTTTTAAAATTATTTATTTCAATAATTAATATATTTATTTAATTTATTTAAATAAAAAATCTCTTTACTCTATAAACAGAAGAATGTATGGAGAAAAAAATATAATTGTTGAATTTTTGTTATTTGACTTAATTTTCTTTATGAATCTAAGTGGCCAAAATTGCTTATTTACTTTTGGATGTTCTACAATAAATATTTGGCTGGGTAATACTATGATGTTTAAAAACTTTTTTTTCAACAGTGTTAAAATGAGTTGGACAGAGTATTCGATTAGTACGTGTTGTTTTAAAGTGACATAAAAAGATAAAAAGTCAGTGGAAGCAACTGAGTATGGTAAGTATGAAATGTTAAGTAGTTATAACACAAAATTTATGTTAATTGAGATGGTTATAATTTTTTAACTATTATTACAACTTGGCTGTTTTTGTATTGCTACATATAGGCGTTTTTGGTAAGTACAGGAATTAGGCTGACCGGAGATTATTGGAGGTTAAAAACAAAAATTTTTTCAATTGCAATGTTGTTTTTTTTTTTTTTGGATTGATGTCTATAGAGTACCAAAAAATAAAATTAAAATTTTGTCAATAATAATAATAATAATAATAATAATAATAATAATAATAATAATAATAATAATAATAATAATAATAATAATAATAATTATTGTTGTTGTCAGTAAAAGTCAGACCAAACAAAGTGAGAAAAAAACTAGAAGCAACTTAAAACAAATTAAATAATATCCTATTTAAATTAATAAAACACGAGTATTATTTCAACTTAAAATAAATTAATAATTAATGAATTATTATTTAAAACATACAAAATAATAATTAAAAATTAAATAATATCCTATTTAAATTAATAAACAAAATTTTGAGTGTAAATATAAAAATTTAAAATTTGATAATTTGAATTATATCTATTTAAATAAATTTATAAAAAATATCATTTTAAAATATTGTTAATTTAAACATACTTTTTCGATTTAAAATAGACTTTTAAAATTATATTTAAACTCAAAATATTACTATTTAAATTTTTTAATTTAAAATAAAAAAATTAAACTAAAAAAATTAAATAACTAAACAAATATTCTTTTTTAAGAAAAATAAAAGCTATTAATTTTTTTATTTGAGAAAAAAATTTTCAATAAACTTTAAGATAACAATGAATAGGATAAAATGTAAGTTCGACTCAAATTCTGCCTGTAAATTAAAACATTTCAATTAAATTCTATTCACATTATAAATTTTTAACTTAACCCGAAAAATAAATTTATTTAAAGTAAAATATAATATTAATTAGTATTTTTGCATTTCATAATAAATATTATTTATTTATTATTAGAAAATTAAATTACCAATTACCTTAATATTATTACCAGTTTTTTTCTTCTTATCAATATAAAAAAAATAAAGGGATAATTGTTTTTTTACCTGAATTTAACATTTATTTATATATATTGTTTATCATAAATTAATTTTACTAAGAAAAAGTTTAAGAGACCAACAATTTTTGTATTTTGTGGCCAGCACTTAATCATCAAGAGAAAAGTGAGTAATTTCTCACCATTGGATGTAATCTCACACCATTAAAAATACTATTGATGGCTAATTGATAGTTACAAAAACACAAAAATTGCTGATCCCCTAGTAATCCTCAATTACTAAATACATATTTATTATAACAGAATTTTTTTACGCATGTTCCTACTAGCTTTTTTTCCTTTCTTTGTTTTATCTGATCTTTACCGACATATTATTATTATTCACAAAATTTTAATTTTATTCTTTGGTACTCTATAGACATCAGTCCAAAAGAAAAAAAAAATATTACAATTAAAAGAATTTTTGTTTTTAACTTCTAATAATCTCCCGTTAGCACAATCCATGTACTTACCAAAAATGCCCATATGTAGCAATACAAAAACAGCCAAGTTGTTATAATAGTTAAAAGAAAAAGTATAGGTAAACAATGAAAATATTAAACAATGTAAACAATAGATATATCGGATGTTTATTTTACTAGTGTACGGATGGTTATTTTAATATTAAAATTTAGAGAGTTAATTTAGAGGTGTGGTGTGTTTTAATTTGATTGGTGGTTGTTCATATTGTTCAACAAAATCATTGTCCCCCTAGCATTCTCCTAGTTAAAAATTATAACCATCTCAATTAACATAAATTTTGTGTTATAACTACCTGACATCTCATACCTACCATTTTGCAATTCAGCTGCTTCCACTGACTTTCTATCTTTTCATGTCATTTTAAAGCAACACGTGCTAATCTAATACTTTGTCCAACTCATTTCAGCACTGCTGAAAAAAAAAAGTTTTTAAGCACCATAGTATTACCCTAAATATTTTTGAATGTTTTCGAATATATGAATTTTTAAACATCTTAAAATTTGGATTTTGGATAATCCAAAGTTTAATCAATAGTTGGCGATAATTTGAAGTTGGAATGAACTGATATTAATGGATAATAAAGTATAGATACAGTAATTTTTTAGTACTCTTATGTGCATTATTAAGATAAGAAGTTATGTATTTTAATTTATTAGGATCATAAATTATGCCTTTTAAAATAGAAAAGATTTGATATAGTTTTATATTAAAATATGTATATATGTGTTCGTGACTAATAAAAAAGTAAGTTAAACAACTTATTTTTTAGTGTTATCAGAGCAGATTCTAATACGACAAACACAACAAGAACCTAGATGGCATAATCATGGCAATAAAACCAGAAAAAAATTCTGCAAATGAATCAGAGCCCAAGAAATGTAATCACACAAGTGTAGCTACGTAGAGAAAATTATGGAGAATGAGCTAGAATGGTGAAAATATAGCTTCAAGCTCGGAAAAAATGGGGATTCATCGATGGAACCCTCACGGAACCAGCAAAAGATGCACCTGATCTTGAGGATTGGTGGACAGTCCAATCCATGATTGTATCCTGGATCTTGAACACGATCGAATCAAGCATACGGTCAACCGTTGCGTATGTTGAGAACGCGCAGATATTGTGAGAAGACATCAAATAATGATTTTTCACGGTGAACGGACCACAAATACAACAACTGAAGTCAGATCTGACGAGATGCAAGTAGGAAAGAATGGCCATGACGGTGTATTATGAAAAATTGAAAGTATTGTGGGATGAATTAGCACAATGCGAACAAATTTTCAAATGCACATGTGGTAGATGTAAGTGAAGGATTGACCTCAACTTGAGAAGTGAAGGGAAGAAGAAAGGATTCACCAATTTCTGATGGGCCTAAATGATGCGCGTTATAGAACAGTGCGGTCAAATATTCTGTCAACAGATCCTTTGCTAATGCTGAATCGTGTATACGCAATGCTAGTTCAAGAGGAGAGAGTGAAAACAATGGCTAAGGCATTAGAAGAGAGAGGTTTGGTTGTGGGACTCGCAATGCAGGCAGGGAACAGGATGAAAACTCGAGAAAATGATAGCAAAAAATCAACAATATGCTCTAACTGTGACAAAAGTGGGCATAATCTTAAAGGATGCTTTCAGATTGTGGGATATCTAGAATGGTGGGGTGATCGACCGAGGAATGAAGGAAGAGACGGTGGCAAAGGCTACGGACGACAAGGCACACGTATTGGAGGGATTCCAGTACGTGCAAATGTGGCACACACTGATGAAAGTGGTAGCCATGCTATCAACACGGAAGACAAGAGATGTGAGATATCAGGATTGACCAATGAGCAATAGAACGTATTAATAGATATGATCAACAAGTAAAAACCAAATGAATTTGAGAAAATGACTGGTAAGAGAATTTTTTATTTATGGATCATTGATAGTGGAGCTTCCAACTACATGACCAAAACTCTAGAAAATTTATGTGAAAAGAAAACTATACACGGGTGTCCAGTAGGTTAACTGGATGGAGAGCAGGTGATAGTGTGCAAGCAAGGGACAGTAATTCTTGACGGAGGATTTGAATTGAAAAATGTTCTCTATGTACCTAAATTAAAATGCAACTTACTCTCAGTTTCTCAATTAACAGATGCAGAACATTGTCTAGTACAATTCATTGATGAATTTTGTGTCATATAGGACTGCACTTCGAGGATGCTGATTGGAGCAGGTGAGCGGAAGGATGGGCTCTATTGGTATCGTGGGACACATAAGATTCAAGCTCGTCATGCCAGAACAGAGAATCAACTAGCACTTTGGCACAAGAGACTATGGCATCCATCATTTAAAATTGTGCAAATTCTCCCCAATGTAAGTGAGAAATCTACAAACAATGAGATTCGTGAAACTTGTGAAAAATCCAAACAAACAAGAGATAAGTTTTCTTTAAGTGACTATCAAACTTTCAATATTTATGATTTAATCCATTGTGACTTGTGAGGACTCTATAGAACTCCCTCCTCGTGTGGTACTTCGTATTTCTTAAGATGATTGTTCACGAGCGGTTTGGATATATTTGTTGAAAGAAAAGGTTGAGGTATCAATCACGTTGAAAAATTTTTCACGTTGGTTGAACGCCAATATAACAAATATGTTAAAATGGTGCGATCTGATAATGGAATGGAATTTATGTGTTTAAAATAATACTTCTTACAACAAGACATTGTTCACCAATCATCATGTGTCAATACACCACAACAAAATGGACGAGTGGAGCGCAAACATCGATATATTCTCAATGTTGCTAGATTATTACGCTTTCAAGGCAATCTTTCTATTCGATTTTGGGGGAAATATTTCTTAACTGTTGACTATTTAATTAATCGTACCCCATTCTCAATAATGAAGGGCAGGACTTCGTATGAGGTTTTTCATGGAACAATTCCAAATTATGAACACTTAAGGTTTTTTGGCTCTTTGTGTTATGCTCAAAATCAAAATAGGCAACGGGACAAATTTGCCAGTCGTAGTAGAAAATGTGTGCTTGTCGAGTACCCTTTTGGGCAAAAAGGATGAAAATTATTTGACTTGGTAAAAGAAGTTTTCCTTGTCTCTCGTGGCATCTATTTTGTTGAAGATATATTTCCTTTTAAAGAGGCTCAGGCTTTGGCATCGGCACCAAAGATTGAAGATATTATACCTCCTATAATAGAAACTGTTACGGCCCGGTCCAAAATCAGCGCGGGTCGACCCGACCCAAGCGATACCCGACCCGGACACGCGCCCTCCAACCGACCCGGACACGCGTCCTGTACGGCTCACACACGGCCGCTGGGCAGCGTCCTTGGGAATATGGGCCTGTCCCATGAGGGGCCCACTACTGACATGTATATAAGGGGAAGATTGGCTCTTCCCCCGAGGTACGTCACATCTTTTCAAGCCTTTATTCTGCTCGCCTGCACATTGCTGACTTGAGCGTCGGAGTGTCTTTGCAGGTGGCACCCCCTCTTCATCATTTCTCCACAACAAGTGCTCGGCTACTCGACTACCCGTGAGCAGCGCGACCCAAGCCAAGGCGTCCTCCCCCCTACATCTATCCACCCGACCTGTTCGGAAACCGACCGACGAACATTGGCGCCGTCTGTGGGGAACCTGCCTAAATGGAAGTCGTGCTGGGCCCCGGTGACCAAGCTCGAGCAGCCGGAGCGGAGGGGGCGGCCTCCGTCGCTTCACTGAGGGGGCGGCGGAGGTCCCCCCAACAACACACGAGGACACGACCCTTCGGGGGAACGGGTGGCGATAGCGCCATAATAATGCAGGAGCTACGCCACAGGGTCCAGAACTTAGAGCGACAGCTAGCCGACCGGGAGCGGGATGGACGGTCTACCGATCCCAGCTTTACCCTATCTCCCGGGAGTGAGGAGGAAGACTCTCACCGAAGCCGCCAGCGACGTACATCGGCTTCCCGTACGGAAGCAGAGAGCTCGCGGGAGGAGTCGCCCGTAATAAGAAGGCGGAACGACAGGATCATATATTCTCGAGGCAGAACAACCCGCCGAACAGCAAGAGGCCACGAGGACGGGGAAGGGAGATCCGAGAGAACACGGCAACCCGTCATAATGGGTGCCACCCCGTTCCACCGATCTATCCTCGAGGTCCGGTTGCCGAAACACTTCGACAAACCAACGGACATGAGGTATGATGGGACTCAAGACCCTCTAGAACATCTCACGGCCTTCGAAGCCAGAATGAATCTAGAGGGAGTAGGTGACAAAGTAAGATGCCGCGCCTTCCCGGTAACCCTAGCAGGACCGGCGATCAGATGGTTTAACGGCCTCCCTCAAGGTTCCATCTACAATTTCTCAGACATCAGCCACGCCTTCCTGGCTCAATTTACAACGCGAATAGCAAAGGCCAAGCATCCTATCAACCTTCTCGGGGTAACCCAGAGACAGGGTGAGCCGACCAGGAGGTACTTAGATCGGTTCAACGACGAATGCTTGGAAATTGACGGCTTAACCGACTCGGTGGCCAGTCTCTGCCTGACGAACGGCCTCCTCAACGAGAACTTCCGAAAACACCTTACCACGAAGCCGGTTTGGACAATGCATGAAATCCAAACGGTAGCAAAGGAGTACATAAACGACGAGGAGGTCAGCCGAGTCGTGGCTGCCAATAAGCGGCAGTCCGGTTACGGCCAGGCTCGGCAGTCCGGTGGAGACGGTGAGAGAGTAAAAGAAAAGGCTAGGGAGGAGGCATCAAACAAAGCACCTAGGCCGTTCCCTCGAGTTGGAAAATTTACTAACTACACTCCACTCACCCTCCCCATCGTGGAAGTCTATCAACAAATAGCTGAGAAGGGAATTCTTCCAAAGCCCCGACCACTCAAGGACCGCACAGGTGGAAACAAGAACCTTTATTGTGATTACCATAAGGGATATGGCCATCAAACACAGGACTGTTTCGACCTGAAGGATGCATTAGAACAGGCGATAAGGGAAGGAAAGCTAGCAGCGTTCTCCCATCTCATCAGGGAGCCGAGAAGGCGTTATCGCGATCAGGACGAGGAAGGCAAGATACGCTCGGCCAAGCGGCGACAGGAGCCCGAAGACAGAGACCATGGCCTCACTGTGATAAACGTAGTAACGGCAAAAAACACTGCACCAAAGTCCCGGTCGGCACAAAAGAAAGACGCCAAGGTTCTCGCGATCTCATCTCCACCGGTGCAGAGTACTAAAAAACCCCCATCCATTTCTTTCGGCCCAGAAGACCAATGGTTCAGCGACGCCCCGGAAAACCCCCCCATGGTCATAACGGCCAGAGTGGGAACCGGCCTCGTCAAACGGATCCTTGTCGACACTGGAGCTGATTCAAACATCATGTTCCGCAACGTGTTCGACGCACTGGGGCTGAAGGATGCCGACCTGACGACTCACCAGCACGGGGTTATCGGGTTAGGCAACCACTTCATCAAACCAGATGGAGTCATTTCCCTACCGATCTCGGTGGGACAGGTGCAAGGCCGCAGATCGGCGATGGCCGAATTCGTAATCCTCCGAGACTCTACAGCCTACAACATCATCTTGGGAAGAAAAACAATCAATGATTTTGAAGCCATAATCAACACCAAGCTGCTAGTTATGAAGTTTGTCACCGATGATGGATCCATAGGGACCGTAAGAGGAGACCTCGAGACGGCGGTCGCTTGTGACAACGCCAGCCTCTCCCTCAGAAAGAAGTCCAAGGAAGCATCTGGCGTATTCCTAGCCGACCTTGATGCCAGAGTAGAGGACAAGCCGAGGCCGGAACCAGAAGGGGACCTGGAGAAATTTAGCATCGGTAATGAAGGGGAAAAGTTCACATTCGTTAACAAGAACCTCCCACATGAGCTGAAGGAGCCTTTGATCGAAATGATAAGGGCCAACAGGGACCTGTTCGCATGGACACCAGCCGACATGCCGGGAATTGATCCACAAATCATCTCACACCACCTAGCCGTCAAGCCGGAAGCACGCCCAGTGGCTCAACGGAGGAGAAAGATGTCGGCGGAAAGAGTAGAAGAGGTAGCCAAGCAAACGGCCGGCCTCCTAGAAGCAGGCTTCATACGGGAAGTGGACTACTCGACGTGGCTCTCAAATGTGGTATTGGTGAAAAAACACAATGGCAGGTGGAGAATGTGCGTGGACTACTCTGACCTTAACAAAGCATGCCCCAAAGATTGCTTCCCCCTCCCCAACATAGATGCACTCGTCGACGCCGCGGCGGGGTACCGGTATCTGAGTTTCATGGACGCCTACTCTGGTTACAATCAGATACCGATGCACCGACCAGACGAAGACAAAACGGCGTTCATAACGCCAGGAGGAACTTTCTGCTATAAGGTAATGCCATTTGGCTTGAAAAATGCGGGGGCGACATATCAAAGGCTGATGAACAGGATATTCCACGACCTCATAGGGAAAACGGTTGAAGTTTACGTGGACGACATCCTGGCAAAAACAACACGACCTGACGACCTCCTAAACGACCTGGCAAGTGTATTTGCGTCCCTCCGTCAACATAGTATGAGGCTGAACCCCCTCAAGTGCGCCTTCGCCATGGAAGCCGGCAAGTTCCTGGGATTTATGATAACTCAGAGAGGGGTAGAAGCTAACCCGGAGAAATGCCAGGCAATACTTCAGATGAAGAGCCCGGGCTGTATTAAGGACGTACAGAGGTTGGCAGGGCGATTGACATCACTTTCCCGGTTTCTCGGAGCCTCTGCGACAAAGGCCCTGCCATTTTTCAACCTCATGAAGAAAGGGATGACGTTTGAGTGGACACCCGCATGCGAAGAAGCCTTTCAACACTTCAAGGAAATCCTGGCGGCACCTCCCGTTCTCGGGAAGCCAAGGGACGGGGAACCACTATACCTATACCTCGCTATAACAAGCGAAGCCCTGGCCGCAGTACTAGTACGGGAGGACGGGAAAACCCAACAGCCAGTCTACTTCATAAGCAGGGCCCTGCAAGGAGCAGAATTAAGATATAGCAAGTTGGAAAAGCTAGCCTTAGCACTCCTAACTTCCTCGAGAAGGTTAAAACAGTACTTCCAGAGTCACCAAGTGGTCGTCAGAACGGACCAAGGGATCCAGCAAGTTCTCCAAAAACCCGACCTGGCGGGAAGAATGATGACTTGGTCCATCGAACTCTCTCAATACGACATACGGTACGAGCCCTGGCAAGCCATCAAGGCGCAGGCCATTGCGGATTTTTTGGTTGAAGTAACAGGAGACCCAGGCGAAGACATGGGCACACGGTGGAAGCTCCATGTGGACGGAGCCTCCAACCAGACCTTCGGAGGTGCCGGGATCATCCTGGAAAGCCCGAATGGGGTCGTATACGAACAGTCGGTTAGATTCGAGTTCCCCATCTCGAACAACCAAGCAGAATACGAAGCCCTCATAGGAGGCTTGACCCTAGCAACAGAGGTCGGTGCAAGAAGGCTGGAAGTATGCAGCGATTCCCAAGTCGTCACTTCCCAAGTAAACGGCAGCTACCAAGCCAAGGACCCCTTGTTGCAGAAGTACTTGGAAAAGGTCAAAAGCTTGAGCCAAAAGTTCGAAGAGGTCACGGTCCAGCATGTACCCAGAGAAAGGAACACACGAGCAGACCTCCTATCAAAATTAGCCAGCACGAAGCCAGGAGAGGGAAACCGGTCTCTCATCCAAGGCATGACAAGGGAACCAGCAATTGCACTACACATAACAACCCTAAGTTCTTCATGGCTAGACCCCATCACCAACTACCTAGAACATGGCCAAGTCCCTGGTGATGAAAAGGATGCGGTGAAATTAAGGAGAGAAGCGGCCAAGTACGCCGTCATCCAAGGACAGCTGTTCAGGAAAGGGCTTAGCCAACCCCTACTGAAGTGCCTACACCCCGACCAGACGGACTATGTCCTCAGGGAAGTCCACGAGGTCTGCTGTGGGCACCACATCGGAGGCAAAGCCCTAGCAAGGAAATTAATCTGAGTTGGGTACTACTGGCCGTCGATGATGGCAGATTCCAAAGACTTTGTCAAAAAGTGCATAAAGTGCCAACAGAACGCCAATTTTGCCAAGGCACCGGCCTCCGAGTTAAGCTCGCTGACGACCTCCCGGCCGTTTGCTCAGTGGGGAGTCGACCTCTTAGGGCCCTTCCCGGTCGGCCCTGGGCAGGTCAAATATCTCATAGTAGCAATTGATTACTATACCAAATGGATAGAAGCCGAACCACTGGCTAGCATATCCTCAGCCAATTGCAGAAAATTCATGTGGAGGCAGGTGATAACACGATTCGGGATACTAGAAGTCGTCATCTCGGACAACGGCACACAATTTACTGACAAGAAGTTCACAGAATTTCTCAACGGCCTGGGTATAAGGCAAAGGTTCTCTTCGGTAGAACACCCTCAGACGAACGGACAAGTGGAGTCCGCCAACAAGGTTATCCTTTCAGGGCTAAAAAAGAGGTTGGACAATAAAAAGGGTGCTTGGGCCGACGAGCTAACATCGGTCCTCTGGTCTTACCGAACAACCGAGCAATCCTCCACCAAGGAAACTCCCTTCCGACTAACGTACGGGGTGGATGCAGTAATACCCGTAGAGATCGGTGAACCGAGTCCGCGATTGCTTTTGAAAGGAGTAGAGGAAACTGTAGAAAAGGACCTGATAGATGAAGCCCGGGAAATGGCCCATTTGACGGAAACAGCGCTAAAACAAAGAATAGCTCTGCGCTACAACACCAAAGTGCTCAAGAGGGACTTTCAGCCTGATGACCTCGTCCTGAGACGGAATGATATCGGCCTGCCGACCCCCGGAGAGGGCAAGCTAGCGGCAAACTGGGAAGGTCCCTACAGAGTCAAAAAGGTGATGGGAAAAGGAGCCTTTAAGTTAGAAAGGCTCGATGGCAAGGAGGTCCCGAGGACATGGAACGCGGACAACCTTAGAAGATTCTACTCCTAGAAGACGGAACGACATGCCGGCTAATCTAGCTAAGTAGTCAATTTGTCGTTTATAGTAACTTTCAAGTCCTTTATGTGGTTACCGAATAAGATATACTTGTGCAAATTCTCCACCATATTTTATCTCCGTTTTTCAGATAAACCATCCCGTCGTGATTAACAACGACGTGCGACCCGGGACTGATCACCCCGGGAGGTCGTCAACCACCGTTGTAACAAATAACTACACGAAAAACCACGGGCCGCCGGTCTAAACGACTTCAAACCAAAAACGGTTAATAGGAACAATAACACGATCAGGCGAATAAACGACAAATATAAACCAAAACGGTTAGAAACGATAACGCACTCAGACAAATAAAAGGTTTATCGCGACAACACGAGCAAGCGACCAAAAAAGGTCATCGTTCACAAGCCAAAAGTAAAACGGCTAACATCAAATAGTCCACAAAGCCAAAAACGGCAAAGACTAAAATAGTTTACAAGTCAAAACAAAACGGCTAAACAGGAACTATAAACAGAAGGATCATTTCATGGAGGCATCGACAACCTTGCCGTCATGGATAACCTTGCGGACACCAATCGCCGACGTGTCGAACTCAGGGGCAACAATTTTAACTTGAGCTTTAAGGGCTTCCTCGGTAGCCAGGATCGCACCCCTGCCCTGTTTGACGACGTCCTTGTACTTTGCCTTCCATGTCGACAGTTCGGCCTCCACGGCCCGCTTCTCTTCCTCAACTTCAGCCACACGCTTTTGCGCTGCGGCGACCTGACCTTCCAGAGCCATCTCACGCTCGACCAAACGTTCAATCGTCGCGTCCGACTCTTTCTGTTTCTTCTCGGCAGCTGTTAACTTTTGTTCGGCAGCGGTCGCTTTCTGCTCAGCGGTGGTGGTTTTCTTCTCGGCGGCATCCAACTTCTCCGAAGATTGAGTCAACTGCTCCCGGAGAGTTTCCACTTCACCTTTTAATTCATTGTTGGCCTTCCCACTAGCCTCCAGCCTTCTGCGGAGGGACTCCATCCCGGACAGCTCAAACTCAGCCTTCCGGGCTATCACAGCACCACGCAGAAGTGTTCGGTACATCCACCTCGCTTGCCCGGCAAGGGAAGACTCGTGGAAGTACTCCTCGGTGCCAGGGATTAGTTGGGTATCTATAAAGTTGCTTGCATCGAAATTCCTCTCCATGACGGTGAGGACCCCCTCGGGACTAGAAGACGCCTTCCTTTTCCTTTTAGGGGTGGGGACGACCACCTCCACGTCATCGTCAGGGGCAGACGTCGAACCCCCTTGACCTACCACTTCGCGAGGAGGAGAGGCATGAACCGCTTTCTCGACCTCGACCTGGGCAGCTTGGGTCGAGGTCCCGGTTCCCCCAACCACGCCCTCCTGCCCTGAAGTAGTTTTGTCCTCCGGAGGAGCTGTAGACGTCTCAGCAGCAGATTGGTCATTATCCTCTTCATCATCACCGCCGCCAAGGAAAGTCTGAAACAAGTCGGGAAGACCCGTCACCGACGCAGACATATCCACTGCAAGAAAACAAAGAAGGTCGGTTAATCGTCACACAATATCAACAAAAGGGAAAAAGACAAAGGGAAAAGTGAAAAGCTTCTCACAAATATAATTATGGCCGGACTCCCGGTCACCCATGAGGAGATGGGGATTTACCGGGTTCTTCCCAAAAACTGCGTTTAACACCTCGGCAATCTGCTTATCTACTGCCGACATGCTTCTATAGTTTACCTTAATAAAACTATTGGCCCCTGCCCCGAAACTCCAATAAGTCGGGATGAGCCGTACCCCCTCCAAAGACAACCAAAAGGGGTGACGACCTTTGGCCGGGCGGACCTTAAAATACTTGTCCTTAAACCCATGGTAAGAATCTTCGAACAAACCGAAAATTTTCCGACCCTGGGCAGCCCGGAAGGACATGAACCCTTTTCTATGTTTCCCCTCCTTGGAAGGGTTTGTGAGGGTGAAGAAAAAGAGGAAAACATCCACGGACACCGGCAGTTCGAGATATTCACAGACCATCTCGAAACAGCGGATCGAGGCCCAGCTGTTCGGATGCAACTGCGACGGTGACACGAAAATTTGGTTTAAGAGCGCCATTTGAAAGGCTGAGAACGGAATGCGAACTCCGACTTGAGTGAACATGGCTTTGTAGAACCAAATCCAGTCGGCGACCTGGCGGGGTTGGAAGTTGATTTCGTACAATCGCTCGTGAGGAGCCGGGACGAAAACGTCGTAATTGGCCTCCTCGTCGGTCCCGCCGACAAATACCCGGCTTGTCGGAACTCGGTGAGCTCCTCCTCGCCCATTTGATTGGGTGAATCCCTTATATCAGAGACGACCCAAGCATATTGGTCGTACGCCGCGGGGTTAACGGATGCCCGGGAGACCGTGCGAGCCATACCTACATGGGGGTACCATCCAGTTAGTCTAAGAGATCGGTTGCTCAGGCCGAACACAAACACTACCCCCACGACTTCCCGACTAAAGCCAATCAAGACTAAATGGCGAAAAGAACGAGAAAAAGCCTACCCTGGAATGGTACTTTCCCCCCTAACACGTCTACTCGCAACTAAAAGGCTACACGGTAACTTCAAAGAACCAAGCAACAAGCATACAGAAATAATGCATAAAAAAGGGATGATTCAAAAGTTACCTGAATTGATAAAAGAAGGATGAAGTTGCGAATCTGGGAAAATGCAAGAAGCACGAACGGAGGCACCACAGCAACACCTTGTAGCATGGAGGAAGAAAGGAAGAATAGGGAGTGTGAAAAAAGTGTAGAAACATCGAAATCGATCGTTTAAAAACGGCCTCCAGAGCGCGAAACTCCTGGGGGCAAAATAGTCTTTTCAAACGGGGTTTTTTCACCCCATTATGAGCATTTAATGCTCGGCGAAGGAAACGAAGCGATGAAACGGTTGTTTGAGCAACCAAGAGACGCGCGTTGGGGGCACATCCTTCCCACGAGCGGCCGACCAGACGAGATGCGAGACGACACGCCATTGGTAGCTCCCACGACTACCATTGGCGCGTGGGGGCACTGTTACGGCCCGGTCCAAAATCAGCGCGGGTCGACCCGACCCAAGCGATACCCGACCCGGACGCGCGCCCTCCAACCGACCCGGACACGCGTCCTGTACGGCTCACACACGGCCGCTGGGCAGCGTCCTTGGGAATATGGGCCTGTCCCATGAGGGGCCCACTACTGACATGTATATAAGGGAAAGATTGGCTCTTCCCCCGAGGTACGTCACATCTTTTCAAGCCTTTATTCTGCTCGCCTGCACATTGCTGACTTGAGCGTCGGAGTGTCTTTGCAGGTGGCACCCCCTCTTCATCATTTCTCCACAACAAGTGCTCGGCTACTCGACTACCCGTGAGCAGCGCGACCCAAGCCAAGGCATCCTCCCCCCTACATCTATCCACCCGACCTGTTCGGAAACCGACCGACGAACAGAAACAATTGTTGAAGAAGACACACATAGTGTGCCAAGTTCAGAACCCACACTTGGGCTTAGTACTCCACATTTCAATGACGGTGCTGGAAAATTCCTCATTGAAGCATTTATTAACAAATAAAGGGGACATGAACTCAATGAAGAGATTGAAGAGTATATCACTGATGATGCATCGGAACCAAGTGCAGTAGAAACAACACCGACTTCCGATCTACCACTAGTCACGATGGAAATTCTACTTGGTCAGAGTTACTGCATGAAGACACCCTTAGTTAGGTTGCGCGACTTTGTTTCTACTGCCATGATATCAATAAGCCCTATTGACCAACCTCCCTCTCCATCAAAATCCTCATATATGTCCTATCCTATACAAAATTTTGTAAATTATAATTCTTTTTCTAAATAACATCGTAGTTTTTTTCCTCTATCCAGATAGAAGAGGAGCCCTTATTTTTCTCACAAACAGTTAGAGATGAGTGTTGGCGCGAAACTATGTCCCAAAGAATTCGTGCGCTTCAAATCAATGACACTTGGAAGCTTACAACCCTTTCCCCAGGAAAGAAACCAATGGATGTAAGTGGGTTTATAAAATTAAATACAATTCTGATGGGACAATAGAGAGATTCAAAGCAAGACTGGTAATTATGTAAAATAATCAAGTGAAAGGCTTGGATTAGAATAAAACGTTTTTCCCAGTGGTGAAGATGGTAACAATTCACACAACACCCGCAGTGGCAGCAGTCTAAGATTAGAAACTCCACCAGATGGATGTCCACAATGCATTTCTTCATGGAGAGCTTGATGAGGACGTTTACATAAAGCTTCCCCTTGGTTTTCAAGTGCCTCAATAAGAACTGGTCTGTAAACATCAAAAATATCTCTATGGCCTGCGGTAGGCTCCACGTTGCTGGTTTGCAAAATTTTAATATGCGCTTCTTCGATATGGTTTTCAACAATCCCCAAAGGACCATTCCTTTTTAGCCTTCGCCACAATAGCATGCAATTGGTAGTTTTGGTGTATGTTGATGACCTTGTAATTGCAGAAAATAATAGTACTGCAATTCAACATTTTAAGGAGTATTTACACAAATATTTTCACATGGAAGATTTAGGCCGGCTGAAGTACTTCTTGGGGAGTTGAGGTTACCAGATCTCAGACTAGAATCTTCCTATACCAAGAAAAATATGCTTTGAACATAATGACCAAATCAGGACTTCTAGGTGCTAAGCCTGTAGCAACACCGTGGGAAGAGAATCATCATTTGGGGTCAGCTACATATTTTCTTTTATCTGATCCTAGCATATATCGTTGGCTTGTTGGAAGGCTGATTTATTTGTGTTTTACTCGACCTGATCTAACCTATGGTGTTCACATGTTATCCTAGTTCATGCAAAATCCACGTACCGAACACTGGCAAGCTGCTTTACGTATTGTAGGCTAAAGGAACACCTGTGAAAGGAATTCTTCTCCCACGAGAAAATGATTTGCAGCTCTATGGATGGTGAAACTCCGATTGGGCTAGTTGTCCACTACTTATTCGCAAGTCAATCACAGGGTGATTCATCCACCTTGGTCCTCTGCTGAGGTTGAATATCGTTCAATGGCTCAGACAACAAAAGAGTTGAAGTGGATTAAAGATATACTCTCCTCTTTATACGTGTCGCATCATGTCCCTATTTGTCTCTATTGCGACAATCAAGCTGCTCTTAACATTGCTAAAAATCCAGTTTTTCATGAACGCGAAACACATTAAAGTAGACTGTCATCTTGTTCGGGATGAGATCGTGCATCAACGCCTCCTTCCATCTTATGTTCTCACTCACACTTAGTTGGCCTACTTTTTTAACTAAAGCTCTTCGTGCCAAAAAGTTTGAAGTAATATTGGTCAAGTTGAGCATTGAAGACTTACATGCTCAACCTTGAGGGGGTATTAATGGATAATAAAGTATAGATACAATATTATTTGAATACTCTCGTGTATATTACTAGGATAGAAAGTTATGTATTCTAATTTATTAGGATCTTAAATTATGTCTTTTAAGATAAAAAAGATTTGATATAATTTTATGTGTCATGATTATTAAAAAAAGAGGTTGAAACAACTTATTTTCTACACTTAATTTTGTATTCTTCTTTGGCAAATGTCTTTGCTATTTCTCATAATTTTAATTTGTATGTTAGTTATTTTAGATTTTCAATTATACATGTTCCAATTGGTACACCATTCGAAAATGTTCTTTTAAGTTGAATTTTGGTTGTTCTTCTGATGTGATCTTTTGTATATTCATATTCATTGTTTAGGAATTTTTTTGATGTGTTTTAAATTTAGAATTTTTAATAATCAATTTTTAACCTGAGATAAATAAATATGATGCATTTTTAGGTTTAAATATTCTAATATAGGTATCTCACTTTTTTTAATGTTATTTTTAGTGAAATTTTAAATATTTTTCTAGTATTAGGTTTTTTATATTATTTGGATGATTAATGCCAACTAATAATGGATAGTGATTCATGCATACAAAATTTTTCCTATCAAGCTTTCTGAACATTTTCTCATAACAATCTCGAATTCAATGTGATAATCAAAAGCGTAATACAACAGTTCACAACTTCACATATTTTAAACTAGTTTTGTAAAATTAAGAACTAAATTGAATTACTTATAATGATGGCATATTAATAATAAGTGAACAACTTATATTGCGATACATGAATAAATTACATTCTATTACGTGACACCATGGTTTATGTCAACATATTACATGTTACTGAGTGATACATTATTACTCCATTACACTTAGTCAAAACATGTTATGATACATAGTATCGATAGTCCAAGACAGTGTACCATTGCACCATATCGTTAACGAAAAATATTCGAGGGCATAACTTAATAAACAAATATAAATTTTGGAGACTAAATTAAAATTTTAGAGAAGGTTGAGACGCAAGTGTAATTTCAAGACCAATATGAACATTAACTTCCCTATTATAAATGGGTCATTTTAACATTAATCCAATTCCACATTCATGCCTAATACCTAAGACCAGTATGAACATATATATATATATATATATATATATATATATATATATATATTGGTGAATTATAAGATACAGATATAAGTTTACAGGTGTTTTCTTTAATAGGATGAAAGAGAAATTAATAAAAGTAGAATCCACATTTTAAATAACAATAAAATAATAAAAAATAACTATAAATTCTATTTATATTCTCTCGCTATACCACCCTAATCTGTATAGTAAAATATTTGGATTAAATTTGAGTTAACTCTTAAAGTGGTTTTTGAGGTTCACGAAATATACTAATTTTATCGCTAAATTACCAATGCACTCTTTATGTCTCTGAAATTGAAAAAAATATACTTAGTTGATCCCTTATCTCTTTTCCGGCTAATTTTGTAGCCCTTGACAATGATATGATAGTGACATGCCACACTGAAGTGTGTAACGGTTAGATGTGCTGACAATTGAAAATCTTTTACCCAATTTGATCCCTTGTCCCTTTTTTAACCCTAATTGCAGTAACACTTCATCTTCTTCTTCTCTATTTGTTCACCATCATTCTTCTTCTTCTACTTCTTCTTTGTTGCGCAACATCATTGCAGTTTGGAATGATGAGCATAGGGTGGCAGCCACACCCACACAGCTCTAGTACCTGCGAAACTTGCTCTGACTTGGATGAAAAAGCAGGACACAAACTCAGTAAAAAATGACAAATTCAGTAATCAAAATCAGAAAATAAATCAACAAATTCAGTAATAAAAAAAATCATTAAAATGGGGGCTGGCGAAAAATTCAGCACAAAAACAAATTTTGGATTGACGCCTACCTGCAAAAGTAAGGCGATAGTAACGAACAGAGGCAGCGATGTAAGGAGAACATAGGAACAGAGACGCCGGAGAGAGAAGTGGCCGCCGTGTAGGTGTGTGAGTCTAAGAGAGAGACTTAAGAAAGCAAAACAGCAGTGGTGAGACTGGGAGAAGAGAACAGAAGCAGTGCCGCGCGAGAGCAGAGTAGCGGCGATCAATGCAAAGCGACAGCAGCCACAGCACAACAGCGGCGGCGAGACTCGCTCTGGTACCTGTTGAGGAGGAGGAGGAGGGACCAGGAACAAGATTAAAAAGAGGGACAAGGGACCAGGAACAAGGTTAGAAAAAGGGATAAGGGACCAAATTGGGTCAAAAGAATTTCAATTGCCAGCTCATTTAACCGTTACACACTTCAACGTGGCAATGAAATTGGCAAAAAATCAGAGATATAAAGAGCGCAATTGGTAAATCAGAGACAAAATTAGTAACAAAATTAGTAGTTTAGTACATTTCATAAATCTCAAACATCACTTTAGAATTTAACTCTTCAAATTTAAACAAATATTAAAATGGAAAATGGTTCACACAAGAAGAGATGAAAACTGGAAAGATACAAAGAATTCTATATAAAAACCGGTGTGTCAGAATACCAAAAAAAAAAAAAAAATCAGTGTGTCCTTGTTCAAGTCCCAAGGCAAGTAGGGTAACATTCGTGCGTTCTCCAGCATGTTTAACCCTTTGTTTTAATTTGCTTAAGCTAATAACTAAATCATTATATTCAACGTGGAAGACAAATTCAATCCTATGAAAATAAAATTGTCAATATAATAATAAAATAAGTCACACAAATATTTCTCAAATCGAAATTGAAGTGTAGGATTAAACATGTCTCATCTTTTTCTCTCTGATTCCTTATTGAGATAGTATCTTTACAGAATTCATGAACAAGTGAAACATATTGATGAATATACCATGAATTATGGCATTAAAAAATTTCCTGGAGAGTCTATCATCACTTTTATTTGACTAACATGGCCAAATCTCCATTAAATTGATATATGCTACCTCTCTGGTGAAGTCAAAGTCAAACTAGACCAACCATGCTAAGATAAAGGGGATCAGATTCGCAAGAAAAATCCTTGTCATCTAACCCCAATAAAAAACAAATGATATAGGATAGTCATGCATGATGCATAACCTGAAGCATGGGACAAATGACGGTTTAATTTCTGTTTTCATTTTCTATTTTCATTTAGAGTTTTATATATTCAGAATTTTATGGACAAAAATAGTTGAAAAATCTTGTGGATTTTATTTGGTTTGTGATTATTTATTTTAAATTTATTTTTATTGTCGTTAGAATTTTATGAAGGAAAAATGAAAACAGAAAACATTTTATTGTTTTACTATTTTCATTTTTTCCATTATAAAATCCTTAAAAAATGAAACATGACATAAGAAAACCTTTTCACAAACCAAACATGCCATAAAATTCTGTTTTATGTTTCCATTTCTTGTTTTTGACTTTTTTTCCTTCACAAAACTAAAAAATGAAAACTAGAGAATTAATAGATAGTAAATATAAATAGAAACCAGACAGGTATAGAACAAGTCATCTGAAAGGTTCAACTGGTTCAGATTCTTCAAGAGAGTGTGCTGCCTGAAAACATTCTGCACCTTCAACAAATGCTGATTCTGTACCGTAAGCCTTGTGGAGAAGGCCAAGATTATACCAAGCAGAAGCACAAAATCTGTCGTGCCGCAGTGCGTCCATCAAAAAGCTTCTGACTGCAGGATTCGATTGATCACTGCAATGTCTAAGAACCATGGCAGTGGAGATCAAGCTGGGGACATGGTCAGGATCGATGTCCAAGGCATCGCGGAATGCTTTTAGAGCCTCCTTGTAAAGACCTTTTGCTTCATACATTTTACCTGAGGAATTCAACAAATAAACATTACATTAGATCCTGGGAAACAATTCGATATAATATTTATTACAATAGCATATGTTATTTGTTTTGGAAAGCCCTCAATCATACTTTGGAAAGAAGCTTTTCATTCTAATTTTTTACACAAACTATGATATTTGAGCTACAAATGTAAATCCAAACTAAAGGGGAATGCTCCACGGACCAAACTTTCATCTAAATATCATGAATATTATGCTGTATTACATTTTGATCTTATTTTGCACACTGAAATATGTTTACTGTGTGAAGACTTTGATTAGTTTATCATTCTTCTTCAGCAAAGCCTGTTCCCACTAAGTGGGGTCAACTATATGGATCAAAGACATCATTCCCTTCAAATGCAACCTTGTTTTACGTTGGCTGTCACAAACCTAACACAACCCAGCATGGTTCCAAAGACATCATTGCATCGTGGCCATGCATTGAGATGTGATATTGTTTTGCGTTGGCTATTGCAGACCGAACAACCCTCCTCATTTTTCCGGACTTGGGACCGGCTATGTAAACATAGGCCGAGTTAGATAAGTTTATTATTATAATATAAAAAGTTTGAGGAAAGGTTAATTTATTCCGTTGTTTTATACATTTTTACTGTTCTTTACTTGTACTCAAGCTACTCTTGTAACAATCCGGGAGTAATGGCATTATAGCATATTAGCATGCCCTTACAGTACCATGCTACACAACAATATATGCTGATTATTTGAATTAATCATAATCTGTTAGGGAAAGTTCAATTGCGGATTAAAAATTAATTAAAAAGAAATTTTAAAAAACCTCAAAGGAAAACGCTCATATATTTACCTATTGCATGACATCTAGTAGAAGAGTATAGTTTGATGGCCCGAGATTTTGAAAGGCAGGCCTCTGCGTCACGCCACTGTGAAAGACTGATGTATACATAAGCAAGATCATGCCATACTTCAACTTCCAAATTCCTAATCTGATCTCTTTTGTCCTGTCACCAATGGTATGGAAAAGGGTAAGGAGCTTAAAGCAATATGACTATGAAAAAGTATATTTGGGACTGGTAAAAATTAAGAAAACAAACCTTAAATAGCTTATTGCGAGAACCAAAACTTTTACTATGAACTTGAAGAACAGCAAGAAGCTGAGTGTATGTCTCAATGGCACTCTTTAACTGGCCCTGAGCGATCTGAAGTTTCGCCTTTGTTCGTAACAAATCACCTTGATCCCATTTCCCAGTCTGATCCAAAGCAGCATTGATAATAGATTCGGCATCCAAGAACCGCTTTTGTGCGGATAATACCCTAGATAACAGTAACCAACCTTTAACATTAGAGCCAACTTCAAGTTTTACAATGCACTTAGCATAATGAAGTGCAGCATCCAACTTCCGTTGCTCAGCATATTCTAAACTCAGATGGTATAATACAACAGGGTCTTCCATTCTGCTCAATTTGCAGGCAGTTTCAAGGGTATGAAGTGCCTCAGATTGTCTCTTAACCCTCTCAGCATCAGAAATGGCCAATTTCGAGTATGCAGAAAGTGAAACACCAAGTAAGAAATTGGCCAAATTTTCTAACTGATTACATCTTCCATCCAAGTTCTCAAGTGCCATCCGAGCAAAGCTTACCCCAGGGTCTTTTGTAACACTGAAGTTCTCGCAACAAATCTTAGAAGCCATTAACAAACTTGGAACATGTCTTGGGTCCTCTCTATTACTCAGCAGTTTTCTAAGAAGATCCAGCGCTTCCACGTTCTTCCCTGCTCCATAATAACAAAGAGCTAAAGCATAGAACCTCTCCTTTCTATGGATAGTCCCAGGAAGCAATTCTTCCAATTGATTGGCTAAAATCATCAAATCTCCAGAAACAGATAGAGCAAATGAAAGGTGGTCCAAAATTGAAGGATCCCACTCAATTCTATTTAGAGTGACTTTTCTTAGCAAAATCATTAAAAGAAGTATAGCCTCTTCAATGTTGTTTCTAGGCACAAACGATCCGTCCATTTGGGAACGAAGATCAGGTGGCATTGCTTCCCCGCCACTATATAGAAGAAAAAGAGCAAATTCTTTCTGAATCTTCGCTATCGTCTCTGCATCAAGATTCCATTCATGAAGGAGTGCTCGCCGGTAAGACAAAATAGCTTCTCGTTGACAATCAGCAAGTTTCCATAATTCCGGAAGTAGCTCAACTGCCTTGCTCAAAGTCTCCTGCAATTTACATTCAGCACCAAAGTTATCAGGCAATCCTTCAGGTAATGAAGATTCCACTATGTCCAGAATAACTTTGCAAGATTGGGCAGCTTCTGCAAGAATTATTTGAAAAATATATTAGATTAAATCATAGTTTCTTATATAGTTGAACCAATCCACTTTTTTTTTTTTTTTAAACAACAAAATTGAAAAGGGGATCTCACTGTGCTTGACCCAAGGATCTCTAGGCTGTGAAGGTCAAGCACAGAAAGTGGATTATTTAACATATTAACAACTCAGGTAATGCACTATATTAGGGGTTGAAGTTGAAGGAACGGTAAAACCTAGAAAGATATTATGTCTCGTTGTAATAGGAATCAACTCCACAGGAATATTTTGCATAGCAAACGATTCATGAAAATAACAATACAAGTGTGCCTATGCAATTTGCTTACTCTTTTAGCTTGTTCAAAGAGCCATGTCAACACCTTGTCATAATAACTTAAATCAATATTTTCATTATTAAAGTTATAGAAGCCCTAGCAAAAAATGAAAAGGCAGCCCTTTGCAAAGCATATGTGGTTGATTCTACAACTTGAACTTGTCCTTGAGGTCATACCGAAACAATTCAACCAACCCATATGTTCCTCAAAGTGAAAGTAAAGTTAAAAAGTGAAAGCAACGAGCAAAACCTTTAAATTAAAACAATCACTGAATATACCTTTAAACCTTCCAAGAACCTGCAAAGATTTTGCTTTTAGGAAGACAGCTTCCAACAATAAGGCAACAGCATGTACAGACATTTGCTGTTCATCATTATTCTGGGAATATCTCTTACGCCGTTCTCGGCTTTTGGAAAGGGCATCTTTAATCTTGGGAGTCACAGAAACTATATCTATTCCTTCAAAGACATGTAAAGCCGCTACTAAATTTCCCTTCTGATATTCATATCTTCCTAACAGAGCTCTAGCTTCCTGCAGATTACAGACATATTTACTTAAATATTAACGGCAGCAATAACCACTAATTTTAACAAGAGGATCACAGACATGCACAACTTTAATATTCAAACTAAATATTGCTAAATAGCTAGGGAACATCAATTCCAATAAAGAGATCATCAGAAAACTACCTGCATTAGCTATGTTCTGAAGAAACCACTTGATTGATATTATATTTTAATTAAAAGAATTTAGGATAAAGAATTCAATCAAACTACAATAATTGGTCTTACTTAAGATTTGATGGGCTCAAGGCGCCTGTAGTGCAACCCCTTATGCTAGATGCAGTTTTGAGAAACAATAAAGAAAGTTGCACCTTTGCCAATTAGCTATAGACCTATAGCTTTTGGCTTAACGGTAAGTGCTTGATCCAACAACTATGAATTCTGTGAAGAATTCATTCAGATATGCAATAAATACAAGCATACATACAGTTTAGAGACTACAAGTAACAACTATTAATAACCTACCTACCATGAAGAATCTATTCAGACAACAACAACAACAACAACAACAACAACAACAACAACAACAACAAAGCCTTGTCCCACTAAGTGGGGTCAGCTACATGAATCAAACGACGCCATTGAGCTCTGTCATGTATCATGTTTACATAGAGACCGTTTACATGTAGACTATTCAGACAAGCAAGAAGTTATTTTGTGCACAGGAAAGAAACATTTAGTTGCTTCATGGCATCTATATACACTCTCCCTAGGACCTAAATCATATACGGAACAAATTGGTAAATTCCAGTTCTCAAAACCATAAATGGCAAGGTATTTTGATGAAACCAACCTCATAGTTCAAGACACCACTCTCGCGTAAGGATGATTCAGCTTCCTCTATATTGCCAGTGTCAGGCTTCTTGTTGCCAATTTGTCCACCAAGGCAAGAATGACCACTTGCTGAGCAGTCACTGGTCGCAACAGATTCTGACGACGGAACCATTTCAACTGCTCTTCCTAATGGCTCCCCAGACTGTAGGCACCTCATTATCTTCCTTCAAACTCCTCCTTCCTGATTTCGACTATTGTCCCAAGTCTAATGCTGCTCCCCATATGCAACCCATCTTTTCTAGACTAAAAAATCTGCCGGAAGAAAACAGTGAAACAGAAATGTCACACATGCAAAGTCAACACAGGACTTTTAAGCTATGTTTGATTGAGGTAAAAATGCAGTGGAAATTTATATGCCTAAAAGCAATGTAGATTATGCAACAACCAAACATGCCCTTACAGTCATGCATGTAGATTATGCAACAAGTGTGAAATTTTGAAACCAATTGTTCCTGAGAAGGCTAAATTCAATGTAATTGAAAAATCCAGAAAAGAAAAGCAAAAAAAAAAACCTAAAATTATAAAGTAAATGTAAACAAGCATAGTAGAAGTAGAATGAAAATCCGCAAAGCGCTATCCCATCAGGTAAAAGTAAAATTTGAACCAACCTCATCCAAAATTCCTCTCTGAATTCCGAAATCACATAAACCAAATTCATAAAATTGTAACCGACACACAGTAACTCAGCGACCGGAAATTTCAAAATCAGTAATTTGCTTCTGAATTCAGCTCAGAAAACCGTTCCAACCTTACAAACAAGCAAAAAGTTGGCACCCTTTTCAACAATTCACAAACGGAGAAAGGTCAAAGATAAAAGACAAATAATTTAAAAAAAAAAAAGACTTTCACCTTTTGAGTTCCAAGAGAGCAAAGCGTGTACTAGGAAGAAACATCCATTACTGAATTTGACCAATCAAATCCGAACTTTGAATCATGGAAACAATCAAAATGCAAAGCATCTAAAAAGTCTAATCATAAACCTTCCCTTCTAATAGTTATTATTTACCATATAAAATCCTTATCCCTTTTTCTTTCTCGTGTGATATTAATAAATATTATTAAAATGAATAAAATTGGAGCACAGAATCGATGATAAATGAAAGAAGAAGAGAAACGGAAGAAGATCTCACAGCAATTCCAAATTCCAATTGGTTTAGTGTTTGGTGTTTACGTTGTTAGTATGTTGGTTGTTGGGGTCCAGTGAAGTCAAGTGGGAAGCTTCATATACGGGGAAGAGGGTGAATTAGATGCCACGTGTCATTTGGTGCCGACTCTCATTTAAACTCCCATTAACTACATTTATCACGCTTTCACACATATCAATTATCATCGCTCCTTGTTAGGGGTGGAAAGTGGAAACTCTCGATCTCGATAAACAGCTTAAGTAATCTCCTTTGAAAAAGTAGTTTAAATAATAAATAATTATATTAAAAATAATTTATAAATAAATTATTTTATATTTAAAATTTTAATTTTAAAAATATTTAATTTTAAAAAAATATAATAAAAAATTTATTTTTTTAATTTTTTTTATAAATTTTTAAATAATTTTTTTAAAGTTACGATTTAATTTTAAAGTTATACCAAATATTAATACGATTATTTTTTATAAATAAAAAACTCAAAAATATTACTTTTAAAATTTTTTAAACGAACTTTTATTATATATTTTTAATAATAAATAATAAATCTGTCTGTGAAATAGTTAATAGATTTGAATTTAATCTGTAGTTTATTATTAATTTTTTTTGTTCTCAAATATTAAATTTGATTTTTTGTTTGAACTGAAATTTGTTGAAAGATCGGATAATTCTTTTAACAAAATTGACAATTAGAATATTTTTAAAATTTTAGTTTTACTAAAACATTACTTTATCAAATTTAATTTTTACAAAAATACCTAAATTTTTAAAGTACTTAAAATATGTAAACTATTTATAATAAAATAATAAATATAATATATTTATATATTTATTTATATTGGAATAAATTCAAACAAATTTGATAGACTAATAAAATTAATTTATAAATTTAAATTTGATTTATTAATAAATTTAGATTTTTAAAGTAATTTGGACTAAGACTATTATGTTACATGTCACATTAGTCTTTCATAGATTGCCTGGCCTATTTCATCTCTATTTTTTACAACACTTTGGATACACCAATTAAAATAGTTATTCAATTTTAATATAATAATTAAAATTATTTCTTAACTTTAAAATAAATTAAAGTAACTTTTAATTTTTTGAGAGTAAATCAATAAGTTTCTCTACTAGTCAATTAAAGTAACAAAAATCTATAAATTGTTAACTGTTAACGTGGCAAAATGTTAAAACAAAATTATATACATGACTGTCAAATTCCTACTGTTTGGTAACGTTTTTTTTTAGAACAATTTACTCAAATATATTATATAAATCGTGGGGTTTTAATATTATTTACGTTTTACCATAAAATACAAGTAAAATTATCGATTTACTATGGTGATAGAATATTGTTAAATCGTGGGATAAAAGCATGTGAACTTTTTTTTTTTTGGTAAGGCATGTGAACTTTTTTTAATATTGGACTAATGTGGTGTTAGACCTAAAAGTGACCCATCAGGCATGTACTACGCCATTGTGGGAGGTGGTAGCAAAACGGCTGCAACTCGTCGATGCCGTTTTGAGAAAAACGTCGATAATGTTTTGTGGCGAACATCAATAATGTTTTGTGTATGTATAACACGTGTAAACTTCATTCTCTCGCCCAAGTTTAACTTATTAAAACCATCTTCTTTTTCTCTCGTTTCTTCTTCTTTTTCTCTTCAACTGTCACTTTCTAAACAACCAACCTCTCATCCTACAACTACATAGCTCGGATAAGATTTAAATAAAGAGGGTAAATCACAAAAATAACCACTAAATACACGTTACTTATTTTTGTTGTTACTAGTTAGTAATTATAATTAATTTTTTATGCTGAAAGTAATAAAAAAATATATAATTTATTCATATTATTTTATTATTGATTAATATTAATTAAAAATAGTAGTTAATTGATTAGGACTAGTTAAAGAATATGATTTGTTATTGTAGCCGTAGTACTAGTGTTAGGTGAATCTATTTATTATGTAAAAGAAGAGTTGCAACACAGTAATAGTAGACTCCAACATCTGTCCATTTTTCAACTATTTTTTGTTCTCCAATTGACACCTATCCTTATTATTATGAAAATTACATTCCTATCATATATATAGATTGGTTATTACAAATCTTTTCTTTTTTTTTTTTCACTGTTGCAAGCTCTTTTTTTTGCAAACACAAATATAGGAGTAGGTTCAGTAATTTTCAACCTCAGTTAGAACTCTTACTTGGAGAAAGATTTTCGGGAGAGTCGTTTATCCAGTGGATTGTAGAGAGTGAATGGAGCGGCAATCCCAAAATCACCATTTAAGGGAAGAAAACGGAAATGCTAGCTTCTGATTGGATAATTAGGATAAACAATGAATTGAAAACTTATTGTGTCTGATGAAAAAAAGGAAAAGAGGCAGCAATATTTTCTTAAAATTGTAAGGTACTCCTTTTATCTATTGTGCTTAGCGTATGTTAGAGTATCAGCAATTCTGAAACGATGGAATTAACCACTGATAGTTTGCTTTGATTGGTTGATTGGGCTTAATCCCAGTATCCAACGTGTTTTAGTCGATTGAAAAATTTAATACGTTGGTTTAAACAATGATTTAATTTTGGCGCTACTTTGTGAAATTTAAAACCAGTATAACAACTTTTTCTATGACATAGTCTTTATATATTAGAAGTTGGTATCCCACCATGCACATAGCTTAGATTACTTCCTCTCCTCCGTATGGCTCTAACAAATGCTTTTACTCAAAATGTTGATCATGTTGCAGACATCAATGCAACAAAATTGGCCTAAAATTTAGTTGTTGGAGTTGTTCGTTTGTATGAAATTCCTAGCTCATGGAATCCCATAGATGTATGCAGTTTAGAGTTGGTGTTCTAGGATAAATGGTGTGTATCCAACTATTTATTTTAAGAATGGTCATATTAATTTGTGGAGTTTATGTATGTTAATTTGTGTGTGTATTTGTATGTATGCTTGTTTAGAGTGATTGTATACATTGCTCCATTTCGAAGGCAAATGTGTTGGTCTTTAAGACAGTTGTTCGTGAGTTTGGAATTTACTTAATGAGAAATTTCATTATTCAACCAAATTCAAAAGGTGTGAGGACAACTTCACACAAGTTCAAGCTGAGTTTTTACATAAAAACTTCTGTCAGTGTTCTCTCCATTGATACCTTTCAATTGAATCCTTTCCGATTCGTCTCCTTTACGGAAATTGAAGCAATTGATATTGTCAATTTGAATATCCTCCTAGGTAATATATTGATCAAATGATTCATAAAATCATTTGGCGGTTTATTTAGTTTTGTTATTTTGTTTGTGGATAACTGATGTTGTCTTTGTTGGTTTTTATCTCCATTATGTTATAGATTGCATTGGTCACGTTGTTGGAAAGGAAGATGCTAGACCAATGATTATAAAATCAAGTCAAGAAAGTAAATGCATGCCACTATACCTAAAGGATCTTGAGTAAGTCATTTGGCTATTTTCATTGGTATGTCATTAAGTTGTTGTTTCAGTTGTGGCTATTCTTATTGTTGTATGTTTTATAATATCGTAGGAAAAACAAGATCAAATGCACTATATTTGGTGAAATGATTGGCAAGTTAACTCCGTTTATCAATAAGGATGATGGTGAGCCACTGGTTTTGGTCGCTCAACTCTTCAAGCCAAATCAGTACCTCAATCAGATTAATGTTCAGAATAGTTTTTATGCCTCGAGAATGTTCCTGAACCTAATTTTCCTGATGTTGTTGCATTCAAGAATTGGTATGTAAACACTAAACATTAACCGTTCACCTTTTATACTAGATGTCGCTTCACCTTGTTTTTGATTCCATGCTAATACTATGTTATTTGCTCATGCCTTTTACAAACTGTTATGCACATTAAAAAAAATGCAATTTGGAGTCAAGTTGAAGTAAAAAGAAAATTGAAATAGAAATGTTATGAATCTTGAGTTTATGGTTTTGTAGTTTGATTATGAGGAGATTTTTTCTCCTGTTATGAGGATGTCATCCATTCGTGCTGTGCTTGGATTAGCAGCTTCTTTGATCTGGAGATTGAGCAAATGGATGTGAAGACAAATTTTTTTCATGGTGATTTAGACAAGAAGATCTACATAAACTAACCAGAGGGCTTTGTTGTTAAAGGAAAGGAAGATTTTGTGTGCAAGATTAAGAAGAGTCTTTATGGGTTGAAGCAAGCTCCAAGACAGTAGTATAAGAAGTTTGAATCTGTTATGGGGGAGCATGGTTACCGTAAGACAACTTCAGATCATTGTGTATTTGTGCAAAAATTTTCTGATGGTGATTTTATCATTCTTTCGCTTTATGTGGATGATATTTTGATTGTGGGCAAGAATACTTTGAGGATTAATGAGTTGAAGAAACAGTTGAGCAAGTTTTTTGCTATGAAGGACTTGGATCCTGCCAAACAGATATTGGATATGACTATTATTCGTTATAGAGATTCCAAGAAGCTTTATTTATCATAGGAGAAGTACATAAAGAAGGTGCTTCAAAGGTTTGGTATGAATGATGCCAAATGTGCTTCTAGTTCTTTTACTCCTCATTTTAAGTTGAGCACCAAGTAGTGTCCAACCATTGATGAGCAGAAACAAGTAATGGATGAAATTCTTTATGCCTCAGTTGTCGAAAGTTTGATGTATGCTATGGTGTGTACTAGACCAGACATTGCTTATGCGGTTGGTACTGTGAGTTATTTTCTCTCTAATCCAGGCAAAGAAAATTGGAATGTTGTTAAATGGATTATGAGATATTTCAAAGGTACAACTAACTTGAGCTTGAGTTTTGGTGGTGAGAAACCTTTGCTAGTTGGCTTTACTGATGCAGACATGGCAGGAGATATTGATTCTCGAAATTCTACTTCAGGTTATTTGGTCAAGTTTGTAGGGGAGCTATTTCATGGCAGTCAAGGCTACAAAAGTGTGTTGCACTTTCTACCACAGAGACAGAGTTTATTACAGCAACTGAAGCATGTAAAGAGTTATTGTGGATGAAAAAATTTCTTGTAGCACTTGATTTCAAACAAGACCGTTATGTGTTGTTATGTGATAGTCAAAGTGCTATTCATCTTGCCAAGAATTCTACTTTTCATGCAAGATCTAAACATATTGATGTTAGGTATCACTGGATATGGAATGTGTTAGATTTTAAGTTGTTTGAACTCGAGAAAGTTCACACTAATGACAATGGTGCTGATATGATGACAAAAGCACTGTCAAAAGAAAAGCTTGAAACATGTTTGATCGCTAGAATGGCGAGGGCCTCCACCTAGTCGAGAAGGGGGAGATTTGTTGGGGTTTTTTCTCTCCTTTATGAGGCCCAAGCCCAACATTTTGAGGGTGTCTCTTTGCACCCATTGTGCCACAATCCTAATCAAATTTTGGGGTCTTTTGAGAGTGTAAGAGTGTAGCCACAAAGTGAGAGAGAAGAGGGAAAACAGAATTCCCGTTTTTATGCAAAGCAGTAAATTTCAAATAATCATTTCTCATTTGTTCACCGTTGGATCAACTTAAAATTTGAACTGCATGTTTCTCTCATTTTGTTCTTCATTCTGGGCGGTAGAGATATTGATTGGAGGTTTTCTGTGGGAGAAATTGGCTTCGCAAGAGAGAAAATAGGTTTCCCATTTTTACATAGAGTAGCAATCTTTGAACAGCATTTTCTCATTCTTTCACCGTTGAATCAACGTGAAATTTAAATATAAAAATTTTTCTTATCTTGTTCTCTATTCTGAACAGTGAAGATTTTAATTGGAGGTCTGTAGAGAGAGAAATTGGCTTTAACAGAAGCCTTATTTTTTTTGGGTATATTTCATCTTGTTGCTTCTCATTTGTAAGCTTTGGTGCTTTGATTTTTTGGCTGGTTATATGCACGTTTTTGTGCTTTGTTTGAGACTCTCTTATACCTTATTTGATTATAGTGCAGCTATTTTATTGGTCTGGACGACCCGTGATTTTTACCTCTCACATTGAGTGGGTTTTCCACGTTAAAAGTTCGGTGTGTTCTTGTTATTGCCTTACTTGTTATATTTGCTTGTTCATAACTGCTGCCATATTGTGTTGTGAGTGCTTTCATATCGTTCTTGTGTTGGATATTTGTGTTGTTTCCGCTGCTAGACTCTTTCAAAGTGATCGAGTCACGGCTTCTTTTATTCAACTTCAACACTTTCCAATTCTAATTCAATCATAGATGAAGTCAAAATATATTATGATTGTCGGTATATATCTTCATGTGAGTCTGATTGGAGAATATTTACATTTGATATTCACTATAGAAGACTTTTAGTTGAACGGTTAAACTTTCACTTGCCCGATGAACAACCAGTTATCTTTGAAGATCAAGACAATTTGCAAAGAACTATTGATAAAGCAACAATTAAAGAATCCATGTTCATAGCTTGGTTTCAAGCAAACACAGAGTATGAGGCAGCTAGACAATTAACTTATAACAATTTTTCAACTGAATTTGTTTGGAAACACAGCCTTAGAATATGGGAGCCTAGGAAAACAAACACTGCTATTGGTAGATTATTCTTTGTCCCTCCATCTGCAGGCGAATTATACTATTTAAGAATGTTACTCAACATTGTTAAAGGGCCAAGAAGCTATGAAGAACTTCGATCTTTCAATGGTGTTGTTTATCCTACATTCAGAGATGCATGTTACGCGCATGGGTTACTTGATGATGATCAAGAATACATTGATACTATTGAAGAAGCAAGTCATTGGAGTTTTAGATATTATCTGAGAAAGCTGTTTGCAACTCTTTTGTGGTCAAATTCAATGACTTGGTCTGAAGTAGTTTGGCAGAAATGTTGGACTTTACTTTCAGATGGGATACTACATAATCATATAACTATGTTCAATTTACCAGGTTCGAACTTATTCTTTAATATCTACATTTATGTTGCTGGAACTTTCTTCATCAATTGTTCACATGATATCATTTATTATGTTGATATTAATATCAAAATTGTTGAAATTTTTTAGCAAATATAAATGTCACAATGTACAATCAAATGTCTTAAGGTGTTTTTATTCTGAATTTTCTAATACTCATGTTCAATTTTAATTGTAGATTTGGTTTTATCAGATGATGAATTATCAGAGCTTACTCTAATAGAGATTGAAAAAATATTTAACAGCAATGGCAAAACACTTCGAGAATATGCAACAATGCTATTTCCCAACATGGATAACATCCACAGCATGAGACGTGGCTCTTTGCAAAACAAATTAATATTGGATGAACTCCGTTATTATCGAGTTATGTTGGCTAAGCAACACAAGCAATTTTTATCACAAATGACAACAGAATAAAAATATGTATATGACCAAATCTGTAACAACCTACCACACAAAGCTTTATGCTTAAGCCGTAAAACAGAGGTAGTGTGGTATTACTACCTCTAATCAGAAAATATATACATAATAGTATCTGAAAAAGAGCAATATACGAGGAGCCTTGAAAAAAAGGTAAAACAAAATCGCAAAATAAAAAACACAATGCTCAGAGAATGAGATTACTTGCGTGCTAAGAAACCTAAAGTTCGTAGGTGTAAATAAACAAAAAGAGGGGATAAATAGTCAAGAATATAGAATAACTAGCTCCTATCTCAGCTTGCGAAGACAAGGCTGGCTGGAGAATATTTACATACATATATACGTATCCCAAGATACCCACAATACAAAGATAAAACCTTAACTCTCCTTAAACCTCTAAAAAGGACAAAATAAACAAGTTTCTTGGAGAGAAAGCTAAATACATATATACATAAGCTACATAGCAAAAGAACCCAGAAATCGCTCCGCTTCAGGAATCCAGACGCCTAGTGAGGTGCCTCTCGACCTGCTTCTGAAAACAACAATACACTATGGGGTAAGAACTGGAGGTTTTCAGCATGGTAAAGGTGCCACGCAGATAATATATAAGGTCTTGGGAATACCAGAGGCAATACTAGAATGTCAATACTCAGATATAGAAAACTTAAACTCTAAACAGAAGTCATAAAAAGGATAGGTGTTCCAAGGAATTCTTAAACTTTCTTACTTATACATAACTTTATCACCAAACCGGTCCACCCTTTCTTCGCTCTTCCATCACCAATGATTTAGCAGAGACAGATAACCAAACAAATTTAAGCAAAAGTAGAAAATAGGTAGTGCAGGTAGCAAATATAACAAATAGCATAATATATATATATATATATATATATATATATATATATATATATATATATATATATATATATTTAGTTAGGCAATCCCAAGTAATGCATAGCAGAGAAAACAAACAAAATGCACATGATGTATGTCTATCCTATGGTTGATTAGGGGTGAGCACGGGTAGCGGGTACTTGATTACCCACCTGGACCTGAACCAAACCAATTAAATTGTTTCAGGAACCGACGGGTAATCGGGTCCAACCCGAACCAAACTGATGACATTTGCTGATGATTGGTTCGGGTATCGGTTTTGGGGACGCGGAACCCAAACCAACCTGTATACCCGAACATAATTAATTAAATATATATATATATATGTGTGTGTGTGTGTGTGTGTGTGTGTGTGTGTGTGTAACATAACCTGATAACCCTAATACTCTCTCATTCTCACTAACGGCGCAACCAAACCATGGCAAAACCCTAGCAGAGGCAGAGGTGCAGAGTTTCCTCCTACCACGCAACCAGCTTCTCCGATCTTCATCGTCTTCTCCATTAGGCATCAGGCGCATCGTCTTCTCCACCTCGTCCATGGGACCATCTGGTGTATCATCTTCCTCGTAGCAGCAGCGACGCAGCAACCTACTTTCTCTCGGTCGTTGGGTCTCAGTCGGTATCTCTGTCAGCATCGTTGTTCGCAGTTCCCTTTCCAGCAGCCAGCTTCGTCTTCAGTCAGTCGTTCCCTCTCCAGCAGCCAGCTTCCTCCAGGCTCCAGTGTCGTCTTCTCCGGTCACTCATTCAGGTTAGTCTATAATTTTTGGAAAATGTTATATGTTAAACTGTTAATTGATTTATTTTCTGTTCAATTTTTGAAATTATACATTCTTAGTTGTTGTTGAATAAAGCAATCTTGATCACTCTAAAATAATCGTGCTGTTCAATTTTTAAAATATTAATAGAATCTTGCTCTTATGTAAAAGCTAGATTTGATTTTGAACTGAGGATCTTCTATAAGCTAATTTTGATTTTTAACTTCAAAAATATTATGCTAATTGCTATGCAGTTACTATTATAATTTATGGTAGCATATATTTATAACAGAGACCAAACCCTTAGAGTTTGATAATTGATGTTCACTAAAAACTAGAAGCCCCCTTAGAATTTGAAGTTGAAACCAAACATAAAACATTACGCTGAAGGCAATGTGACATTAAGGATGTAGCAAGTGACATTAGAGTGCAATTATTATGATATTTGTATTCCTATTTGTATATGTATTTATTCTTTTTTTTTATTTATCATGTAATTTCACTAATATGTTATTTTATCTTGTTAATTGAGTTGATTTGATTAATTTAAACCAGTGTCTGTAATATATATAGATTTTGAATTTTGTATTGAATCATAAGATATAGGAGCAATGTAGTATCCATCAGAAGGAGTTAGGTGCTGCCAAATTATGATCTTTATAACAGAGACCAAACTCTTAGAGTTTGATAATTGATGTTCACTAGAAACTAGAAGCCCCCTTAGAGTTTGAAGTTGAAACCAAACATAAAATATTACGCTGAAGGGTGACATTAAGGATGTAGCAAGTGACATTAGAGTGCAATTATTATGATATTTGTATTCCTATTTGTATATGTATTTATTTTTTTTATCTATCATGCAATTTTACTAATATGTGATTTTATCTTGTTAATTGAGTTGATTTGATTAATTTAAACCGGTGTCTGTAATATATATAGATTTTGAATTCTGTATTGAATCATAAGATATAGGAGCAAAGTAGTATCCATCAGAAGGAGTTAGGTGCTGTCAAATTATGATCTTTATAACAGATACCAAACCCTTAGAGTTTGATAATTGATGTTCACTAAAAACTAGAAGCCCCCTTAGAGTTTGAAGTTGAAACCAAACATAAAACATTATGCTGAAGGCAAGGTAACATTAAGGATGTAGCAAGTGACATTAGAGTGCAATTATTATGATATTTGTATTCCTATTTGTATATGTATTTATTCTTTTTTTATCTATCATGCAATTTCACTAATATGTGATTTTATCTTGTTAATTGAGTTGATTTGATTAATTTAAACCGGTGTCTGTAATATATAGAGAGTTTGTGATGCATTGCGTTGGTGTAAATTGAAATCAATGAAGTATTATGCTCTTGCTCACATGGCTAGGGATTTGTTGGCTATTCCCGTCTCTACCGTGTCTTCTGAGTTGACATTTAGTACTAGTGGTCGTGTGCTTGACCAATTTAGAAGCTCATTAAGTTCTTCTACTGTTGAGTCTCTAATTTACTCACAAAATTGGTTGAAGACTCAAGAGAAGATGTATGACTTAAAGCAAGAACTTGAGGACCAAGAAAAATTTGAATCAGGTAACTATTTTTAAATTATATTTTTTAAATTATTATGTAATTGTTGTTATTGTTGAGTCTCTAATAATAATTTAATTACTGTTAATGTAGAGCTTTTAGCTTTAACAATATCTAATCAAGCCATTGGAGTTGATGTTGTTTACAACAATTCGAGATTAACATTTTTTCACTAATTATTTATTTGTTAAATTATTTTTAATTAATCAATTTTATATATTGACATTAGCTAATTATATGCTGATTTTTTGAAGGTCACAACTCTTCTCTTGAATATGCTTGGTTGATGGAGTGAAGGATTATGGAGTGAAGACTTTAAAAACTAGACAAATATTTCTTTTGCACTTTTGTATTGAGCTTCTAATGTTTAGATTTTACTGTGTTTTGGTTTTAGGTTTTTTCAAAGATTATTCACTAGAATTTTGTATTTAACTTTTAATATTTCTATTGCACTTTTATATTTTCATTAGACAAGATTATTCACTATTAATATGTTTGGATTTTGATGAGTTTAGTTTTTAATGTATTTGGGGCTTTTTTACCTATATACGCACAGAAAATTCATTTATTCCCAAAATGCGCATAGGTGAAATCTGTTCTTAAAATACGCAGCTCCATTTCATACATAGCGGCCACAACATGGATTTCAACACCATTTCAGGCTAGGTGCCCACGAAATGGGAGCACCATGTCAGGTACAGCAGGCACGAAATGGAGATCCCATTTTATGGGTGACAGCAACGAAATGGACAGATCAAACTAAAATAGAATACTATAAAAAAATACTATATAAAAAATACTTAAAAAATATAAAAAAATTAAATATACTTAAAAAATAATATTATAATTTAATATTATATTTTTTAAATAATTATTTAATTATTTATCTAGAAATGATTTTAATTAATATTATCCAAACATTATTTATTTTATCAAAATCAATTTTGGTAAAAATTGCCAAACATAAATCATATTGGCACAAACTCATTTCTACCCAAAATTAATTCTATAAAATTACACTTTTATTCGAATTCTAGTTTGACCAACGTGAATCCAAACACACACCAATGGTCTATCCATTTCGCGTCTGTCGTCCTTGATTTGATCTGTCCATTTCGTTGCTGTCACCCATGAAATGGGATCTCCATTTCATGCCTGCTACCTGATATGGTGCTCCCATTTCGTGGGCACTTAACCTGAAATGGTGTTGAAATCCATTTCGTGGCCGCCATGTATGAAATGGAGCTGCGCATTTTGAGAACAATTTTTACCTATGCGCATTTTGAGAATAAATAAATTTTCTGTGCGTATATAAGTAAAAAAGCCATGTATTTAGTGTTTAATATGTTTGCACTATTTTTGTTGATGTTACATGTTTATTGTATTTGTTGAATTCTTAACACAAAAATTTGTCAATTTATTTTTTTATGAAGTTCAAAGTCATCTGTTACCCGCTACCCGAATCGAACCAATCCGCTCTTAATCAGTTTGGTTTGGTTCGGGTACAAGCATAAAAAACACAAATTTGAACCAAACTGAACCAATTACTTTTTGATCGGTTCGGTTCTAATTTTACCTTGAACCCGAACCAAACCGACCCGTGCTCACCCCTATGGCTAATGAGGCTCATCTGTCGGTTATTCAGCCAACCCGACAAGTCCAAAACCCTTAGACTGTCCCTCGTTGCGCATCCCCATGAGTCTACGCATAGATTTTCTCATTTTATTCATAATTCATACACTCATTCATTCATATATAACTCACTCAATGGGGGATATCCATTCCCGGAAATTTATACATGCCCGATCACCCTTACGACGTAGGGTTAACAGAGTATCAAGTTTCAACCTGGAACACGTGGTGACAAGCCACGGTTCGTTACACAGGAAAACTTGTATCTCAGATATCATTAAATTCATAAGCCGCATAATATTCATAACCATTCATATTCTTTATATAATCATTCATCATAGCATGGCATCATAACTTCTTTTAACCGTCACATCATTCTCTTATAATTCATCACGTTTACTCCCTTTTCTTCATCCCTAAGTTACCTCAATTTCCTAGCTTCATCTCATTACTAAGCTTCCTAATCACGCATAAAACTAACAATATGAAAATAGAGATTTAGGAGGTCAAATTGTCTTTAAAAACACAAAATAATGATTTGCTGAAAACAGTGGTGTGCGTGCGCACGCACAGGTCTCTTGAAAACTGGGGTGTGCGTACGCATACATATGTGTGCGCACGCACGGGTCTCTTTTTAGCCCAAGACGCGTACGCATGCACTTGTCCGCGAACGCATGTACGCTGGACAGAATGGCATGTATGCGTATAGCTCCTGCATGTGTACGCAAAACCCCCTTTTTTGGTGCTATGCGTATGCACGCATAGGTTTTTGGCTAAAATTTTGGTTAAGTCAAAAGCTGCAGAATTTACATTTTAAACCTCAAACTTCCGACGTGCATAACTTTTTCGTTTTAAAACATTTTTCATCCTTCTTTGAATGGCGTAAACTCCACGGACCCAATTTTCATATGAAATAAGTTTAAAATCATTTGGAGGTTCGGAATCCAAGTTATGGCTCGCCGAAGTTTGGCCAAAAACCATTTTTTTACAAAACTCTTTACACCTCTATTTCATTGCCTTACCATTCACATACCATCCATCTCACACCTGAAATCAATCCTAATACATACAATATTCCAGCCATATAATCTTACACCATTTTATCATCCATCATACATCAACTTTGCACAATTTCACACCTCAACAATTTCATTATACACTTGATCAATATGTATATAATCATATCATCATCAACTCAACATTTACCACACTATTGTCAATATATCAACAATTACCATCACATAACCAACTCACATTATAAATATTAAGCATTGTGCCTTTCCGTGTGTTCCAGCTTATCCTAAGGTCATCTAGCCTAAGTTTTCACAGGACATTAAATATTATATACACAAAACCTAAACAATAACTTGGCCGATTTTTCACGTATTGTCCAAGGCAACTCACGAACACAAACACAGCCCCAAAAGTTTAATAAAACGCTAGTGCTCAGCCTCCACCAAGTTCTAACGTCCACAATTTCAAGCTCCAATTATCTATACATAACCTAATACACATATACATCACATACATACCCACAAATCAATACCCAACTCACACAGGCTAAGAAATTGTAGAATTTAAGAGTCCTCACCTTGTCTATGCCTTGATTAAACAAAGATCCACAAGTTTCTCAAGTTAAACTTGGACCTAGAGAACCAAAATCACAAACTCTCAACATGAATTCTCACTAATTTTCGAAAATTAAGGGAGTGGAGAGGCTGGAGTATAAGATTGACTTACCAAAGAAATTGTTTGATGGAATCGTAGATCTCGACGCGGTGGACACGTAGCCACAGACGGTATGACAATCGGAGCTCAGATGAAGAAGTTATGGTGGATGAAAATTTGAGCAAGGGTTTGGAACCTTTTCTTTCCCTCCTTGAGTTTCAGCGTGCTTCGTGCACGAAATCACAATCACACTTTTGTAATTCCGCAAAACTAACCAGCAAGTGCACTGGGTCGTCCAAGTAATACCTTACGTGAGTAAGGGTCGATCCCACGGAGATTGTCGGCTTGAAGCAAGCTATGGTTATCTTGTAACTCTTAGTCAGGATATCAATAATTCTCACATTTAATTGTATAAAGCAAAAGAACATGAAATAAATACTTGTTTTGCAGTAATGGAGAATAGGTTGAGGTTTTGGAGATGCTTTATCTTCTGAATCTCTGCTTTCCTACTGTCTTCTTCTTCATGCACGCAAGGCTCCTTCCATGGCAAGCTGTATGTTGGGTTTCACCGTTGTCAATGGCTACCTCCCATCCTCTCAGTGAAAATATTCAACGCACGCTGTCACCGCACGGCTAATCATCTATCAGTTCTCGATCATGTCGGAATAGAATCCAGTGTTTTTTTGCGTCTGTCACTAACGCCCAACACTCGCGAGTTTGAAGCTCGTCACAGTCATTCAATCCTCAAATCCTACTCGGAATACCACAAACAAGGTTTAGACTTTCCGGATTCTCAAGAATGGCCGCCAATGGGTTCTAGCTTATACCACGAAGATTCTGCTTAAGGAATCCAAGAGATACACACTCAAACGAAGGTAGAACGGAGGTGGTTGTCAGACACACGTTCATAGGTGAGAATGGTGATGAGTGTCACGGATCATGACATTCATCAGGTTGAAGAACAAGTGGTATCTTAGAATAGAAGCAAGCGTGATTGAATGAAAAACAGTAGTAATTGCATTAATCCATCAAGACACAGCAGAGCTCCTCACCCCCAACCATGAGGTTTAGAGACTCATGCCGTAGAAGATACAATATGAAACGTGTAATGTGTCATGAGATCCAGATACAATAGCAAAAAGTCCTATTTATAGTGAATTAGTGACCTAGGGTTTACAAAAATGAGTAAATGACGTAAAAATCCACTTCCGGGGTCCACTTGGTGTGTGCTTGGGCTGAGCATTGAAGCTCTCATGTGTAGAGACTTTTTCTGGAGTTAAACACTAGCTTTTGTGCCAGTTTGGGCGTTTAACTCCAACTTTTGTGCCAGTTCCGGCGTTAAACGCCGGGAATTCTAAAGCTGATTTGGAACGCTGATTTGGGCCATCAATCCTTGGGCAAAGTATAGACTATTATATATTGCTGGAAAGCTCAGGATGTCTAATTTCTAAGGCAATTGAAATCACAGGAAAACACACAAACTCATAGTAAAGTCCAGAAATGTGATTTTTAATTAAAAAATAATAAAAACATAATAAAAACTAACTAAAACATACTAAAAATATACTAAAAACAATGCCAAAAAGCGTATAAATTATCCGCTCATCACAACACCAAACTTAAATTGTTGCTTGTCCCCAAGCAACTGAAAATCAAACAGGATAAAAAGAAGAGAATATACTATAAATTCCAAATTATCAATGAAACTTAGCTCCAATTAGATGAGCGGGACTAGTAGCTTTTTGCCTCTGAACAGTTTTGGCATCTCACTTTATCCTTTGAAGTTTAGAATGACTGGCATCCATAGGAACTCAGATTTCAGATAGAGTTATTGGTTCTCCTAGTATAGTATGTTGATTTTTGAACACAGCTACTTTATGAGTCTTGGCCGTGGCCCAAAGCACTTTGTTTTCCAGTATTACCACCGGATACATACATGCCACAGACACATAACTGGGTGAACCTTTTCAGATTGTGACTCAGCTTTGCCAGAGTCCCCAATTAGAGGTGTCCAGGGTTCTTAAGCACACTCTTTTTGCTTTGGATCACGACTTTAACCGCTCAGTCTCAAGTTTTCACTTGACACCTTCACGCCACAAGCACATGGTTAGGACAGTTTGGTTTAGCTGCTTAGGCCAGGATATTATTCTTGTAGGCCCTCCTATCCACTGATGCTCAAATCCTTGGATCCTTTTTATTTTTACCCTTGCCTTTTGGTTTAAAGGGCTATTGGCTTTTTCTGCTTTCTTTTTCTTCTTTTTTTTCTTTTTTTTTTTGTATTCACTGCTTTTTCTTGCTTCAAGAATCAATTTGATGATTTTTCAGATCCTCAATAACATTTCTCCTTTTCCATCATTCTTTCAAGAGCCAACAATTTTAACATTCTTAAAACAACAAATTCAAAAGACATATGCACTATTCAAGCATTCATTCAGAAAACAAAAAGTATTGTCACCACATCAAACTAATTCAACTAGTTTCAAAGATGAATTCGAAATCATGTACTTCTTGTTCTTTTGTGATTAAAAACATTTTTCATCTAAGAAAGGTGATGGATCATAAGACATTTATAACTTTAAGGCATAGACACTAAGACACTGATGATCATGTAATAAAGACACAAACATAGATAAACATAAAGCATAAAAATTTGAAAAACAGAAAATAAAGATCAAGGAAATTAAAGAACAGGTCCACCTTAGTGATGGCGGCTTGTTCTTCCTCTTGAAGATCTTATGGAGTGCTTTTGAGCTCATCTATGTCTCTTCCTTGTCTTTGTTGCTCTTCCCTCATAGCTTTTTGATCTTTTCTAATCTCATGGTGGATGATGGAATGCTCTTGGTGCTCCATCCTTAGTTGTCCCATGTTAGAGCTTAATTTTCCTAGGGAGGTGTTGATTTGCTCCCGATAGTTTTGTGGAAGGAAGTGCATCCCTTGAGGCATCTCAGGGATTTCATGATGAGGAATTTGCTCAAGCTCTTGTTTGCTCCATCCTTTTCTTAGTGATGAGTTTTTGAGATGAATCTCTCCATCTCCCAGACTCAGAGGTGGAGGCTTTTGCCTTCCCTTTCCTCTTTCTAGAGGTTTCTCTGGCCTTAAGTGTCATACATGGTTATGGAAAAACAAAAAGCAACGCTTTTACCACACCAAACTTAGAAGGTTTGCTCGTCCTTGAGCAAAAGAAGAGAAGAGGGAGTAGAAGAAGAAGAAAATAGATGAGATGGAGAGGTGTGAGTGGTTCGGCCAAGGGGAGTTTTAGGTGGTTATGATGTGGGAAAAGGAAGGAGTGATGGTTTGAATTTGAGTGGGTGGGTGTAGGTAGTTTGTATGATGGTTTTGGAGGGGTACTGGAGGTGATTGGGTGAGGTTATTTTGGGGAAGAGTGTTATGGAAGGGTGTAAAGAGGAGAGAAGAAGAGGTGAGGTAGGTGGGATCCTGTGGGGTCCACAGATTATGAGGTGTCAAGGATTTCTCATCCCTGCACCATGTGGCGTGCAAAACGCCCCTTGCTACCAATCCTGGCGTTAAACGCCAGGCTGCTGCCCATTTCTGGCATTTAACGCCAGCTTCTTACCCTTTTCTGGCGTTAAACGCCGGTCTGGTGCCCATTTCTGGTGTTAAACGCCCAGAATGGTGCCAGACTGGGCGTTTAACGCCCATTCTGCTACCCTTACTGGCGTTTAAACGCCAGCAAGTTTCTCCTCCAGGGTGTGCTATTTTTTCATTCTGTTTTTCATTCTATTTTTGCTTTTTCAATTGTTTTTGTGACTTCACATGATCATCAACCTACAGAAAACATGAAATAACAATGGAAAATAAATAGATAAAATTGGGTTGCCTCCCAACAAGTGCTTCTTTAATGTCAGTAGCTTGACAGTGGGCTCTCATGGAGCCTCACTGATACTCAGAGCATGATTGTGGCCTCTCAACACCAAACTTGGAGTTTGGTTGTGGCCTCCCAACACCAAACTTAGAGTTTGAATGTGGGGGTTTTGTTTGACTCTGTATTGAGAGAAGCTTTTCATACTTCCTCTCCATGGTGGTAGAAGGAGAACCTTGAGTCTTATAGTTTACAATGTCTGCAAGCCACGGAGCTTCCTGAATAACAAACAATTGCTCATCCGGAAAGGTTTCAGAGATCTCAGTAGGAGGGAGAGATGCTCCTGCTACTGGTTCTATCCGGGGCAGGTGATCAGCTACTTGATTCTCTGTCCCCTTTCTGTCTCTTATTTCTATATCAAACTCTTGCAGAAGCAACACCCATCTTATGAGCCTGGGTTTTGAATCCTACTTTGTGAGTAAATATTTAAGAGCAGCATGGTCAGTGTACACAATCACTTTTGATCCTACTAAATAAGATCTGAACTTGTCAATGGCATAAACCACTACAAGTAACTCCTTTTCTGTGGTTGTGTAGTTCTTCTGTGTATCATTTAGAATACGGCTGCCATAATAAATGACATGTAGTTGCTTGTTGTGCCTCTGTCTCAATACTACACCAATGACATGGTCACTGGCATCACACATTAGTTCGAATGGCAGTGTCCAGTCTGGTGCAAAGATAACTGGTGTTGTGACCAGCTTAGCTTTCAGAAGGTCAAACGCCTGCAGACACTCCTTATCAAAGATAAATGGCGTGTCTGCAGCTAGCAGATTACTCAGAGGTTTTGCAATTTTTGAAAAATCCTTTATAAACCTTCTGTAGAATCCTACATGCCCCAGAAAGCTTCTGATTGCCTTAACATTGGTAGGTGGTGGTAATTTTTCAATTACTTCAACTTTAGCTTGATCCACCTCTATTCCCTTGTTTGAAATTTTATGCCCAAGGACAATCCCTTCAGTCACCATAAAGTGACATTTTTCCCAGTTTAAAACTAGGTTGGTCTCTTGGCATCTTTTCAGAACAAGTGCTATATGGTTAAGGCAGGAGCTGAATGAGTCTCCAAATACTGAAAAGTCATCCATGAAGACTTCCAGAAATTTCTCTACCATATCTGAGAAGATAGAGAGCATGCACCTCTGAAAGGTTGCAGGTGCATTACACAGACCCAAAGGCATCCTTCTGTAGGCAAACACTCCAGAAGGACATGTGAATGCTGTTTTCTCTTGGTCCTGAGGATCTACTGCAATTTGGTTGTAACCTGAATAGCCATCCAAAAAGCAATAATATTCATGACCTGCTAGTCTCTCTAGCATCTGGTATATGAATGGTAAAGGAAAATGATCATTCCTGGTGGCTGTATTGAGCCTTCTGTAGTCAATACATGTACGCCACCCTGTAACTGTTCTTGTAGGAACCAGTTCATTCTTTTCATTATGAACCACTGTCATGCCTCCCTTCTTGGGGACAACGTGAACAGGGCTCATCCAGGGGCTATCAGAAATAGGATAAATAATCCCAACCTCTAGTAACTTAATGACTTCTTTTTGCACCACCTCTTTCATGGCTGGATTTAGCCGCCTCAGTGGTTGAACCACTGGCTTAGCATTTTCCTCCAATAGGATCTTGTGTATGCATCTTGCTGGGCTAATGCTCTTAAGATCACCTATGGACCACCCAAGAGCTGTCTTGTGTGTCCTTAGCACTTTAATTAGTGCTTTCTCTTCCTGTGGATTTAAAGCAGAGCTTATGATCACTGGAAAAGTGTCACCCTCTCCAAGAAATGCATATTTCAGGGATGGTGGTAGTGGTTTGAGCTCGGGTTTAGGAGGCTTATTCTCTTCCTGAGGGATTTTTAGAGGTTCTTTTATTTCCTCTGATTCCTCAGGCTGAACATCTTTAAAGATGTCCTCTAGTTCTGATTCGAGACTTTCAATCATATTGACCTCCTCCACCAAAGAGTCAATGATATCAGCGCTCATGCAGTCATTTGGGGTGTCTGGATACTGCATAGCTTTGACAACATTCAACTTAAACTCATCCTCATTGACTCTCAGGGTCAATTCCCCTTTTTGGACGTCAATGAGGGTTCGTCCAGTTGCTAGGAAAGGTCTTCCTAGAATGAGAGTTGCACTCTTGTGCTCCTCCATTTCCAGCACTACAAAGTCAGTGGGAAAGGCAAATGGCCCAACCTTGACAATCATGTCCTCAATTACGCCTGATGGATATTTAATGGAGCCATCATCAAGTTGGAGGCATATTCGGGTTGGTTTGACTTCTTTAGCCAAGCCAAGCTTTCTGATAGTGGATGCAGGTATTAGGTTGATACTTGCCCCAAGATCACATAGAGCTTTCTTGGTACAAGTACCCTCTAATGTGCATGGTATCATAAAGCTTCCAGGATCTTTAAGCTTCTCTGGTAAGCTCTTTAAAATGACTACACTGCATTTTTCAGTGAGAAAAACTTTTTCAGTTTCTCTCTAATCCTTCTTATGACTTAAGATCTCTTTCATGAACTTAGCATAAGAGGGTATTTGCTCAAGTGCCTTTGCAAATGGAATCTTTATTTCAAGAGTCTTGAGATAGTCTGCAAAGCGGGTAAATTGTTTGTCTTGTTCCACTTGGCGGAGTTTCTGAGGATAAGGCATCTTGGCTTTATACTCTTCAACCTTAGTTGCTGCAGGTTTATTTCCTACAGAAGTGGTTGGAGAAGCCTGCTTAAGGGGGTTGTTATCAGCACTTGCAAGTGTCTGACCCCTTTGTGGCGTTTGAACGCCAGGATTGGGTGCTTTTTGGGCGTTTAATGCCAGATTGCAACCCTTTTCTGGCATTTGAACGCCAGAATTGGCTACCCAATGGGCGTTTAACGCCACTTTCTTACCCTTTTCTGGCGTTTGAACGCCAGAATCATTCCTCTCTGGGCTCTTACTGTCCTCAGAGGGATTTTGGGTAGTTGGTTGGTCATCCTTTGTCAGTTGTTCCTTTCTTAGCTTTCTACTGCTTTGAGTTGATACATTCAATGTCTTTCCACTCCTTAATTTAACAGCTTGACATTCTTCTGTTATCTATTTAGATAGTTGCTGTCTTGTCTGATTCAATTGTGCTTCCATATTCTTGTTAGCATTTTTAGTGTCTTGGAGCATCTCTTTAAATTCTGCTAATTGTTTTGTCATAAGGAGTAATTGTTGATTAAGCTCAATAATCTGTTCTTGAGGATTAGGATCAGCAATTACTGCCCTGGCCTCTTCCTTTATGTAGGACTCACTGCTAGAGTACAAATGTTGATTTCTAGCAATAGTATCTATGAGTTCTTGAGCTTCTTCAATCGTCTTTCTCATGTGTATAGATCCACCAGCTGAGTGGTCTAAAAACATCTGAGCTTTTTCTGTAAGCCCATAGTAGAAGATGTCTAACTGTACCCACTCTGAAAACATTTCAGAGGGGAATTTCCTTAGCATACCTCTGTACCTCTCCTAGGCATTATAAAGGGATTCATTATTCTCTTGTTTAAAGCCTTGGATGTCCAACCTCAGCTGTGTCATCCTTTTTGGAGGGTAAAATTGATTCAGAAATTTGTCTGATAACTGTCTCCATGTTTTTATGCTTGCTGTGGGTTGGTTATTTAACCACCTCTTATCTTGATCTTTTACAGCAAATAGAAACAGTAATAATCTGTAGACATCCTGATCCACTTCTTTATCACGTACTGTGTCAGCAATTTGTAAGAACTGTGCCAGAAACTCAGTAGGTTCTTCCTGTGGAAGACCGGAATACTGGCAATTTTGCTGCACCATGATAATGAGTTGAGAATTTAGCTCAAAACTGCTTGCTTTGATGGGAGGTATACAGATGCTACTCCCATATCAGCTGTAATGGGGTTAGCATTTGACCCCAGAGTCCTTCTGGACTGCTCAATTCCACTTAGGTCCATGAAGGAGAAAGGAAGATGATGTGGATTGCAAGTACATTATATTTTTATTTTTTTATTTTTTATAATAAAATAAAATAAATGGAAAATAAAATAAATTTCGAAAACTAAAAGAAAATAAAATCAAAGCAAATTGAAAACTAAATTAATTAATTAATTAAAAAGATTTTGGAATTAGAAATTAAAAAGATATGATTGAAAATTATTTTGAAAAAGATATGATTGAGAAGATATGATTGCAATTAAAAAAAATGATTGAAAAGATATGATTGAAGAAATTAAAAAGATTTGATTTTTGAAAAAGATTTGAAAAGATCAATTTTTGAAATTAGAATTTTGACTTGACTAAAAAAAAGATATGATTTTGAAAATCTTTGACTAATTTAATGCAAAATTTCAAAAATTATGAGTAAAATAAGGAAATGATATTTTTTTTATTTTTAACTTTTAATGAGGAAAGAGAAAAACAACAGAACGACACTAAACTTAGAAATTTTAGATCAAAACAAAGAGAACAAACAAGAAAACTTTGAATGTCAAGATGAACACCAAGAACAAATATTTTTTTTAATTTTTAAGTGAATAAAAGCACAAAAGACACCAAACTTAAAATTTTTAGAAAATCAAACACAAATTTTCGAAAATTCAAAGGAAAACACAAAGAAGACACCAAATTTAGAATTTTTAAAGATCAAGAAACAACTAAGACTATGCAAATTCGAAAAATGAAAAAAAATAAAAGCATGCAATTGACACCAAACTTAAAATATGAAACAAAACTCAAATAAAAGACTCTAAACCAACAAAAATAAAATATTCCTAATCTAAGCAACAAGATAAACCGTCAGTTGTCCAAACTTGAACAATCCCCGGCAACGGCGCCAAAAACTTGGTGCACGAAATCACAATCACACTTTTGCAATTCCGCACAACTAACCAGCAAGTGCACTGGGTCGTCCAAGTAATACCTTACGTGAGTAAGGGTCGATCCCACGGAGATTGTCGGCTTGAAGCAAGCTATGGTTATCTTGTAACTCTTAGTCATGATATCAATAATTCTCAGATTTAATTGTAAAAAGCAAAAGAACATGAAATAAATACTTGTTTTGCAGTAATGGAGAATAGGTTGAGGTTTTGGAGATGCTCTATCTTCTGAATCTCTGCTTTTCTACTGTCTTCTTCTTCATGCACGCAAGGCTCCTTCCATGGCAAGCTGTATGTTGGGTTTCACCGTTGTCAATGGCTACCTCCCATCCTCTCACTGAAAATGTTCAACGCACGCTGTCACCGCACGGCTAATCACATGTCGGTTCTCGATCATGTCGGAATAGAATCCAGTGATTTTTTGCGTCTGTCACTAACGCCCAACACTCGCGAGTTTGAAGCTCGTCACAGTCATTCAATCCTCGAATCCTACTCGGAATACCACAGACAAGGTTTAGACTTTCCGAATTCTCAAGAATGGCCGCCAATGGGTTCTAGCTTATACCACGAAGATTCTGCTTAAGGAATCCAAGAGATACACACTCAAACGAAGGTAGAATGGAGGTGGTTGTCAGACACACGTTCATAGGTGAGAATGGTGATGAGTGTCACGGATCATCACATTCATCAGGTTGAAGAACAAGTGGTATCTTAGAATAGAAGCAAGCGTGATTGAATGAAAAACAGTAGTAATTGCATTAATCCATCAAGACACAGCAGAGCTCCTCACCCCCAACCATGGGGTTTAGAGACTCATGCCATAGAAGATACAATATGAAACGTGTAATGTGTCATGAGATCCAGATACAATAGCAAAAAGTCCTATTTATAGTGAACTAGTGACCTAGGGTTTACAAGAATGAGTAAATGATGTAAAAATCCACTTCCGGGGTCCACTTGGTGTGTGCTTGGGCTGAGCATTGAAGCTCTCATGTGTAGAGACTTTTCCTGGAGTTAAACGCCAGCTTTTGTGCCAGTTTGGGCATTGATAAACCCCGTTTTGACGGTTTATCTTGTATTGATTTTAAGAGATTTTATCACCTTTTACCCACATTTATCCATTGAATTAGCATAGTTTTGTGATTGTCTCCTTATTTGTGCTTAGATGTGAAAACATGCTTTTTAGGACTTAAAATAGCTAAATCTAATTCTCCTTAATTCCATTAGATGCCTTGATATGTTTGTTAGTGATTTCAGATTGAAAAGGGCTAGGAATGGATCAAAGGAGTGAAGAGGGAAAGCATGCAAAGTGGAGAAATCACGAAAAGTCAAAGAAGTTGAACTCACCCATGGATGCGCGCGCGCACCTGGCGCTTACGCGCACCTTGCGAATCACCCTATGGACGCGTACGCGTGCTGTGCGCGTACGTGTCGATGCTGGTTTATGATTTTTTAATGAAAACGTGACCAACGAATTCTCAAGGGTTGTGGGGCCCAATCTCAACCAACTTTGGCGCCTAAACTGCTATTTAAAGCCAATGATTGAAGAGCAAAGGGGATTCCAATCATTCACACTCACTAGGATTAGTTTAGAGGTAGTTTCTAGAGAGAGAAGCTCTCTCTTCTCTCTAGAATTAGGATTAGGATTAGGTTTAGTTCTTAGATATAGGTTTTAATCTTTGCCTTCTTCTACTTCTATCTCTCAATTCTTTGTTGCTACATTCATCTTCTTCTATTCTTTTGTTGTAATTTCCTTTATGTTGTTCTTATATTTTGTTGTAGATCTAGTATTGTTCCTTCTACATTCTTCCAATTCAATAAGAGGTAATTCATAATAAATGTGTCTTCTTTGCTTTTCTATTGTTGATCTCTTGTTTTTGTAGTTGTAGATTCCTTTAATTCTTGCATTTAATAATGTTTACTTCTATTGCACTTTATGTGTTTGTTGAAATGTCTCTTTTAGTTTTAGTGTAGATTTTGTTCCTCTTAGCCTAGGTAGAGTAATTAGTGACACTTGAGTTATCTAATTCCTTTGTTGATTGATAATTGGAGAGATTGCTAATTGGTTTGGAGTGCACTAAAGCTAGTCTTTCCTTGGGAGTTGGCTAGAACTTGTGGCTCAAGTCAATTCATCCACTTTACTTTTCTTTATTTAGCAAGGGTTAATTAAGTGGTAGCAATGAACAATTCTCATCACAATTGAGAAGGATAACTAGGATAGGACTTCTAGTTCTCACACCTTACCAAGAGCCTTTTATAGTTGTTAGTTTACTTTCTTGCCATTTATCTTCCATGCCTCTTATCAAAACCCCAAAATAACTCACAACCAATAACAAGACACTTTATTGTAATTCCTAGGGAGAACGACCCGAGGTTCCAATACTTCGGTTTATAAATTTTAGGGGTTTGTACTAGTGACAAATAACTTTTTGTATGAAAGGATAATTATTTGGTTTAGAAACTATAATTTACAACGAGAATTTATTAGTGAAATTCTGTACCATCAAAAATCCAATCATCAGGCGTTTAACTCCAACTTTTGTGCCAGTTCCGGCGTTAAACGCCGGAAATTCTGAAACTGATTTGGAACGCCGGTTTGGGCCATCAATTCTTGGGCAAAGTATGGACTATTATATATTGTTGGAAAGCTCAGGATGTCTACTTTTCAACAAAATTGAGAGCGCGCCAAATTAGGCTTCTTTAACTCCAGAAAATCCACTTCGAGTGCAGGGAGGTCAGAATCCAACAGCATCTGCAGTCCTTTTTCAGCCTCAGAATCAGAATTTTACTCAGATCCCTCAATTTCAGCCAGAAAATACCTGAAATCACAGAAAAATATACAAACTCATAGTAAAGTCCAGAAATGTGATTTTTAATTAAAAACTAATAAAAACATAATAAAAACTAACTAAAACATACTAAAAATATACTAAAAACAATGCCAAAAAGCGTATAAATTATCCGCTCATCAGTGCTTCTTGCTGAATGAGAAGGAAGATGAGCTTTAGCTCATTTAAATGATAGGTTCGGTTGGGTCCACAGACCCAGTTTGGGTTTGGTTCAACCGGTTCGGTCCATCCGTCCCAATCTTGGGCCAAATTCTTCAAAATTAGTGTCAAAATTCTCGTTTTGAAAAGCTCTATCCTATTTTAACATAAGATTTATATTTCTAATTTTTCTTATTAGAATTCAATTTATTGACTAATTATTTACTAATTTAGCAGAGTTTACAAAATCCTTCAAGCTGTCAATTCAGATTGCGGTAAAGTTTTCTTCTTATATGGGTACAGAGGTACAGGAAAGACTTTCGTTTGGAATACTATCTTAGTTGCTCCTAGATCAAAGGGTCAAATTGTCTTAACAGTTGCTTCAAGTGAAATAGCTTCACTCTTGCTACCTGGAGGAAGAACAGCTCATTCCAGGTTTGCAATCCCCTTAACTCCTGATGAATATTCCACCTGTAATATAAAACAAGGAAGCCCACTAGCTGAGTTAATTTTGGCAATCAAACTTATTATTTGGGGTGAAGCACCAATGATGAATAAATTTTGCTTTGAAGCACTAGATCGAACTATGAGAGACTTGCTTCAGCATACAAATCATTCAAGTTTACGGTTGCCATTTGGGGGAAAAATAGTGGTCTTTGGTGGTGATTTTAAGCAAATTCTCCTAGTGATAACAAAGGGATCTAGACAATATATTGTTAATCCATCGATTAATTCCTCTTATCTATGGCATGAATGCAAGTTATTAAGTTTAACTCAGAATATGAGATTAAGGTCTTCAATAGAAGATGAAAGCGTCAGAGAACGAAAAGAATTTGCACAGTAGATCCTCGATTTAGGAAATGGAAAGCTTGCTCATTCAGAAGATGGATACAATGTGGTCCCTATACCACCTAAACTCTTAATTACAGATTTTGATGACCCAATTCATGCAATCGTTGAAGCTATATATAGTGACTACCTAAAGGATCCCACAGAGTTCTGAAATTTGCATGGCCGTGCTATTTTTGCTTCAACAATCAACGTTGTTGAACAGGTTAATGATTATATGCTAGCTTTACATGAAAATCGAAAAAAAGTTTATCTCAGCTCTGATTCACCCTCCTTTAAAGAAGGAGCAGCAGACAGTCTGGCATCAATGCACACTCCAGAATTTTCGACAACTATTAAATCTTCCGGACTTCCAAATCATGAGCTTTGCTTTAGGCAAGGCTGTTCTATCATGCTTATTAGAAATATTGATCATTCAGCAGACCTTTGTAATGGTACTAGATTATTTATCACAAGGCTTGGCAGCAAAGTTATCGAAGCAGAAGTCTTATCAGGATCTAACATTGGTGAAAAAGTTTTCATACCTAGGATGACATTAACTCCTTCGGATACAAAACTGCCATTTAAGTTTCAACGAAGGCAATTCTCTTTGATGCTCTCATATGCCATGACTATAAATAAAAGTCAAGGACAATTATTGGATTATGTTGGGTTACTCCTTAAACCGTCAGTATTCACACATGACCAACTATATGTTGCAGTCTCAAGAGTTACTAACAAATATGGACTGAAAATGATTATTTCTCATGACAATTCAAATAATTACACTGAAACCAACAATGTCATTTATCATGAAGTTTTTAGAAATATTTGATTTTAGCATATTGTGTCACACACAATAGGTAAGGATTATATTCTCAATTTCTTTGAATTCTTTCTTTAACTATTTCTTCCTTATTTATGTCTCAATATTTTCTTTCTAAAATTTTACCAAGTTTTACCCTTATCATTCTATCTATATGTTATACACATTATTAATTTACAAACTCATTTGGTATTTATGTCGTTTATTGCAGTACACCTATCAAATTTAGAATGAAAAATGTGCACTTTTGCTTCAACAATCAATTTTTTTTTCTTGCCATGTATTTATATTAATTAACCATGTTTAATTAATGCATGATCCAAAATTATTATTTACATCATTTTTATCATATTTCTAAGCTTTATAAATGTAGATGATAAACATATCATTATTCAATTTCTATATTTTCTTCTCATATATCTTTGTTATTAATTGTTCAAACTTAATCACCCACCCACGCATACCTCTTGCAAGTTATATGATAAAGAAGTATTTTGGTAAAGAGGTAAAGATATTATCTTTGGGTGAATATAAGTTTAACACGTTTTAAGAATGTCCTTGGCTCCTTCAGAATTGTCAGCCAGAGTTTTGTTGTACGCGGCTTGCTCATTCACATTGAGATGGCTAAGTTGGACGGAACGGCTGCTACACGGGTATGGTGTTTGGGCCTATTGTATTGTGGGCCTTAATTTGTTGGACATTTAGCCAACATCGTATTTTGTAGAGAAGACAAAAAGGCCTTGAATTTCGCACGTGGAATTATTGCAAGGCTGGAAGTATTTGAGACTTTGAGTTTGGCATGTGGAGTGGACCATCAGATGGACCTTTCATTTGGATGATAGAATGTCCAAAAGTGTATAAACTTTATTCTAACAATATATTTTTTAGAAAATTTTATAGTGCAAAAGTTTAATTTTAGAAGGGTGACGAGTACATACACTTAAGGTATGTATACAATCTTTACTTAAAAAAATATATTTTTTAAATATTTTAGGCAAAATGTAATGTTGAGAGAATGATGAGTGTTATTATTATTATTATTATTATTATTATTATTATTAATTAAATCAAAATAATTTAACTATGCAAGGGATAAGAATAAGTTTATGCACTAAAGTATTCTTAACCGTATTTGACGCAGAGAGTCTAAGTTTTATTTGGAGATATTCAAATTTTTAGTAGGGGTATTTATGAATCAGATGCAATTTGTATATCCGTAATATTTATTCGAATTCAATATGAAAATTGCAGATATAGATCTAATCCGTAAGGCTATCAGATCGGATCAGATTCGATCCGCACACTTATAGGATTAGATTATGAATTTTATGTAGGTATCCGCATATCCAATCCGTATATCAGCAGATCTGCAAAAATAAATAAATAAATAATTAAATATTTTTCTTATGTTTTATTTCAACAAATAATTATTATTTATGTTATATTATTTTAATTTTATTATTTAAGAAAAGTATGTTTAATATTCTTTTAAGAATAAACATATTTAAAAGAGTAGAAAAAAAGAATTTTATTAATATTTTTTTAATAAAAATAAGTTTTTAAAATTTTTTTGTGTTTTGCGGATATATCCGATCCGATCCAATCCGATCCGCAAATGTGCGGATTGGATCTAAGCTTAAAACTATGGATATTGGATCCGATCCGATCTGATGATTTTAGTGTGGATCGGATCAAGATTTTGGTCATATCCGATCTGCATTTACCCCTAATTTTTAGGTAAAACACACACAGAAACCAAAATAACAATCAGTATTACATGAAAGCTGAAGGGCGCATTATTTATAGTTTTTTTAGTAGTGTCTTTCGAAAAAAGTGATTTAATTTATGGTATAATTTTTAATTATATTCAAAACACATTAAAAATAATAAATAATAAATAAAATATTTTTAAAACATATCCGAACATACATTTAATAAAAAATTTTTGATAAAATTAAGTAAACACATTTAAAATAACAAATCAAATATTTTGTAAATACATCCAAAATTATCAAAAATCATAAAAAGATGATGTGAAAATATATGTTATTATATTTATTTAGCTATAATAGCTTCAAGTCATTCTTACGAGAATGAAGCTTTCTCCCTCAAATACAAACAAAAATACAGATTAAAAAGATAGAAGAGTAAAGTATCGTTTTTGTTCCTAACGTTTGAGGTAAGTCCCAAAGTTGTTCCTAACGTTTAAATCGTCTTATTTAAGTCCCTAACGATTCAAAATTAGCTCAATGTCGTCTTGTTGTTAGGGATCTATTAACAAAATTGATGGCGAGACAAAATTGAGACAATTTTGAAATGTTAGGAACTTAAATAGAACGAAAACATTGGGGATAAAAATGATACATAAAAATAAATTTTAATTTTATCTTCAATAATATTAATTTTTATGGTACATAATTATTCGATTATTTTTAGTTACATCTAAGTAAATTACATTTAATCACATTACTTGCATTTTAAATAAATTTATTTTTTATAATTTTATTCTTAAAGATTTTTACTCATCATGAAATGTTTGTAGAATAACTAGTACATAAACTTGCGAAAAAAAAGATACATATACAATAAAGTATAAATTGTACTTTTTGTCTCTAATGTACCGAAATTATTTAATGTTTAATTTAATTAAACTTTATTTTTAATTTAATTCTTTAATAATTTAAAATTTTTACAGTAAATAATTATTCAATTATTTTTTTAATTTTATTCTTAAGAGCAAAATTAAAAAATAAATTAAGTAATTATTTGTTGTAAAAAAATTGGAATTATTGAAGAAAAGATTAAAATTTATTAAAAATTAAAATGATTGAAATTATTGAAAAAAGTTGTTTTAACTTTTTAATAAATTTTAATTTTTTTCAATAATTTTAATTTTTATGACAAATAATTACTTAATTTATTTTTTAATTTTGTTCTTAATAAAAAATAAATTCAATTAAAAAAATAATATGATTAAGAATAAAATTAAAAAAATAATTAAATAATTATCTACCGTAAAAATTTGATATTATTAAAAAATAAAATTAAAAATAAAGTTTAACTAAACTGTTATTAAAGAATTTTGATACATTAGACAGTATTTGGTTGTTGTCTCAAAAAAATAGAGACATAGACACAAAGACACAAATATACATGAACACAAAGATACACAAATTTTATAACATGTTTGGTGATAATACACAAGACACATGTATTTAATTCAAAAGTCCATTTTATCCTCAAACTAAAACAACTTAAGTGTTAAAGATAAAGGACATTGATTAGAATTTTAAAAAATAATTAGGGATAGAATTGGAAAAATCTGTGTCTCATGGATTGTGTCTTAGTGTCACAGCTTGAAAAAAATACATTAAATACATGTCTTTTATGTGCATTTGTGTGTCACCGTGTCTTTAAAATTTTATGTCTCAGCAAATAAACGGTGTACACGTACCACCGTGTCGATGTCTCTGATGGACATAGACATTAACTAAACGGAGCCTTAGAGACAAAAGGTACAATTTATACTTAATTGTATATGCATCATTTTTTCTTTTCTGCAAGTATATGTACTAGTCATTCTACAAATATTTCATGATGATGAGTAAAAATCTTTAAGAATAAAATTATGAAAAACTAAATTTATTTAGAATGAAAGTAATGTAATTAAGTATAATTTACTTAGATATGAGTAAAAAATAATTGAATAACTATGTACCATAAAAATTGATATTATTGAAGGATAAAATTAAAATTTATTTCTATGTATCGTTTTTGTCTCAACGTTTTCGTCCTATTTAAGTCCCTAACGTTTCAAAATCATCTCAATTTTGTCTCGCTGTCAATTTTGTTAACAGATCCCTAACGGCAGGACAACATTGAGCTAATTTTGAAACATTAAGGACTTAAATAGGACGATTTAAATATAAGGGATAACGTTAGGACTTACCCCAAACGTTTGGGACAAAAACGATACTTTACTCAAGATATAATCTTTTACTAGAGGAGACAGGAAAGATGAAGAACGCAAAAAAAAAAAGACATATTTCCATTTACGAAGCCACCGAAGGAACACAATAAAGATGGGAGGAGCCCAGGACAGCGCAAGAGCACGGCGCGACGGAGGAGCGCAATAGAGAGGAGCGCGTACGAGGTTGGTGAGAAGTGCGGCGCGAGGGAGGAGCGCGGGGCGAGGGAGGAGCGTGGCAACGGAGAAGGAGTGTGGCGCTGCAAATCTAGGTTTTACGAAAGTAAAAAGTTTAATGGAGTGAAACCCGTGTTTTAAGATATTTAAGAGTTGTTTTAGAATGTGATAGGATTTAGAAAGTTTAAAATTGAATTGTTGAATTGTAGTTTTACTTAAACTGCTTTTAGAATTTGTATTTTAAATTAAAAAACATTAAATTTATTTAGATGTATTTGTTTTAATTTTTAAAATTTATTATGTCTTTTCGTTAACTATGTTAATTAAAATATTATTCTATTTTCTTATATTTTGTTATAAATTAAATAATGTATATATTATATCTTTCTGTAGATTCTTTAATTTTAGAAATTAAATTATAAATTGTGAAATCAATTAATATTCATTGATATTAGTAAGAATTATTACAAACTATTGGATTTATTCTAATTATTTATAATTTTATTTGCATTAACTCATAGAAATGCTTGTAGAAATTTATTGGATGAAAAGAAATATTTTTTGGAGTAGAATTTATATGAGTCAAACTTTATTTGAGTGCCAATATATTACTTTTGTATTTATGTTATTTTTTGTTTAAATCTAACTTATCAAAATTAAATATGCAAAAAATTGATTATCGTTTCTATACTTAATAAAAAAATTTTACTTAAGTAAATATTCTAAAGTATATATATTTTTGTAACACGAATGTAACTTTTTTCACACATTGACTAATTGGCTAATTTAATGTTTTTTTCATAAAGTGCATTTAGAAAAAAAACAAAATAAAGATTAAGAGTTCAAACAAGATTGCAATTCAAGATAGATAATGTTGTGCATGCAAAATTTTTTCAGTAGTTCAAGGATAAGATTGATAGCATATTAAATTGACCAACGTCTTTTTAGCCTAAAATTTGTACTTTATGAAATTCAATCTTCATATTAAGGATGAATGTTATATGTTGCCAGATTCCAATGAAAAGTACGCAGCATTTGAAAAAAATGAAGTTGCTTGCATGCGGTTTCATGTTTCAGGCAAGACTTTTGGAGCGTACAATGTCAATGGAAACAAGTTTAGAACTATTACGAAGGAAGACGGGCTGAAAACCTAAAATAGTAGAGTTTATGTCTCTTCTAGTATAAGAAGCTATGCAAGCATGTGTGACAATAGAATGGCTGTTGGTAGTGTTCCATATTATGGAAAAATCGTAGACATAATTGAATTGAATTATAGCTGTCATTTCATAGTAGTATTATTCAAATGTATTTGACCTGATACAACTACCAGCAGAGGCATCAAACAAGACTATTTGGGCCTTACCAATATTAATTTCTCTCGTTCGATACACACCGGTGATCGAGAAGACAATGAACCGTACATATTGGTATTAGAAGCTCATCTCGTATACTATGTAGATGATGAAGTAGATAAGGAATGAAGTGTAGTGGTTCATGTGAAACCACGAGACTTGTATGATATGGGAGAAGAGGATGGAGAAACTGAAGTTGGGTTTTTTCCACATCCAGGATTGAACATATCAGCAGCAGATGACATTGGAGATTTACAGTTGACAAGGGATGATGATCCAGAAGACCCCACAGACAATGCTTCTAAGAATTTCAATGATGTTGTATAATGGAAATATGAAAAAAGTGAACGTCATTTGAAGAGAATCTTTGTGTGATTAATAAGTTTAATAAAGTTAATTATGTACATATTTTGTTAATACGATCTGAATTTTCGTATTTCAATTAAGTTTGGACATAATTGTTGGTTTTAATGAATAAAAGCAGTTTTTTGTTTCTTTCAACATTTTTTGTAGCAAATGTTAGTATCTATCAAAGTATTTATGTTATTATTGTTGTTGTTCTTAATGTCGCAGTGATGATAGTTATGATATCTAATAATCATTATCAATTTTAATATATTGTTATGACTAATAAATATTAGTGAACATAAAATGATGGTGTAACAGGGCAAATGAAAATGAAAGACTTTTCATAATGTATTGCAAGCACAACATTCGCTAAAAAAATGGCTATGGCCTCTCCATTCTCGTCATTGGAACATGCAATTTCTATTACTAGAGACATATGGTTTTGTAAAGTGAATGTGAGATATTGGTTGGAAGTTATATTAGAATGATCTTGTTCTAACCAATACTTCAAAACGGCGAACAAAACTACTATGTAGGTTTATTCCTTAGGCAATACCTTTAAAAATTTGTTTTAAACTATATTTGAATAATATATATATTTTAAGTTGATATATGGTAACAACTTTGCTGCAATCATATTTGTTATCTTAACATTTAAATTTGTAGGAATTTCATGAATGTGGATCAATGTATGAAGAGAAATTTGGGTATGTTTTTGTGACATGTACATCTAGAAAGAGCTCTGAAGACATCCTTATAGAATTGAAGGTTAAAAAATTAATATCTAACATAGAAAGTGGATCATAGAGAAACCGTGTGCTTTACAAAAAATATCATGAACTATACGTCTTTTATTATGTATACGCGATTTACAAACAAGCATTGTAGCACCCTCGATCACTATCAAAATGTCACGTTTCCAGCTGCACCACTCTGATAGCAAGAAGTATGACAACTATTTCATATACTTAATAATAAAATAGGAGCATTTGACTTGAAACCATACTGCTGATTTCTTTAAAAACTGGAAAAATACTTTATCTTGAAAACAAACAAGCATATATTTATATACAAGGCTTCTTACATAAGTAGCTTATAAATATAATATACATATAAAGCATACAACTTCTATCCCTCTTACAATATTATAATAATAATAAGGGCGAGGAAAAAATCTATAACGTATGTATGCAAAGAGAAACAACATATCTAAGTACTTAACTGAAACTCCGCAAGCTTATTCGTCGATCCTGAAAAGATAAAACTGTAGGGGAATGAGAACCAAACCATACGGTCTCACCATGGAGTTTTCAGAATTGTCATAAGAAGATATTTAATAAGAAAACTGTTTTCAAACTCAGTGATTATCTTGTCTTATGATTCTTTTGAAAATCGACGGTTTAACCATCCAAAAATTCAAAACCATTTAAAAAGAAATTAGTTAATTATTCAAAACCAAAACCTTTCTTTTCGTATAAGAAATATCTTTAAAAGTTTCCTAGACTGTATGAATGACCAACATGTTCCAAGCATAGGTTCATTAAGTCTATGCTAAACCAGCTGGATTTTTAATACTTAACTAAACCTCAATTAGAAACCAATCATAGCCTCATGCCCATTCACACAATCAATCAGCACTTATCATCAATTTCAGCACCAAAATTCAATCTCAAAAGTACCACACCAGAGCAAACACAGGCAAAATATACAAGAAAAATATAGATATAGATAGCAGTTACAGCAAGTAGCTCAGATAGCAGTTAAACAATTAGGCAAACCAAAACAAATTCAAACTCAAACAAAGCATGCAAATGTATATGATGCATGTCTGCCCTATGGCTAATGAGCTCATTTGTCGGTTATATAGCCAAACCCGACATGTCCGGTAGCGAATCCGGACACTGTCTCTCTGTTGTGCATTAATACCATTAGAGAGAACACGTGCCCTGTCACTATTAGAGGGAATATGTGCCTTGTCACCCTTACAACCAGAGAAAAAACACAGACATACTTGTCATCAATCATCCTCAACCATGTCTCATTTATCATATTCATTCAATTTCACAATCAAACTCAGTTTTCATCATTTTTCTTCCTCATCTCTTTTCCGGAACAAGTGAACAATGCCACTGCCTCTTACCCGGAGTCTCAACTCTTAATCAAATTCAATTTCATTTACAAAATCATTTCTCAATATCATTCAATTCATTCAAAAATCATACTTTTAAAATCAAATCTCATCATCCTTCATTCAAATTCAATCATCATCATTCCTCCCATTCCATTCATTAATTTTCAAACTCAAAACATAATCTTTTTCTTAATAACTCAGAAACAAGTCATATAATCCTTAAATCTCAATCTTTCTAAGTAACTACTTTAACGAAGTTTCTATTTTTATAAAAATTTTGATAACATCTCCTCTAAAATTCGGACTATGCCACCCTTACGGGTCCCATCAAAACCACATTTTCCAACCCGTTCTCAAACAGCTTCAATATCAAACAATTATCAAATATCAAATCCTTTCTAATTTTTAAACCAATTTCAATATCAGGTTAGGTTCGATGTCAAACCATTTCAAAATCAAATTATTTCTCTATTTCAATGTATTTCCAATAAATCAAACTCATTTTTAATATCAAAACATTTATAAAATCAAACCAATTAAAAATCAAATCGCTTACAAAATCAAATCATTTTCATATCCAATTCTCAGAATCATTTTCGATAAATCAAACAAATCAATTCCAATACTCTCAAATCATCCTATCATAATCCAGAAATCAAATTCAAGAAACCAATCCAACAACGACTAACTTAACAAACTAAAACAACAAATTAGAATGACCAGCTTCCTCAATAATTCAATAAATCAATCAAATAAATAATCACATCCATCCAAACATTTCAATTCAATTCATAAGACCCAGTAATCATAAAAATATATTTTTAATACTATTATCGACTTATAACAGCTCTTGAACATAAAATGAATTTAAGAAAATGCCCCTACTTTGTTCGTGATTTAACTACGCGACAAAACCCTTAAAACTCTGATTTCGTAGTGGTGGCGTCAAATCTGACCATCCTCGCTGTAATCACCACCTCTAGGCACAGCACGCAAGAACCATAGCTCAACCCTAAGATATTAACGTCGCGTAAAACTCAATAATCTATAACAGAACAACAGCAAAAAGGGGTTTTAAGAGCAAAAGACCTACCACACAAAAAGGAACCAGGAACGAAGCAGCAGCGATTCCGATGATAACTTCCGATGGCGAGACTGACGGTGGCAAAGAGCTCCAACAGTGGCTCAACAGCGATGGCAACAGGGGTGGCTGAAACAGCCCACCACCATCGTGTTTTCCTCTCCCTCAGCTCAGTTCGGTGACGGGCCTGCCCCCACCAACAACGGCGACAGTCCCCCACACCCGCGACAGTGACGGCGGCAACAGCAAGTGCGGACGACGGCAGCACGGGCCCTTCTCCACTCCATCGCGTTCTACTCCTCGTGTCTGGCTCTCTCTCTCTCTTTCTTGTTCGGCGGCGACGGTCTTCCATGGTGACGGCAACCTCGTGGCAGGTGCGACACTTCTCTTCCTCCTCGGCCCTTGCTCGATGACGCTCACTCTCCTCTGAGTGCGACACGACAGCGACGCAAGCTGGAAAATGGTAGGCACGACGTGCAATGGCTCGGTCTCCCTTTCCTTCCTCTTCTCTTCTCACCTGCAACGTAGCTCTCCTCCATTTTTTTTTTCATTTTCTGGTTCACTGTGTGTGTTTTTGAAGGGTGAGAGTGGTGCGCATTAAGAGCACCTCCAATGGCTGGGTTCCCATTCAACTTTTTCTGACATGTGGGGAAAACTATCGTTGGAGCATAGAGAGATGGAGTCCATGCACATACTTTAAAAAGATAGAGTCCCCATTCAGAAGGACTCATATTAACCAATAATAACTTGCCAAGTGGCAAGTTATTGTAAAAATAAATAATTATATAAAATCTAAAATAATTAAATAATTATATTAAATAATTATATCTCTATTTAATTAATAATTTATATTAATTATTTAAATAATAATTAATTAAATAACTAAATCATAATTAATTTATTAATAATTATAATAATTAATTAGATTAAATAATCAACTTTTTATTTAATTAATAATTTATATTAATTATTGATATCATAATTAATATTGAATATTATTTATATTATTATATTAAATTATAATTAATTAAATTTACTTACATTAAAAAATAAATTTAATTTTTACACCTTACAAAATAATTTTTGGTTGGGTTGGTTAATTTTATTTTTAAAATTTAAAATGGTAACCATATTATTAAAATTAGTCGTTGCTAAACTAGCCGTTGTAAAATTAGCCGTTAGAAACTAGCCGTTACTATGTTACTGTTATTATTAATAAATTAATATCTTATTACTCTATATATACCATTTACATACACTTCTATTCTCACACTTTCTTCTACTCTTCTTCATCTTCTTTCAAGTTTACGAAATCAAAGTTCTGCTGATATTATTTTTTGTTCGAAAAAATGGATCCAAACCAACTCAACTCTTTTTTCAATTATTTACAAAACTTTTCTCAAACTCCAAATACCCAACAATTTCAAACCTCAAACTCTCAAGTTCCAATTCAAAACTTCACACTACCAAATACATTTCAAAATCCAAATCCACAAAATTTTCCTAATTTCAATTTTCAAACTCCTTATAATAATCAATTTCCTATATTCCAACCACAAAATCAAAATTTACAAACACCACATTTTCCATTTTCATCCATATTTAACTCCTCTATCGAAAATGTTACTCCAACATCTTTGTCGTTTCCAACTCAGTTCAGTGCATCAAGACATAACTCATCTGGTGTTGGTGCCTCTTCTAACCCATCCTTTCAGACTCCGATACAATCTAATTCCTTGTATAATTGCATGTGAGAGAATGATCGTGAAGTGATTTACTTAATAGTTCCTTGTATTCGTAGAGTTACGTAGTATGTTCTTATTTTTATTGCGTATTACTGGTATGTGACGTAGTCTTAATTATTGTTACATATGAATTTTTTTAATATTAATATCTTTTAATAGTGAATTATTTTTAAATTTATAAATTTAAATAATATTATTAAAAAAATAATTACATTAATTTTAATTATTTTAATTAATTAATTAAGTGGGACCATAACAGGACTAAATTTAGTTCCTCCTAATGGAGAAAAGAGAGATGATTTGAGTTTCTATTTACTATTTATGATACAAAAGCTAATGTGAAGGAACTAATTTTAGTCCCTATTTATGGCCCACCTGTCATAAAAAGTAACTACACATCACCTTTTGCATCATAAACACTAAATAGGAATTCAAAGCATCTCTCTTTTTTCCATTAGGAGGAACTAACTTTAGTCCCTGTTGTGGTCCTACTTAATTAATTAATTAAAATTAATGTAATTAATTTTTTTCAATAATATTATTTAAATTTATAAATTTAAAAATAATTCACTATTAAAAGATATTAATATTAAATAAATTCATATATAACAATAATACACAATATATAATTCGGGATTACACTAATTTGTAAAATTACTTAATACAAAGAAAAACATAATTAAGCTCTATAATTGATGACAAGCATTGTGAAATTGTCATATGTATTCAATCAAGTCCTGTTTCAGTTGTCTATGTTACTGCTAATTTTAATAATGTGGTTAGCATTTTAAATTTCAAAAATAAAAATAACCAACCCAACAAAAAATTATTTTGTAAAGTGTAAAAATTAAATTGATTTTTTGATGTAAGTAAATTTAATTAATTATAATTTAATATAATAATATAAATAATATTTAATATTAATTATGATATAAATAATTAATATAAATTATTTATTAAATAAAAATTTAATTATTTAATATAATTAATTATTATAATTGTTAATAAATTAATTATAATTTAATTACTTAATTAATTATTATTTAATTATTTAATATAACTATTTAACTAATTAACATTTTTATAATTATTTATTTTTTAAATAACTTATCAAATGACAAGTTATTATTGGGTATATGGAGTCCTCATTCAAAGGGACTCTCCCTTCTTGATCCAAGAGAAGAAATTCTTTCTTAACTCACTCCAACGGTTGGCTCCCAACTATTCTGACATGCACAGTGATGGAAACTTCAAAAAAGTAACCATTGGAGTTGCCCTAAGGGAAAAAGTAAGGGGTAAGGCAGCTAGGTTTAGGAAAATTATGGTTAGAGTTGTGTTTTGGCGATTTAGGGTTTTGATTTGGGAATTAGGGTTTAGATAGAGTATTAATTAAAAATCAAATTTAATCTAATGTATTAACTTTAATAATACTATTTATTTTTCAACTTACAAATTTTTTTTAATTAAGTACTCTAATTTAAAATTAGAGTTAAATAAATAAGTTTTCTTTTAGTTCATAAAATTAATCAAAACTTTCAACTATTCAATTATTTAAAAAATTTTAATCCTAATAGATTTTAAACTCAAATATTATAAAATTTAATTTAATTACTTTTAGAAAAATAATTTTTTTAAATAAAATTATCAAGAAATATAATAAATTATAAATATTTTACTATTTAATTTCTGAAAATTCGAGGTCTTACAAACATGCTGTTGAGTTGGATATTGCTACAAAAGAAGAAATGAAGTATATAGAACTGCACATTACAGAACTTCTTTTCAAGAAATCTGCCTAAACAACTAACAAGGGAGATGTTAATCGTTGTTTATTTTTATTTAGTTTTAAAATTGTCTTAGTATATTAACATATTTTTTTTCTTAATTACTATCTAATGACATGAGAGTTTTTATTTTCTTTTGAGTAGACTTACATTGTTGTATGCATGTTGATATTTTCAGTGTCAGCTGAATATTCAGGCGAAGTAGTTAATGATAGTCTAGATAGGGCAGATACTGATCCAGAAGACAATTTAAATGATATCTCCTCCGTTGAAATTGACATCCCCAGACAGTTTGATCTTAATAAAGTTCGAAAAAAAGACAATGAAACTTTACATAACCAACAAAGACAAGATGATGTTCATACTACAAAAAGGGCTTCAATATGAACAAAAAGCCATAGTTTGGAAATGACTTATCAGATTCTGTATTATGTGAAGTCAGTAAATTCTTGACAGAGTATTTTTTGCTAGGTCAATACGATGTTGAAGAAAAATTTTGACCTTTTATTTTAACGCTTTGGTTGATTACCTTAATTTAATAGTCTCGGTCGCAGTATTACATATTTGTCTACTTTAAGAATTTTAATCTTTATGCTTGATTGGACTTTGTTTTAATATTAAAATTAAGATGTTGACTTATTTTTTCTTTTACATTTAAGCTTGAAGACAAACTTAAAAGATCTTATAGTAACAAAAAAATCCAATTGGTAAATTTATTCATATGATTAATCAAAATACATTTTTGTAAGTGATTAATTTTTTTCGTAAAACAAATCCAAAACTAGTGTAACGATTTAAGTAGCAAGGATTCAAATATATTTCTAAAAAAAATTAGTGAAAACGTAAGTAAGTAGATCATACTCGGTTATTTAAAAAAAAACGAGTTAAATGTATTTTGCAGCGATTGAAAAAAATCGCCGCCAATAGTTTATCTTTTATTCCCGTTGTTGTAACCGCCCGAATATTCCATTTTGTAGCGGTTATACCTGATGTGCAGAAAACGATCCGACACAAAACTCACCGGCAAGTGCACCAGGTCGCATCAAGTAATAAAACTCACGGGAGTGAGGTCGATCCCACAGGGATTGAAGGATTGAGCAATTTTAGCTTAATGGTTGATTCAGTCAAGCAAACAAGAGTTGAGTTGTGTGATTTGTGATTGACAGAAACTAAATTGCATGAAATGTAAAAGGGAAAGGGTAAATTGCAATAAATTAAAGAGAACAGAAAATAAAAGTGCTGAATCTTAAAGAACACGAAATTAAATGGCAGAAACTTAAAATGCAAGAAATGTAAATTGCATAATCTTAGAGTGCAAGAAATGTAAATGGCTTGAATTGTAAATGGGTCAGGGATGTGGGATTGCAGAAATTAAACAAAGAAAAGTAAAATTAAACAAACGGATAAGGAGAAGATGAATTCAATTAAACTAGATCTTAAACGGAAATGAAAATAAGCTTGGTGTAGTAATTAAACAAGGAAATTAAAATGGAAACTAGTAGATCTCAGGACTCAAGAGACTAGATAACTAAGTCTAGATCTCAATGCCTTCTTATATCCAAATTCAGAAATCAATTGCAATAAAATTAAAGATCAAACAGTATAAGAAACAAAACCAAATTCAATTTCCAAAAGTTGTGGTAAAGTGAGACAGAGAGATCTCAAGGTGAAATTGAGACAGAATTTCCTCAATTCTTCAACCCAAGATTCAAGACAATTGTAAATGAAATTGAAAACAAGACAACTAAGAGGAAGAGAATTTAATTCTCCTTCCCCAAGACTCAGAAATTGTAAAAGCAACAAACAAAATGTAAAGTGAGCTCTCCACTATGAGTACTCTCCAAATTCTAAAAGAAAACTCCAAAAGGAAAAGCTCTCCAAAAAACTTAAATTCTAAGCTATTTATACACTCTCTTAAAATGATCTTCAAGCCTTGAATTGGGCCCTTGCTCTTGATGGAATTGAGTTGACAAAAGCCTCTGTTGATTGCTCCTGGTGTTGGAAAGAAACCACTTGTGAACCGGGCCATGAACCATTTAAGCTTGAGTCAAAGCTTGAGGTAAGCTTTGGCTCAAGCTTTTTTTAGCAGATTGCCTTTTTTATGCTGCCATCCACGTTTGGCTCAACGTTTGAGGTCAAACGTGAGCTCAAACGTGGCTCCTTCATTGCATCTCTTTTGGCCACCGTTTGACCCAACGTTTGAGGCAAACGTTGGCGCAAACGTTGGCTTGTTCAAGGCTTCAAACAGAGTACCCTTTCTTGCTAGAGTGGCGCCAACGTTTGACTCAAAGTTTGAGGCAAACGTTGGCGCAAGCTTTTTTGCTCCCTGGGTGTTCTTTTTGTGGCGCCAATGTTTGACTCAAAGTTTGAGGCAAACGTTGGTGCAAGCTTTTTGCTCCCTGGGTCTTTCTTCTTTTGCTCTGATGGTGCCAACGTTTGACCTCAAGTTTGAGGCAAACGTTGGCGCAAACTTTTGATGCCTCCAGGGTGAAGTCAAGCTCTTCCTCACGTTTGAGCGAAAGTTTGAGGCAAACTTTGGCTCAAGCTTTTTGTCCTCTCTTCCTCTTTGCCATTCCTTCTTTCTTCAACCTTCTTCAAAGCTCTTTTCACCTATCATCAATCAATCAAAAACATCAAAGCTATGCTATAATCATGAGAGTTTTTCTTCTTCTTGAAATTTAAGCAATTATGGCATAAAAACTCATGAAAATGCATCAATTCATCCATGGTTGATTGAATCAAAGGAAACATGAAATTCTAACCAAATGGCTTGCTTATGGCTCAAGAAAATGCATAAAATCTATTGAAAACAAAGGAAAAAGACTAGTGAAACTAGACTAAGATGACTTGTCATCAATACCAAAACCGTCACAAAATACCAAACTATTGGTAGCTCTCCACTTAAACTGCATCAACCGCTGTAATATTTTATGTGGTGGCAATTTTTGATAACCGCGCTAAAAAACCGCCGCAATCTGTCATTTTTTGTGTAGTGTTTAATTAAACTGCTTAATATGTTTTCACGTAAATAATCACCTAATAACAACATTTAGACTAAACTAAAAATGTTTGTGTGTAACATTTGTGACATCAATTTAGTCATTTGGAAAATTACATATGATGTCAAATTTTTTTATATATAAATATGTATATATGAGACATTTATTTAGTCTATAAAAAAGATATTTAACATTATTTTGTCTCATAAGATGTATATATGAATAAATGGTCAAATTAGTCTTTAAAAGATCACTCATTTTTTAAATTGGTCTCCGAATTTTTTTAATCAAATTTGTCTTTTAAATATTTTAAATTAATCAAGTTAGTCATTCTATCACTTTGTTTATTTATAGTGTCAAAATTTACTAATGTAATATATTAAGTGGCATCCCACACATATCTACGAGTCTCAATTGATTATTAACATAATATATTTATGAAATTAAATCAAATCAAAATCTAATTGAGTGAAAAACTTGAAGTATTGAAATCTCTCAATTTGGGGTTAATTTGATCTAATTTTATAAACTAATCATGTTAATGGTCAATTAAAACCTCTAGATATGTGTTGAGGTGTTACTTAACGTGTCACATTAGTAAATTTTAACACTATCAATAAATAAAATAACAGAAAGACTAACATGATTAATTTAAAATCTTTAAAGAACGAATTTAATTAAAAAATCTTTTAGAATCCAATTTAAAAAACGAATAATCTTTCAGTGATTAATTTAACTATTTATTCATATATATATATTCTTTTCACGGGCTTACTTGATATTACAAAGCATATTCAAGAATTAAAAGTATATATGACACATTTTTTGGCAACTAAATTAATGTCACAATTCTTTTAAGGACAAATTATTAATGCATATCATGTGTATCTGTATCTTTTAAGGGATCAAATTGCTGATTTAGTACAATATTTATTGTGTAAAATGTAAACATTAAACAAGTAAAAGTAGCACATTTTAATTCAAGATGATTGTTTCATATTATATGATTGTCCAATCTATCTGTAAATCTATATATAAATGGTCTAATTACTCTGTTGATCTTTCTAAATTTACGAAATTTTTAATTAGGTCTTTATACTTTTTTTTTTCTTTTTATTTGAATTACTGCACTAATTTTTTTAATTAGGTTCTTATACAATTAAATCAATTACTGTCAAGAGAGACCTAATTAAAAAAAATTTAGTGTAGAAACCCAATTAAAAAGAAAAAAAATTTAAAGACTTAATTAAAAATTTCATAAAATTATAAGAATCATAAGAGTAATTAAACATATATCAATACTACTGAATGTCATCTCTATCATAATTCTCTTTAATAAAGAAGGACAATTGTAACTTTTACAGTTTACACAAATGGTTTGAAGTTGACAAATTAATCAAAATAGAGACAAAAGTGATAAGAAGACAAGGAACATCATAAATAAAGTAGCTCACCCATCTATTTCTTCCTGACACACAAACCCCTTGTCTTGACCAAAATTTTGATAGCAATCCTTTCTCTAACTCATATTTGTATATGCAAGACATGTGTTGCAACCCTTTTCTTGTGAACATTATTATTCCTTTAACAAGCTTTGATATAGTCAGCAAAATTTGAAACTTCATCACAAAATGTTTGTTATATGTTAGTATTATTATTTTATAATAGGTGTGTGAAGGAGATATGGTGATAGAAAATGGCTTTATAAATAAGAGCATGAAAGATTGTAATCTCCAAACTTGTCTTTAAATGGTTTATCAAATACAACTCTGGTCAAATTAATTTTTTTTTAACTTTTTTTTTTTATTTTTTGGTTTAGATATGTAGGACTTAGGAGCTAGCATTTGGAGGCCATTTGGGTAAAGGCCTAAAGGGGTGTCCCCTACCTTTTTGTGGTGAAACGGCCACCACTCCATCAAAGTATCAATTCAAGTTTTTTTTTTTTTCAACAATTAAATCAATTTTAGAGCATAATAATTGAATTGACCCTTTAAGTTAGATAATAAAATGGAAAAACTTGGCCAAAAATGTTGAATTCAACTACAAAATAAAATTCATATTAATTTCAAATGATTTAATATAAAAATAATTCAAATTAACAATTATATTTTAAAAGAATTCATAAACTGCTACCTAATACCTTCTGATTGCAATGATACATTAATTGCAATATACTAATAATTTTCGTTCTTAATCAATCCTTATTTAAGAGCAGCTTCTTTTGCAGACCTATAATATAATAGCCTGATAATTTGACATTAATGAATTACTCTCATCAGTCATTACCTCACTAACTAAAAAATTTCACATTTGTTAGTTCTTGACAACTTTTTCTTTCTCCAAAAAGAACACACTTCCGTCATTTTATTTGTTGATGATTCATTATGTTAAAATATTTATTTTAATGTTGTACGTAATATTTGATTTATGTATATAATCTTTAAATTTTATCAATTTTACTAAATTCTGAATCAATCCAATCCTGCTTAGTGAATTAGTGGGAATATGTTTCAGGGGGATCCATGTTCAAAAATTTAAGCAAACCAATGATCAACCCCATAATGGTAAAATGAGGAAATGTGTATATTATCATGAAAATACAGAAGGAAGATTCATGATTAGATTAAGTGGGAATTTCAGGTTAAAGTCATAATGATCACTCTTTTGATCTTACCATTGACGTGAAAAAAAAAAAATAAAAGATACATATGCAATGATACATATGCAATGATAATAGATTATGCATGCATGCATGCAGGCTCTACTTTTAGGATTATTAACAAAATGGCTTGATATGATTGCTTTTTTCAACCTATTTGAAACTGTTTCAGCTTTTAGTGCTAATAACTAAAAAATCATTTTTATACTCTGCTTTTTGTTCTGTTCACCTCTTCATGCACAACCAGCTTACCACCTACAAAGGGTTAAAAGGTGTGTGACAAAATAGGTGAGTTATTATCAACAAGGCTATAAATATCTAAGAAAGTGAGATTTCACTGCATTCTATTTATTAACACAAACTGAAAGCATTGAAGCATAATTTGTTCATCTTTTGACCCCAATGGCTATCTGCCTTGTGGTCTTTATTACCCTATTCCCAGTTGGTGAATCTCAGCCCACGCCGTCTTTCAACCAAACTGATTTGGAGGAAAGGAGAATGGATTGGAGGTTTTCGTGTGAATTTGGGAATGTGCAATGCGGTCCAAGCAGAGCTGCAAGGGGTTCTACATGGTCTGAGAATGGCTGCTGATTTGGGAATGCGAAGAGTGGTTGTTGAAGTTGATGCAATGGAGGTTTATGAGATGTTGAAAGATCACACTAAAATAACCACTTGTCATAGTAAAGTTTTAAGAGAAATCCTGAGTTTGATTAGGAGGCCATGGGAGATTTCCTTCAATCACGTGGGAAGAGAAACAAATAAATGCGCCCATTGGTTAGCTCAAACCAGCATTAAGTATAAAGAAAATTTTTGCTTCTTAGATTCTTCCCCCTTTGAACTTCTTCCGTTACTGAGTGATGATGCTAATGGGGTCAACTTGCCCCAGAATCATTAAGTAATATTTTGTTTTTGTTCTCTTGGGCTTAGGCCCCATTACCATACCAAAAAAAAAAAACTTTTACTTTTTAAAAGTAATTTAAAAAAGTTAATTTTTAAAAGATGACTTTTTAAAAATAGTAGTATTTATGTTTGGTAAATTAAATTAAAAATAATTTTTAATAAATACAAGTAACATCAATTATATTTAGTAAAATAGCTTTTAAAATTTAAAAATATTATAATAGACATAAATGTAAATATTAAATTTAAAAATTTGTTAATCTATGAGGTTATATTAGACCTTCAAATTTTAAAAAGTACAAACCAAATTTTGAAAAACTCTAATTTAGGTGTTTTCAAAAGTATCCTAATCTTTTAAAAGCTGCAAATACAAATATATAGTCTTTTTAATTTATCAGACATAAAATAAGGAGTTTGAGCTCTTACAAAAGACAAACACCTCTTCAAAAAACTTTAGCAAACCAAACTGAGTCTTCCTATGAATTTGTGATCAAGACACGCCAATCGAACCTGGTTAATAAACCGATAGAATAATTAGTTCAACAATTCAGTGGTCCAACGGTCCAACCATAATCTAATTGAGATTTAATAAATTTAGTTAAATATAAATAAAATTATTAAAAAATTAAAATATAATTTTAAATAAAATTCAATAAATTTTCAATTAAAGAAACAAAGGAATCACAAATTATGCCGTATAAATTACACATAACAGAATAAAATTTCAGCCATAGAAAATAAACAAAATATACCTTTAAATTTTTTAGAAGTTCCTATGAAGTAGATTATTTGTTATAGTCATTGCATCAATGTATAATTTAATTTTTCAAAATCAATAAAATTATACTAAAAAATTTAACAAAGTATTATCGGCCATCAACAAAATTATTCGGCAACCAGATTTTCTTTCTGTTAATCAACAAAGTTAAATAGTTAATCAAATTGAAATTATCACTATTTTTAAAAATTACAACAACTAAAATTTATTCTATAAACAATCAGAATCCAGAATATAAGAACAGCAATTCGTAATCATTATAATTAAGAAAATAAAAAATAAATTGAACTACTGAAGAACTCCAGAAAGGGAGCAACATAATCAAACTCTATAATTTTTCACGGCGGCAGAGAGAGACGGCCACGGAGGCAGAGAGGGACTTTCTCACTTTGCCTTGAGGTCGACACAGAGAGACAGAGAGAGGGATCGAAGACAGAGACGAGCGAAGACGACGAGGACAGAAACGAGTTCATGGCCACCGACGACGACGAAGACAAGTAGGCTTGACGACACGACAAGGACAGAGACGGCAACGCCAACAGCAGCTCCGAGCAGACCTGGCGACAAGAGGACAGAGAAGGCGACGCCGCCGCTGCTGCTGCTGGCGGCGCTGAAACTGAGAGAGAGGGATATTTAGCTAGGGTTGTTCTGAGAAAGAGAGGGGATAGCCGGTAGGGTGTTCACGGCAAGGTGAAATTGGGTTTGTCTTAGATTTAGATTTGGCCTAAAAAATATACACGGTCTAATATTTGGATATGGATTTTCTAAAATTTGAATTTTACTTTAGAATATAAAATGTGATTTTTTACTATTTATTTTGTAGGTGGGCCAAAAATAAATATGAAAGAGAAATTATTCAAACATAAAAAATTACATTTTACTCTCTAAAATAAAAATTCAAAATTTAGAGGATCTAAATCCCTAATTTTTAAATCCTAATTAGGTTATAAACCCGATGAAATCTAAATATTTTCGAACCATAATTATATCGGATTTAAATCGAATGAAAATCAAATTTTTAAAACTTTAACAATAATTTATAAAAAATACAAAAAAATAATTTATAAAAAAAGTTATTTACAATACACTTATTTATAAAAAAAATTTGTTATAAAAAGTTGATATTTATATTTGAATAATTTGTCCATAAATTTTAATTTGATGCTTCTTTGATTTATTTTTTAATTCAATAAGTGTCATTAAAAATAAAACAATTAGTTTATACTTAATATAACATAATATTAAAATTAATTTAAAACATATATATACATACATATATATATATATATATATATATATATTAATTCCCTTAGGATGTACATCATGTACATGGGCCAAGTGAAGTCGGGGTTCGTCTTGAGCCGGACACAGTCCGAAATAATGACCGGCCTATTTTTGAGATCTTTATCCGGTCTTAAACCCAGTAAAATCACACCAAATTAACCTCTAAAATATTTGAATTTGGGACGGATTTTCAGGCCGAACCAGGCCATGTGCACCCCTAGTAACCGAATAGGTACACGAGGGGTTTGGATTTTTTTTAATTTAAACTTTGAAAACTGTCAAAAGAAATCGATCGGTTTTATCGGTTTATTAATTTACTGCCGATTTGACCAATTTTTTACCAATTTTTTATCAAGTGATTTTTTACCTCAACAAGGCCAACTATGGACCGATTTCTGATTAAACTGGTCAAACCGATTAATTCAATTCGGTTTTTAAAACACTGCAAGAAAGACAAAATATAATAAATTAATAACAAATTCTTCAATGTATTTTTTCAACAATAATTACGTGAATTCTTCAATGTATTTCTTTTAACAAATTCAATGTTTTAAAAACTTACAAATTTTATCATTTTATTAAAAGTTTTCTACTTTTCGTTAGCAAATGTTATTTTGGTATTTATGTATAGAGGAAAATCAGTTGAGAGAGGGACAGAGGGTCATCATTTTCAACGTCTAAGTCACGACTCACGAGTGACCGGTTCAGCAGACTGACTAGCTACTGCTTAACGCGTTCACTCTTTGACTTTTGCAATTTTCTTGTTTTTCTATTTCATGTAAGACCGTTAAACTTTCTGTTATGGTTTACGATACCGTGGAATTATGCGGGTTCACTTCAGTCTAGATAGCATGATATATACATGCTTATAATTCTATGTTCCCGCCAGTTAAATGAGGAAGTTTTATTAACTGAAATTCATCTCAGATCGTATAGCATATAACATTATAACCTTTCGAACAAACAATAAAAATCATTGAAGTGTTGAAACAGAATACTTGTTGACGATGTGCTATTAACTAGTTATAATAGCATATCACCAAGAAAGGATGAACTCGGTATCCGTTACACTGAATATCGCTAATTGTATTTGTATATGTGAAGTGAACTACTACTCACTATTACTAACAGTTGATGCCGTCAACAATACTAACTTGGCCCATAAGGAATGCTAAAATTGGAGGAAGAAAGAGCAAAAATCTTGATCATTTCTGACTGCTTGCCTCAGCAGGGTCAACCACCTCAGCTTCTACGGTTTCAGGGACATGGGGCTGGATTCCTGCGGGATGAGACTGACCAGAAGACGCAGACCATTTACCGGTCAGAGCCATACCCATCATCTCATATATCTTCCCTCCAAGCTGCGCTGGATTATCAGGCTGCGCGCACACAAGCACATCAAGAAATAATGTCACACGTAAAGTTAAAATAGCCAATATATGCAGCACCTTGATCAAATTAACAACCCAACTTCAATGACTTTCAAAACAATAGTATTAACCGAGCCAATGAACTTACTGTAAAACCACTGGAAACCAAAGCTGCATCATAGAGAAGGTCAATAGCTCTGAGGGCATCTTGATCATCAGGGTTTGTTTTGAATGCAGCCTGAAAATTACACAAGATAGATTTGCATTTAATATAATTGGACCTATTTATTGATGATAAAAAGAAAGGAAGTAAAAACACTATTTTATCATACATCTAAGTTCCTGATAATAGGGTGGTCAGGATTGATCTCAAACACCCTTCTGCTTCTCATGAAATCCAAGCTAGAGGCATCGCCCATAGATTGTGCCTTCATTAGCCTACATAGAGCACATTGTTAATTTGTTATGTAAAATCCTCAAAATTTGTCATTAAGTATATGATAGAAAGGAAGACCCACCTTTCCATGTTTGCAGACCAACCAAATTTTCCTGACACCAGAACACAGGGTGAAGAGCTTAGTCTGTTTGAAATTTGCACACTTGCAACTTTATCCCCCAAATGTTTCTTAATCCAGTCACAAGTTTGGCCAAATTCCTGTTTCATCTCCTTTTCCCTTTCTTCATTCTTATCACCTGTAGAAACAACAAATCACATTTAACTAGCTACAAAGAAGAACCAAACCATGATGAATCCACTGAAAAACAAGGACTACTAAATATTTGGTTGATGAAAATGCTGATACCATTGACTAAATGAGCATTTTTCCAAAACATGAAGTATATCAAGCATTTGGGATATGTTATTCCCATACACCACGCAATAGGAACATACCTAGATCCAAGTCTTCCTTGCTAATATCAACAAAATTCTTTTCCTTATATGACTTGAGGTTTTGAATAGCAACCTCATCAATTGGATCCACCAGAAACAGTACCTAAGAAAAAATCACAAACACCAATATTAAGAAATGATATATAACTAAATCTGTACAAAGTTATAAACTTACGAAAGAAAACAAGCTTATACTTCAAGATCCTTCTCTGCAAGTCTCTCCATGAAAGGTGTGTTCTTTGCACTATTCACACTATCAGCTGCAATGTAATAAATATCTTTTTGATCAGGCTTCATGTTCTCAACATATTCATCCAAGCTGATCAGTTCTTCTTCACTTTGGGATGAGAAAAACCTAAGCAATGGAGCGATGCGTTTGTGATTCTCACAATCTTCAATACAACCCAGTTTCAAATGTTTGCCAAAATTCTCCCAGAACTTCTCATAGTCCTGCATACAGAGCAAGACATCCAGTCAAACGAATAAACACATATAGACATACGGATAGTATTAGTGAATCTAAGTTACCACAATTTATCCTATGTAAAGTGGGATAATGGCAGAATGTGTACAACTAAAATTCGTCAAAATATGAACATACCTCCCTGTTATCACTCATAGATATCCCCAAAATCATGTCAAAAGCTTTCCGAACTAAACGTTTCCTCATAATCCGCACCTTCATGAAACATGGAAAAAAGGATAAGCAAGATGAAACTAGTTATGAATTCTGCATACCTAAAACAGGGTTATAGGTTCAAACTTTATACATGCATAACCTCCTACTACTTACTACGCGACTTTCTTGGAGAATTTCACGTGACACATTGAGTGGAAGGTCATTTGAGTCAACCACACCCTTGACAAAGCTTAAGTATCGGGGGAACTGTCAAAGCAAATAAGAAATAAGCACAGGGAAAAAAAGTTATGATCAGACGGTCAAACCCAACAAGTTGCTATTACTTATGGTGATGGACAGTAAAGGGACTATACCAGCTCTCCATCAAAGTCATCCGAAATGAATACTCTCTTAACATATAGTCTTATATTCTTAGTCTTGGGATTGATTATGTCATCCTTCCCTGTAGGAGCAAAAGCAGGAACATATAATATAGACCTAAATTCTACTTCACCCTGCAATAGCAAATACCACCACCACAAATGTCAACAAAAACAACTGACTAGGACATCAGATTCCAAATTAGTATTAAAATCTCATTATTGTATGTTTGGAAGTCGCGGAGTATGCTTTACTGCAGAACTAAGAATTTCATGTTTATGAACAGGTGAACATTACACATACATATATAAACTTACCTCTGTGGTAAAGTGTGATGATGCTAATGGGTCCAAATACTCATTAAAAGTTTTCTTGTAAAATTCATTGTAATCCTCCTTGGTGACTTCTTTTGGGTTACGAAGCTGCACAAGCAATCTGACATTTAATCTCCATTCAAACAACAAATTTCCAATTAAAGCAGAAAACATGCAATCATAAAACTCACCCAAATTGGTTGAGTCTCATTTATGAGCTCCCAATCCCAGTAGCGCTCAACAACAGTCTTAGTCTTCTTCTTCTGCCGAATAAGGTTTCAAAGTCACAATTGCGCGAGTAAACATGCAGAAGCTATACGACCTCACACATAAGAAGTGAGAACAAATACTTGGTTCAGGTAACAAGCAGAAGATTACCTCAGTCTTCCCATCTTCTTCGTCTTTTTTTGCTTCAGCTGGATCCTCATCAACCTCAACCTGGAATAAGCATATATTTTAATAAATGCAGAAAACATTCACATTTTCTATCAAATTAATCCAGGAGGAGGCAAAACCAACCCAAGTATACATACAACATCATCATATCAAACAAAAAAGATTTGTAGAAAATAATGACATACTTCTTTGGTGTATCCTTTTTCCTGCCAAGTGTATATCGGGAACGAGACAAATTGTGAATAGTTTTTTCACAAGCTTTTCAATTCGCTCTGGATGAGCAAAACCTTTATCATCCCTCTGAAATGAAGCCACAGATAATACCACTTCGTAAGATCAGGCAAAATATAGATAGCTACCCGGAAAAAAATAATAGACTATCGACAATCAACATGCCTTAAGATGCAGTGTAAGACGAGTTCCCCTTGGAATCAGCTTCTCAGGATCTGTCTCTTCCCTAATGGTATACGAGCTAGCATTTGCCTCTCCTTCCCAAACATATTGTTTATCAGATTTTGGGCTCTTGGTAGAGACAGTTACCTTCAGAATTCGAACATCAAAAAATTAATAACATAGAGATCCCAAAAATGCACACACTGATCTTTGTTAAAATGCATACCTTATCAGAAACCAAAAAGGCAGAATAGAACCCAACACCAAATTGACCAATTAAGTTGTTGTCACCACCAGCATCCTTGTTATCCTTTTAAAATGATAAACATTTGTCAGCCTATAAGATATATAACTATAAAATAAATAAAGATAATAAAATCATAAAACATCTAAAATCATAAAGCATCCTTCAGAAGAGGTAAGGCCTTCAATGCCTTCAAAAATTTTGCAGTACCACTTTGTGCAATAGTTCCAAGACAATCAACGAGTTCTTGTCTTGTCATACCAATACCTGTATCACTGCATAAAGCAAAAAATTGCATTACCAACCAAAAATAGGAAAATATTAGTCAAAAAAAGTTTAAAAAAGCCATTTATCTTACGTGATAGTGATAACCCCATTATCTTTATCAGCTTGGATTCTGATATCAAAATCAACAGCATCTTTCAGAAGTTCAGGCTCTGTAACACCTAGAAACCGTAGCTTATCCAAGGCGTCACTTGCATTGCTGTATTTAAAACAGTAAACAATCAAGAGCTATACATAAAAGTGAAGATTAAATGTTACTCATATATAAGCAGAAGTGGAAGAACAAACCTGATAAGTTCCCTAAGAAACACTTCCTTGTTACTATATAAGCTATTAACAATGAGGTCCATGAGCCGACTAACCTGCAAAAACGATGCATGGATACAAAATTATGATTACGATACGATATATTATTCACACTATAAGGATAGGAAACATGGACATGAAAAAAGAGCTATATACCTCAGCTTGGTACTCATATCTCTCAGATGGTGTGGAGTTGGATTCAGCAGACTCTGCAGCAGTAGACTCGTATCGCTTCCCCAAGAACAAATCTTTCTTCAAGTTTTGATAATTCCTAGATTTCTCTGAACTTAAGACAGAAGAATACCATCTAGCTTTAGCATCTTCCTCGCCTACCTGCTTCCAACCCAGCAAAAAAAAAGGTATTGATAACACACAACTACCTCAAAAAACGCCACATTTTTAAAGCAACAGAACAAAGAAAGGTAAAGCAGCTGGTTCAATGTTTCTCCCATAACATCAAAATCTCAAACTACAATTAAAATTGCAATTTTTAACCGAAAATACAGAACTGAAGAGAAACGGATGAAACTTGAGAAAATTGATAGCTAGTGGCTAGTGAAGCTAACATGGAATTGTAGGAGATACAATTAGATCAATCAAATGGATTCAACGCGAGAAACAGACAATAGCGATGGATCATACCGAAGAAATGGAAGATAGAAGTGGAACAGTGAGGTGACGGCGAGGGGCGGCGGCGTGGCGGAGGGCGGCGGATAGAGAGGAGCAACGCCTTGATAGCCGGTGCATTTTGACGGTTACGATTGACTGAGTGAGTGAATGAGTGAAAGCAGAGAATTAGAAATGGGAGGGTTTAGACAAGGATGAGAGAACCGGTCAATAAACCGGTAGAGTAACTAGTTCCACAGTTTAGTGGTCCAACCGTAATCTAACTAGGTTCAACTAATTTAGTTAAATATAAATAAAATTATTAAAAATTTAATATAATTTTAAATAAAAATCAATAAATTTTCAAATGAAAGAAGGAAAATAGTAAGGTTCTGAAAACCGAATCAATTATCGAACTATTTTAATTATTGATTTACTAGTTTATTGGTCCAATCGGTTTAACCGGAATTCAATAGAAAAAACATAATAAAATAATAAATAAATTATAAATAACCACCATAAACATAAATATAGTCTATATAAACTTTAAAATGTCTTTCAAATTAAAAGCACTATATGAAACATCATCAACCAGAGTATTATACAACAACAACAACAACAACAACAAAGCCTTGTTCCACTAAATGGGGTTGGCTACATGAATCAAACAACGTCATTGTGCTCTGTCATGTATCATGTCTACAGAGAGACCTTTCACGTATACATCTCGTTTGACCACCTCATGGATGGTCTTCTTAGGTCTTCCTTTGCCTTTCGCCCATTGTCCATCTTCCATCTCATCCACCCTCCTGACTGAATGGTCTATCGGTCTTCTTCTCACATGTCCAAACCACCTGAGACGCGATTCAACCATCTTTTCCACAATGGGTGCTACTCCAACTCTCTCCTTTATATCTTCATTCCTTATTTTATCCAATCACGTATGACCACTCATTCATCTCAACATCTTCATCTCTGCCACACTCAGCTTATATTCGTGCTCCCCTTTAGCCGCCCAACACTCTGTACCATAAAGCATAGCCGGTCTTATAGCGGTGCGACAGAATTTACCTGTTTTAAAGGCACTTTTTTGTCGCATATAAAACCAGACACTCTGCCATTTTGACCAACCTGCTTGGATCCTATGATTTACATCATGTTCAATCTCTCCATTATCCTGTATGATACACCCAAGATACTTAAAACTTTTAACTTTTCGTATGATGTTTTCTCCAATCTTCACCTCTATATTAGGGTTTTTCCTTCTCAGACTGAACTTACATTCTATATATTCCGTCTTGCTACGGCTTATGCGCAGACCATACACTTCTAGAGCTTCTCTCTATAATTCCAACTTCTTATTTAGGTCTTCCCTTAACTCTCCCATAAGGACGATATCATCGGCAAAAAGCATGCACCATGGCATAGGCTCTTGGATGTGCTCTGTGAGTACTTCAAGGACTAATGTGAAAATATATGGACTTAAGGATGATTCCTGGTGTGTAATCCTATATCAATAGAAAATTCCCTTGTCACACTACTTTGAGTCTTCACACTAGTTGTGCCCCCATCATATAATTGCACGAATATATGCGATCCTTACTCTTCTCTTTTCTAAAACCTTCCATAAGACCTCCCTTGGTACTCTATCATACGCTTTTTCCAAATCAATAAACACCATATGTAGATCCCTTTTATTACTACGATACATCTCTATCATCCTTCTTAATAAGTATATCGCTTCAGTGGTAAATCTGCCTGGCATAAATTCAAATTGGTTCTCTGTTACTTCTGTCTCTTTTTTCAACCTCCGTTCTATCACTCTTTCCCATAACTTCATGGTATGACTCATGAGCTTGATCCCTCTATAGTTTCCGAAACCAGAATATTATAATCTTATCAAAATACAAACTCAAGTTAAATAACAACAAAAAATATACTAATTTACAAAGAATAAATATGCTAATAATCGCATATCCTAGAGAGATGTCCACCAACATACATAAGAATTAATTTACAAATAATAAATATGCTAATAATCACATTCTATTTGATCTATACAATTTCATTTATGCATGTGTTTTGCACTAAGAAGGCAATAATAATCCATCATATATAAGACCAAACAAACAGCAAATCAAAAGAGTAAATAAATGAAAGAAATATAAAAGAAGCAAGTATATATACCTCAAAAAACCCCTCATATAAACAATGGGAACCATGTTTATTCACAATGAGTTGCTTGCAAGAAATTAAAATGTGCAGATACATAGATAGAGTAGGTAGAAAGAGATATAGAGAGTAGACTAAAAGAGTTTAATTTGGTGATTAAACTGCAGCATTCAACAAAGTAGTAAGACCTCTTCTACAATTAAGCTCAACCTAATCACTGAGCCAAACCTTCTCAAAACATGACAATTATCAAATTTATGACAATCTAAACTCATATCTAACAAACAGCTCAAAACATCAGGCCATCAACAAACACCAACACAGGCAACAAAGATCAAACAAATCATCAAATTGCTGTGTGTAATAATAGCAATGCATGTTGCAATTGCTTAGATGCATTCTTTCAACTTTGACAAAAACTTCATTCAACCCAAGAGAAGGATAATAAATCTTGAATCTTCCTTAGCAAATCCAAATCAGCCATAATACTAAATTGTACCTTCTGATTTGGCAACTATTAAAACATAACAGAGAAATAAAATTTGAAAAAACCAGAATTAAAGAAATAAAACAGCAACAGAACAAATAAATTAGAAAAAATTCATTGAATGAGTCAAAAGCATAGAATCAATCCTAAACCAGAATTAACAAAAAAAAACAGAACAAAAAATTCAAAGTAAAAAAAATAGAATTAACAATTCAACCAAAGAATCAAGAACAACCCAACCAAAGAACAAATCAGAATCAACAATAGGAAGGACAACGGAAGAATAAAAATAAATCAGAGTCAAACCTACAATCATGAAAAGGTTCAGAATAAAAACAAATCAGAATCAAAATCAAACAGAGACTCCATTACAGTTTCCAATGCAAGAAGGATGATGGCGCTGGAAACGGAGAGCTAGCGACGGAGGTAGGAGGCGAGCACTAACTATGCTTCCACTGCTGAGAGTCTGAGACGTTAGAGCTAAGTGAGGGACCGAGTGAACTTCGAAACTCCAACTGGCGACGGTGTCGGGAGTAGTCCAGCGGCTGAACGAAAGGGAAGGACTAAGCTCGTCGGCGTTGAGAGGAATGATTAACTCAAGGGTGATGGGAGGGACGAGGGAAGGTGTGCTACCTGTTGGAGAGTTGGAGTGAGTTAGGGTTGATAACAGGTTAGGGTTGGGGGTTTACTGAATGCTAAACGGCGCATTTTGAGCATTTTTGGGCAAAGTAGAAAATCGGCCAGGTGTCGGTTCGGTTCGACTGACCGATTATCGACTGGTTTAACAGTTCAACAATGGTTTTCTTTTTTTTCGATTTTGGCATATAACCGAATTGTAATTTCCATTAGTTCCCGAATTCAATCGATTTGACCGATCGGTTCAAACCGATTTTCAGAACATTGAAAAATAGTGAGAATGTGAGATCATTACTTGATTAGTGAAAGAAGGACCAACGATGATCCTAATATCCTACCTAAAGGATAAGGAGGAGTGCGGACCAATAGGTCGAATTACAATATAAAGAAGAGTAGTAAACTATCTTCCTTCTTGTTCGAGTAGGAGGATTTCGATAAAAATTCCTCTTGATTCTGTTGTTAATAACCACACGCCGGTTAGAAATGATATGGCCATCAACGCCAGGACCAATAGAATAAAGAAACATAGGAATCACCCATACGGTATAAATTACATACTAATATCTGTAAAATTGAGCAGAGTCCAATTTAGGCAACTAGTCCAATTTTGTCACACCATTCTCAACAAAATCTTCAACTTAATTAACAGCATATTCAACTTAGGCAACAAGGGGTCAGCCGAGTCATTAATGATCATCAAGCAGTGACACAATGCCACGAATTGAGCAGACTAGGAAAAAAGCTAAGCAACAATTAACATTACCTGCGATGAAGGCGGAGAGCAGAATACTGGGAAGGACGGTTGGAGGCAATGGTAGACGACGACAGTAAACACCGCCAGGCGACTGGTGAATCACGGATGGGATAGCTACTCGGACCACGAGTCCCGCACAATGCCGGAAAATACTATACCGCGGATGCCGACGACACGAGGACAGAAGCTCCGCAGCCAGGACGACGGCGGCAGTCTATGCCTCCTATTCTTAAAAAACCTCAAATGGACCATGTTAATTCTGTTCATCTATTACAAAAATATCACATAACAAAAAGGGTCCAGCCCAATATCAGCATTGACAATATAAGGGAGCCCAAGATTTTCCATGCTCCTCCGTTGGCGCTAGGAATAACAAGGCTCAGCTAAACCATTCAAGCCAGGAGACTGAACACTGTCAGGTCCTGCTCCCTCCAGTCACACACCAAGGGTACCTGTCAATCTGTCCCCATCTCCGTATATCTATACCAAATTAGCTCTTTAGAGCATCTCCAACAGGAGAAAAAAATGAAGCCCAGTTCCTATTGTGTCAGAAGAAAAGAAAGCTTATGCGTTGGAGTGGGAAGAAAGGGAGTTCCCACACGAATTCCAAGAAGCAGGAGTCCCTCTGAATAGGGACTCCAATGAAACAATCAAAACTTGCCATTTGGCAAGTTAGTTAGAAAATAAATAATTATATATAATGTTAATTAGCTAAATAGGTATATTAAATAATTAAATAATAATTAATTTAATAATAATTATAATAATTAATTATATTAAATAATTATATTTTTATTTAATTAATAATTTATATTAATTATTTAAATAATAATTAATTAAGTAATTAAATTATAATTAATTTAATAATAATTATAATAATTAAATAAATTAAATAATTAAATATTTATTTAATTAATAATTTATATTAATTATTTATATCATAATTAATATTAAATATTATTTATATTTATATTATTATATTAATTTAGTCGTTGTAAAACTAACCGTTGTAAAAATAGCCGTTAGAAACTAGTTGTTACTATGTTACCGTTATTATTAATAAATTAATATTTTGTTACTCTATATATACCACTTAGATACACTTGTATTCTCACACTCTCTACAACTCTTCTTCATCTTCTTATAAGTTTACAAAATCAAAGTTCTGCTACTATTATTTTTTGTTCAAAAAATGGATCCAAACCAACTCAACTCTTTCTTCAATTACTTACAAAACTTTCCTCAAATTCCAAATACCCAACAATCTCAAACCTCAAACTCTCAAGTTCCAAATCAAAACTTCATACTACCAAATACATTTCAAAATCCAAATCCACAAAATCTCTCTAATTTCAATTTTCAAACTCCTTATAATAATCAATTTCCTATATTCCAACCACAAAACCAAAATTCACAAACACCCCATTTACCATTTTCATCCATATGTAACCCTTCTATCGGAAATGTTACTCCAACTTCCTTGCCGTTTCCAACTCAATTTAGTGCATCAAGACATAACTCATCTGGTGTTGGTGGCTCTTCTAACCCATCCTCTCAGACTCCTATACAATCTAGTCCAAATTCGCAATATTCAGATTTTGCCAACCCTCATGAATTAGATGCTATCGACCTCAATGATGATATTGAAGATCAGAGGCAAGATAGTATTCAACACTGGCATTGGAAAGAGGATGAGATGTTGATCAGTGCATGGTTAAATGTTTCAACTGACCCTGTAGTTGGTACCGATCAAAAGGGGGAAACATTTTGGTGTCAAATTCATAGCTACTGTGTAGAATTTTGCACCGACATGACAAGGGGGGTAGTTGCATGTAAGAAACGATGGTATAAGATCAACAAGGCTGTTGCACAATTTGCTGGTTGCTACGATCAAGCTAGTCGAAACATAAGGAGTGGTTCGAACACTGATGATATAAAGGAGTTGGCTTATAAACTGTATTCCACAAATTATGGTCAAAAGTTTACTTTTGAGAGGCATTGGAACATGCTTCGGTTGGAGCAAAAATGGAGAAGCCAACTACCTACACAGAGTGGCGGCTCAAAGAGAACCAAGGTTAGTGCAATTGGAGCCTATTCATCCTCATCAAACCTAGAAACACCGTTGGCTAACGAACCCGGTGTGGACTCTCCCGTTCGCCCACAAGGATCAAAGAAGAGCAAGCGAAGAGGTAAGGAAAAAGCACAGATGTCTGAAGATTTTAGTGAAAGAAAATCATCGATTGTCAAAAAATTATCTCTCATGGAAGATATTAAGAATGTTAGAGAAAAGGAACTAATGGAAAGGGAAAAAGAAAGAGAAGAGGAGAAGGAACATAGAGTAAAGATGATGGCAATCAAAGAGAAGGAGATACAAATTCAAGCGGCAATGAAAGAACAAGAATTACAAACTCAGAGGTATATTAAAGAAATGGAGATAAAAGCAAAAGAAAGGGAAATGGATATGCAAATACTTAATGCTGACACGTCTACAATGAGTGAGAAACGACGAGCTCTTCATGAGATTGCATGTGAGAAAATAATGGCCAAGTGATTTACTTAATGGTTCCTTGTATTCGTAGAGTTATGTAGTATGTTCTTATTTATTTATTGCGTATTACTGGTATGTGATGTAGTTTGTTTTATTTATTTCTGATGTAAGATTTGAAATTAGTCAATATTATTGTGTCGATGTTGTTCATTAAAGTGACCGTTGCAAAACTAGCCGTTAATTAGCCATTGCAAAACTAGCCGTTAAGTAGCCGTTAAGAAAAACTAGCCGTTGTAAAACTAGCCGTTGCAAAACTAGCCGTTACAAAACTAGTCGTTAAGGTACTTATTGCAGACACACTTATAAATATCAATTATCAATGACTCAACAACTCCACTTCAACTCTTGTTTCTCACATCGACAGAGAACTAAAAATTACATTTCTCCATATGGCTAGAAATTTTGATGATATGTTCAATGAGGCTTTGTATGGCAAAAGAAGACGGCAAGATAACACACTCATAAATAATTGGATCGATGAGTATTTACTCGAAGATTCAGAAGAAGAAGATATCGATAGAAGCCCTATCCCAATTCCTCGTAGATGGATCAACAGAGATCGAGAAGCAGGACATGATCGCCTTTTCCAAGATTACTTTGCAGATGAACCGATGTATAATGCTGACATTTTCCGACGGAGATTTCGAATGAGAAGAGATGTGTTCCTTCGGATAGTAGACGCTCTCTCAAACGTCTATCCGTATTTCCAACAGAGGGTTGATGCAACTGGAAGAAGAGGCTTGTCGCCACTTCAGAAATGTACCGCTGTGATACGGATGTTAGCATATGGCGTTGCAGCTGATGCTGTTGATGATTATGTGCGCATAGGCGAGAGCACTACAATCGAATGCTTGGAAAAATTTGTTGAAGGTGTCATTTCCGTGTTCCAGGATGAATACTTGCGAAAACCTAATCCAAATGACGTACAACGCCTGCTACAAATGGCGGAAGGTCGTGGCTTCCCTGGCATGTTGGGTAGCATTGACTGCATGCATTGGCAATGGAAAAATTGTCCAAAGGCATGGAAAGGTATGTACATGAGTGGTTATCGTGGGGTTGCAACCATAGTACTTGATGTTGTAGCATCTTCAGACCTTTGGATATGGCATGCATTCTTTGGAGTTTCTGGTTCAAATAATGATATCAACGTGTTAGATCGTTCTCCAGTGTTTGATGATATTCTAAATGACCGTGCTCCGGAGGTAAATTATACTATTAATGGTAATAATTATACAATGGGATACTATTTAGCAGATGGTATTTATCCTGAATGGGCCACATTTGTCAAATCAATCTCAAAGCCACAAGGTAAGAAACGCAAGTTATTTGCACAATACCAAGAAGGGCAAAGAAAAGATGTGGAACGAGCATTCGGAGTGTTGCAAGCACGCTTTGCAATTATACGTGGTCCAGCTCGTTTTTGGGAAAAGAAAAAGCTTGCCAACATAATGAGAGCTTGTATTATATTGCATAATATGATTGTTGAGGATGAAAGAGACAGCTATGCAGGAAATTTTGCTCAAGGTTTAGAGTATGATGATGTTGAAAATGGCTTATCACAACCTCAGCTGGGAGAGGAAGATTTTGCACCATACCATCAATTTCTCCAAAGAAATGCCCAACTTCAAAATAGGCAGCAGCATAGACAATTGAAGGAGGACTTGATTGAACACATATGGCAATTTCACAATGCTTGTCGTCAACTATAGAGTTTAATTATGTTTTTCTTTGTATTAAGTAATTTTACAAATTAGTGTAACCCCGAATTCATCTATTGTGTATTATTGTTATATATGAATTTATTTAATATTAATATCTTTTAATAGTGAATTATTTTTAAATTTAAATATTTAAATTATATTATTAAAAAAATTAATTACATTAATTACAAGTATTTTAATTAATTAATTAATTAATTAATTAAGTGGGACCACAACAGGGACAAAAGTTAGTTCCTCCTAATGGAGAAGAGAGAGATGCTTTGAGTTCCTATTTACTGTTTATGACGCAAAAGCTGATGTGGAGTTACTTTTTATGACAGGTGGGTCATAAATAGGAACTGGGATGAGTTTCCTACTGGAGATGGTCTTACCATAGTGTTTACTGTTTGTTAATATATACTATTAATTGTTAGTACATAATTTTAGTAATTTTAGTTTTATTTTAAATATTTTTTAAAAAAATCAAATTATTTAATAGTTGTTAGTACATAATTTTTTAGTGACTTATTTTTATTTTAAAAATTTATTAAAAAATTGAATTATTATTAATGATTAGTATTTATTTTAATTTTTTTGTTTTACATAAAATATTATAAATTTCAATTATTATTAATTTATATTTTTAGCTATTTTAGTTTTATTTAAAATATTCATTAATAAAACTGAATTATTATTATTATTAATTGTTAGTACATATTTTTTGGAATTTTGTCTTGTATTTCAATTATTTATTAAAAACAGAATTATTTTTGTTAATAGTTAGGATATATTTTTAGTAATTTTATATTTTATTTTAAATATTTAATTAAAAACAATATTAGCAATTGTTAGCATATGTTGTTAATTAGGTTTAGTTTTATTATAAATATTTATTAAAAAATAGTATTATTATTAATTATTATTGTTAGCAACGATTAGTTAACATTTTTAATAATTTTAGTTTTATTTTACATATTTATTAGGAAAAACAGAATTATTATTAATTTTTAGTATATATTTTTAAATATTTATTATAAAAGATTAATTTCGAGTAAATAAAATAGAATTATCATTAATTTTTAATATATTTTTTTTATTATAGAGGTTAAAAAATATAAAAATAAAAAAATGTGATATTACAGTGTTTAGAATCATATTATAAAATATTTTTGGCATCTTATATATGTAAGTACTTTTTGTATTTGCAGTAGTAGTTAATAATTAATAATTAATTTAATAATTATCAATTATTGAGGTTTGTAGTAATTATTAATTATAATTGTTGCTAAATTGAGTTACCATTAATTAATATCAATATTAATTTATATTATTAGCTATAGTCATTGCCTATTAATTATGATTTTTGTTTTTAAAGTATAAAAAATTTATACAACAAATACTTAAATATGATTTAAAGTGGAAAACAGTTATTAATTATTAATTATAATTTTTTATTTTTGAGATATATATTTTTTATCTTTTACATAGTGAGTGCACAATTATGTTAAAAAATTTTACAAAGATCTTTAGATTTTAAATTTATGGCGTACTGGTGACTGGATCAACTAATTACAGCACAAGTGGGATAAAAAATATATGGATTAACTAATTTGGTACTGCTTCTGGCTGAATAACCATAGCAAAAGCTGCATCAAACTAACATGGTTCTGCAACAATTTGGTATTACTCTTCAGTATACGTGTGACTACTATAGTATCTTTTGATCACCGAACATTATTGTCTTTTTATAAAACTAACTTTGATAAGTCAAACACATTTTATTTTATACCGTACATATTTGACATAGAATGTCATCAATTTTTATTTAAAAATCATTTAATTGATGCCTCTTTAAATGGTATACTTTTTAGTTGTTGTAATTACAAACTCTCTTGATCATGACAGTAGGATTGCACCAATAAAAAAATAAATACTATTTTATTATTATTATTATTATTATTATTATTATTGGATATTAATTGTTTATACCATGACTTAAAAAAAATCAAGTCATGGTCCAAATAGAGTCAATCCATCTTTATAAGAAGACCCCAGAAAGAACTTACTTTATCCAATAAGATTAGTCCAGAAGTTATATGGGATAACCTACTTCACCTACTTGGGATATGGGTACCAAGATTCATGCCCGATCCAACTTGCATGACAACCAAAAATTTTGTCCGCTACCTAAAATATTATCCACAGCTCATCCATTATCACAACATGGGATAACTTTCCAAAAACTGAGGAAGAAATTACCCACTTTTACAATTAGAAAGATTTAGAAGGGATGGCCAAGTCATCATCTACTTTTATAAATACCCCATCAAACTCAGGTATTTTTCAATTACAATTCACTTAAATCTGCTTTAAACATTACTAATATAAGCATCGGAGTCCCTTGTAGGAACTTCCTACCATCGTCCAAACAAAGATGTCGGACAATCCATCACTTCAATGAACAAGTCAAATTCTTCACTCAAAGAAATCTAGGGCTAAATCCACCTTGGTTCAAGTATTACCTCGGAACAACAACAACAATAATAATTTTTACAACAACAATAATAACCATAACAACATTACTTGCATTGACATATCCAAAAAATTCCTGTACATGCACATCATCAAGATTCAAAGTATGTATGAAAGGTGGTTTTAGAGATGGTGGTCCACTAATGTACTTGCAACATCTGTCACAGCTCTTTGAATTATTATATCATTTTCATCCCTATCTTCTGTTAGACCAATAATTTGCTAATTACCTTTAAATTCTTTATCACTTTCAGTATTATAATATGTTTAGTTTACATTAGGCTCTGAAAAATCAACGTCAACAATTTTCTCAAATTCAATATATAACTGAATAATTGAGACTTTACTCTAGTTTGGTAAGTCAAAAATATTCTTTACATATTTGCTTCATTAGCCACATGCATATTTGAGATTGAACGAAATCTCTAAATACTAACATAGGTTGCTTGTATATAACATTTGTCATTGTCTTTAACATTTATGATCTACACTTTGTGAACATACATTTTTAAGTCTTTCATATATTATTGAGAAGTTTTTACGGTGAAAAAAGTATTTTCTAATCCATCGAAGACCTGGATACGTTTTTAATTGTGAACAAATTAGAGATTGTTTTGAAATTTTGCAATTTAACATTAAGATTCATTTGTTGGTGATGTGGCGTAGAAATTATTATGATAAGAGCAATTTGAATTGCGTGACCTAGAATAGTGAATTAAATGAAACTAAAAATGGAGTGGAGAAAAGAGCTTGTTAGTTGCCACACTCACATAGCCCACTCACAACAGCATGATCATGGATCTGAAAAATTAATATCCACCTAGACACACGGCAACATCCAAAAAAAGAAAAACTTCAACTTTATTTTATACTTGTAAATTGTAACATATGTAATTAATAATAAATAGTTTTAGTAACTAAAAATAATAAATAAATTAACTCAATAAAACATAATAAATAGTTATAGTTAACTTTTAAAGTTAGTTAAATAGTTAATAACTAAATTAAAATTTAAATTTCTAAAATATAAATATAATTATTAGTATTCTTTTAAAGTTAGTTAAGATAAAAATGTATATTATCGATATTAATATTTTTTTACTAAAATAATATTGTTTATATTGGTAATTATTTAGGTTAAAAACATATGTATACCATAAATATTATAATAAATAAAATTTAGTAATTTTTTGTTAATTGAATTTTTTAATATTTTTTATTATGAATAATTCTTTTTTAAAATAAAAAAAGAATTTATAGAGATCAGATTTTGTTTCGAAATTTTTTGTGCACCTTCTAAATATTTATTCAGATATCGTCACAAAAATTTAGGTCACATAAATAAGTCGTTTGGTAAATATGAATGTCATTTTATTACTTACAAAAAGTATAATATTTATTAATTCTTTTAGTCGTATTTTCAAATTATTTAGGACCTGTTTCGTCGATAACATCTTTAACCTTTTTGTCAGCATCTGAATTTTTCAAATATTGAATTGATAGTTAACCCAAATAATTATTTAGACACACATAAAAAATAAAAATGTTTAAATATGTTAAAAATAAAAAAAATAATTATAAATTATTTTTTTATTATTCTAGATTAATATACCTTTTGTTAGATAATTAATTTATTAAAAATTTAAATTTAGTTTATAGATATGTATCTTTTTATACATAATTCTAATTTATTCTTATAAAATATAAATAATTTTATTTTTAAATTATAAATAAATTTATATTAATTCTAATTATCACTCAACGTTGACATATTTTTTTTTCCAATAATAAACCGTTCGGAACTTTTTTAAAAGCTATTTTTCCTGTTTTCAATACAGCTTAGGATAGCTTCGCGCTTACCCATTATGAACATATCCAATATTGGCCCATTTACTGGTGCGGTGATTTCAACCACAGAGTAATCGGCAAGTGCACCGAGTCGTACTAAGTAATACCTTAGGTGAGTAAAAGTCGATCCCACGAAAATTGATAGATCAAACAATAATAGTTGATTAAATTACTTAGTTAGATAAACAGATAGTATTTTGAGTGTTCAAAGAACATTAAACAGCAATTCAGAATATCAAAAGAATAGACAAATAATTAAGTTGGGAATAAAATATGGAAAAGATAGTTAAGGTTTCGGAGTTATCTATTTTTCAGATTGATTTTTCTTATTAACTATTTTAATCATGCAAGATTTAATTCATGACAAACTATATGTGACTAGACTCTAATTTCTTATACCTTCCTAATCTCCTCTAAAATTCATTAACTGCCAATTCCTTAGTCAATTAATTCCAATTAGAAGGTGATAATCAAATTCCAGTTTATATGCCACAAGAATCCTAATTATCCAAAAATAAGGAGATTATATGTCACGTATCCCGTTAAATACAAACAATTAGAAATTCAGGATAATATGTTTTCAAGATGTTGTTCAAGTATAGAACTTTTCCAAGTTATACAAGAACTCAATTAGAATATGGGTCATACTTCCGTTCCACCCAAATTCATAAAATAAAGAACGAAAATAATTATTGAAATATAAATCAAAACATGAATTAAATTAGAAAGAGCAAATGAATCAATCCATACAAATAGACAGAGCTCCTAACCTTAACAATGGAGGATTAGTTGCTCATGATTCAGAAAAAAATAGGATTCTGGTAAAATATACAGAGTTCCAATCTGATGGCCTCTTCGTTAACTAATGGAATCCCTTTTTATAACTAATTATAATTAATTTAAAATCTAATTATCTAAAATTTAAAAAAATCTTTTCTTAAAAATAAGATTTGAATTTAAATCAGAATAATCAGCAGGTCTTCGGTTGATGGGTGGGGACCACATGTTTTGTCCATTCTGCAGCTTTTAATCTGTGTTTTCTGGGCTGAAAACTGGGTCAAAACAGCCCAGAAATCGCCCCCAGCATTTTTCTGCATTTTCTACACGTGGCGTATGTCACGCGTACGCGTCGGTCACGCGCATGCATCGCTGGTCTTCTTCGCAAGTCACGCGGACGCGTCGGTCACGCGTACGCGTCGCTGAGCAAATCTTCAAATCATGCGTACGCGTCAGTCACGCGCACGCGTCGCCATGGAAAGCTCCAAATCACGCGTACGCGTCAGTCACGTGTACGCGTCGCTCCTCGCTGCCTTTTCCATTGATTCTTGTGCTGCAGAAACTCCATCAAATTCCGCCGAATGCTACCTAAAATAGACAAAATTGCAAAAGACTCAAAGTACCATTCATATTGGCTAAAAGATAATTAATTGTTTATTTTACTCAACAAATTAGATGCAAATTCACTAGGAAAAGATAGAAAAGATGCTCACGTATTACAACACCAAACTTGAATTGTTGCTTGTCTTCAAGCAACCAAAACTAATATAAACTTAGGATGTGAATTTGCATGAGAATGAGAGTTCGATTAAGCCCATGTCTCTTCTTATAGTGGGGTTTACAACTGCAATCCTGAATAGTTTTAGCATCTTACTCTCCTTTGAATCAGAAGAATGTTACTGTCATCTGGAATTAGAATCCGGATAATATTATGAATTTTCTTATCTTTTGTAACTCAATTTAATCCTTGAACACAACAATTTTTTCTTTGGTGTTTTGCACCTTGAGCTTAGCCGTGACTTTAAATGTTTTGTCTCAAACTTTTCTTGATACAGAAACATCACAAGCACTTAACTGGGAACTCTCTTTAAGTTCTAAATATTTTTATTTATTTATTTAATTTTTTATTTTTTTATTTTTTATTTTTTTATTTTTTTCAGTTACTCCTAGACAGTGGTGCTCAAAGCCTTTGGCATACTCTGTAATTGATCTCGACTCTAAATGTTTTGTCTCAAGGATTACTTGACACAAGAACACCACAAGCATGTGACTATGGAAACAACTCTTTGAGCTTCTAATCATGTCTGACCTCCCTAGTCATTGATGCTCAGAGCCTTGGACCTTGCTTTTATTTTTCTTTTACTGTTTCTTTTGCTTCAAGGATTAAACTTTCATTAATTTCAGGGAAATCATAATAATTCTCTAAATTCATGTTCTTTGTACATCAACATTCTTTGATTCAAATTTAAATATGCACTGTTCATGTCATACTTTCAGAATTACAAAAAATACCACCACATTTAAGTAAATAAGACTATTCTTCAATATAGACCCACTTTCTCATGCAATATATCACTCCTGTATTTTTTTTATTTGGATTCAAGCTCAGTGAGTAATACATAAGATATCTTTTTAGAATTAAAGCAATTAAGGGAAAACTAAACTAGTCCTAGGATTCTCACTAATAAAGGATCATGCAACAAACAAAGCAAAATAGTAGAAAACTGAAACATAACATAGAAAAAGAGGGGAGGAATAAAAAATGAAAGGAACTCAACCACCTTAGTTATCCTAGCGGTCGCTTTATTCTTCAGGTTGTGCTCCTTAGAGAAGATGATTCGCCTCCCTTTTCGTGCCATAGGAATAAACAGAAAACCCTTAAGCAAAGCATCAACACCAAACTTAAAGGTTTGATTGTCCTCAAGCAAAGAAGAACTGAAAGTAGAAAGAGACAAATATTATGATGAAAGAAAAAGAAAAGGATAAAAGATCAAGAGAGAATTAGGATTCGGAGAGGGGGAAAGAAAATTAAAACTGGACGGCGAACTAGTGTAATTGTGCGGCGCAGGCGACGCGTATGCGTGCAACACGTGCACGCGTGCAACACGCGCACGCGTGGATCGCGGAATTTTCTTAATGACGCGTAAGCGTCAGGCACGCGTCCGCGTGCCCTAGGTTTTGCGCGATTCTCGCGAAGTCAGCCACGTGCACGCACAACTCTCTGTTCGCGTGGCTTGCGCACCAATATTTTCATACGACGCGTGCGCGTCAGGCATGCGCACGCATGGATGGTCATTTGTGCAAATGACGCACACGCGTCAGTGACGCGTACGCGTGATCAAATTTGTGCCTCTAGCACACTTCTAGTTCCAAGCCAACATAACTCTCTGCCAATACTCTGTGCATTTTTATTTTTCATGCACACCCATCTGACGCGTATGCGTCAGCGACGCTTGCGCGTCAGGTGCTCTTCTCTCATTCTCTCTCTTTTTTTTCAATTCCTGTTTTAAAATAGCTACATGATCAGAAAATTAGTAAGAACTCAATAAAAATCAAATAAGTAAGAAAACTACTACTACGAAAAATAACTAAGAATGAAAAGGAACAATCATACCACGGTGGGTTGTCTCCCACCAAGCACTTTTAGTTAAAGTCCTTAAGTTGGACATGTGGTGAGCTCCGTGTCATAGTGGCTTGTGCTTGTACTGATCCAGGAATTTTCACCAATGTTTGTAATTCCAATGGCTACCGGGATTCCAAACTAGGCGCATAACGCCTTCGAGCAAGTTGAACCAAGTGACAAGGCCCCAAGAGTGTTGATTGTGGGAATGAATTCCAGAGTCCCAAACCTTGCTTTTACATTCTTCTTCTTGTGGATCACCATTGTTCCCACCGGGTGGCAAGCAATCTGAATTCTCATAGAGACATCCAAATAACTTTCTAGACCCATTCAATTGAGCTCTACACCAATCCTTGCACTTCAATTTGGAGCATGCAACCATATTGAACCTTGCTTGAAAACTCTTGCCACTAACCATCTTTCTCTTACTCTTAATGCCACAAAGAGCTCTAAGTTGACCATCCGTCTCCAGTAGCCCATATTCAAGTGGAAAAGTAAATGTTAAGGATAGAAATTTTACCCGCTTGAATGTTGTATTGGATGGTGATGGCTTTGGAAGAGGTCTTGCAAGCTCCATTCCCTTGTGTTCTTCTTTGAATTCTTCTACCTCTTTGCAAGCTTCCTCAATTTCAACCTCTTTCTCTTGGTAGCTTTCTTCTAATTCAACTTCTTCTTCATTGCTTACCAAGGGCATGGGAGGTTGTGCATCTTCCTCTTCTTCCATATGTGAGGGTGGAAAGTTATCTAATTCACTGGAGTATAAACTCCTTTGATTGATTTCCTCACTTTCTTCTATAGGATCTTGCATTGTATCTCTTGGGAAGGAATTCGCTTGTTCCTCTTCCTGGTTCTTGATTAGCGACTGCACATGTTTCTCTACATTTTTGACACTCATCTTTATATCATGTAGGAATTCTTTCATGAGAAGCTCAAAATCTGATGGTATTTGAGATGAATAAGGAGATGGTGGCTCTTGGTATGCATAAGAAGGAGATGATGGTTCTTGATAAGTGTAAAAAGAGGATGGTTCTTAGTATGAATATGGAGATGGTGGTTCTTGATATGAATATGGAGATGGTGGTTCTTGATATGAATATGGAGGTAGTGGCTCTTGATATGAATATGGAGGTGGTGGCCCTTGATAGTTGGAACATGGAGCATTGAAGTTTTTTTGGTTTTGACTTTGCCAACCAAAATTTGGATAGTTCCTCCATCCACCATAATATGAATCACTACTCGAGTGTGAGTAATAACCCATGTGATCTCTCTCCATTATTTTTTCTTAGCACAAAACACCAAAAAGAATTAAACGCACCATGTGGTAAATAGGAAAGCAAAGAAGACAGAAAAGAATTTTTTTTGAAAAGGAATAAAACAAAAAATAATAAAAAAAATTCGAAAATAAATGAAAAGAAGTGAATTATAAATTCAAAAATTAAACAAAGAACGATACTAGGATTTTAAAAAAAATATTGGTGCGATTTATTTATTTAATTTTTTTCGATTTTTTTTTAAAAAATAGATTTTAATAAAATTAAAAATAAAATGTATAATCTAAGCAATCAAACAACTGGTAGTTGTTAATCACAGTCAATTCCCGGCAACGGCGCCAAAAACTTGGTGCGGTGATTTCAACCACAGACTAACCGGCAAGTGCACCGGATCGTACCAAGTAATACCTTATGTGAGTAAGGGTCGATCCCACGAAGATTGATGGATCAAGCAACAATGGTTGATTAATTACTTAGTTAGATAAACAAAATAGTATGTTGAGTGTTCAAAGAGCATTAAACAGCAACTCAGAATATCAAAAGAATAGACAAACAATTAAGTTGGGAATAAAATATGGAGAAGATAGTTAAGGCTTCGGAGTTATCTATTTTTCCGGATTGATTTTTCTTACTAACTTTTTTAATCATGCAAGATTTAATTCATGGCAAACTATATGTGACTAGACCCTAATTCCTTAGACCTTCCTAGTCTCCTATAAAATTCATTAACTGCCAATTCCTTAGTCAATTAATTCTAATTAGAAGGTGATGATCAAATTCCAGTTTATATGCCACAAGAATCCTAATTATCCAAAAATAAGGGGATTATATGTCACGTATCCCGTTAAATACAAACAATTAGAAATTCAGGATAATATATTTTCAAGTTGTTGTTCAAGTAAAGAGCTTTTCCAAGTTATACAAGAACTCAATTAGAATATGGGTCATACTTTCGTTCCACCCAAATTCATAAAATAAAGAACGAAAACAATTATTGAAATATAAATCAAAACATGAATTAAATTAGAAAGAGCAAATGAATCAATCCATACAAATAGATAGAGCTCCTAACCTTAACAATGGAGGATTAGTTGCTCATGATTCAGAGAAAAATAGGATTCTGGTAAAATGTACAGAGTTCCAATCTGATGGCCTCTTCGTTAACTAATGGAATCCCTTTTTATAACTAATTATAATTAATTTAAAATCTAATTATCTAAAATTAAAAAATATCTTTTCCTAAAAATAAGATTTGAATTTAAATCAGAATAATCAGTAGGTCTTCGGTTGATAGGTGGGGATCACATGTTTTGTCCATTCTGCAGCTTCTAAACTGTGTTTTCTGGGATGAAAAACTGGGTCAAAATAGTCCAGAAATCGCTCCCAGTGTTTTTCTGCGTTTCTGCACGTGGCGTATGTCACGTGTACGCATCGATCACGCGCACGCGTCGCTTGTCTTCTTCGCAAGTCACGCGGATGCGTCGGTCACGCGTACGCGTCACTAAGCAAATCTTCAAATCACACGTACGCGTCAGTCACGCGCACGCGTCACCATGGAAAGCTCCAAATCACGCGTACGCGTCAGTCACGCGTACGTGTCGCTCCTTGCTGTCATCTCTATTAATTCTTGTGCTGCAGATACTCCATCAAATTCTGTCGAATGCTACCTAAAATAGAGAAGATTGCAAAAGACTCAAAGTAGCATCCATATTGGCTAAAAGATAATTAATTCTTTATTAAACTCAACAAATTAGATGCAAATTCACTAGGAAAAGATAGAAAAGATGCTCACACATCACTTACCTACATCAAACCCAATTAAATGGATTATGTTACCACCTGTAAATTATCGCCACATCACCATTCATTACATTAATCACATGGGTCCGTAAATAATTATGCAAAGTTTCAGGAAGTTCTCTCTAAATTGCAGTCTTTTGTACGACATTAATTACAACCACTACTTTGGAATATTATTAATAGGTCCTCGAAGAAGCAATATCTACTTTCCCCACAATAGACAATTCCATGTTATTGCAAGAGGAGCAACAATAACACATAGATTCTCACATAAAAAGCTCATCACATCCTCATATATATTAGGCAAAGTTTGACCATTATAGTATATTTTTAAACTAACTCACTAAAGAAACCTCTCTGAAAAATGTAGATCAAGACCTTTCTCATTCTTAAAATGCAGAACAACACTGCCCTTCTTCTTCTAAATGTGTTTCAGCAACAACACTAGGCTATTTTTTTATGTGAAAATTAGATGTGTGTTATGCTGGGTTATGGACGTTAGAGGGGTTATACACTTTTATGATGGCGGTATTTTTTTGAATTAACAGAAAAAAAATCGGACTGTCCGATTTTTTTACTCTGAAAGAGGAACACAAATCGGACAGTCCGATTTGTGTGGGGGCGAAAAGCATTCGCACTTGTGGAGTATGCAAATCGGACATACTAATTTTTGAGGTTTTTTATTTTTTTTTTTAATTTCGATAGAACACTAATTGGACGGTCTGAATTGAGTTCTTAAAAAAATTTGAAATGTTAAACAGGTGTTCGAACTGTCCGATTTCTTTGTTTATATATACCACAGATTGGCCAAACTCTCCATTTCTTCGTCTCTCAATTCTTAGATCTTTTGAAACTCCTCTCGTTCTTCCTCTTCATTGTTTCAAAAGGAATAATATCGAGGTTGAGAGTGTTCAATATGAGTATATTATCATGGATGATAGAGTTATGCTAAAAGTATATTATCATAGACATATTTTGTTACAAACATATAAAGGAGTGAAATTTATATGTGACAATCTATTAGATATTGTTATTTCATTCACACTGTCATTTGAAGAACTAAAAGATGTGATTTGTGAGAAGATGGATTCTCAAATATCTAGGAGAGTGTCATGTATTTTGTACAGGTATCCTATATCTGTGTTTTGTGGGTTCGTTCAATTTCAAACTAAATATGTAACCAATAAAGCGAGCATGCAAGAAATATTTTCAATGTATATTGAAACTCGCTACCAAATGTCGTTCATCAAACTGTATATTGAGTTTGAGCAATTTGAAACAGACCGAAATATTTAATTGGAAGATTATAATAGTGATAGCGAGGAGAAATTTGAAAGTAACTATGAGATCGTTGATCCAGGTGAAGATGAAGATCAAACTGACAGCGCTATTGAGGCAATGTGGCAGAGGTGGCAAATACACTAGCAAACCAGCATCTGTTTAAGAAGCCTACTTTCATGCGCTTGTTGGATTTGGAGGCTATGCATGCACCGGAGTTTTCTCAACATATGAATACAGATATGTAACTTTGATATTTGTATGATAGATTAATATTATAGATCGATTAGCTAACATGACTAACATAGTGTTTTGTGGAATATAATTTATTAAATAGCATTTGATTACTTATTTATTTAGTTAAAATATAGGATAATTATCTGTTTATATATATTTAGTAATTATTATGTATATTTTTTAATTTAGTAAATAACATGTGATTACTTATTTATATTCATATTTTGATAATGACAAATATTAATTTATAATTTATAATTTGTAGATAGATTTTAAATTTTAAGATATATATTTAATAGTTATTTATTTAGCTAAAACATAGTATATATAATTACTTGTTTATATTTATTTATTACTTATTTATGTATATTTTTTAATTTATTAAATCACATTTTTTATGGTTATTAATTTATTAAATAGCATTTGATTAATTATTTATATTTATATTTTGGATAATGATAAATATTGATTTATAATTTCTAGATAGATTTTAACTGTTAAGACATATATTTAATAACTATTTATCATAATATATTTTGTGGTGTGATTGTACCAGAGCTTCTTGTTATGGCGGATGGTGAATTTACCATGGGAATGAAATTCAGTTCGAGGGAGGTGACGAAGGAAAAACGTCGGTAAAGATTTTCACAAAAATATCGCGTTGTAAGTATAGTTCTAAACCGACAATTAAACCTTAATCAACGTTAGATTGTTTGTCACTTAAGCAAACCCAATATATAAAATCAACCGAAGTATTTAAACCTTGGGTTGTCTCTCAAGGAATTGTAGGGAAGTGTAGTTTATTATTGGTTATGAAAAAGTATATTTTTGTGTTGTGTAATAAGAAACAAGAAAGTAAAATGGCGAGAAAATAAACTAATAACTAAGAAAGCTCGTAGCAAGGAAAGAGAATTAGAAGTCCTATCCTCGTTATCATCATCAATTGTGATGGTAAATATGAATTGCCTTCACTTAGTTAACCTCTAACCAATGAAGGAAGGTCAAGTGCATACAATCAACTTGAGTTTACAAATTCTAGTCAACTCATAGTGAGAGACTAGCTTTGGTGAAGTTCAAGCTAACCGGCAGTCTTCAATCACCAATCAACAAACGACTTTTGATAACTCAAGAGTCTTTAAATAATCAATCCAAGTCAAGAACATAAAAATATAAATTAAAATCCACCCAAGTATTTTATCAAACACTTAGAGGGCACAAAATAAAAGCATAGAAAAGTAATAAGAGAATCTAAAATCTAAGACCAACAATTGCAAGGAATCAATAATAACAAATGAAGAAAGAAGCAATAAACATGAAATACCTCAAATTGCATTAAAAAAGAAATTTAATCTAACATGAAGAATTCATAAACTAAATTGGGAAAATAAAGAAATCAACAAGAGAAGATAAACTAAGATGCTAGAATAATAGAATGTAGAAAAGAAACTAGATTAAAGCAGGATGAAATCTGAATCTAAGAAGAAATAAGACTAAAAACCCTAAAACCTAAAGAGAGGAGAGAGCCTCTCTCTCTAGAAACCTACATCTTAAAACCTAAAGTGTGAATGAATGAAAAGTGATTGATTGATCCTCCATTCATCCCACTCTGCAGCCTCTAATCTTCATCTTCAGGCTTGAAACTGGGCCAAAAGCAGCCCAAAATCGCTCCCAGCGAATTCTGTTAATTGCAGCACGTGACGCTCGTAACGCGTACCGTCAGCCACGCGTACGCGTCGCTGAATGAATTCCTGGTCACGCATATCCGTCATCCATGCATACGCATCGCTTGCCTGCTGCACCGGTCACACGTACGCGTCATCCACGCGTGCGCGTCAAGGCCAGCTTCTCAAAACTTCAATTTCTTATGTTCCTTCCACTTTTGCATGCTTCCTTTTCATCCTTTAAGTCATTCCTACCCTAGAAAACCTAAAATCACTTAACAAACATATCACGGCATCGAATGGTAATAAGAGAGGATTAAAAATTAGCAATTTTAAGGCCCAAGAAACATGTTTTCAATCATAGCATGAAATTAGGAAGGAAACTTAAAAACATGCAATGTATATGGATAAGTGTGAGAATAAGTGACAAAATCCACTCAATTTGATACAAGATAAACCATAAAATAGTGCTTTATCAGGAGGCAGTGATTAAAGCAATGAAAGATTATACCATCCACAGAGGTATAGACTATCGGGTGTATGAGTCAGAAGTAACGACATTCTATGCTAAATGTACACAATACGGTGTAGGTTATGATTGGTTGATCAAGGTTAGCAAAATGTGTAAGAAGTACTGTTGGGAGATAAGGAGGTATAATAATAGTCACACTTGTACTAGAGCCACCATTTCTCAAGACCATTTGAAGTTGGATTCTAACACAATTGCAGAAGCAATAAAGCCGTCGGTAGAGGTTGACCCATCTATAAAGGTGAAATCAGTCATTATAGAAGTACAATCGAAGTTTAACTACACGATAAGTTATTGCAAAGCATTGTTAGAAAATCAGAATGTAGTAGAGTTAATATTTGGAGTTTGGGAAGTTTCGTATGAAGCTTTGCCCATATAGTTTAAGGCCATGTGTCACAAGGAGCCATCAGCAGTTGTTCATTTTGAAACAATGCCTGCGTACGAGAGGGATGACTTAGTTCCTGATATCTGTGTACTACATCGAGTCTTCTGGAGTTATTATGCTTGTATTAGAGCATTTACACATTGCAAGCCAGTAGTGCAGGTTGACGGGATTCATTTGTATAGGGTTAGTTGTTGGTTGCAGTTTCATAGAATGGCAATAACAATATCGTGCCTATTGCATTTGCAATAGTGGAAGGAGAGACATCTGACGCATGGCACTTTTTTCTTAGTAACTTGTGACAACATGTAATGACATGTGATGGTGTGGGCCTTATCTCTAGTCGACACGAATCCATCAATTCAGCTATTGCTCGTAGTAACAGAGATTGGTGTCCTCCTAGAGCTTTTCACATGTTTTGTATCAGGCATATAGAGTCCAACTTCTTGAAAAAGTTCAAGGCACCATACCTGCAGAAGCTTATTGTCAACATCGGTAAATTTGAATAAAACGAAGTTCGTAATTGTTATAGTTACTATTATAATGAATGTTGTTTATAGTTGGCCTTTTTTATTATAGGATATTCGAGGATGGTTCGCGAGTACGAGATGCGTTATCGGCGATTACGCCAATGGGGTGAGGCTTACACTTACTGACTGAATTGGATCCCACGTGAACGATATGTTTTGATGGTGGATACCGATGAAGTCATATGACCCCCAATCTAGTAGAATGCATTAATCCAGTCTTAAAAGGGGCGCGCAATCTCCCAATCGCTGCACTTTTTTACAGGTTTAATAAGTTGTTCACAAGGAAAAGAGCCGAGGCTGAGGCTCATATTAATGTCGGACATGTGTTCTCTGAATTTAGTGTTACTAACATAATTCATTACCTAAATTATACTAAATTCAATTATTATTATTATTATTATTATTATTCCTTATTATTTTTCAGTTCATGCAGCTATAATAATAATAAGAGTAAAGTATTGTTTTTGTCCCCAACATTTGGGGTAAGTCCTATTTGTGTCCCTAACGTTTAAATCGTCCTATTTGTATCCCTAATGTTTATAAAAGTGATTCAATGTTATCATACTATCAATTATACTAATAAATCAGATTATATTTTTCAATTATTCTCACTTGGATGTATTTATTCTCAATTAGGTCTCATTTGGATGTGTTGGATTTTAATATTATACCCGCTATTTGTGTTTAGATTCAATTATGTCCCTAAAAAAGTGAATTGTGTAAATGTTGTAGGAATTATTTTCAACTTTTGATGAGCTATTTTTCGGAGTGGATCATCGATTCTATCCCAGACACTTGTATTCTAATTTCAAGAAGAGATTTTTAAAATTCAAACTAAAGCATTCATGATGTGTAATTGACGGCAGGATAACATTGAATCACTTTTACAAACGTTAGGGATACAAATAGGACGATTTGAACGTTAGGAACACAAATAGGATTTACCCCCAACGTTGGGGACAAAAACGATACTTTACTCTAATAATAATAATAATAATAATAATAATAATAATAATAATAATAATAATAATAATAATAATAATAATAATACTTTAATTACTTAACTAACTAAGGATGAAAAATAATTAATTATCATATCCAAAAAATTTTAAAACTTCCAGTACAATATAATAAAAAATATATTAACTCTAAAACAAGTCGTTAATCCTTAATTTTAAATATCTAAATAATATATTATAATAACAATTAATTCAATAATTATTCAAAATATTTTAAATTTATTTTATTGTACTAGCTATTTCTAACAATTAATAATAATATTATATATATACCTATAATCTTAGTCTCTACTATTATTATCATTACTATTTTTTTTATTAAATCAAAATATTTGATCATGAAAACTTACATAATTAAGAAAATTAAGATAATTAACAATGTGAAGATCTGGACGATTAACTTCTCTTATTTTGAGTCTCTTGGGCATTGTTGATATTTTGGTGGGGGCTGATTGTTCTTCTTTGTAGCTAATTTTGTGCAACAACGAAAGAAGAGAAGAGAAAAGTGGGGTTGAGAGTGAGTTCTGGAGTGAGTGAGCCAAGACTGAGAGTGAAAGGGATAGGTGGGAGAGAGAGTTTAGAAGGTGAAAAGGAGTGGCGTAGGTCAAGAGGCTGGGGCGCGCTGCATACACGACGCATGGCATCTGGTACGTACCGATTTGTGTAATTAGACCGTCCGATTATTGTCTCTCAATTCAGATTGTCTGATTTCTTCAGCGCAGTCATTAGAGTGCGGTCAATCTCCTTACACCCCAATAACTCTGCTATACACTATTTCTATCCCAATTATCAAAATTAAAAAAGTAACAACACCATCACTCCTTTTATAGTTAATTTTATATTTTTTTATTTATATGAACACAAAATGATACTAATGTTTTAGCAAAATGCCATTACTTTTTCACTTTTACTAAAATACATCAATGACGTTTTGACCAATTTTAATTTTTTAAATATATTTTTTAAAAAAACAATATCGCAATTTACCTCACATATTCACATAAGCTTTAAAAATATTTTTTCACACACAAAATAGTGGTAGCATTTTTCTCATACGAAATTAAAAAAATAATTTTTATCTACAAAACAGCGATGCTATGTTTTGTTAAATTTATTTTAAAATTTTTGGCGTGCACAAAATAACATCAACGTTTTGTGTTTTTATCTAAAAAGTAAAAACATAACACTATAACAATGTAAAACTCATATATGGCCAAATATATGTTTATAACACATCTTTTATCAATGATAAAAAAAATTTAACCTGAAATATGTTTTATGAGTAAATGATGATATAGGTAAATCATGGGTTTTGTGCATGATTTACTTTTATTTTTTAGAATTTCGTAAATAATGGACAAATCTCATAGTTTAGTAGGAGAGAAAAGAAAATTGAATAAAATCTATAAAATTTCTATGATTTAGTAAGAAAAAGATTAAAACCCAATAAAAGCTGTGAAGTCCCTATAATAAAATCTTTAACATCTCGAATTTAAAAGACAGCTACATTAGTGATTGTGGTGTGTGAATTAGTACTGGTTAGGTCTGGAATTTTCAATGGCGGAAAAAATTCTTTGAGAAAGAGGAAACACTTATTAGTGAGTTAACAAAAATTTTGGATATTGTATGTGCAGATATTACGGACAACTTGGCGTGGACATTCAGTGCGGATGGAAAGTACCCAACAAAGTCCTTTATTTCCATAGCAATGGAAAAAGAGTTTGGGATGCCTACAATAAAGCATATCTTTAATGATGTTTGGAGTGGATTGGTGCTACCAAGGGTGGAAATGCTTGCATGGTTTGCCTTGATAGGGGGACTATATGCAAAAAATACCCTTATGAGAAGGAACATTGTTCAACAAGGAGAAGGAAAATCCGCCCTATGTGATACTGAAGGCAAGACGGTAAATCATTTATTTATGCATTGTAGTTTTGTGACAAAATTATGGTGGCTGTCTTTGTGTTGGGGAAATGTGTTGTGGGTGGAATGTAGTGATATGAGGTCATGGTTTGAAAATTGGATAAATCAATAGACCCACAAACACAAAAAGAGGAGATGGGCAATTCATTTCTTTGCGGTTGTATGGGTAGTGTGGAAAAGTCGTAAATTGAAAGTATTTGAAAATGAGGTGACTACGTGGAATAGTTGGTGGGAGTAAGTAAAAAATTATGTTGGCCAATGGTGTGTTAGAAAGGGAAAGGTTACGACAATATCTAGGAGTAGAAGAGAGAATCAATAAGGAACATGTTGGATTTGGTGGCAATGTCTAAAGTTTATACTGGAATTAAAGGGTTTGCGATAGGTGATTACTTGTCAAAAATTAGTAGTGAAGTGAAGTGCTTTATGGGGAACATTATGAATGAAAATACTGCTGGAGAGGCATTACTCAAAGGACTGCAAAAAGCAATTCAATTCTTACTTGAAAATGTTAGTGCTATTGAAGAAGACATTACTATGGTGGTGAGTCGGAAAGATATTGTTAATTGGATTGAAGGAAAAATGGAAACATGTTGGGAATCAAGATTCTTGAGGAATAAAACAAAAAATTTAAACCAATTATTTAAAAATGTGCCGGTGATATATAAGGATGAGAACAAATACCAGGCAAAGCAAGCATGGAATCAAATGGCAGTGAACAACAACTCTTGGTGGACATATTGGTGTCAAGAATGAGCTGTAACAATTTATGTTATGCATTGTATTTCATTATTAATGTGATATATACTAGGTGGTCTTGTTACGTACAAGGTGGTTTGGAAGGTCATCGGAAACGTTTTTCTTAATGGCAATGCCGATGAGAGCAATTAGTTTTCGTATGATGTCTTGCTTCAATCTCTCCATTGAATCGAATGTGTAACAATTGATCGAAAAAATAAATGATTTAGTAAAAAATAGTTTTAAGATCCTACTAGAACCTACCACTACAAGAAAATAAGTTTTTTTCCACGCTTTTAAAGCGTGCCGAAAACTGCTAAAAAGCGTGCTGATAGCTTTTTGCCACGTTTTTTGAGCTATCGGTACGCTTTTGAAAGGGTCACATCCGCAAGCGTGCCGGTTGCTCTATCACCGCACTTTTGTGGATCTATCAGCACGCTTTCTTTTTTGCCATGCTTATATATCTTGCTACGCTTCAAAAGCGTACTGAAAAGTTCACATATCGCCACGCTTTTAAAGTGTGCCGATAGGGTAAGATATGGCTACACTTTTTAAACGTGCTAATAGGGTCATGTATGACTATGCTTGGTAAGCGTGGCTATTTATGACTACAAAAGATACGGCTACGCTTATAAAGTATGCCAATAGATGAGGATATGGGTACACTTTTAAAGGGTGCCAATTTTCAGGTTATGGCCACATTTATTAAGCATGCTTGTTGTGGCCAATAGTAAAATATAGCCACGCTTTTTAAGCGTGGCCATAAATTAGGTCAGAAATTTTTTTCATTATTAATCTTCCTAATATTTCGTACAAAATTCATTTATAATTTTAAAATCATAGACCAAAATAATTATGTATATATCAACCAATCCAACATATATATAAACTTTCCCATAAAAAAACCTTATATATAAACTTGTCACCACAAAAGTAGACTTTGATCACAAAGTATAAAAAATCAAAGTCATAACAAGAAAATAAGAATTACAATTCCAAGTGTCACATATCTATTTCCTTATACGTAGTTACAAAATATCAAATTTCATGAGTAGTGTGATCATCCATTATGAGCTCCACTGTTTTTACCACTGTCCTGCAATATGTAGTGCATGTTATAAAGGTTACTTTAATTAAGTCCAACAAATTCAATTCAAAATCCAAATTAATTAAAAATGAAAATGACAATGGCACTTTAATTAGGTCTTGCAATAATGGAAAAAAATATTTTAGCAAGCACATAATTGAAACATATATAAAAGCAACTACTTAAGCCACCTCATTGCATTTTTGATGGTTTGAAAAATGATAAATACCTTGAAATGCTATATTGACTTATAGTCTTGGTAGAACAAATAATATATAACAGCTACTAATAACGATAACCATATAATATATAGCATGTATTAACATTGATAACTGAAATTGAAACTAATACTTAATTGGAAGACGCATAATCAAGAACAATAATAGTCATAATGCATTAGTTAACCCGAATTTCAATGAGGGAAAAGAAGGTTGTATCAGCTAAAACTACTTTCCTTGACAGAAGATTGATAAATAAAAATCAAATTCAAAGTAAGATAAAACATAATTAACAGAGTATAGCAATTATCCAAAGATAAATTATAAATTGAATTTAAATAAAAAAGGAAAAGGGGGAAGCGACTGACCATGAGCATGGGCATCAGAATGGAGTCGTTGGTTTGAGCGGATGAAGGGTGGATCATAAACTCAAAAGAAAGCAACAAAGATTGATTCGAAGGGAAGAAGATTACATCATAAAGAGATGAGAAGCGAGAAGTGAGAAGTGAGAAGTGAGAAGAAAAGTTTTATGGAATCAGAATCATTACTAAAGAATAATATATACAAAATAACTACCAGAATAAACAGACTAATTTACCTAAGTTTTCAAAATAGAGAAGAGGAATAGAGAAACAGAAAATCAGAGGGAAGAAATACTTACCAGTGTTTACGGTGAAGGTTGAGTGCCGATTGAGGGAGAGACAGTAACGATTGAGGTGGTGTTTTAAGGTTTGTGAGAGAGAGACCACTGAGGGAGGAGGAGGGCACACCGATGCCTGGGTGCGTGGACGGAGCAGCACCGATGGACGGTTCCTCTTCCAGCGACATGGCTTGCGTTGATGGTGCGAGGGTTAGGTGCAAGAGATGGTTGAGAAACAGCTACAGTGCGACTGAGAGAGGGCTGGGCACTAGGGTTAGATGAAGGGTTGGGATGAACATGAAGGTGAGTTGGGTGCGACGGTCATCGGCAGTGATGAACACGAATGCGACCAGCTGTTGGGTGCGATGGTGAGCTAGGGTTAAAAGTGATTTTCGAAACAAAGTAAAGTGGTGTGAAGTGTGACGTGAAGTGTTATCACTTATAGTCTAGGGTTAAAAGTTAAAACTTAGAAAAAAAAGTGAAGTGTGAAAAAAATGAGTGGGAAACTAAATTTTTGGGGGAGGGAACTCTATCGATACGCTTTTGTAGGGTGTCCAAATAAACAAGGATATGGGCACACTTTAAAAAGGTGACCATTGGAAGACTAACTAGCCACGCTTTTCAAGCGTTCTGGTTTCTCTCTACGGCCACGCTTTTCAAGCTTGACAAAAAGAAGCGTGACCGAATCACAAATAAGTGGCTATTCTCATAAAAGCGTGCTGATTTCTGTTTTTGGCCACGCTTTTCAAGTGTAGCAAAAAAAATGTGGGCAAATCATAAATCAGTGACCACCCTCACAAAAGCATGGTCATTGACTATTTTTTGTCACGCTTTAAAAATGTAAGAAGAAAAAAGTGTGGCGAAAGATTTTTTTTTGTAGTGTACAGCACTCCAAAAATTGTAATAATATATAAATAGCCAAGTCTCTGGTGGCTATGTCTATGGTGACTAGTGGTGGCTAAAGCTACACTTTTAACTTAAAAGTGTAACTCTTCACAAAGAAAAGCGTCACCTAATGGAAAAAAAGTAAATTAGAAGATTTAAGAGAAGAAATAATTAAGTTATCAAAATTAATAGATCACAAATTAATGATTTTAACTAATGTTAACTGTAATGACACCGAATTCTTAAAATCAATACAAAATGATTTTTCTCAAAATCTTTATTTTACTATAAGTTTTATTGAAGGACTTCAAAAACCTGAAAAAACTTATTTTTCACACGGAATTTCTAAAAAATGTTACCATGGAAATGATTCCCCACATCTATATCATACTTTTAACCCACAATTTAATTCTATAGTAGATATGCTTGAAGAAATATTAACATCCATAAAATTTCAAAGAAATAAGGAAAAAGAGAATCCCAAGGAAGAAAAATTTCAAAACATAATTAACATAACAGATTTAAAAGTAAAACCACCATTAAAATTATGAATATTGATGAAAAATTAGAAGAAGTTACAATGCTTTTTAAACAATTAAAAATGGCTCAAGAAAATAATATTATGGAACATGGTTTTCAAATAGAGGAAGAATTAGTAAATTCTGAAAATATAGAAAATGAAGAACACAGTCTAGATTATTCAAGTGACGAAGAACCAGCTATTCCAATACAAGTAAAAAATGAAGCTGGAACATCTAAGGATAATCAATCTCAATTTAAATGGGAAACATGTTTTGATAATTATGCTTTTAAAAAAGGGTTTATAAATAAAGATTCAAAATATACAAAAATACCATCAAAATACGTTCATAAAATCCAGGAAATGGAAGGAGAAAGAATGCTCGATTTAGACTGCAAAAAGAACGAAAAAGAAATTTTCGAAAATTGGTTGAATTCCTTCTTATTAGAAGCCTTTACTAATCCAAAACTGGGTGAATTGTCTGGAAGGGACATTTGGAATTACATAGGGTTTCATACTAAAGGAACTATAAGAAATTATATGACATCAATAGAAAACCAAATAATAGAAGAATTAGAAACAAAAACAACAGCTTATGATAAGATATTATATATAATGATGATTCTATATAAAGAATTTTTTGGAAAAAAATATTATAGATCATAGACAAGAAGTCTATAATAAAGAATATCAAGAAGCAAAAAACCATTTAACTAATATTCAGATATATGATTTATGTAATGTGGAGTCTTATATATGTGAATATAGAATACATTATTACAAATTAAAAGAAGAAGATAAAAATCATTATCTTAGTATGTACATAACAAAACTTCCATATCCTGCTAATGAATTTATAATGGGAAGATTTATAAGAGAAATAAATAGAGGAACAATTGAAAATAATTTTGGTGGAGCAACCTCTGCTATAAGAGAGGAAATAAAAGAACGTTGTATGCAAGAAGCAACTCAAAAAAGATTTGCAAATATAATCAGAATTTGCTGTCAGGATAATGAGGAGATACCTCAAAAATATGGTCTTAATAAAAGTTTTCAAAGAAAAAGAAAATATCAATTTAGAAAAAGAAAATACTATCCAAACTGGAGAAGAAAGAGATATTTTAGAAAAGAAAATAACAATAAAAACAAAAGACAAAGAAATAACTATTGCCCGAATAAAAAAGAAAATTGTAAATGTTGGTATTGCCAAGAAGAAGGACACTACGCAAATGAATGCCTGAAAAAGAAGGATAAAAAGGATCTTACTAAACAAATAGAAATTGTTAAGTCTTGTTTCATGGAACCATTAGAAGAATCTGATGATAACTTAGACTATATTTTTGAATATGTCTCGGAAACAGACTCAGAGACTGAGTAATAATGCTACATTTATTACTATAAAAATAACAGAAAAGTTTATAAATGCTTTCATAGATTCTGGGGCAACACAATGCTTTGCTAGTTCAAGTATAAAACTTGATTGGAAAAAATTAAAGAAACCATTAAGAGTTAGAATAGCTGACAAATCAATACATAAAATTGACCAAAAAGCAGAGATGGTTGAAATTTTTATTCAAAATTATAGGTTCATTGTTCCATCTATATATATGTTAGATTCTGGAATGGATTTTATCATAGGAAATAACTTTTTAAAGCTATATCATCCATTCATTCAAGAATTAACATATATAGTTTTAAAAGCTCCACACGATTCTTCAATAAATCAAAAATCAAAACGTATAAAAATACCAACTACTACTATAGATAAGATCTTAAAATTTAAAATATTTTCTATATTAGAAACATGTTATTTAAATCTATACTTTCAGATAAATATTCCAAAAAATAATCTTGAAATAAAGATAGAAGAACTCTTGGATGAAATTTGTGCTGAAAATCCTTTAGATATTAAAAATACAAATAACGAATTAGTAAGCATTAAATTAAAAGATCCCACAAAAGAGATAATGTTCCAAATAAAATTCCTTATTCCGCGAGAGATAGAGAAGAGTTCTCATTAGAGTGTAAAGATCTTTTGGAAAAAGGAATTATAAGATCAAGTAAAAGTCCTCATGCGGCTCCAGCTTTTTACGTTGAAAACAATAATGAAATTAAAAGGGGAAAACGAAGAATGGTAATAAACTATAAGAAAATGAATGAAGCAACTATTGGTGATGCTCATAAACTTCCAAGAAAAGATTCTATTTTAGAAAAAATCAAAGGAGCAACTTGGTTTTCATCTCTTGATGCAAAATCAGGATATTGGCAACTTCGTTTAGACAAAGAAACAAAGAAATTAACTGCTTTTACTTGCCCAACAAAAGAATCAACAAGTGTGTTGCTTTATGAATGGAATGTATTACCATTCGGATTAAAGCAAGCCCCAGGTATTTATCAAAGATTTATGGAAGAAAATCTAAAAGAGTTAAATGAATTTGTTTTAGTATACATTGATGATATACTAATTTTTACAAAACAGGATAAAGAATATCATCTTCAAAAATTATTAATAGTTTTAGAAAGATGCAAGGAAAAAGGATTAGTTCTTAGTAAAAAGAAAGCAAGAATAGCAAAACAAGAAATAGAGTTCCTTGGATTAATTCTATCCACTCAAGGAAAGCTAAAACTTCAACCAAATGTTCTAGAAAAGGTAAATTTATTTCCTAATAAAATAGAAGATAGAAAACAATTACAAAGATTTTTAGGGTGTATAAATTATATTTCTGATTAGGGATTTTTAAAGAATATAACAAAATACACTAAAAGCTTATTTCCAAAAATAAGTACTAAAAAAGTATAGAAATGGGATGAAAAAGATAGTATACAAATTCAAAGAATTAAAGAATTATGTGAAAAACTTCCAGAACTTTATATTCCAGAAGAAAATGACTACTTAATAGTAGAAACAGATGCTTCAGACATAACCTGGTCAGGATGTCTAAAAGCTAAGAAAGCTATAAAAAGTTTGGAACAAGAAAAAGAATCACTAGATTCTAAATATCCCCCAAAGGAATTACTTTGCAGGTATATTTCAGGGACTTTTACTCCAACAGAACAGAGATATACTACTCATGAAAGGGAAACTCTAGCAGCAATTAAATCTCTTAAGAAATGAAAAATTGATTTACTACCCAAAGAATTTACATTAAGGACAGATTCAAGTCGATATAATTTGAAAGTTGATTATAATCATGGACGATTGGTAAGATGGCAATTATTTTTGTTACAATATCCAATAAAAATTGAATATATTAAGGGTGACAAAAATGTTATTGCAGATACATTAACAAGAGAATGGAGTTCGTCTACAACGCATTAAATCAAGAAATTCAAAAATACGAACAAGAACTCGAAAAATGCAAGCATTGTCAGCAAATAAGGACACAGATCCAATCCCTCACGAAGGCCATCGAAGCAATGAAATCAACACAACAACCAAAATCATCAGAGTTCAGCCAGCTAAGCGTGGTGGACAAATCAGGTGAGAAAAAAATTCCAGAAAATAAAACAATTGCTGAAATTATCAAAAAATCCACCCAAGATAAAAAATATTATGTAATTTATAATGGCCCCATGAAAGGAGTATATGATGCCTGGGAAAAAGCAGCACCATTTACACAGCAATCAAGGATAATTCATAAAGGAGGGTTTTTAACACTGGAAGAAGCAAATGAATCTTTCAGAGAATATGAAGCTCTTCATCTAGAGCAAATCCTAAAAAGAGCAGATAAAGCTCCAATTCAAACCCAGAGAATAGGGATAATAAAAAACATTCCTACAAGGGCTGAAATCAAGGAAAAGAAAAGGGTTTGTAGATCAAATCTCAGAGAAACCCTTAACATAGTCTTGAATTGGACTGCAGAAAAGAGGGCAATCTTGGGATATTATCCTATTGCCAAAGAACAGCTAACAAAGCTGGTTATATTTCCAGAGGCTTCCCCATCTGACACCTATCAGTTTTTCCAGTATGGATTAATTGATACAATTTTAATTTTTAATGATTTAAAAATTATTAGTGAGTTTCCTGCAGGATTTATTGATGCAGTAAAAAGATTTAAAAATATGATTGACAACGTAAATCCAAGGGATATATCCCTAAAATTTACGAATAGTCAACCTATTTTTAATGAAGAAGAAGAATGCTTGGTTCCAGCACATCAAGTGATCTTCATGTCCGTCTTCCCAGGAAATTTTCAACCAATTGATCAAGTTCAAGATTTAACAATCTACAGTCATGAAGGAAGACTAGCCAGCACACTAGCAAGGGTCTTCGAAAGAACTCAAAAGATAACAAGGGAATCTCACACAAGAATCAATTATAAAAGCAGAAATACTTTGCTTGTGTCCAGTAAAAGGAATGAAATTGAAGAAAGAGAGATGAGACTCTTAGTGGAATTTGAATCAGCATTCTACAACTTATCTAGACTCTTAGAAAATCTCGCCGAAGGGATAAAGAGGAATCTCTGCTATTTGATAAAAGACAGAGAAGACCACAAGTGCCAGCTATGTGTCTCAGAGTTATCTGAAAAAAGCAATAATAAAACGGAATCAACCCACATGATAAAGGAAGAAGACAACGCATCTGAAGGTCACATCATGAAAGAGGAGGACAGCACATCTGAAGCATCTCTCAACATTATTGCATAGTGACGTAAGCGCTTAGGTCATAGAGCACCAACAATGTAGCTGGTGCAAGATAATAAACAATGACGTAAGCAATGACGTCATAAGAAGGGTAAGGATGGGAATTGTCCATCAGACCCAACCATTATAAATAGGTTGCTTAGGCAATTGTAGAAGGCATCAAACAATAAAAAGCAGAAGGCTAAGAGTACTCATATGCTAGGAGAGCAAGGAGGAAGCAGCCGAGGCAATTCTATAGTTTGAAGAAGAATTCCCTTAGGAAAAACCAATTCTAAACTCCCCTCTGGAGTTAGTATCTACAATCTCCCCTCTGGAGATAAAAACATCTTATGTAAAATATTCTAAATAAAGGAAGTTTTTCTCCAGAAAGGTACGCCTTTATCTTAATCTCATAGTTATGAATTATTTAGAAAGTTTAGAATTAACGGAAGAATCTGATTATTATAGATTATCTGCCTTATTAGATAATGAAAAACAGGCTGTTCTAAAAATAGAATTAAATCTCAAATCAAATAAAAATTTTAATAAACAAAATATTTTAAAAGAAGTTTTTAATAGAAAAAATATAATATACTATGGAAAATTCAACTTGAAGCCCCTATAAAGATAAAATCTGCTAATGGAGAACTTGAAATAGCTCTGATAAATGATGAAGAATTGAGTAAACAGATTGAGAAAATTAAGGATCAACAAAAAGATCTAAAATTGGATGGATTCATATTAGTACTATACAAGTCTTAATCAAATCTACATATATGAAAGGAATTAATTCACCAATAAGCTTAGCAATCTGTGACAAAAGAATTACTGATGACCCAATAGATTAAATAATTGGAATTGTTCATGGAAACTTGGCAAACGTAAATGTTAAATTCAATGCCCATCTTGGATATGCTATACCTTTATCAACTGAAAATCTTGGAAGATCTATAAGTTTGGCTTATAAATTTCACAGAAAGAATTTAATGGAACAAGACGATGAACCATTTTCAATTACATATGCAATAAATTATGCTTTAACAAATAGCCATCATAGTATAATATTTAAAAACAGAGAAAGAATTTATGTCGATGAATTATTTCAGAAAATTGTAAAAACAGAAATACCAAAATATAAAGCTATTGAAAATCCAGTTCTTTTACTAAAAGAACCATCGGGAAAATTAGTTTCATCGAATTTTCAAATAAGAGAATCCAAAATTAATAGCCCTTTAAGTTTATCTAAGTTAAAGATTAAAGAAGAAAATTCTGAAATAAAAGAATTAACAAAAAAGGTCGAAAAATTAAATGAAACCCTAAACACTAAGTTATGACAATAAATAAAGAGAAAATATATGTAACCTATTAAGACAAGAAACAAGAGCTCTTTGAAAGAGAAAATCGATTGAATTATTTACAGTTTTCTGAAATAAATCAAAGAGCATTTGAAGCTCTAAAAATAATCTATGACAAATTGAAAGGAGAAGTTGAAGAGTTAGAAAAATTAATAGAATCTCTAGAAAATAGTGATGAATCGATGATAGAATTTGCAGAAATTCTAAGATAAATAATGAAATATACAAAGATTGAAAGACCAGAAAACAAAATAAAAAGAAAAAGAGCGAAAAAATTAAAAAGTAAAATAAAGGAGTATAAAAGGGAATTAAATAATCTTCAGTTCGAAATTAATGACCTTATAATAAAAAGGATAGAAATAAGAACAAATATAAACAAGTTGGAGCTAAACTTAAAAAATTTATAAATGCTTGGAACACCATATTATGACTTAAAAGAATTAAAGCTGTTGAAAGAAAAAATGGAGAATGAAGTTGAAAAATTAAAAAGATATTTAGAAACAACAGAAAGTGTAGAAATAAAAAAAGTTTTGGAGGATTTGAAAAATTATATTAAAGAAAAAGACAAACAGATAAAAGATTTTATATACAATAATCAATATTATAAACAAACACTACAAGGTTTTTGTTTATTTGTGGCAGTTTTTTTTTTTCTATTTGTGGAGGTTTCAAACCCCCTCAAAAAGGATTGTGGCAGTTTCCAAAACCCCCAAAATTTGAGGTGCCACGAGCTTTTTTGTGGCGGTTTTTCACAACCCTCACAATATCATTTAGTGGCGGTTTTCTATCCTTTTTGTGGGGGTTCTGTGCTAGCATTTTGTGACAGTTCTTGGTTAATTTTTGTGGCAAAACCCCCACAAAAGAAATTTTCCATTTAAAAAAATAGCTATTCTGTAGGGGTTTTAAACCTCTACAAACCTATCAATATTATTCTTAAAATATTAATCTGGATGTTAGAATTACATTATTATACTAATCATTTACTATTTAAAAGAAATACTTAGGCAAGACATTAAAAATGTAAAAGAAAATTAAAATATTACATATTTAAACAAAAGAAATACTTAAAAAACAATCAATATAATACATTACCATCATTTTTCAATCACATTAATTACAACAACAACATATTAAAAATAACATGTATTAAACATATAATAATTAGAGAACACTATGTACATAAATATATATCTCAAGTGAACTAGTGTCCAAACCAGCACTAACCATTTCTTCTATTCTTTTTTGAATCTGCAGATTACATATTTTCTATTTCAGCTACTGAAAAGCAATAAAGAAACAAATACAAGAGGCTAAAAATAATTAACATCAAAATTGAAAAGAGTACAAGTACAAACCTCAGAGATACATGTTGTTCGAACTCATTTTCAAGGGCTTCAGATCACAAATCAGTTGCATTTACATGTGACTAGTGCTGAAATAGATGTAGAAGGATTATGCATTAGCATTTGACTTATCATTAAAAGGCAAATAGATGAAATTATTTATATGTTGAAAAATGCATGATAATAAACATTGTGTAAGTGACACATTAACATGTGACTAGTGCAAACTAATTAGCATGCTCTGTTCAAATCAAGATATATAAATGCAGCTTTTTGCAACTATATAAATCAAGATATATGTAAGTCACCATCAGTGGTTAAAAGTAATGTGAATGTGTCCAAACCAATCAACTACAAGCACACTGCAAGAAACTATACTACCAAATTGATCATGAAAGTAGAAACATTATCATTGATGGGATCAATACAAGTCGTGTCAAATCAAACCGAACCTAAGATAGGCAGAAAAGCCCCAATAGATTGAAATACAGAGAATTATAAGTTGTCATTGATCCTTACACTTGATTGATTCAGCTATGGTGCTATTTAACTATTTATCGAGCAATTAACTATTAGCAGAGTTTTTTATTCAAGAGAGAAAAAGGTGCAAATTACCTTGAAGAAGACAAAGAACGGGACAGCAGAGACGGAATAAGCCTCGGATATCTCTGGTTGTTCTTCCACTTCAACCTTCACACCAATAATCAAGCAAAATCAAGCACACAGTAAAGTAATTGAAATGAAAATGGAGGAAGTGGAGAAGAAGAAAAGTAAAAAAGCGAACCCTTAAGAAGTGGGCGTGAGGGAAGTCAGTGGATAAGTAACAGACTCCTAGCTGTACAAGAATTGAAGGAACTATTATAGTATTAAAGAAGAAGAAAATGCTAACTATGATGCTAATTGGAAAGTACCTTTAACATCAAAAAATGCTTGTTGATTGTGCTTGTACTTCCACCAAAGAACAAGGCCGAAACCGAGAACTATAAGGCAGAGACATCCATTATTGATGTCGGCATAAAAATAATGACACAATTTCACAATTAATTTGAAAAAAGATGAAACTCTTGAGAGATCTTATTCTTACCTTCAGTGCCATTTAAGTTCATGGACATTGACTCATGCCACAGCAGTTTGGTTCTTTTCCAGTTGCACAAACAAGGGAATTTCCAACAATGCTAAAAAAAGATTAACAAGAAAAATAAGAAAATTCTCTTGTGCTATTATTAATTTTAGCATGTTTTACACATATCAAAGCAAGAAGTTTTACAGCTAATATTAAGGCAAGAAGTTTTACAGCTAATATTAATTTTAGCATGCATCTAAATTCTAGATTTTGCACCAAATATAACAACATCCAGGCTTTTATTAGGCATATATTCATATATAAGTAATTTCTCTTCATTAATTAATGCAATTTCATTCTTAAATTCTTTGATCCCTTGTCCAGAACCGATTGAGAGCCTCTTAACTACTATTCTTTGTCCATTTTCCAATGTACCCTGCCATTTATCAATTGCAAATTAGCTTAAAGTTTTTCATTTTGCTATTCTAATATCCTTGAAAAAAGTAATATGTTTCTTACCTTAAACACAGATCCAAAACCACCTTCTCCAAGCTTATTTTTGTCTAAAAAGTTATCAATGCAAAAAGCTATAACTGATAGGTCATACAATAGAAGCTCTGGATCCTTCTCTTGTTCTTTCTTGATATGATCCATTAATTCTATATTGGTCTCTAAATTATCTTAAGACAAATTAATAATTACTCTCCATTATAATGATAATAATTCAATAAGTTACTGCACAATAAAAAAAGAAAGGAGAATTATTTACCTTTCAGAGTGGCCTTTTTTCGTCCATTCCATATCAAACATGAAACGAAGAGCATGCCACATAATACGCCAATTGTGACCCAAACTGCAATTCGTATCTTGCCCTTGCATCCATTTTTTGTCTCTTGAATTGTTTAATGTCACAGTACAAAACACAAAGATAAACCATATGATATAATTCAGAATTAGAGAAAGATTAAGAGCAGTTTAAGGCCAAGTAAATGTATTACATACCTAACTCTGAAGCAGGAATTCTAATATAAAGATCTTGGCCTGCATCTGGTAGAATCTTCAAGTCATTAAGATCACCAAACCACAAAGCATATTCTTTTATGGCATGAGGCTAATTACTACAAGAAATGAAAGAAAAAAACACATCAAAAGGCAGCTTCAAACCTTATAAAGGAAAAAATATGAATAATGGAAACTGGAAAGCAACTAGTCATTTAGCTCTTGCACTTTTATTGGTATTTGCAAGTTCTTTCACAGGGAAAAAAATCAAGAAGGATAAAATATCTTAAGCAATAGCAATAGCTATTTATTTCACTAGGAACGAGGCCAATCATCAGTTCATCACTCATCAGTTCATCACTACAGTTGTAATAAAGTGAAGAATTTATATTCTTTTAAGCAATTCCTAGTGAAAACAAATCTGCATCGATAAAAGAGAATAACCTCTAATGAAAACAATTGAACCTAATGATCACCTAAACTATGAACCCTAACACCCTTTTTACTTCAAGAAAAATCAAAATTTTTAATAGAGAATAACGATTTTCCACTTATGTCTCTTCACCTTTATAATATATCAAATCAACTTAACTTAATATATCAAATCAACTTAACTAAATATATATCAAATCATCTGCCTTGGCCTGAAAAATTTACAGAAGAGAAGAGTACATTAGAACATAAGAAGTAGGATTTGTGTATAACTTTGCTAAAACTATATCATCAAATTATCACAAAAAACTAGTATCTTTGAAAAAATTTAAAGAATTGAAGAAAGCAAAGAACGAGAAAAAATTAGGAACAAATCCTCATTGTAATGACTCGACACGACATGAAAATTAGTCCACGAGATCTGATAGCTTTGAACATATCTTCAATCGAAGCTTACAGAGACTCACTAGCTCGCCTTCTTGATCTCCTCAGCTAGCACTACCGAATTCGCGCCCAAACCACACCATCGAATCCGTGCCAAAACCGCACTCTGAGTGCTTTAAGCCGCCGGAGGAAAAGCAGAACCAGCGGCACAACCCGTGGTGGAAGATGACGTAGAAGCGGAAGATTTAAACCATTACCTCAACAATTTGAATCAAATCGTCACTGAGAGGTCAACAAAAATTCAGAGGCTCCACGATCTCCATTCATAACTCCAGCGGCAACGTTTTGACGGAGGATCGGAGACGACGGCGGCAAGGAGATGAATGGCGGTGGCAAGGAGATGAACGGCGGCAGTGACATGGAGATTTTAGGGTTTCACAGAGGTTCCTCTTCTCTCTCTCTCTCTCTCTCTCTCTCTCTCTCTATTTCTCGCTTGAAGCCCAGTTCTGAATGTTCTTTTTTTTTATTTCTTGTTTTGGGCTGATATTTATTTGGGCTAGAAGTTTTTTTTAGTATTGATTGGGTTGTGGGAGTTATTGTTAATGATTTAGGGAGGTTTTAAAAATAGTCACTATTAAAATATATTATGGAAGTTTATAATAACCCCCACTAAAAATCTTCCACAAACAAGCAAGAATTTTGTAGTGTAAAACAAGATTGAAAAACTATAAAAATGAAATCAAAATTAGTAATAGTAGAAATGCTCAATACTTTTGATTATGAAATTACAAATTATAAAGTACCACCAACCAAATCTATACAAATTATAAACTTATTCGAAGAGTTAATAATTTTGAAAAAGAAATTACATTTTAAAAATTGGTATCAGAGCCAAGTTAACGATTAAGGGTAACACTTTCTCTTTAAGCAACACTTTTAGTGATATGTTTAAAAAAAAAAAAATCAGTTACCAAATATCCACAATTAATTAGTAAATTTCTTTGTAGTCACCATAAGTACAATAAGATAATAGGTACCATAGAAGGCACCTATATAAATATGTCGGTTGATGAAGATATGATGATCGTGATGTACCTAACTACCTATATAATTGTAGAAAAAGATTTGACCAAAAAAAGGGGTGGATTCACTGCAAGTCCGCAACATAATAGGATCAACGCAAACATTGGTAGCAATATTTGTTGTAACAGTAAAAAATGTGAACTATTTAGTTAGTTGTATAATATCATCAATCAATTAATATGTTATTATGATTTAAAAACGAATCTATCTAACGTAAAATGATGATTTATTTGTGTGATATTTACATGACCTATATTTATTTCATTTACTTAACGTCGAATTTTGTTAGAATAATTTGTTACACTACTAATTGATTTTTTGTTAAAAATTCTCGATTTACATAATGTTTGAGGATAAACTTGTATCAGCATTGTTTTTTGGACATTTATGTAGTTTTGCTTTTCAAATGTTTTATATGAATAAATTATCTTTTTTATATATTATATTAAAATTTAATTTAATGCACTATTATTTTAAAATATATATATATATATATATATATATAGAGAGAGAGAGAGAGAGAGAGGCTTTTTTACCTAAATGCGCACTTGAAAAACATTAATTCCCAAAATGCGCATCGCTGGAAATCTTTCTGTAAATGCGCATCGCCATTTTGTGGCCTCTGCCCGTGAAATGGAAATGAACTCCATTTCATTTATGGTGCCCACGAAATGGGCATGCCATGTCATGCAAACCACACACGAAATGGATATCCCATTTCCATGAGGGCAGCAGTGAAATGGAGTGAGGAACTCACGCCTGGCATCAGCGAAATGGGGGTACGGTTGAGCTCAGAAGCCATGTCTCCTGTACCGCACACGAAATGTCACAAATTTGTGTGTACTACACACGAATTGGGACAACGGCTAGGCTATAAAAACCCTTCGCCAGCAGAAGTAAACCCACATTTCTCACTCTCACTTCTTCTACCCTTCTTTCTTCTCCGAAAATTCCACTCTCACAGGAGCTTCTTTCAGTAATTTTTGGGTGTCATAATGGCATCTGAATATATTTATGTGGTCATATATCCCGATGGTGAAATTTCGAGGGAGTGACTTTTATGTGTGACGACCCACTTTGGATAATGATTTCTCCACAATCCTGTCTGCAGTAACTTAAAAATATGATTCTGATGAACACTGGGCTGATTGGAAAAAAGGAGATCAGTACGCTCATTTACAGGATGTCCGTTGCTGTAGCTAATTCGTTTACATATCAGAAGATGCATATTAAATCTGACCAGCACGTGTCGATGATGTTTTCATATCATCGTAGCATCGGAAGCATCTATTCGATGGAACTTTGCGTGAAGCTCCAAGATGTGGGGGGCAGCTCATCTAGTTCGAATAACATGGAGGAAATGCGAAATTCCGGCGCTGGTGAAGGCATTCCATTTTTGGACATAGGTAGGGGTCGTAGTCCGTCCTTTAATGCCTTCGTGGCCCCCGCCCAGAATACAGAAATATCTGACCGACGTCCATTCCCGAATGTCCATGTTGCATATTCGGAAGGAATGGCCGACGGGTTGGCTGACTCATCTGAGGAAGACGAGATTGAGAATGATAGTGGAGAGGAAGCAGATGTTGTTCCGGAAACCCAACCGGTTCAGGGCGATAGGGTCATCCCAAGTGTTGTTGAACTGATCAATGTTGCAAGGGTCGGAGGTCTTTCTAGCGGCACCCCCGACCATTACCTGCACCTCAGTCTTGGTCCAATGAACTCGACAAATGCAGAGGACATACCCAGTAACTATGGTTTGACAGGTGAAATGGAGCTAGAGGTTGGCCTGAAATTTCTGACTAAGGATGCAGCAATGCTTGCTGTTAAGAACTACAACATACGTCGAAGTGCGGAATTCAAAGTAGTGGAGTCAGATCATACCAGGTATGTTTGTCGGTGCAAACTTTTTGGTGACCAATGTTCCTGGATGGTGAGGGTTGCGAAGACAAGGGCGTCCAGATTTTGGGAAGTTCGAAAATACCAAGGGCTTCACACTTGTTTGGCATCCTCGACTTCGCAAGATCATGCTCAACTGGATTCAAATGTCATATGCCAGCACATATTCCCCATGGTTCAAGCAGACGCAACGATTTGCATAAAAGTGTTGTAGGGGTCCGTGGAGTCGGCATACGGATACAAGGTGTCTTACAAAAAGGTTTGGCTAGCAAAGCAAAAGGCAATAGCGAGAATCTATGGAGACTGGGATGATTCTTATAACCAGTTACAGAGATACTTCAATGCGTTGCAAACCTTTGTTCCAGGTAAGCCTATCTATTGGATTGCATACTAGTTTTGTAATAGTTTTCATTGCTCTTACGAATTTGCCATTTCGTCATAGGGACAATTGTTGACCTCCAAACCCGACCATACTACGTGGGCAACACCCTCGATCATGAAAGCGTCATGTTTCATCAAGTATTCTGGTCATTCCCATCGTGTGTCGAGGCATTCAAGCACTGCAAGCCTCAACACACCTGTATGGTAAGTACACAGGTACCTTGTTGATGGGAATAGCACAGGACGGAAACAACAACATTCTTCCCATAGCCTTCGCGCTAGTGGAACGAGAGAACACAGATGCATGGTACTTCTTTCTGACCAACTTAAGGAGACATGTGGCTACGCAACCAGATGTTCTACTGATCTTCGACAGGCATGCGGCCATAAAGGCTGCTCTGGAGCGGGAGGGTTATGGCTGGGAACACAATGTTTACTGTGTCCGACACATTGTGTCCAATTTCGCAACAAACTTCAAGAGTAAAGAAGTCAAAAGACATCTTGTTAGCGCTGCATACTCGAAGACCCAAGAGCAGGCACAGTACTACCTAGAGTTAATCAGCGCGGAGGATCCGGCCATGTCACTGGCAATGATGGCTTGGATAAGAGGGTTAGAGCCACCAAAATGGCTCCAACACCGGGATAAGGGGCGCCGATATGGTCACATGACAACGAACCTTTCTGAGTGTATCAACTCTGTGATGAAGGGCACTCGTAACCTTCCGGTGTGTGCAATTGTCAAGTCCACGTACCACCATTTAAATGCATTGTTTGTCCAGAAGGGTCGGCAGGCAGAAGCACAGGTTGCATGTGGCCAGATGTTCTCATAGTTCCTACAAAAGGCAATACTTGCCAACAGGGAGGGAATCACGCAGATGCTTGTCATATCACACGACAGGGCGACATCGATCTTCACCGTCGATGAGATAGCCGGTGTAGGGTCTCAATCCAGATTCAGAGTATACCTCCAGCAAAGACGGTGTGACTGCGGCTACTTCCAGGCATTGCACTACCCATGTGCCTACGCGCTTGCAGCATGTGCCCATGCTAGGCTTGATTGGCAGTCATATGTCGATGATGTGTATCGGGTCGAAAATGTCTTCCGGGTATATCAGATGGAGTTTCCCCCTTGCCCGATGAGGAAGTGTGGCCACCCCACGAAGGACAACTTCTCCGTCCTAATCCCCACCTGCGACGATCGATGGATGGCCGACCTGTGTCGACAAGAATTCGGAATGAGATGGACGACGTAGAGCCTGGACCAGGAAAGCGATGTGGAATTTGCAGGCAACCGGGGCATACTAGGAGACATTGTCCTCATGTCACGGGCACTTAGCGGCGTGGTTGGGTCGGATATTGAGTGTTGTTATGTTTTCAATTTATTTAAAATCTCGTCTTTGGTCGGTGTGATGTGGTATGTTTTAGAATTAAAGAGATGAATGCAATATTTTCCTTTTCTTATCGATTGATCATACAAATTTGCAACCCGTACTATATGAACATTAACAACACCGAATTTATTACATGACAATACATATAACCGTAAAAAAGTTACAACCACGAACTACAACACCATAAAACAGAATAAAGTACAAACCAAGGGAAAATACAAACATCGGACGATAACAAATAACCTTAAAACCATAACGTGAACTAGTGATGGTGTCCAGCATGTCCCAACCTCCCACTTGTACCACATGAAGGTGCTCGAGTGTCGCGGCGGGGACGTCCTGGCTGTGCCTCCTCCCCTACATCATCAGCCCCCGCATATGATAAGCGACGGCCATCTAACAACGAAGGCTCGAACGGGCGCATCTGGGATCCGGCCGTGTCACCTACAGAAACAGATCTCCTCCTTCCGACAGGGGGGTGACTACCTGAATCAGACAGTCGAAGTGCAAGTCCTAAGTCGGTGGGTGTGCGTGGTGATGCCTGAGAAGGAATGAATTGATCTAGGCCATCAAATAAGGATGAAAAGTTTGTCCAACCAACTCGATCCATAGAGTCAATCAGGTCCTGTGTACCGCCCCCCTGTGATGAACCACTCTCCTCGTAGGTACTATTGTAAGGCATATACTGATGGACCGTGGATGACTGAAAGGGGTCCTCTGCAACGAACGGTTGCGGACAGTAGACATCTCCAGGGAAATTCACTTCCACCGGTAGATGTTCCTGCTGACTCCAAACATTAACCTGACCTGGATCCGGAACTAGAGAATCTGGGACATGCATCTCATCAGCTCCGACAGCCTGATGTCTTCCACGGCGGGAACGATGGCGTCTCCTGTCCTACGGAACTGCTGGTAGCTGAACAACTGGGCCTCTACCGTACTCTGCCGGAGCCCCTCGGGGAATATCATCTCCTCGGGGATTATGGAAGGCCTCCGGGGGTGAAAGAAACCTTTGTTCTCGAGCAATACCACCTGTAATAATCATGACTGGGATGCAAGGTATCTGCCCTATCAATCTCTAGCCGATATGATACAGTCCGTCTGTTTGCCCATACTTCAAACCATGTCTGCAGGCGGATGGGCCACCATCCATCGTCGTTGCGATCCGACTGGCGATGGAAGGTGTCTATGTTTAATGGAGGGTTCGGTGGACCTTGTTTGTCGCCAAATTGCCGCATGGCTCTATCGATGTTAACAATCTCGATCCAGCGGAACAGAATAAGTGGCACGACAGCTGTATAGAAATCCCCATGCGGAGCACCAAGAAAATCCCCAGGCACCCTCGACAAAATACGTGCATCCCTGTACGGCATCCACACAAACTACCAAATCCAAATGTCATTTACACAGGTAGACTAAACTTCATGGGACAAAACAATATCATGCGAGAGTGATGCAACGGGAATAGTTACCTCATCCACCTTCAAATTGTCCAACCTAAGCCGGTGCCTTTGTAAGCGTTGCTCGGCGTAGTCATTCTTTCCTCTCTTGCCTGCCCACCTGCGAAAAAACAGAATGAAATTATAACCACATCTAAAAAATTACGCAGAGAAAATTAGAACACGGAGCATAAATACAGTAGGTATGGAAGAAAATTTATTACGTTGTAGCTAACGGAAACGTGTATGGGCTCGTCACGTTCGGTGCCCAGAAAGGAAGCCTGAAGTATATCCAAGACATCAACAGTGTATGACAACCAGACATTCCCTCGATGTTATAATCAGTCGCTAGGCACATGCCTCTATACAACCAACAGAGCACGGCACTACCCCAACTATATGTACTAATGGCTTCATAGTTTGGCAGGAGAGGAAGATAACGAACGTGAACCGTGTTGTTCGCTTTGTCAGGAAGTAGAACGCCACCCAATAAATACATAATATAACAACGTGCATACCCTACGAGGGCCTCCTTGGGAGAGTCAAGAGGCATCTGTTGCAGTCTACTCCTGAGCCACTTCAGTTTTATGTTATACTTCGTGGTCCCAACATGTCCGTCAGGAACTTCTCCAAGGAGTTCCTCACACCATTGCCAAATATCTCTCTGGTGGAACTTACTCCATGACCTCAAAGTGCCGCTGACCGGTTCACCGTCGATTGGTAATCCCATAGTACACTCACCCCATGGGAGGTGGAATTTATGGGTCTCAGGACGCCATCTCTCCACAAGAGCGCTAATCATTGGGTTGTCGTACTCAAAACGCTTTATCAGAGATGCATAATAGAAGCCGGCTCTTCTTAGATACGGCTCTAGCATCTGCCTCCTAATCTCCATACTCGGATCTGCTTCGTCTACAGAGAAAACATCGACCAGCGTGCCATGTGGAGTCAAGACACGTGCCGGCTAAAAATGAAATAGATTAAAACACAATTATATAATTTAAAACAATCATTTAAATTATTGACAAATTTTTTTCTCGTAATAAAAAAAATAAACTCACCTTAACATGTAAATGAGCAGAAATATGAAATTCATCCAACCTATTAAGATTTTCTTCCACATTAATTCCACTTCCACTCATTTTTTTAACAAATCAATTACTCCCCAACTTCTCTTTTTTTTTTTCACCGAAGCAACCCACTACTTCACTTCTCCTTTTTTTACTTTGGCTTTGGTCCCCTACCCTCCCAAAACCTCCTTTTATATGCTTCAACCTCACAACCCAGCAATAAATTGCCTCACTTTCACCCAATGCATGCTCGTACGGGAACTGCAACGCTGAGACTTGCTGCTTTGACTGCCACCCCCCCCCTCCCATTTTGTGCCTGCCACACTTGAGGATGCCCATTTCGTGTGTGCCTACCAAGATATGGCCAACTCGTGGATGACACACTTGACTTGGCCCATTTCGTGTATGCCATTAGTGAAGTCCCCCATTTCGTGTTTACCATGCGTGTATTGGTCCAATTCGTGGCCACCAAGGTTGACATGCTCCATTTCCTTTGTGCCAGGCACGAAATGATTTGTGTCAGTGCCATAATCCCATTTCGTGGCCACCCTTCTTGATGTCTATGCCATTTCCATTTCGTGGTAGCTGCATGCAAGTTAGGGGTGCGCATTTGTAGAAACAATTTCATCCATGCGCATTTTGGGAATTAATATTCTTTTGGTGCACATTTTGGTAAAAAAGCATATATATATATATATATATATATATAGAGAGAGAGAGAGAGAGTTAAGTTTAGTTTTTCTCTTTTAAAAATCTAAAAGATCCCTTTCAACGCATCTCACATATTCCACTCCTTAAAAAGTTTACATATATAGGATAATAATACATAATTATTTAATAGTATAAATTTTTTAAAAAACATTTGTTAAAATAATTTTTAATAAGATATTTACTTAATTTTAAGTGATGGGATATTTTTTTGACAAATATTTATATTTTGTATAACTTTTTTAATATAAAGTTTTTAATTTTTTATGTTCTAAATTTATTAAAATTAATTTTTTAAAACATTTTCTATTTTACAAAAATGTAAATATATCTGATCTGCAACTGTGCGGATTAGATTCCAACACAAAAAGTTATGGATATTGTATTTGATGCTATCCGATAAATTTAGTGTAGATTTGATTGAGATTTTAGTCATATTTAGCAATTTGATTGTTAAATGCTTTTTGAAAATATCCAATATATTGACAAAACAATTGCGTTATTCAACAGAGTGCTAAAAAAGGGATTAACTCCTAATGTTTGGGGTTATAACATCTTCATTAATAGTCATGCTAGTATCAACTATCAAGTTTTTTATAGTCTTGTACGGATTATATTCAATTGTTTACTTATTTCTTGAATCATTATTTGGTCAATTTCTCGTTCTAAACTTCACTCAACAAATAATTAAACCAGATATAAGACCAACTAATTTAACCCAACGCAACCATATATGTATTATTAATAATAAGGCCATGCTTACCCTATTTTTCCATTTTTTTTTAAAGGAAACTTGAATCCATTTTCACGGGAACCAGCAATAGTATGAGTTTTTCCCCTCTCATATAATGGGTATATTATATTGTTGATATTAATCAATGTGTACTTAACTAATAATACCATTTTACTAGCTAAGGTCCACTATGGTATTAATTAGTTAAGACTAAAAGATGAGTTAGAATTCTCACCTAATTCTTAAATGATATAAAAGTTAATGAGGAGAAAAAATGGAAATTTTATGCGAATAAGACAGGCTATATGTAGGATTTTTTTAAATAAATAACTTAATTATTTTATTTATTAAAATATATAATTTGTAATATATTTATATTATTATAAAAAAATACATTTATAATTATCTCGTTTATAATGTAAATGAGATATGTGTATTATTATAAAAAAAACTACGATTAAAATAATATCAATTTAATTTTTATTTTTAAATTAATCCAATTTCTAAAAGTTATATCTCAAAACTGTTGCATTACGCATTTAAAATTATTAGTTCAAAACTGTCCATTTGAAATCAATACATTAATTCATTTAAATTAGTACTAAAAAATAATACGTAAAAAATATATCGAATTGGATTGATTTAAATAAAAAATAAATAAAATTGTACGCGGTTCAGTTTCAAGATGACAAAAAATGTGATATACGACAAGACAATATCATAATAGACCGTTATTATTTTAAAAAAGTATGAAATTGATGGGTAGATAACAAAAAGAAGTGGAAGAGATATCCGTATTTTTTCTCCTCATGAAACCAAAATACGTAACTTTCTATCCCTCGTATTCTCTCATCCTAACTTCTCATCTCTAACCTTTTTTTTAAAATTTAAATCAATCCAATTCGATCTATTTTCTATGTACTCTCTTGAGTACTAATTCAAAAGAGTTTATTTTAAAAAATTGATATTATTTTAATTGTAATTTTTTTATAATAATATACATATCTCGCTCACATTGTAAACATGATACATTTATAATTATCTCGTTTATAGACTGTAAACGAAATGTGTGTATTTTTGCAAATTTTATATAAAAAAATAAGACCAAAGCAAACACTTATCCTAAATCAAAATTGATGATTTGCGGGAGAATATCACTAGATTCTGATCAAATCATATGATTGGGATTACTTCTTGCTCCATATCTAGTAATTTAATCCGCAGTTTTGTTTGCTTTTCTAGCTATCCAATCGACTTGAACATACCAAGATATTGATAAAAGCTCCTGAATTTTGTGAACTAAATCAACAACTTCAGACGTGTACCCACCACTAGAGTCATGCAAAAGGTGTAGAACATCCAAACAATCCGTTTCACACACAATGTCTCTCAAATCGCAGTCCTAGGCTAAGACAAGTCCCCTCTAGACTGCAAAACGCTCACCTCTGGTGATAGACCAGGGAGGAGAACTACCGTAACAGTCTGAGATCCAATCCTTATTAGAGTCTCTAATAATACAGCCAAAATCAGCCAAACTCAAATCAAAAAATAAACTTGCATCATAATTAACTTTAAAGCTATTACCTATAGGGGGTTTCCAGCACCAACAATTCTTGAAGGTGCTGAAGGAAGAACACCGATACATATAAAGTCTCAGGTCCATGATGTGCTTCTGATAAGGGCAACCACCTTGTGATCCGTCCAAAGATTCCCAACATTGAGAACATCATTACACCTATGTCTCTATAACCACTACACTCCGGTCCCAAAAAGAACCTCATTACTAGGCACCACTTTTCTAAACCAAGCCTCAATGAAGGTGCCTTCAAACGAGTCAATAAAGCGAGGGTCTAATATTTGCAAAAGACTCTTAGATTTAACACAGTCCAACAGAGAATGTTTAATTGTCTCCTAAGCCACATTGCATCTCTGGCACAAATCCAAAGTAGCTAGATGCCGCCTGAATCGAAAAGTCAACGGCAGGAGAGCATTATGAAGCCCAAGTCACATAGTAAATTTGACTTTTTTCGGAAGATTTAAATGTCAATGCCAGCTCCAATCACTATTTCCATTCTAATTCACTTTATGCTTCAACAACCAATTGTAACCTTCTCTTACACTGTACCTTTTTGCCCTTGCAGGCCACCAAATCCACCCCGAATCCAGGTCTGCCAAATTCGAGTAGGGAAGGCCACAAATAAATTATTAACTGCAAGAAGAATTATCGTAGCAAGCGTAATCTACCATCCAAGATCTATCACACCATAAATCAGCCACTACAAATTCCGACTCAGATATATAAACATAGAGAACAAGATCACAAAGTCTTCCAAATGGAGTCCATTCATCATACCACTAGATTTCTGCACATCCCTTACATTCCACCTAAACCCATCTATAAGAGCCTCATATATTTTAAGAATGTTCTTCCAAATGGTTGACGCATTCTGCCTATGACTACCACCGAAACAATCTGAATTTCGGAGGTATTTTCACATCACACTCTGCACCCACGGTTTGTTTCTATTATTAAAGTAATCCCAAATCAACTTGCCAAAAAGTACCAGATTAGTATAATATGTATCTCTTACACCCAAACCACCCACCTTTTTGGGAGTAATAACTACTTCCCAGTTAACCAATGACAACCCTCTTCCATTATTATGGCCTCTCCATAAGAACTATCGCATTAGTGAATCCATGTTTTCACATGCATACTTCAGAAGGAGAGTAACTTGCATGTTGTAGAACAAAATAGAAGCTATTATCGACTTAACCAAATAAAGTCTTCCTGCCTTATTCGGCAGACATCCCTTTCAAACAGCAAGCTTGTTTTGATTTTTCTTAATGACTTTTTGAGCCGTCCTCCTGAAAGACCTTTCATGTCCAATATTAAATCCTAGGTACCTTCCCAAGTCCAGACAAAAATGAATACTAGAGACTCTTGAGAGTATCTCCTTCCTTCTCATAGAAATCTTCTTTGAACATTGAGCCCTAGACCTGCTAAGATTCACCCGCAGGGCTGATGCTTTGGAGAATAAGTCCATGCACTTCATAAACTCCTCTACCTGAGCTTTCGTAGCTTTATAGAACAGCATTAGATCATCAGCAAACATCAAATGGGATAGTTTCGGGCCATGTTTGAAAACTGACATCGGTATCCATGAGTCTTGAGAAACTCAATGGGTAATAAAACAATCAAGACACTCCAAACAAAGCACAAAGAGATAAAGGGACATGAGATCCCCTTGTTTCAAACCGCTCTAGGGGTTATAGCTCTGGAGTTTATCACCGTTCTACAAAATATACAAAGAAGATGACGCTCACACATCACCGTTCTACAAAATATACAAAGAAGATGACGCTCACACAAGCCATAATAAGATGAATAGTAGCCGTTGGAAAGCCAAACGGAACCAAAGAAGCTTCAAGAAATCTCCAATCCATCCTGTCATACGCCTTCTTCAAATTAATCTTAAAGGCTATAGTCCCTTTCCTAGACTTAGTGTTCTTCATGAAATTCATAATTTCTTGCGAAATGAAGATGTTCTCCATAGTACCTCTTCTCGAGATAAAACCACCTTAAAGTGGGCCAATTCTGAAAAAAAAGGGTATAATCCTGTTCACCAGCACTTTCGTAACGATTTTGTAAAGAACATTATATAAACTAATGGGGAGAAAATCTCTTAATAAAACACTACAAAAAAATTACCGGAATAGCGACCGATATTTCTTGAAAATCAGTTGCTATCAGCTTAACGACCGATTCTGGTGGTCGCTAAATTCAATCATTGTTAACTATCTTGATCATGAAAAGATTTAGTTCATGGCAAACCCTAAGTGACTGAACTCCAATTTCTTGGCAATCCAATCTCTTCTAACCTAACCAAATGTCAATTTCTTAATCACTCAATTGTATTAAAAGATTAAGTTTGATTTCTGATTTATAAGCCATACAATCCTTAAGAACCCAAAATAATCCGATTATATGTCACGTATCACATTAAATCCAGATAAATGAAAAATTATGAGAAAAGGGTTTCAAACTTTAATTTCAGTGATTTAACTTTTCCAAGATTCAAAGGAATTTAATTTAGATTAGGGTTATTTTCCAATGTATCCTAATCTGTAGGATGAAAAACGAAACCAATTCTCAAACAGAAATCAATCCGTTAATTAAGAGTAGAAAAATAAATAGTATTAATCGATTAAAGTAAACAGAGCTCCTAACCTTAACAATAGAGGTTTAGTGGCTCATGCCATGGTGCAGAGAAAATCCTAGAGTAAAAGTGAAAACTGAAAGTGCGAAAATGGAAGAGTAAAGCCCATAGGGCAAATCTTTTCCCCCTTTATATCTAATTCTGATTGATTCTAAATTTATATTAGATCCTAACAAATCTTTTTAATTTTGTTTATTTGATTAAAATAAATCAAATCAAAGATTCCGTGTGATTTGTTTGCATGCAATGGGACCACTTCATTCAACACATCTGGCGCTAAACGTCGGGTTGATGGCGTTTAACGCCACCCTTTCAGTGAGCATTACACGCAATACAAAGTCCTCGGTGCTAAACACCAGGTCGTGGCGTTTAGCGCCAACATGGCCGAATTGGATATTGAGGTTTAAGGTGTCGATGCTAAACACCGGTGATGTGGCATTTAGCGCCATCTTGGTAGAAATGTCTTCTCTTATTTTTCTTCTTTCTAAACTCTGCCAATCTCACCCGAATGCTACATGTAATCAATAAAATGCAACAACAACTCAAAATAGCATCCATAATGGCCTAAAACACCTAAATCTTATAATAAATCAACAAAGCACCATATAAGTCAATAGAAAAAGATATGAATAATGCTCACGCATGAACTGCTGCTTCCTAATTATAAATTTCAACTAAATTTTGCATATATCACTATTAAAACTTAATTTTTAAATATAATTCTGATTCAACAAAATATATGAATACTCAAAGATAGAACTATTTATTAGGATCAAATGCCAACAATTATTGAAAATCAAAATGAAGGCAAAAGTAAAATCGTATAAAGATGAAATGGAAAATAGATTATAATACAAATAAATTTATATTTATGTTTACTACATATATATTGAAAAACAATGAAGACTGAAACAAATCCACATAAATACAACAAATTTATATTTATGTATACTACATATATGTGATGCTGCCATCTTTGATCACTGATAATGACATCTTCAGCTTCTTCCTCATCTCTTCTTCTTTCTCATCACCACAAGGTGACAGCTTCAATGTCAGGTCTATTTTGTTGCTGCACTTCTTCTATTCCTCACCATAAACTCTCTCAAATAATAAGGGCAAATAACGAATAAGCACAAATCACATATTGAAGATAGATTATAATTAAAATTGAAATAGAAATATCAAACCATGACAATAATTTCCATCATGATCAATGGGTAATTCTATTCCTTACCATTATACATATATGGAGCCAGTAGCAAGTTCCCCACCACTGCATATTTTTGGCACAGCAGAACACGATACTATCAATCTTTTCAACAATTTTCAAAGACCAATCCCTTATGGTTGTGGTGGTGCTGTGACAGAACTACTAGAAATGAGCCACATATTCTGCTGGAGTACCTTAAGGAAAAGGAATGGAGACTCCAATGAGATCCTACATACATGGAAAATTAACACTCCCTCATCTGAAACTCTCATTCCACGTTTTCATAATTGTAATATAAGTATCCTAACTGATAATTACATCAATGTGACTAGTTTTCAAGACTTGAACCCGTGATCTTGACGTCACACAGAGACGACCCAACTATTTCTCCAAGACTCAAATAAACACTTGAATATAAAAAAAGAACTGCACAAATTTCTATGTTTAGAAACTAGAGTGGTTGGTATTGGATATCTAAGCTACACTGCTATAAAAAAATTTTCAAAACAAATGTGATTCTCACCAAACAGATTTAAGAAAATAAAAGCAATATAAAGTAATTATAGAGTTGGATTTGGGCTTCCTCTTACTTATGATTATCTGTATTTACTAGGCATTTTAACAAGATAAGTGAAAACTTACGATAGCAGTGACCCCATTGAAAGCTTCTTTCAACGAATCACCTGAAAGGAGGTTCCATGTTTACAAAAAAAAATAATTGAGATATATTTGGCCATAATAGCACCGTGAAAAATGCAGAATCCACAAGGAAAATAAAGAAATTGAAAAGCAGACCTTTATACCAGATGACACTGGTAGCCCATGAATCATGCAAGGATGACCTGCGATACCTGCAATAAATAAAACACAAAATGAGTGGCATGAAATTGCACCAAACAAACAATTCTAATGGGAATGAAAGTTGGATTTAGAACCTGCTAAGACTGGCAACGGACAAACCGCGATCTAAGTCTTCTCTACAAATATGTAAGCCAACAAATCCATTGCCTCCCAACACAAGCAACTTGAATTGCATTGAGTACATATTAGGTTAAACTTACACACACAAAATTAAGTAAAATAGAGTGAAAATAAATGCAGGTAGTAGAATAGAATGAACACCTTGTCTATTGAGGGCGGAGGTATGTTTACCATTTCAGCTTCTTCGACCTTGAAGGGTTCATCAACCTCATTACTATGTTTAGTAAAAGTGCATGCTCTCTAAGTCAAGATTTGAATAACACCAACTCATTCCCCCAACATAAGGAAAGAAGTTACAACTCCAAGATGCATGGAAATGCATAACCGAAGAATAACTATCTGATTAATTGATGCAACTAAAATTACACATATTTCTTTTGATTCAAAATCAAAAGAACCAAGGACATTTTGTTAGCTCTAACTACCAAAATAATTCCGAATGTTTATGTTGATATGCACATAATAAGGTTATTTGGTTGAAGCAAAATGTGTGCACCTTCAATGACAAATTTTCTGAATAGCTTTAAATAGATATATTAAAGTATCATTTATTATCAAGTTTTTTAATATCAGAACAATCAACTAATAAATATATCACACTAACAATTAACCTTTAATAAGGAGATTTTTAGAACGTACCTGCCTAGAACAATAATGGCGGAGAGAAAGAGAAAGAGAGTTGAGAAGAGGCACAATGACGACTGAGAGAGCAGAAACACAAACAAGAGAGAGCAGAGCAAAGAAACAACGGCCGCAAGGAGCAAGAGAATAGAATAATATTACAGCTATTACCTTCAATTGTTCAAATTGTTCAGAATAGATCAAATTGATCAGAATAGGCGAAAAATCCCTAATAGAGTAGATGAAATAGATCGGAATCTGGATTAGGGAAGACTAACTGCTTGAGAAATTGATGAAGATGACCGCGACGACGCTGAGATACCAGAAGACGAAGGCAATGGCGCCGCGAGCTAAAGACGACGGTGACGGTGCAAAAGAAAATGACGATGGCGCCGAGATCTCAAAGATGAAGGCGGCGGTGCAACGAACTCAATCAACGAGGAAGACCCTGCGAGGAGAGGTGCTTCCGACGGTGAATACATCGATAACTGTGTGAGAAGATGAGAGTGTTGTATGGTTAGTGAGGGTAGAATAATTCAATAATTATTTTATTTTATTTAAATTAGTAACCAATTTTGTGACTAATTAGTTTTAACAGTATTTTTTACAAGTCTCTAATTCAATCGCTAAGGATTAAATTTTCAACCAATATAGTGACCACGATTTAATGACAGAATTAGTGATCAAATTTTTCCACCCTATTTATTCTATCGGTTACAAAATTGGTCGCTAAATAAAAATAGCGATCGATTTTGTAAACAACCATTTTAAATTAGTATTTATAGTTGATTGCTAAATCGGATGTCACCTTAACTATTAGCGACCGATTTAGCGACCACCGACTTAGCGACCAAGTTAGCGACTAACTTTATGTTACTCGTATAACAAACTTATTGGTCGCTAAATCGGTCGCTGAATATAATTTTAGCGACCGATTTTTTTCTAGTCCTAGAAATTCTATATTGATAGCTAATTAGTTGTTATTAGCAACCACTTTTTTCGGTCGTTAAAATTGGTCGCTATTCTGATAATTTTTTGTAGTGAATAGAAGCTTCAATTTTAGGAATTAGAATAATGTATGTCTTGAAAATTGTAACATTTAGAATCTCTCTCAAAAGTTCTCTTGACTAAACCGTACATATCATAGTTCGAAGAGTTCCAAAATTCTTTATAAAACAGGACCTAAAAACCATCTAGTCCGAATTTTACATCATATTTAATTATATTTATTTTTATTTAATTATTTATACAGTATATGTATATATAAAAAAAGTTATTTTTATTGTTATACCGATATATAATTAAATGTATATATAAAATTTTTTTATATTTATAATAAGTTAAAATTAAATTTTTTATTTTATTAATTTTTTATTATTATTCTATCATTAGAATCTTATGCTGGTTATGAACAAAGGAACCTAAATACCAACGGTACAATATAAACAACGTGATTTTATGGTTGGATTATAATAAGACCAAAAGCCACTTATATTTGAGGCTTGCAACTCACTCATTAATTACTCATCTAACCCCTTAGAATTATGGGAATATGATAAACCCAAGTGGTTAATAACAATTAATAATAATCGAATAATCAACTATAATGAAAACATGTCATTATCCCCAACCCCATTCATAAATCAGACATCAATTTTGCTAAATTCACTCAGTTGCCAAAATGGATCAAGCTAATACACTTGTATTAGTATAATTAATTTTCAAAAGCATGTAACAATTATAGGTTATTGGAATTGCTTAAAGAATTTTACATTAAGTTAAAGGAGTTGCGAAACTGGGGAGACAATCCCTTCTATGAACACGAATAGAGTGACAACTAATGATATCAGATAAATTTTGATACATTGTTCTCTTTTGCAAAACATCTAGAAGTCTTGTTTTATCTTCTTTTAAAAGTCTCCTTGCAATGTTAACTAAAAATTGTTGACATTCTCCAAGATAAGATTGCTTAGGAGGAGGGGAGAGAGTCTTCAATTCGGATGGAGGAGGGACTTTCATCTTCAGGTTACTAATAGGACTGCCTTGACAATCTCAGACTACTTAGGTAGCCTTTAGAAACAAAAACTGAGAATGAGATTTAGTATTATATTTAGTTGTTAAAAGTTAAAATTAAAATTTTTAATTTTGGAACACAAAACTTTAACCTCTTTAACATTTTTAAAAAATGAGACACATGAATCTGAAACTTTTAGGAACGGTTGTTGAAACTTTTATAATATTTCTTTTTAAAAATATTCTCAGTTAACTTTTTATTTTTTTAAATTGTAAATCTATTCCTTCAGTCTAACATGATACTGAAACATAACTAAGGTCTAATTTGAATAAAAAAATTAATTAAACTCCTTTTGAAAAAATAGTTTGAACAATAAATGATTATATTAAAAATAGTTCATAAATAAGTTATTTTGTATTTGGATTTTTAGGTCTAAAAAGTGCTTATTTTAAAAGAAATATAATAAAAAGATTTATTATAAGAAAAATTATTTTTTTTAACTTTTCTATAAACTCTTAAATAGGTTTTTAGAAAGTTGTAATTTGATTTTGAAAATTACACTAGACATTAATACTATTACTTTTCATAAGTCAAAAATTTAAAAAGTTAGTTTTTGAAGTTTTCGAAATGGGTCCTAAAGTCTAATATTTTATACCAAAGACAATATAGAGACTTAATTTAGTTTATGCAGTTTTCAAATTCTTATTTGTGTTCTTTTGCCACTTTACTAGCTTGTGCTTACATTGCTTTGGTTTACAAAATAGTTTATTCAGTGGGGAAACTACCTCCTGTAGTATTCTTGTGACATCTTTTTGGCATTGCTTTTTTAGTCCCAAAACATCTTTCTCTGTTGTTCTTCTTTTGTTGCCTTCCATACTAGCTGAATTCCTCCTCACCATCTGCTTCTAAATTCTCATGCCCTAAGTGTTCACAATAATTGCCAAAATTGCCGATTCTTTCTTATTTTACTCCCACCTCAATCAATTTTGAGGAGTTTCTTCAAAGATTTAAGTTGAACCTCTACAATTCTACTTTGCTTCCCCCTCATTGTAAAGAAGAATTCACAATCTAAGACCTCACATATTGCACATCCAATTTTGCTACTCGCAATTCTTTCGTCTTACAATGTTCTGGTAAGCTCCAGAATTGCACCCAATCTGAGACATATGAGAATTCTTTCTCTTTTCAATGTTATGTTTTTATACTTTTATTTATATTTTAATTATAAATGTGAATTTAATTTAATTATATTATTTATAAAATTCGAGTATTAACATAAAAATAAGACTATTTCGTTTTTCTATCCAAGTGATTTAGTAGTAACTAAATTTTAATATTCATATAATATGGATATTTTGCTAATTATAAGCATAATTTTGCTTCTAAAATATTAGAAATTAGTGTAAAATATAATCAATTCAACGCATTAGCATAGCTGTATGAGATAAGAGTTTGTTTTCGTTTCCCAACTTCGAAATTCTCAACGAAATAAAGCAATCATTTAAGGAAGAATTGTTGTACAGCCTGTTCATTTAATAGACTACTCGAAAAACATAAAATAAACAAAGAACGGATTCTTTCAATTTTTTTTTTAATTTCAATTCAAAAAATAAAATATAATCTCTTACATTACATTTTATAGGTAGAATAAAAAAATATGAAAAAAATATAAAAAATTAGACATCACATTTTATTCTCTCAATTAAAAAAAAATTGAGAAAATTTATTTTCAAAAAAACCTACATGTGGTGAACAAGAAATTCTTATATGCTTTGTGAATTAAGAAATTATAGGGTAATCTTATTCATTAAATTTTTAAAAAACAGAAAAATTTAATAATAAAAGATGAATAAATGGTATGGAGTATGGATGAAATTGTTTTTCTATGAAAGAAATATAAGTTTCTGTTTTCTCTTCATTTTAATAATAGCACATCTAATTAATAAAAATCTTGTTATAGATGTTTATATCGTACTCAGAAATACTAATTGTAATTTATGCGTCCAAGCATTGCTTGAAATACAAACATGTTTTTTTCCTAAGGTTGCTTGAAATAGAAACTTAGTACTAAATGAAATTCAGTAATAAAAGTGGCGTGTTATAGCATGCTAACTTGCAAATTGTGTAAAGAAACAATTTACTTGAAGTTGTTTGAGCAATTGTAACAAAGATAAAAACAAGACTAACGAATAAATATGAAATATGAAGCAATTGAATAAAGAGTGATCCATTGAAGTCCCTAAAAAATAATTAAAAATTATATAAAGAAAAAAGTGTCAGTTCAGAAAGTAAGCCTAACGTAGAAAAACTTCACCAACATAAATTCTAAACAACTATACTAGGAGTTATTAAATCATTCTTATAAAATATATATTAAAATAAAAAATATATATTAAAATATATAAAATAGTATAACATTTTGTTTTAAAAACATAGTTTTACTATATAATTTTAATTTTTTTTGTTATTCTTAAAATGTAAACCTAAAATTATTTATTAAGAAGTAATACTTAGCATTACTAATCTCATTTTTTTATTATTACAAATATATAATAAATAAATACTAACATATTAATCCTTTAGTGATAGTCCTCTTTGAATGACAAATGAAATCCTCCTTTGTAGTGTTGGCGTTAAAACACATGGCAGTCCCGTTTCAAACTTGATTCAAGAATCAAGATCATCCACTCTCACTCCTTTTTATTTATAATAGTAAAAATTATACATAAAAATAATTGAATTCAATGATTACACATAATTTTAGAGCACAAGTAAATAATAAATATAGCTTCAAAAAATATATATGCAAATATTTCTATTGTGATCCAAGAGCACACATCAAACCGTCTAATATTTGTAAATGAAAGAGTCTAATTTCACTGATCAGAGCTAAAAAATATGATATTTGAACGAATTAACAATTAAGAATGGAAACTGAAACAATCATCAAAATATCACCTTATAATTTTATAAATTTACCTGACAATAATCTATTGCTTCTATTCTAATAACATGACAAAAATTAAACGAAACACACAAACGACATGTCGCAAATTAACAAACACAAATGAACAAGTTGACTAATTCAGAATATTAAAACGCCAAGAGGAAATTCGAAACAAATTCAACCAAAAAATAAAAAAAATGCTCAAGAAAATTATCGAAACGAGAGACATGTAATTTGCATGTTTTAATCCGATACATCACGAGGCATGACATACAACAAGTTGCATGCATCATCACAAAATGCAGATTTTACCAAATATCCTAATCCTAGATTTATAAATATAGAAAACAAAAAATCTAAAATTTCGATTTTTTCTCTTTCCCGTTCGTTTAAGAAACAGCCAATGGGATCGTCCCACGTGTCTCTAACGGACTTTCCCCTTTGTTTTCTGTTTAGATCACAAGTGTAAGTAGCGAGCCAGCTGGGCAGGGTTCACCACTCCAGAAAGGTGGACCCCGTCGCACTTGAACAGGCTCGCTACCTTCGCGTACCTTTCCCTCTGCTCCTCCGTCTCACGGCACACTTTGGAGGCTGTTGTCGCCGTCGTCGTAGCCGCTCCTCCTTTCTCGCTGCAGTCCTCTTTCTCCGCTACAATTGGGCTTTCAGGCCAGACTTGGGCCCACGGTTGGCCCAGGAGGGTCCCTTTGGTGAGATACTCGTGGGCCAGGCACCCAGCTAATAGTTGATTAGACGGAGTTGTCGATTCAAAACCCTTGACGCTGCTTGGGCTTGATGTTGATGGGGATGTAGTTGCTGCTGTTGGTGTTGTTGTGGTGATGGGCTCTAAAACGGGCCGAGGTGTGGGCCTGTCTGGCTTAAGTAATTTCGATGAGGTTGTTGTGGTTATGGGCTTGGGCCTCTCAAACGGGTCTTCTCTCTCTTTTCGTTTAGGTCCACTAGGTGTCAGCACGCGACGAGGGGGGAGGCGCATCGTTTTGGTATTCATGGCTTCCTATCCGCATGCCACGTCACCACCCAACCCAGGTAAAGAAGAAGTTTCAAATTTAAAACTTGAAAAAATAGAGAGGAAATTTTTTAAAGAAAATAAGATGCCAGCGGTAATTTTCTATTGTGTTAACGAGGGAATGTGGGGCAGAAAAAGAAGGTGAAAGGGCAAAAGAGTAAGTTGAGAAAATAATTAAGGGTAAGACAGTAAATAGATAACAAACAGATGGGACAGAACAGAGGGTCAAGATGATGTGATTAAGAGAGGGGAAAGATCATAAAAATAAAAAAAAAAATACAAAAAAAAAGATGAGAGAAATTTGTGGCTGAAATCTGGAAAATTATTTTTCTAAGGTTTCAAATATAAAGAGCAGAAATGGGAGAGGTGAAGAGAGAGAGAGAGAGAGATGAACAAAGAGACGGAGAGGGAGATAGAATGTGTGGGACTGACGGGGTTGGAGGAGAGAATGCGCAGAGGATGAGGGGCCTCGTTATTTATAGGGGAGATGATAGCTAATTGGCCTTGAGATTTTAGTTTATTACGGAACTACCATTGACATAGTGAATGACTTTAATGCCCCTAATCTTTTGTATTTTATATGAGCACGGAAACTATCTTATACAATTTTCCTTTTCTTTTTCTTTTTCTTTTTCTTTTTCTTTTGCCCCTTATGAGGTTTAGACACGGCGCAAGACTTAATTGGGTTTGGGGGAGGCAGCTTGCTTTAGCTTATCATGTTTTGTTATGCTTAAGTTTGGGTTAGGCTTGTGATGAGTGATCATTTCGGTCCTAATTTTAACTAGAATAAGCACCTAAATAATTTAAATCAAATATTTTAATTTTTAATAAATTTTTATTTTCTATAAATATTTAAAATTATTCTCCTCGGATAAATAAGTTATCGTTTTTAATCAATTTTTTAAAATAATTGAAAGTCCTAACTCATTCCCCTAATTATTCTTCTAACTTTAAAATAGAGCAACTTTTAAATTTTTTATGATTTTAAAAAGTAACATATACATTTGAATTTTTATTCTTTTATTTTAAGTATTAAAAAAATAATTGTTGAAGAATTTTAAAGAATAAGTATTAATTGTTAGAGACTAAAGTGTCTAATTTAAAAATTCTTAAAAATAAATTTGAGTGTTTATTATTTTAACTATTGGAAAAAGAATTTTTCTTAAAACAAATAAATTAAATTACATATTTTTACTCATATGATTTATTTATATTTTTTATTTTGTTTATCTTGTATGTACTGGATGCAAAATAGGATGCACATATCTCATTTAGTGTAAACAAATAAGTAAGATAATTTTGTTATTTACCTAATTTTCAAATCGATAACTGAGGAAACAATATTTACACAAATTTTTACTGTAAACGAAAAATATAGATTTACATATCTCTTATTGACAACAAAATCAAACAATTGTACGACTTAAAAAAAATATTTGCAATATAGTTCGGATCACTTTAAAAGTTAAAATTAATATAATTTGTTATAATTTAAATTGTATTAATTTAACTTTTTAAATTTAATCCAATTTAATTCAACATGATCCAAACTACTATGGTTTGGGTTTAATCTTTTTATATCACATGTAAATTTTAAAGTTTATAATTCTTAAATTAATTTTTTCAGCAATAAATTGTATCCATCCAAATTTTAAATTTTATAAATTATATTTCATCAAAAGTTTAAATTTATAAAATTTAAATTTATTAATTTTTTTCAAAACTAAATGAACGGATATAATCCTAACTTATAATAATTTGGATCAGATTGGATTAAAAATTAAATTTAAATTGATATAATACAAATTACAATCGTTTAAATTAAATAGGATTATATTAAAAAATAAAATCAAACTAATAAAATTCAAATCATAACAAATTATATTAATTTTTATCTTTTATATCGATATAAAACCATTTGTTGTCAGTTTATTAAAGTGTTATGAGAAAACCTTCGTTACATATATCTCCTTTATAACCGAGACAAATAACAAAAATTGTGCAATAATATATATATATATAAGAATATAAAAAATAATTTTTAACGAAAATAAGTAAAATCATAATTTAATAATTACAAAATTATTGAAGAGTATTTTAAAAAAATAATTTAATTATTAATTTTTTTAAAATATTTTAACAAAAATATAATTTAATTAATAAAAAATAATTTATTAAAAGATTTTTTGGTAAGTAAAATTTAATGATAAAAGAATAAAATTTTTGTTAAAAAGAATTTTTGTAAAAAATAATTTATTTTTTAAAAAAAAATAAAATTAATATTAGTTAACACAAAAAATTTAAAATAAAATAATAAAAAAAATTTTTAAAATTATAAAACAGAAAAAAATAAAGAAAAAAGAGTGTCATTTTAATATCTTTTAAAATAGAAAAATAAAATTTTTTTAAAAAACTATAAATAATTTAAAAAGTACATATAAAAATAATATGAAATTTAATTTATTCATCTAAGAAAAAAATCCATTAGAAAAACACTATATAGCCCATGATGGATGCATGCATGAATTTATGATTTTATTTTATATTATATATGCGTTCCTGGCATGTACATTCATTGAGCTTTGATGACAATTTAAAGCAAATTTTATCCTCCTATGATTTTCGCTTGAAAATTTATTGTCTCAATTTAAAAAGACTTAATTTTGATACATTAATAATATAAAATATTTTATATATTTATTTAATTATATTTATTTATTTAAATAATTATATATATAATTAATATAAAAATAATTATTTGTATTAATATAATATTATTAAATATATATATAATTATTTTATACTATTAGTATATTAAAATTTAATTCATTTGAAAATACGAGTTCTCATGGTCTTTTTTTCATCAGTGGTTTTAATTAATGTAACTGATGCATTTACAAGAATAATATAGTGACACTGCTTGTAATATTTTATAATGTATATTTTTTACTGATCCAAATATTGAATTATAATAAATTATGATAAATTATTATATAAGATATTATTAGATCAAATGTTAATAAATACGTCATGAAACAATTCTTATTTACGTAAATTGTTTCCTTAAAATTAAATAACTTAATAACTTTAGACACTTCTTTCATGCATTTTATAATTTTCTGTTCAAAATACAATGAGTTTTAATATATCTAAGTTATAATTTTATAAAAATAGCCTATAAAAATAAAAACTTTTAAGATAAAGGGTATTCTATACTATTTAGGAATGGATCTAGAAATATTTTAAAGAGGGGTCGAAAATTAAATATTTATATAATTGATGATATTTTTTATTATTATTTTAATAAAATAATAAGTGCTATATTAAAATAGAAAATTCTACTAAAAAATAATAATTTTATATTTGATATTATTCATAATAACTAAAATTTTAATTTTTATCTTTTATTATTATAAAAAATGTAACATGTATAATATAAATCAGCTATTTTGATATTTTTTATATATGCATTTAAAATAAATTAGTGAATAAAATATATAAAATATTCATACTAATACATAATTAATTTAATATGTTATTATTTTAATATCATAAAAAAATAAATAAATGAAAATAATTTAATTTGTATGTATATATTTTTTGCCTATTCAATTAGAATTTGTTATAAAAAATAAAGTATTTTTTATATAATAATAGATTTAAAAGTTAAGAAAGAAAATAAAAAGATAGAAAGAACAATAAAAAAAGAATTCATCAAAACAAATAGTTAATGAAAAAAAATAAAAAAATAGAAGGACAAGTAAAAAAGGTTTATTGATCAAATGGTTGGTCTAAAAAAATATAATATATTATTAATGTTATAAAAAAATTTTAATTACCAACTAGACTAACAAATTAATTTTAAAATTAAATGCATCATCATATAATATATAAAAGTTTTAAAATTTTTTTGGGAGGCATAACCCTTACTGGCCTCCTCTAAATTTGCCTTTGATACTTAATCTCAAATTAAAGTCTGTAACTTGAGATGAGATGAAAAAAATTAGAACATGATAAATTAGTTATTATTATTATTATTATTATTATTATTATTATTATTATTATTATTATTATTATTATTATTATTATTATTATTATTATTATTATTATTATTATTATTATTATTCAATAAAAAAAGTTCAACACAATTATGTGGGGAAAAGAAAGAATATGACACAACAAACTAAGTAAATATATAGGATATAATCCGTTGTTATTTCTGATATTACTATCAACAACCAAATGGATCAACATCACTCTATTTTCTGTAACTCAAAAAACGACATATTCTTGATTTCCTCAACACTTGTCTCTAAATTCTGAAATATTTTGCCTTTACGCTTTAACCAAATGTTCAAAATAACCACAAAGAATTCTATCAGTCACGTCTTTTACTCAATGTTTCTACCAGGCACTCCAATCTAATTCTCAAAAAGCTCTTTGATGGTTCTCGAAATAGTCCAAGCTCTATCAGCACACGTCAACTAAGGGCACCAAGCGTACCACACCTGCCAAGTAAACACACAGCCAAAGAACAAATGATGTGCAAATTTTATATCTTTTTTACTCAAAACACAGATATTATCACTATAATGAAAAATTCATAGTCTACTCAATCTCTCTTTAGTATTGACTCTGTCTACTAGAACAAACCTTGCAAATAACTCAACTCTTGGAGGAACCAATCATCTCCATATAGTACTAGTGAACTTGTAACTTGCGATGTTCTTCGAGAAAGTCTCTTTATGCAACACCTGCTCAAATGAATTAGTAAAAAAAATACTTGTTTTGTCAAATTTTCATACCCTGGGTCAAGCTGTCTGACTCGGGATGTTTAGCGACAAGCCGACCGATCTCTTCAGGTCAAATTATCCGACCTCTTCTCAAAGAGCTCGGCTAATGCCCGACCTTTTCTCAAAGAGCTCGGCCAAATCGCCAAAGGAGCCCAAAGCAGGCCCAAAATGAAGGAACACAGCCCAATCTAAAGGCAGCTAAAGCCCAGAAAGATAAAGGCGGTTCCGCTAAAGATAAGATGACTTCACTCAAAGATAAGATATGATAAGATAAGATAACTATCTTATCTTCAGAGAGGTCACTCCTCACCATTATAAATACACTGGAGCACCCAGGTATAACTCATACTCTGATTCTACTCAATACCTGCTTAATACCCTTACTAACTTAAGTATCGGAGTCCCTTGCAGGTACCCACCACCCTCCGGGGACGAAAGATCAGTACCATCACCAAGTCCAACAAGTCAGACACACCAGCTCCGGTCACTATACACCTGCCGGACACGTCGGCTCCGACCAGTAAAGAAGATCTCGTCCGAGATTGACCTACAGTTTCAGGTAACCCTCGGAACATTGGCGCCGTTGCCGGGGAACCTGGAAGTCATCCCATCACCATGGCGGACAACCATGACAACGACCACGATTCAGATCTAGAGGATAGAACGCCGAACAAAAACGCAGACACTACACCAAAGGATACTCCTCAACTTATCAACGAAAAGGATTCTCCAAATGCGGGAGCCATGGAGGCGCTTCAAGACCGTTTAAAACAACTGGAAGAAGAAGCCCTACATCAACGAGAGGCTGAGAAAGACCTACAAAGGGAGATAAAGCGACGCCAAGAATTGGAGGACAAACTCCTAAAACTCAAAGCCGATCTCAAGGCCAAAGCTAATCGATCCTCTCATGGGATAAGCTCCTGCAAGGACTAAGATCCATTCACCAAAGAGATCATAAAAGCTAAAGGTCCCAAAGGACTTCAAAGCTGTCTGACATGACCCCGTACGACGGCACATCAGATCCAAGCCATCATCTTGACAATTTCAGAAGCAGGATGTATTTCACGGAGGCCTCAGATGCAATCCGTTATTCACCATCCAGAAGGACAAAGCCAAACACGCACCGAACCTATTAGGGATCAAGCAAAGAGATTGAGAGAGCCTTCGCAACAACATGGAAAGATTCAACAAAACATGTATGGGCATACAAAGTCTGCCAACAGAAGCAGCTATCAGGGGCCTCATCAATGGTTTACGAGAAGGACCTTTTAGCCACTCAATATCCAGGAAGCACCCAAACATCTCTAAACGAGGTACAAGAACGAGCAGAGAAGTACATCAACATGCAGGAAAACTATCAACTAGGAGAGATCTCAAAAACCGAACATTCCTACTCCTCTCGGGATAAGGATAAAGAGTCCAAGAAAAAAGAAGATCAACATGGAGAGAAGCCTAGAAAATACCACAATTACACCCCCTTCGGGTGTCTGTTGTGGATGTCTACCGAGAAATATGCAACATTGAGAAGATCCCATCAACTTGCCCAATCAAAAACCAAAGAAGTCGGACGCGTTGAAGATCCACCTCACACCAAAGAGGTCGGATGCATTGCACACCAAAGAGGTCGGACAAAGTTGAAGGTCCACCTCACACCAAAGTGGTCGGACGAGTTGAAGGTCCACCTCACACCAAAGAGGTCGGACGAGTTGAAGGTCCACCTCACACCAAAGAGGTCAGACAAAGTTGAAGGTCCATCTCACACCAAAGTGGTCGGACAAGTTGAAGGTCAACCTCACACCAAAGAGGTCGGACAAGCCAAACGTCTCACACCAAAGAGGTCAAACGAGTTGAACGTCCACCTCACACCCCTGAGAGACATGTTCATAGAGGATTCGCAGGAGGGGGGATGTCTAAATCATCTCGCAAAGGACACCTCAAAGAGGTATATTAAGGAAGGGAGAAAGGTTTGAATAGGACAACGGGGCGCAAACAAGCCTTCCGAGATTTTGAAAATTCTTGGGGTAACCACCCATTCTTACCCGACCAAGGGAAAGTGAAAAGCTCATATTATACCTCGTAGTGGGAAGTCGGGTAATAGCCTCATCACTAGTTAAAGAAAACAAAAGTGGGCAACAACCCGTCTACTTCATCATCAAGGCTCTAGAAGGGGCCGAACTAAACTATCAAAAGATAGAAAAGTTCGCATACGCCCTCATACTCTCTTCTCGACAACTCCGCCCATATTTTCAAGCTCACACTATTAGAGTTCGGACCAACCAGCTCATAGAAGGCGTCCTACAGAAAATAAACTTAGTAGGAAGAATTCTACAGTGGGCAGTCAAGTTATCCGAAATCGATCTTTGACATAAAGCTCAGACAGCCATCAAATCACATTATCTGGCCAACTTTATTACAGAGTACACTGACACCCCGGGAAATCCTACAAATTGAAAACTCTACATGGACGACTCTTCAAACAAAATCGGGAGTGGTGCAGGCGTAATTATATAAAGCGATCAGGGAAGCCAAATCAAGCTAAATGACAAGCTGAATACGAGGCACTACTCGCTGGTTTAAGGCTAGCTAAGAAGGTAGGAGCTTACCATGTCCAGTGATTCACAAGTAGTCACCTCACAAATAGAAGGGAGCAACCAAGCTGAGGATCCCACCATGAAAAAATACCTCGGGTAGTTCGGGGGACCCTGGACAACTAGAGAACAGCTCGGACAATTCGGGGGACCCTGGACAAAAACAGAAAATAGCTTGGACATTTCGGGGAATATGAAGTCCGACACATACCTCAGGAGCAGAATGCCCGAGCTGATGCACTTTCAAAATCAGCCAACACCAAACCAGGGGGCAATAATAGAAGCCTCATCCAGGCTACATTACAAGACCACAACAAGGAAGGAAAACAAACCCTCTCTTCAGGGTCCGGCGACACCAACTCATTCTACGGAACCTCCTAAGTCGCACACAATACTCAGGGTCAGCCATAGTAACACGCATTAGAACTATGGAATCCAGTCAATCAGACATGCCGTCCGGGATCTTAGTAGACATCTCAACAATATTTTTTCAAGAAGACATAGGTCAACCATGTGGTTATTAACAAACAACTCGAACAAATAAGGAAACAACTCGGACAATAACAGCAAAACATCAAGTGTCAGACACAACAGTAAAAGGGAAACCCCAAGACTCACACGAAAGTCCAGGGGCACCCTTTGGAGGCAACAAGAGAGCAAAAACCCAAATACAAAGTCTAAAGCTTTACATCAAAAGCATGCTAGCTTCTACATTGCCCCACCAGAGGAGCTCATCAATGTAACATCACCTTGGCCGTTCGCAGAATGGGGACTCGACCTCCTCGAACCCCTTCCCCAAGGATCGGGACAAGTCATGTTCCTCATTGTAGGGGTGGATTACTTCACAAAATAGATTGAGGCAGAGCCCCTAGCTAATGCCACTGCTCAAAGAAGTCAGAAATTCTTGTACAGAAACATTGTTACAAGGTGTGGGGTTCCTTACTCCATCACCACAGACAATGACACTCAATTCACAGACGCAGGCTTTAGAAAGTTGGTAGCCGACTTGAAAATAAAGCACCAATTCACAGCCGTAGAACACCCATAGGCTAATGGACAAGCAGAAGCTGCCAATAAGGTCACACTAGTCGGGTTAAAACAGAGGCTACAGGACGCAAAGGGAGCTTGGGCTAAAGAGCTCCCACAAGTCCTATGGGCATATCGGACAACTCCACATTCCACCACAAAGGAATCACCTTTCCAATTTGCTTATGGAATGGAGGCAATGATACCGGTAGAAGTCGAAGAAGAATCTCCCAGAAAGATCCTCTACAACGAAAAAGCCAAACTCCTAACTTCAAAGGGAAGAGCTCGACCTACTCCCAGAAGTCCGAGAAAGAGCTTGGATCAGGGAAGAAGCGTTAAAACATCGCATGGCCTTAAGGTACAATCAAAAGGTAGTGCAGAGAAGCTTCACCAATAATGACCTCATCCTAATCCAAAATGATATCGGAACAAGTCGACCGGAAGAGGAAAAACTAGCAGCTAATTGGAAAGGACCCTACCAAGTCACGGAAGTACTGGGGAAAGGTCACCACAAAGTGCCTGACTTCGAGGGTCGAGAGCTACCGAGATCATGGCACGCCTGCAACCTAAGAAGGTACTACAGTTAAAAGGTAATAAAAGATCTTAGGACAAAGGTGCACTCTTTTTCCTAAGAAAGGTTTTTTAAATGAGGCACCAAGCCAAGATCTACAAAAATACCTAGGGTAAGCACCCACATGTATATATTCGCATATTTTCTATTTTGAATAAAGTTTGCAGATTCCCTAAAAAGTTTCCTACCAAGACGTCCGATCACGACAGGTCGGCAAGGTGAAAACCAAATTCACTGCCCGATCACGACAAAAGTCGGCAAGGTGAAAACCAAATTTTACCGCCTGATCAAGACAAAGTCGACGAGATGAAAACCAAATTCATCGTCCGATTTCAAAGCGACAGGTCGGCAAGGTGAAAACCAACTTCACCGCCCGACCACGATGAAAACCGAATTCATCGTTTGATTTCGACAAAGGTCGACAAAGTGAAAATCAAAATTCACTGTTCAACCAAGACGCATTAATCTGAAGCATTCATCGTCGATTATAAAGCAACAGATCGACAGAAAGTGAAGAACAGATTCACTGTATGATCTCGATAGGAATGATCGTCCGACAAAGGTGAAAACGCGATTCACCTAAAGGATGATCAAACCGGGACAGAAACCACCATCTACAAATCAGCAAAGATGAAAACAGAATAGTGCAAGAAGTTATCGAAAGTGATCCCAAAAAGAACCTGAGGAGGTCTTATGGATTGCTATATAATAACTTAAAAAGACTAGCCGACAGTAAAAAGTCGGACCAAGTCAACCCAAGTTATCAGCAAATCCCTGGAAAGAGGTCTGGCCAACTCTATTAAAGAGGAATTGCTATAACTTAGAAGAGATCGACCTAACGAAGTCAGTCTCCTACAAGACAAGTTATAAAAGTAATCCCTGAAAGAGACTTGAACAAGGTCCAAGAAAGAGAATTACATAAATAACTTAGGAGGACCCGACATGACGAAGTCGGCCCAAGCGACAAAAGTTATAAAAGTAATCCCTGAAAGAGACTTAAACAAGGTCCAAGAAAGAGGATTACCAAGTAACTCGACAAAGCCCGACATGATGAAGACGGCCCAAGAAAGTACCGATACTCTACAAAGATCCACAAAGGGGACAAAGACATCTCGCAACGGCTAGAGGAAGGCCAAAAATGCTTTGCTAAAATGTACGAAGTCTTGAAAAAAGACACTACTTAAAAGGCAAAAGCACAAATCAAAACGGCGCTAAAAAGTCATCCAAACAGACTATAAAAAGGTTCCCCATCGGGAACACTACCTAAAAAGTTGTTGGATTATGACTAAAAAGCCCGAGCAGTGAAGACAAGCAAGTCAGAAGAAGACTGAAAAATCCCCTTAACAAACTAAAAGGGGCAATACCAGACTCGCACAATGGAGAAACTACTCAAGATCGACCAAAGTCAGGATGCTTGAGCGCGACTTCCTCAAAAAGATCGAAGCTCTAAAAGAACGATCTCGCGGAAAAATCCGAACTCAAGCAGGGGCAAAGTCATACAGGTCGACGTCAGCTAAAGAAGATGTGCAAGTACGATCTCAAAAAAAAGAACAAGCCAAAAGGTCGGAAAATAACTTAAGGCTCAAATGTGCTTAGCCAAAAGGGATACAACTCCGCTCAAAGAAGGCACAATCTCAAACAGGGCTACGAACGTCATCCGAGACTAAAAAAGGTTCTATATAAAGAACACTAAAAAGTCAGTGGACAAATCACTAAAAGTCCGGATATCAAGCCGCAAGGACAACTTCGCCAAAGCAGAGGGTTGTCAACACAAACTTAAAGCAAGGCGTGATCCAGAAGGCAAGGGTAGAAAACCCACGCTACCACTCAAAAGAGGTTGGACTGTGAAGTACCAAACCTCTAGAAAATCTACAAAGATTGCAAAGCAATGAAGAAACAAGCTAGACAGATGCTTGAGCACGACTTCCAAAAGAGATCAAAGCTCTGAAAAGCACAATCTCATGGAAAGATCGAACTCAAGCAGGGGCACTGTTCATACCCTGGGTCAAGCTGTCTGACCCGGGATGTTTAGCGACAAGCCGACCGACCTCTTCAGGTCAGACTATCCGACCTCTTCTCAAAGAGCTCGGCCAATGCCCGACTTCTTCTCAAAGAGCTCGGCCAAATCGCCAAAGGAGCCCAAAGCAGGCCCAAAACGAAGAAACACAGCCTAATCTAAAGGCAGCTAAAGCCCAGAAAGATAAAGGCGGTTCCGCTAAAGATAAGATGACTTCACTCAAAGATAAGATAAGATAAGATAAGATAACTATCTTATCTTCAGAGAGGTCACTCCTCACCATTATAAATACACTGGAGCACCCAGGTATAACTCATACTCTGATTCTACTCAATACCTGCTTAATACCCTTGCTAACTTAAGCATCGGAGTCCCTTGCAGGTACCCCCCACCCTCTAGGGACGAAGGATTAGCACCATCACCAAGTCCAACAAGTCGGACACACCAGCTCCGGCCGCTATACACCTGCCGAACACGTCGGCTCCGACCAGTACAGAAGATCTCGTCCGAGATCGACCTACAGTTTCAGGTAACCCTCGGAACAGTATTCAAAATATAAAATTATAAACACATCAAGTTGTAAAAAAATAATTGCTTTAAAGGTGGAGTTATGTCTAAGCATTGTTGAGGTGCAAGGTTCAAAACCTTGCTTTTGCATTTTTGTAAAATAGTTAACTTCATAAGCTCATAGTTGACCGGTCAGATTTAGTTACGGTTTGTACTGGTTTCAACTGATTCAAAAGAATTTGACCAATTTTTTACTTTAAATGATCAGGACATTAAATCCAACTAGATAAAAATTTAGTTCTTTGATTTTTTCGATTGAATCGATTATTTCGGTTCGATTTTTATAACTATGCCCTAATCCATCCCAAAACGCACAGTCACTTATTACAGATCCTTATTGATTTGAAAGAGAGAGGAGCCTTGAAAAATTATCTTTCAAGGAGCCACTTTCTAACCAATCATCTTCCCAAAATCAAATACGTCTTCCATCTTCCAATTCCTTGGACAACCCACTAATCATCTTATCTCTTTACCTGTTGCTCCTTAATATTCAGCTAGCAGATGTCTTTTTACGAACCACCTCTTGAAGGTAATGTCTATTTTGACAATATTACATTGGGGTTCAAATTGTTATGCTAACTTACAATCTTCTTCCACAACAGACAATCCTCCTTCAAAAAGCTCCACAACCACTTGGACAGAAGCGACGTATTTCTGATCACAACATCCCCCACCCCCAGACCACCTAACCTTTTCGGTGCTTGCACCACTTTCCATTTCACAAGAGCTATGCCATTGTTCTCATCTTTTTTACTCTGCAAAAATCTTCTCTGTAACCAAATTAGCTTCTCTGCAACCGCCTTTAACATCTTATACAAGCTATTAAGTATATATTTGATGAGAACTAGCTTACCAGCTTTGTTGAGAGTTTTCGCTTTTCATAAACTGAGCTTGTCTTCTACCTTGTCTATAATTGGTTTTCAAGTCTTTACCAACCGAGGATTTACACCTAGAGAAATCCCTAGATACCTAATAGGTAAAGAAACTTCCGCACATCCTAACAAGCAACACATATTTGTCACCCATTTTTGCTCACAATTAACTGAAATCAAGTTTGACTCATCAAAGTTAATACTCAGGCCAGTCATCAACTCAAAACAATCTAGAAGCCTCTTATAATTCATAATTGCCTCCGTTTTTAGTGGGCAGAATAAGATTGTGTCATTTACAAACTGGAGATGCAACAACTCTATGTTATCCCTTCCAACCAATAGTAAAAAAACGTGTCCATTCTTGACTGTCTCACCCACCATCCTATGCAATAGATCAAGGACAAGAACAAACCGAAAAGGAGACAGTGGATCACCTTGTCTAAGACCTCTCTTTCCATTCTAAACGGCTTAGATAGTGACCCATTAATTAACACCGATATAGACGTTGTGGTCACACATTCTTTCATCCATGTCTTCCATCTGAGACTGAGACCAAAACTCATATTTTGTAGCACAATATTCATGAAGTTCCATCTAATCATGTCATAAGCTTTCTGAAAATCTAACTTGATAATGGCCGCCTTCTTCTTGCGCAACTTCAGCCATTGGACCGTCTCACATACAGTAAGGGCACCATCATATATTTTTCATCCCTTCACAAACACAGACTATGTCTCCCCTACTAATCATGGCATCACTAACCTCATTCTTCTTACCAATACTTTTGATATCACCTTATACACACAACCAACCATACTAAAGATCTTTGATTTTCTTAGCCCCCACAAATTTTGGAGCTAGTGCCACCCACGTTACATTAGCATCTGTTGGTAGCTTAGCACTTTGGAAGAATCCCAACATTGCTGCAGTAAACTCCTGACCAATCTCATTCTAACATTTCTTAATGAAGTTCATGTTGTATTCATCACTACCTAGAGCTTTAGTGGACTCACAATCCCAAACAGCCTCTCCGATTTCCTCAGACGATGACAGTACCTCTAATGTCGTTGCCTCTTCATCATTAAGTTGCTTTACCAACCTATCACGGAAACCAATCATAGGAGCATATTTTTGTCGATACAACTCCTTATTATAGCCTCTAATCGCAATCTTTATTCTGGCCTGGTTCTGCACCAACCTTCCATTGATTAACAGAGCATTAATTCTATTATTCCTCCTTCTAGCCGACGCTAGGTTATGAAAATATCTAGTATTCTTGTCCATATCTGTAGCATGCTAAGATCGAGATATTTGCTTCCAATGAATATCCTTTCTGACATACCATTTCGCACAACAACTCACCAGAGCCTTCCGTCGAGCCTCCACTGTTCCGTCATAAGTAGCAGCACTAACCATATGATCAATCTTCTTGATCTCTTCCTCAAACTTCTTTATCTTGTTGTCCATGTTTCCAAAATTGCCCTTATACCATCTTCTCAGTAGTACTGCTAGGGCCTTCAGCTTAGTAGTGTACTGATCATCACCCAAGTTCCTCTACGCATCCTTCACCATCCTAAAAAATTCCTCATGTGTAAACCAGGAATCCAAATTTTGAAATAGTCTTAGGCCCCTACTAATTCTTGTACCTTCTACAATCAATGGGCAGTGATCTAATAGACTTCTAGGTCCCCCTTTTCAGTCGAGTATTTGGGAGCTCCTCAAGCCACTCTATACTTAATAGAACCCTATCAATGCGACTATAAGATCAACCTCTAAACCATGTGAACTTTTGGTCATTAAGAGGTAAATTCGCTAGCTGTAAATCTTGCACCCAATCCTTAAATTCTTTTGCAGATGCTAGTAAATTAATTGCACATTTCTTTTCCTCCATCCGTAGTATCTCGTTAAAATCTCCCATAAAAAAATAGAACCTGACATAATTCCACAATATAGTTCAATTCCTCTCATATCAACAGTTTTTCACTCCGCGCATGTGCTTCATGCCTCCATACGCCAAGCAGAATGCACAATTAAACTTATTTTTTGTCAATAATCCTTCGACACACAGCCAACCTTTCCTTTTGTAGCAATTTGAACGTTTAAATAGCATATCATCCCACATTAACAATAACCCTCCAGAGGCACCTATTGATTTCACATAATCCCAACCCACCATGTCACAACCCTAAATCCCCAAATCCGTGCTACATCAAATTTAGTCACTACTTCTCTCTTAGTTTCAATCAAACTTAACATATTCAACCTATATTTTTTCTTCAATTCTTTTACCATATCTCAGCTTACCATCCCCTTCTAAGCCTCTAACATTCCAACAACTATAAATCATTTAAAAGTACTTTTACACACTTTATTATGATTTTTGGATCTGTTCCTCCTTATTTTCTCTTTTTGTTTCGCCATTCTTATTTTTGCTGTAATTGCTTCGTGCTGACCTTGTAAAATTGCCATGATGTCTACTTTATCATATAAGACTCCACCAGACTCTACTGCCAACTTTTATATTTCTTTATTTTCGATCATCTGTTCTTTCAGTTTGAACCTCTGATTAACATTTCCGTCCATACACTCTGCTTCTGTTTCGGACCCAACATCCTCTGTAGTCCATCTTTTGACATGTTTATGTTGCATCCCAGTCGTTGCTAATGGCTCGATTTTCACAGCATCATCTTCACCTCTTACCCCTGCCACATTAGTCTCCCTTTTCTAAAATGGTAGTCGTTGGTCTCCTTAAATAGCATGGTTCTCTTCTTTTTCAACCAACACTTGTAAGTCATGGAATCCATGGTCAGCTTCCTCTACCGCGGGCCTACCGTCAAGCCTCTTTGAACTACTGTAACTTTAAGTTAGATTCATAATTAACTCAATATCAAACCCATTTATTTAGAAAAGAATAACAATTTAATTGATTAAAAATTAATAATATAATGTTTTTTATCAATTAGCCAGATAAATCAATTAATTTTGTTTATTAAAATAAAATTAAGTAGGATTTTATTGTTTTCTAGAATTTAAATTATTTTAAATCGATTAAGAAACTTATATATAACTAGAACAAGATAACGTGTAACAGCGTACAACTATATATAGCTATGAAAAAATAATGCGTACTTATCCTAGGTATTTATATGTCTCGTTACAACTTACAAGAGTATATAACTTTATTATATGTATTTGTTTATGTACTAATTATATAATAAAGTATTATTTTTGTCCTTAACATTTGGGAAAAGTTCTAAAGTTGTCTCTAATGTTTAAATTATCTTATTTAAATCCCTAACATTTTAAAATTGACTCAATGTTATTCCATTGTCAATTCTATTAATATATCTCTAACGGCAGAACAAAATTGAGACAATTTTAAAACGTTAGGAACTTAAATAAGACAAAAACGTCAGGGATAAAAATGATATATAAAAATAAATTTCAATATTATCTTTCAATAATATTAATTTTTTACGATATATAGTTATTCAATTATTTTTAATCATATCTAAGTAAATTACACTTAATCACATTACTTTTATTCTAAATAAATTTATTTTTTTATAATTTTACTCTTAAAAATTTTTACTTATCATAAAATATTTGTAGAATGACTAAAATTACATTACGTTATTGTATATGTATCATTTTTTTCACAAGTTTATGTACTAGTAATTCTACAAATATTTTATGATGAGTAAAAATTTTTAAGAGCAAAATTATAAAAAATAAATTTATTTTGAATGAAAGTAATATGATTAAGTGTAATTTACTTATATATGATTAAAAAATAATTGAAAAGATGTGTATCGTAAAAAATTGATATTATTGAAGGATAAAATTAAAATTTATTTTTATGTATCGTTTTTGTCCCCAACATTTTCGTCCTATTTAAGTTCCTAATATTTTAAAATTGTCTCAATTTTGTCCCACCGTCAATTCTGTTAACAGATCCCTAACGGCAGGACAACATAGAGTTAATTTTGAACGTTAGGAACTTAACTAGGATGATTTAAACGTTAGGGACAGCTTTGGGACTTATCCCAAACGTTGGAAATAAAAACGATACTTTACTCAATTATATAGTTACACATTGTTACGGTTTTTTTTCTGTAATGCTACATGTACAAATATTTTTATAATTAAGTCGGCATAAATTCAACAAAAAAAAGTAAATGCTTTACTTGCCTTTCTTTTTCTATGCTATTTCAACGTAAATTTTTATTGAAAAACACATAAATTTTTGCACATAATACAAAATTTTTTACACATAATTTATTGATATAATACATAAATTTTTTAATGACTGTATTTTGTTGGTTTATTGATATAATATTTTGAATATGAGATCTTTCAAAATTTTATGTAATGTGCACCTTTTATGTGATATGTACCAAAACATCTACGTTGTGCATTTTCGTTGATTGTGTATCAATATTTTGGGTATATAATTTTTTAAAAAAATTTTATTATACACTAAAATTTTTATATTATGCATTAATATTTTTGTGTTGTGTATCACAATTTTTATACTCAATAGTTTTACAAAATATATATTAATATATAGAAGAAGAAGACAATAATGATGATAATGAAAAATGATGAGGATAAAAAAAAAGAGAAGAAATCAAATAAAAAAACATGCATATTAGTAATGAAAAAGTTGCCAAAAAAAAAAGACATATTGGTAATGAAGAAATTGTCGAAGGGCGCAAAAAAAATATAAAAAAGAAAGAGAAGAAGAAGATGACATTATTGAAAAAAAGTTCGCACATATGTCATTTGATTGAGACTTAACCAGTAAAATATTTGGCTGCGTAATTTATTATTATAATAAATATTAAGTTGACTTAGCTTTCAAATGCTCCAATGTAATTTTTCAACGAGACATTATAGCATATGCCTCTACTAAGTTAGTCTCACAAATCTTTAGTTAATATCTTAAAATTCAGTTTCAGCTTTGCCTCCTTTCAACATGTGTCATCACCCCACACCTTTCAGAACCCATTTATCATGCGTCCAGGTTTTCAATGCTCCCTTTCACACAACAGGGGGGTTATGTGAATACGTACCATAGACATTTTACTCAACGTCCTATTTGGCTGCTCACATTAATTACACATATGGTTGGACTAGTAAGTTATTGCTACTGGATATTAAATAAAGAGACAATAGAGAAACTACTTTGTGCAATGGATATTAAATTAAACAAAGAGACTACATTAAATAAAGAGGCTAGAGTAGACCATAAAGGCAACGGCTTCTATGAATTAAAAGGAAAAATGATAACTAGAAAATTAATTAATATGTGGCACGATAATTCATAGAATAGATTGGCGAACTATATCAATCAAATGCATGAAGTACATAACGTATAGTAAATGGTCAATATCTTTAAAAACTTAAATAGTCAGATATTAACAGTTAATGCTTCTTAACTTATAATTTGTTTATAATTAACATTAACATTTAGATACTGATAGTTTACTGTTAGTATTCTTTACGGAGTCCTTCTATTTAAGAAGATGTTATGGCATTGACTGGCCACATCGGACCACATCTCTATCATTTCTCCCATTAGTGTCCTTTTATCTCTCTCAAACCGTCCTATGTGTGTTACAACTAATCAACGGTTCACATGGACTCTAGCACCGCATTTGGAGGCTCTTCATCCTCGGCCACACCAGCTCATGCCGTCTTTCACAGTGGTCTCTACCGGGAGCTAACCAGCTCCAACATCCCCGTGCTTCCAATGGAGCTAATTTTGAAGATCTTTCTTCTATCTGACGGAAAGACAATTGGAAAAGGAAGATGCATGTCACGTGACTGGTTCAATAGATTGAGCCAGATAGATCACATGGTGATGCATTTGACAACCAACGGAGGAGAGGGAGTGGTCCTCCATTTAGATAATCCCCTCAGGTATGTTGATTGTGGCTGACTGTCTCTTTACATCTTTGATACTCGGGTGGAGGTTCCGGTGACTGCTCCCTTTGACTGGAAGTGGTTTTTGTTGGTCGGATCAGCCATGGGAAAGGTTTGTGCCAGATTCTCTATCGATGGGCATTCTAGTTTCTTAGTTATATGGAATCCATTTAGTTCTTGGAGGTCTCTCATCACCGATCCAGGGTCTAATTGCTACCACTTTAACCACCGCGATGATTGGTCTGCATATGCCTTTGTGGGCGTATATGGTTGCGATGGCTATAGGATTATGAGCCTAACCAAACGTCACCTGGTATCTGCTGGGTACGACATGAACGTTTTTGAGTCGGAAGTGGGTCATTGGACCCCTTGTGTTCAAACACCGACTATGGTTGACAAATTGGGCAATAGGTATGCAGTTTTCAAACATTGTGTTTTTTGGATCAATAGTGAAGGGTGGTTTTGGAAGAAACCCGTTTCTGTGGTTAGGTATTCCTCTCTTGATTCTATATGGAGCGAAATTGAGATAGGTGCAAATATGTGTGTTGAGCATCCTGTGTTAATTGGTCGCGAAGACGGTGTGGACTTCGTCAGCTATGAGCGGTCCTCTGTTAGGTTCGGGGTCCACTTGGTTGCCATAAACATTGGATCGTCTGACGGAATGGAGTGGGGTCGGTCTCTCTTTATTGGTGACCCTAATCTGATGGAAACTCCATGTGGTTTGCTCGGTGTCGTCCTCCTTAGCATTAATCATTTCATCTGTGGCTTTGATGTCTTTGATCCATCATTTGACGCTGCTATGTCAGAGGCGCAATTTCGTGCTATTTGTCTCGATGACGGAGTTGTTAGATTTGTTGGTCGCATGAGATAGGGAGCCGTTGTTTCCATCAAAAGTGTTGTCATCTTTTCCCTGTGTGTGTGAGCAATGTCATGTAATCTTTTGTGATGTGATTTAGTTGACTTTTCCTTCGCATTATGTTAATAAAGTGGCCAATAGGCGTGGGCAGCTGAAATTGGGTCTTTGTTTCCATGCATCACCCTGTTTTGTTATGTCTTTTCTTATTCGTGTGTCGTTAGGATCTTTTTTTTTGGCTACATTTCCTTTGTTGTAAGGCATTGTTTGTTTACTATGGGATTTTTATCAACCAGCCCTCATTGCTGTTGTCATAATAATTCACTTTAGACTATGAGTTCTTTTTTATAAAACTTCGGTATCGAATTTTTACTCTCGTGGTCTTTTTCGCCTGCCTTCATTTACGAATAGCTCGCAATTTATTTTTTCCTTTATATTTATGCTTTACACCATATCCACCCAAAGTTATCTTTCTGCACACTGTGTTTGACCTGAAATGAAGCGATGAACATGTCTTATGAGCCTTGTGACTGAACCTCCCGATTCTGTGCACATACGTGACTGGTGACCATTCAGCCTTCAAATGCATTCACCTGGTTGTCTTTGGGTTTCTGTAAAAGCCTGATGTAACCACTGCACCTCCCCTTTCTGAAATGCGTTTAGTCATTGCACTCCCAAAGCATTGTCTTTTTAAGACTTCCCTTATTCACTATGGTTAGTCAACACAGTTATTATGATTTGCAAGATTCACTTAAATTGGTGCCATAAAAGTTTTTGGCCGCCAGCGGGCCTCTAAAGTATTAAAAAGGATTCCAGTGTAACCCGTTAGACCCGTTGTTACTGGCTCTTATTTGAATTTTTATCTATCAAAGCCATGTTATTGCCCACATAAAAAAAGAAGTCCATGATGATTACCCGTTGTTACTGGCTCTTATTTAAATTCTTACCAATCAATGCCATGTTCTTGCCCACATGGAAAAAGAAGTCCATGATGATTAATATGAAAAGAGTTTGGGTTGCAATATGTTATTTTGCAAAGTTTCACTGATTTTATGGGCTTTTGTTCCAACACAATGTTGTCCCGCATGTGGCTAAAGGAAGCCCAAACTGATTAAATTTTAAAAAGGGTCGGGCCTCATATATCATCCACAATAACAAAAAATATCCATTTTAGAACCTTTATATATATATATATATATATATATATATATATATATATATATATATATATATATATATGTTTTTTTAACCGCTTTAAGTCATGATCCCTTTTCATTACGTTTTATTATCTGTGTATTTTTCCGAATAGCACCAGCACTTCCAAGTTTTATTTCGTACCACTATCGGGTCACGGCTCACAACTTTCAGTATTTGTCTATATTGCCTCCATTTTCTTTTCGTATACCGTGTTTCTCTCGGAACTAGATTTTGAACCCTTTTTCCCAACTCAACCCTAGGGCCCATTAAATGCACTTAATTTTGTTGACCTGTTTCCCTTCGTTGATGCTGTAATTTGTTCAAACCTTCAAAGACCTAGTGAAAATACCTTTTCCTACCAGCAATAAGTAAAGCTACACTTCTTCCCCCTGCTAAATAGTTATTATCAAATTATTTAAGGATAATTTTTTCTTTCATTATTTGTTGTTACCTCTTTAGCCATGTTAGATGTTGATTTCCACCGCCTTGATCAAAGTTCATCTATTTGGGTTTCTTAGTTTTGGCATTTATTCACTGGCATTTAATGACGACATGTCTGTACTTTAATTTCTCTTGCCCTTTCTCCAGAGAGCGGGATCATTTTTTCCTTCAAATTTTTTCTTCGAGCTAGAGGGTACTACATAGTGATCCATCAATTTATCCTTATCGCAAACGAGCTAAGGAGATAAACTCTGGCCCCTTTGTCAATGATTTTCATTATTTTTTTATTTTTCCTACTATTCTTATTATTATTTTTTATTGATGCACCCTCTTATGTTAACATATTATTAATGTATTAAATGTTATTTGCTTTTATATCTAGGGAATAATAACTCATCTATCCGGATCGGTGGGCCCACTTATTTACCTATTTACCTATTAACATGATCGCTTAATTTTATTTAATCATTTGATTATATGATATTCTCGATTGGGTATTTGGTGGTTTGATGCAATATTTTTAAAATCATTTTATGCTCCTCCCTTAGGTTTTTACTATAAATAACAATCACTGTCCACATTAGCTATAGCTATTAAATAACAGAGTAAGTCTATCGCTTTCTCAGCCCCGATATTCCACACCCTTCCCCACCATTCCCCACCCTTCCCCTGTTTCCAAGACTTTTTTATTAAACTTTATCATGCTGTCACTTTCTTCTATGATCCTCAAGTTCTTTTTCACATTAGTGGAACATGCGTGAGTGAATAGAGTTCATCTTCTTGCACATTTTTATGCATGCACATACGTATAATCTTGCTTTTTTAAACATCTTTGGGCTATTATTTTACCCAACTATGGAATAATCTATTCCGTACAAAAAAATACTTATATCTTTCCTCGCATTTTTGTACAGCTTGTGTATTTTGTCCCTCTGCAGAGACTAATGAGAATGAGGATCCAAACCCGGATTTCTATAGGCTTCTATTTCTCGCACTAAACCCTGTTGCCATACATTTCCAACTGCCTTACTCTGATCTCGTATTTTCATTACAAAATATGCTGATGGGGCTCATGCTTCCCTGGGTTGCAGTGTCTTTTTAATTTATATTGCGGTTATGTCCTCCTGTTTCATGCCTTGTGAGCTTCGTGTTATATTATATATATTATATATTATATTATATTTTGTTTAATATATATACCACGCATCATGCCACATCCTTTATATATATGCATCTTCAATAGATAATATCTATCAATATAATTATATTAGTCAAAACATATGTATGTATATATACACATAAATATTTTCTAAATATCTTAGCAAATGTTTGTAAATTTATGTGCTCATATAAATATAAAAAAACACATGTATGCACATTTCATGCACGTTAACTGATGTTTATTTGCTTTATGTTCTCTCTATGTGTTTCTCAGAGATGGGTTGCTGTTCTTGGACCTTTTTATCGTGCTTTTCGCCACAAACTAGATGATTTCATGATGTTCAAAGACAACCATGGAAATGAGTTTCGCGTGATGTTAGATAAGGTGGGGCACATCGCCTTTTTTTCCAATGGTTTCCGTTCCATGGTTGCCGCCTATAATATCAGGCACGGGGTTTGGTTGCGCGCATACTACCAAGGCGATGGAACTCTCTGCATTTCTATAAGAAATCTTAATGGAACTCGGATTGTTTATCCAAGATCGCAAAGCAATAGTATCCCCACGGTTCGGAGGCTAATTAATGTGGATCAATGCCGTGATGCCGTCTCTCGTGATGTGTTTCGCACGGGTGACGTCATTCCTCCATTTGCTTTCCCATATACTCCTCCACCATCGCCTAGACTGCACAATAAAAATGGGAGTCCTGATTATCGAGCAAACACCTTTCGGTGTCCCATTTACTGTGCATTTACTGCTTCCCGTACAAGCCAGGTTAGGCGCGACGACAATCTATCACCGTGGCCGCACGGAGTGAATCGATTATACGAGGTCGCGGCATTTTATTTATTTATACCAATCGGCAATTTCAATCGTCAGTGTGCATGTCATTGTTGCTTTTCTTTTTTGGTGGGGATGCTCTAATTGCTGATATTGCATATATTTATTTCATTGTTGTATTTCAATCGTGATTAAATTGCATGTGGATCCCAAGTGGGAGCGAGAAGTTATCATGTACATTGTGAGAGAATTATGCTTCTGAATTTGGCACCCTTCTTAACGCTAACAAGTCTACTGAATATATAATAGTGCTCCAATTTGCAAAGATGAAGTTCTACAATGGTAACCTTATTTATAGCAGCAAATATTTATTCAATCCACTGTGTGTGCCATGCCTTTTTCTTTTTTCATGTGTCAAGTTTTACTCTAATAGTCATCTTGCTACCACGTAATTATTAATAGCACCGTGGTTTATGTGTCATATCCTATCTTGTGAGATAGTTTTTGTTCTTCTCTCTAACCTATTACTTATCCAATTACCACAAAATTTGTTTTAGGTGTCATGACTATCACCAACACAAACTTCACAACAAAGATACTGGTAAATGCTGATCTTGAGGTGGTTAAAAAGTTCCGCCAAAAGTACGTCTCCTTTAAACAGCATTTCATTTTGTTTGCTTCTGTTTTAAATTAGACTGATTTGGCATCTGACTTTGTTAACCTTATTTGTTCCTCAAGGCTGATTGGACTTGGCCACAAGCAGACAACCAACGTAGAGGTCATTGGCCGGGTAGAAAGGCACTCTCCATGTGAAGATTTTCTCACCCTTACACCATATGCATCAATTTCCCATAATAAGGATACCATTGAGGTGTGTTTATTTCACTTCGTGCGTATCAAAAAACAAAAAAAATATGTACCTTATTTTATGTCCTTGGTGGGCCTATATGACCAAAACTTTATTATATGCGGTGCAAGTTTTACACACTAAAACAATGATATATGAAGTCATTTCAACCACATTCTTCTGCCTCTACTTTTCATTATTTATTCCCCGTTTTTGGCTATAGAAATCAACCTATTTCACCTGTGGTACTGTCGTCGACGTGGATAAGAATCATGCATGGTGGTATAAGGCATGTAAGCGATGCACCCAGGTCTTGAGGCACTAACAGACCAATTTTATTGCATTAAATGCGATATTTACGCAACTTCTTTTCTTCCAAGGTCCATCATCGAACTTACTCGTGAATTGCATATCTCTGTTGTGTGGCATAAAGAAATAGCTGCTTCCATTTTTTCATGATTAAAATTATATTTCCTATTACAAAGGGTTGTATTTGACATGAGGTGCATTTAACGATGGTTGTGCTGCGTTAACCTACTCATGACCCTGTTTTGTTATACTCACTGTATCCTTGTGACAACTGTGTCCTTGCAGGTTCTGTATTCAGGTGCGTGTCCTTGATGAAACAGATACAACAATTTTTGTGCTGTTTGAGAATGCTTCCTCTAAGTTCCTGGGTGTGTCTGCTGCTGACCTCCGGTGCAATGCGGTCACTAAGGTGCATGCCCTGCATTTTTTTTCCTTAGAATTCCTTATTATATTGGCTGTGAAGGAATAACATTATAATTTTTTCAAGCGAAGGGTTATGGCATGGATGAGTTTCCTGAGGAACTCAATGCACTTGTGGGAAAGACTCTCCTATTTAAGCTTACCGCTAGGCTAGGCTGGACAGCATAAATAAATTCAATTGTGTGTGATCATGGTTTTCAAGATTTGTTCTGATCCTGATATTATCACCGCTTAGGATTCTCAAAATCTCATCAATTTGGTAAGCATATCCGATTTATTTGATGTTCCAGTCGTGATTTCCGGTGCAAATCATTACTTCCACTCTTATCGGTTTATGTCAACGGTTTCCTTGCTGATCGTTTGTTCCTGGTAGCCTGGATCGCAGAAACTACCAACTACTCCTGCAGCTTCCGTCGGCGTTTCCAATGATCCGGACAAGGTCGGCGTGGTTGTTGTCTCGACCACACCTTTAAACTCAAAGGACGCTACTCCCTGTGCCGTTGAGGGTGCATCCATGGTCACCCACACTCCTATGAAATGGATCTGTGTCAGATCTGTTGATGGTGGCTCCTCTCGTGTCCCATCCATTGCATCCAGAAATCTACTTCCTGCATTTGACAAGAATATCACTAAGGAGCACACTAATCCAAGTGGCATGGACATCTGAGTTCGTGGTATCTTGCTACAATATGAAGCTCTATTAAATAAAAATAGTTTTCACTCCATCGCGTTTGAATAAAGAGCTTTGCCCTTTTATTTTTTTTACGTTGTATGATGTCACTACACCTTTTGCTTGATGGAAGCATGTCTGCTACTTCTTATTGTGTTTTATTTAGAGTAATGCTTTCGGGTCTTTGCATGAACTTTCGCCACAATTCGTAGAAAACTAACTCATATCAACTCAGACTTGCTATCTATTTAACGTTATCGCTGCTTTAGCCATGTTAGCCTATAATGTTAACAGTTTACATCTAATTTTGTGTTATACATGATCACTTTTTTCATGAATCGTGTGGTCTCAGAGAGTTTGTATCCTTGTGATCCAAAGCTTAATCCACTGCACCTTCGAATTTAATTAGTTGCTGGCCCAGTGTTAGCGGCTCCTATTTTTGCAGTGGCATGCTCTTTAAGAACCAGTTTTCCCAATGTGCATTATTAGAGAAGACCGACTGAGTGCTTTTGTGTGCATTTGTCTACCCAGTTCGTGTTTTACGTCCATTTCGCGTCCAATTCTCCACAACAATGTTTTTTGTGCATGGTCATGGTTTCTTTGCATCACAATGAAGATTATTTCAGGTTTTGTCATGGATGATTGTCACACCATTGCCATTCTTTGTTATTACTGCTACACAGTCTTGTAATTGCCTTCCTACTGCATATATTAAGGCTTCAAAAAAAGGAACCTCAACTGTCTCATATATTATGCCATTCTTTGTTATTATTGCTATACCGTGATCCTAAGGAACCTCAACTGTGTCATTAAGAATTTAGCATTGCTATACCATGATCCTATAAATGTCTCTAAATTTTTCCCATAATTCGTTTGATTTCTCTATCTCGATTAACATTTAGCATAACTCTTCCAAATTTCTCCCTTTTTTATGTCTTGGTCAACCTTTTCTTTGTTTCATTTGACCTGAACTTTCTCTCAAGTAACAATCACAGTGCAAATTTTGACTGCCTTTTTTATCGTATTATTTAGACGGACTTCTTTGATTAATGCTATCTTTGTTTGATTGTGTTTTCCATTTTATACGAAATATGTCTACCGTTATTTTACAACCTTATCGTCTATTTTGTCGCTATAGCATCCCAAATCTGCTTTGTCATTGCCCTTTGCTGTATAACATTTTATCTTGGCCATCCGCAAAAAACAGAAAATAACCCGGTTGCTCTTTATTCGCTAAGACAAGATAATTCCTCCTTAGTCATGGATATTTTTATTCTGATCCCGCTGTAGCCCACAAACTTGCCCGTCAAACACTCCAATTCAACCCAAATCAGTTTGTATCGCCCAAGAGTACAAGTTTTATATTGGGCCTCCAATCATGATGTCACTCCACCAGGAATTCAGGTCCCTTTACCCCGACAGTAAACAAAAAAAAGGCCCATTGAATAAGTCATGCACAACGACCAGCGCTAACCATCCTTACGTTTGTTTTGACTAAACTTGACCGTTACTGTAAACCAGCTCTAACATTTGCTCTCACTCCCTTGCTGCCTTTGCTGACTTTGTCCTCGGTGTGTAGTCGTCGCTTAGTGGCCACACATAATTGATTGCCCCCAACCCCTGACCTGATGGGCCTGTTTGTCTCCAAACTTTTTTACCCTGCTTCGTGCTGTTGGTCACCTTTTTTTTGCTCGTTTCCATTGGCTTGTGCAGATGGAGGACCATGCTAAGCTCGCGAGGCAGCACCGCAAGGCTTTTCTTAGCAAGCAAAGGGGCCAAGTTCAACCTTATATCTGTTCAGACTATTCGGAAAATGATTCATTCGCAACTTCTCCTTCTCAAGTGATATCGATTTTTTCCTTACCACATAATGCGCCGCTCTATTTTTGCATATAAACTATCGTGTTTTAATGGCCTAGCAGATACTGCTTATTTTGGTGTCATCTATCTGAAAGTATCTGACGTTGACTTTGTGCAGAATCGTTTATATTTCCTTGCTTGGTTTAATTTTTTTAAATGTTTCTTCACAAATAATCTGAATATTCAGACTCATGTCCCGTCCCGTACCACACTGCGGCTAGTGAACGTATTGCCAGCAGCGGCTGTTTCCCTTGCAGGTGATGTCACCTTGGTTATTTACCTACTGCTCTATCTGTTAATGGCCACTAAGAGTATCGCTATCGGTCCTATGTTGGCATCGTTGATCGCATTTAACAATGTCATTGCATGACAGGCTCATCTTCATGCAAGATTTCTCACACGAGGGGTAATCCGAAGCATGCCAAAACACATTAGATGTAAGCTACGTTCTGCAGCTTTACTTTGTTCCATTTCATAGGTGGGATTACTTAGTTCAAATCCCTCGAAACCCCCTCATCAGTCGGTTCGTTTTTAGTGTAGATGTACATCCAACTTGTTTCGTATGTTTGTATCCGTACACGTGGTTGTTGCCTGCTTTTCGGCCTGGGTTGTTTCACATGGATATTGGACTTATTTAATTTGGCTCTAATGTCTATCAATTCCTGCTTACTCATTGGCATGAAAACTCACAGGTATGGCTCCCACTCATCTTTATCTCAGCTAAGTCATCCTCATTTTTCCCACGCCACCGCTTCGGGAGTACATGTATCTGTTGTGTCCGCTACTGAACAAGGTCTGTACTTTTTACCATATTATGTCTGAGTGGATGCTATGGTTACTTTTATTATGTTGGCTCAATTACACAAGTCATGTTCATCCCTCAAAATAGTAATATATTAAGCAAAAGTAAAAAAAAAATTCAATTTAAACTGCTTTCTTTTCTTACCTTTTTTAGTGAATTATGCATGGATCCTTACACATTATTGCACTCCTCTTATTTTTTTCCCGTCTTGTGTCATGCATGCATAACTTGATCATTTGATATCTCCTCAATAATTTGATAGGGTAGATGTTTGGTCAATTGGGCTTCCTGGACAAAAATGTTTTTTCTGTGGGGCCAATATGCGAAGTGAGGAGCGCCTTTCGAAAACTGGTCCGAATAACACTATGATGTTTGGTCTTTGTTGCATGAGTGGCAAAGTTACTTTGCCTTTGTTGCCAGTACCACCTCCACTGTTGATGTTGCTGTTGGATGTTTGTGATGAAGTATCTATGCACTATTAGAAACATATTAGGTCTTTCAATGGTATGTTTTCATTCACATCCATGGCGAAAGATACAGTACACAATTAACAAGGGGAACGCCCCTCCCATGTTTGTTGTTAGTGGCTAGAATTATCATTCCATAAGGAGTTTGATGCCACACCAATCTTGCAAGCCAAAGTTTGCACAACTATATTTTTATGATACTAAGAATGAGGTTCAAAACCGAATTGATGCAATTGGGTGAGTTGTTTTTTTTCCCTTTGTAACGTTTTGCTCAAATGTTAGTGTGTTTGCTGTGTATGACATGCTCACATGGATTGTTATGTTTGTTGTGATATTTTTCCTTTTTTGTAGGCACGCTAATCAACAAAGTTTGATTGATAAAAAAATTGTTACTGACCTCAGAGACATGCTTGATTCCCATAATTCCCTTGCTAAGATGTTTCGGTATGCTGCAAAAAGATTTGCTCAAGATTCAACGACTCCACTTCGGCTTCGTCTTATTAAGAAAAGGGATACCGATGGCAGAAGATACAATCTACCATCGACATCTGAAGTTGCATCCCTTATTATAGGTGATTTCGATGAAGAAAACCTTGCAAGAGATGTTATAATTGAAACACATTCAAACCTGTTGAAATGAATTGATGTTAATCACCCTCAGGATCTAGCTCTTAAATACCCCTTGCTATTTCCATGCGGAGAAGATGGTTTTAGGAACGACATTTTAATTTCTGAAGAAATATCTAATCAAAATATATATAAAAGAAAAAGCATTAGCATGAGGGAATTTTTTCTTATCGCCTTCAGATGAGATCTCATGAGTCACAAGTTCTTCTAAAATCAAGACATTTGTTCCATTAGTTTTTAGTTGATAGTTACACCATGGTAGAGGCTGAAAGATTGCAGTATCATAGGCACCACCATAACAAGTTTCGCTCCCATCAATTTGCAAGGGCTTCATGAGTGTCTTATTCAGGGTGAAACTCAAGTTGCCAAAACTGGCAAACGAGTTATCTTGCCATCTTCATTTGTTGGTGGTCCTCGATACATGTATAACAATTGCAAAGATGCTTTTGCCATATGCAAGTACGCCAGCTATCCGAGCTATTTCATTACAATCACATGTAATCTAGAGTGGAATGATGTTAAAGATTGTGTTGCCAATTACTCTATAAAGCCAAGTGACAGGCCAGACTTCATATGTACGGTCTTTAAGATCAAGCTAGATGAATTACTGAAAGACTTAAAAAATCGATCCATATTTAGAAAGCCAAAAGCAAGTAAGCATTATTTATTCTATTTTTTCCAAATTGATACTAATCGGTTGGTTTATTTTTTCCTTTTGTTGTTTGTGCCCTAACTTAGTGTGCTTTTGTTTTATTTGCTGCATTTTAGTTGTCTATACAGTTGAATTTCAAAAGCGTGGCCTTCCCCACTGTCACATTTTGTTGTTCATTCAACCAAACCAAAAGCCACAATCCTCCAATGATATTGAGCAACATATCTCAGCTGAGATACCTGACGAACACGTGCAACCTAAGCTCCACAAATTAGTTCAAAAGTTTATGGTTCATAGACCATGTGGGGTGTTGAATACCAGCAACCCATGCATGGTGAACGGAAAGTGTTCCAAATTTTATCCAATAGCCTTCCGTGAGAAAACATTTATAGACAGTGCAGGCTTCCCTAAGTATAAACGCCCGGATAACGGCTGTTTCATCCGTAAGAAAAATGTTGACCTTGACAATCGATTCATTGTTCCATACAATGCAACGTTGCTTCTCAAGTATGGTTGTCACATAAATGTTGAGTACACTTGCCAAACATCTGCTATAAAGTATTTGTTTAAGTATGTTCACAAAGGTAACAACCGTGTAACCACTTCATTTTTTTGATCCCATGATGCAGATGATTTAGCTTTTTCTGTGGATGAAATCCAAAATTACTATGATCGTCATTATATCTCCGCGTGTGAGGCTTCTTGGAGGCTGTTGGTTTTGAGATTCAATTCAAAGAGCCTAGCATCATTCGCCTTCCATTCCATTTGCCAAATGAACAGCATGTTCTATACCAAGATCATCAGCTTATTGAAAATGTTATAGACAGTGCCGCTTCAAAAGATAGTATGTTTATTGGATGGATGAGGACTAACAAGGAATTTGATACTGCCTGGAACCTCACTTTCGCGGAGATGCCAACATATTTTGTTTGGGATAAGCAGGGACATATATGAAAGCTTCGGAAGCAAGATCATGTCATCGATCGTCTTACCCATATTCCTCAGTCACATGGAGAGGCGTATTATCTTCGTCTGTTGTTGAATTATCAAAAAGGGTGCCAATCTTTTGCATATATTCAATCAGTCAAAGGTGTTGTATACGACACATACAAAGAAGCCTGTTATGCTCTCGGGTTATTGCAAGATGACAAGGAATTTATTGATGCTATTAACGAAGCTAGCTCTTGGGTGTCACCTTCTTATATAAGGAGATTGTTTGCAATGCTTTTAATGTTGAATAATATTGCTCGCCCCCAAGTTGTTTGGGAGCATTGTTGGCAACATTGTGCAAAAAACGTGATTTCTGACTACAGGCAAATTCTAGGTTCTTTTTGAATTTCTTTTTACATTTGTCTTTAAGTTATGATAAATAAACACTTTATCATTATATATCATCTTTGCTTTAACCAAATTTAGTTATATTTCTTAAGAATTAACTTTTATCACAATAAAAAAATTTTGTCGCGCTAACTTTTTGATATGTGGCTTTAGGTCTCGATATCTCTGTTCACGAGCTGAAATCCCCCACGCTCGCCAAAGTTGAACAGTTGTTGCAAACAAATGGTAGGACCTTAAAAGAATTTGTTGACATGCCGTTTTCGGATTCATTGGATTCTATTGAACCTTATGACACAGTCTTCTTTGATGAGCTCAATTTCAATAAAATTAAATTGGCAACCATTTCAGCCGATCTGGTTTCCTGCTTGAATTGTCAACAGCGTGTTGCATACGACACAGTATCCAGCGCAGTTAGTGGTACCATGGGTGGATTTTTTTGTTTATGGATAGGTAGAACTCGGAAGACTTTTCTATGGAATGCGCTTTCTACTTCCATAAGGTCGAAAGGTCAAATTGTACTCAACGTTGCATCCAACAGCATTGCATCGTTATTGTTACCAAATGGCAGAACTGCTCATTCACGGTTTAAGGTTCCGCTTAATGTAAACCAAGATTCCATCTGTAATATAAAATAAGACACATCGTTGGCATGTCTTATTTCAGCTGCAAAATTAATTATATGGGACGAAGCACCTATGCTAAACAAATATTGCTACGAAGCACTCGACAAGTGCCTCAAGGATATTCTTCATTTTAGCAATGGGTTTAAACCTGATGCTCCATTTGGTGGAAAAGTTGTAGTTCTTGGAGGTGATTTCCGTCAGATATTGCCTATGATTCCTCGTGGTTCTCATGAGGATATTGTTCACGCGTGTATTAATTCATCGTATTTGTGGCACTCTTGCCAGGTGTTGAGATTGACCAAAAACATGAAGTTGCATGACTGCTCACAGGATATGCGCGATGTTGAGTTAAAGAAATTTGCTTACTGGATCCTTAATTTAGGTGACGGGTTATTTGGAGACAGCTCCGATGGTGAGTCGGTGATTAGGATACCAGAGAAGTTGTTATTTAATTTTGAGTCCACATCTCTTCACGATTTGGTGTTGTTCATTTATCCAGATATCTTACTTCATATTTCCAGCGTCGACTACTTTAAGGACAAGAGTATATTGGCACCAACACTTGATGTGGTGACCGAAGTTAACAATCATGTTATGTCTTTGCTTCCTGGCAACGAAAAGGTTTATTTGAGTTCTGATACACTGCTAAATCAAGACGATCACTTTGAATATGAATTGTACACAATGAGCACAGAGTATTTGAATGCATTGAATTATTCTGGTATTCCACAACACAAGTTAGACCTTAAGATTGGTGTGCATTTCATGCTTCTTCGCAATATTGACCAATCTAATGGATTGTGCAACGACACACAAATGCAAGTTAGGCGACTTGGTGATCATGTTATTGAGTACGTCATCTTAGCAGGACGAAACATTGGTCAGGTTGTTTTAATTCCAAGGATGAGCATGATCTCCAACAATGAAACCTTACCTATCAGGTTTAGCCGAAGGTAGTTTCCAATTATGCTTTGCTTTGCAATGACAATAAACAAGTCCCAAGGACAAACACTCCCAAAGCCAGTTTTCACACATGGTCAGCTTTATGTTGCACTTTCTCGAGTCAATAGTATATCTGGTCTCAAAATCTTGATTATTGATTCCAACGGAACCACATCAATCCATACTCTTAATGTTGTGTACAGAGAAGTTTGTGTCAACTTATTTTCTATCATTCAGCTATTATTGTAATATTCAAGGTGGCTGATGCAATATTCTCGTGCTTGGCACGGGTCTTAAAACTAGTTAAATTTTAAATACCAGTCTCCAATGCCATAGTCAACTCCACCTTGTCAAATGCCCCAAAACTTTATTTGAAAGATGCTAAATTCATATATAACAATTTGAAAAAGATTATTTTTTAATTTGTCTTTGTCTAATCTAATTGGAAGAGTAATTTTGATTTGTAAAAATAACTTTTTAAAATATATCTAATTATTTTTATTCTTTTAGAATATTTTTATTCATTCTATATAAAATTTTTTTTATTTTTATCTTTTTATTCTAACATATTTATGGAAAAAAAATTTAAAGACTTTTTTCCCAACTCAAATCTCTTCACACTTTTCTCTTTAAATTTTTTTTCTAAAATGCGAAATTCTCTTCTACTAAAGTTGCTGCGGTTGATTATTTATAAGACAACCAACATTAACAGCTTCTCTCTTACAAAACTATATTTCTCTCAAGAAACATACATAATGATAGTGGAAGAAGATCGTGCTACTTCAATTATGGCCGCAATAGCTTTCCATTTTTCTTTACGTTATCATTCCCTTCTTTTTGTGTCTCTTACCGTTGTTTCTTCTTTCTTTTCTCTTTTTTTCCTCTCTCTCTTTCTCTTATTTCTTTTCTCTCTTTTGATCTATCATTTCTCTATTATTTTCCTTTTACTTTCCTTCCTTTTCATTTTTCTTTTTTTACTTTTTTTATTTATGTTTCTATTTTTATTTTCTTTTCTTGTTTTCTATTTTTAGTTTTAGACTTAGATTTCAATAATTTTCTAGTAGTTTATTTTTCGTATTTTATGGTGTAATAATTTTTTTTGATGTTTTTATTTTAGCATTATAAATTTTCCATAATTAAAAAAGAAGATACTTAAAAAAAATTGTTGTTCATAAAAATTATTACAGATTTAAAAAGTACAAAAATTTATTCGAAGAAAAAAATATTATATTATAATGTAATATATCTGTAAAAATTCAGAAACAAAATACACTAAAAATTATTTTTATTTCTATTTATTAAAATTTTTGTAATTAAATATTATACTTTTTATTAGTTTATAATTTATAATAGAAGCAAGGACGAATACAGGAGGTGAGTGGAGGCCTTGACCCCAGTTTTATTTTAAAAAATTAATAGTAATAAGTTATTAAGTATCATTTAATTTTTTAAAAAATTTATTTAATATTTAGTCTAATATAAATAAAAGTCTAACCCAACCTAAATATTAATGATTTCTAATATCTAGAAAGTAAATAACAATATTAAAAAAATCTAAAAAAAATATTATTACTAATATTTTTAATTAAATAAAATTTTTCAAATTTAATAAAGTGGATTCTTTTTCTTCTTGTGATCGTCTTTCTCGATCCATTTGATATTAATTCTCTCTGTTTCAACTATTACAACTACTGAAAGATTTTTCATTTATGAATATTGTGAAGAATGACTCAGAAACAAAATAAAAGATAAATTTCTTACTAATTATTTTTTAATTATATTAAAAAAATTACTGAAAAATTTGATACAGATTCTATTATCAATAAATTTTATAATACGAAAAATCGACCACTTCATTAATAAAAACTAAAAGTACACACATATTTTTTACATTTTAAAATATATTTTCTATCAATATATTTTTATAATATATCTTACATTATATAATTTTTTACATAATTTTTTAATATTATATATAATAATATTTTTTGATTCGTCCTGAATAGAAGATATTTATTTTTTTACATATATATCTTATATTTCTTCTAATCGATCTATAAATGTTGGTTGACTTTCTATGAATGAAAATTGTTTTCTTCTATCGAAAATATTGGCGGCGACCACACTAGAAGAAGATTCATGTAATTGTCAATCCTATTAGTAAAAATTTTAAAGTAATTACTCGAAGTGAAAGAAAAAGGAAAAATAAATAAATAAATAAATAAAAACGAAAGCTCAATTCAAAAGAAAAGTTCTGAACTTATGGCCTGTCATATCGTATTTATCATGTAGGGGGAAACCAAGTTTCAGATTCCCGTCCAAAAGATGTGTATTTCTTTGCTATATATATATTGTGAAATAAAAGCTGTAATAAATTAATAATGTAATGTGTTAGTTAGGTGTCTTTATCAACTTATTTACAGTCAGGCTTAGGTTTCAACGGAAAAAAAAAAAAAGCAACAACCACACCATGGTGAAAATCTATGTAAATTAAAAATAACTTCACACTTATTTAAATAAAATTTTACCTTTAAAATATGTAATTAAAAAATACCATGAACTAATTTTGTTTGTAAATAAGACGAATTAGCTTAACCAAATTAATTATAATTTAACAAATCTTAGGTAATTAGTCCGACTAAACATTCAAATATTTTTTTCAATTAAGTCCAATCAAATTGATTCAAACTCAACAACAACTACTTTTATTATATCAGCGTGTATATACGCGCATTTTAATAGCGCAACACATATCCTTCTTCGACTTCGTCTTCGTCTTTGCGTTCTTCCTTCTTTGTCTTCGCATTTCTTATTCTTCTTTTTCGTGTTCTTCCTTCTTCTTCTTTTTCGCCTTCCTCCTCCTTCTTCTTTGCATTCCTTCTTCTTCTTTGCGTACTTTCTCTCAATCGTTATTTTTTTATTGCTACTGTTGTTTCTGCTTTTTTTCTTTTCTTCCTTTTAATTAAGGTTCATTTAGATCAAAAAATGAGTTTGATGTATTTTTGTTGATAATTGAGTCTTTTTTACTACTGTTTGTTCAAAATTGAACTAATTTCGGTTCATTTGTGAATTAATTGAGGTTCACTTGATATTGTTGATAAGTATTGACCAAATTTTTTATTCTTTAAGTAATTTCGTTCATTTCTTAGTTTAATTGAGGTTCATTTGGATCTAGAAATAAATTGTGTGTTTTTGTTAATAATTGAGTCTTTTTTACTGTTTGTTTAAAACTAAATTAATTTCGGTTCATTTGTTTATTAATTGAAACTCACCTGATGTTGCTGATAAGTATTGACTAATTTTTTTATTTTTTAAGAAATTTCGGTTTATTTCTTAATTTATTTGAAGTTCATTTGGATCAAAAAATGAATTCGATGTGTTTTTGTTGATGATTGAGTTTTTTTTTACTGCTTGTTCAAAACTTAATTAATTGAATGGAATGGAGTAGAATTTAATGCAATTGAATAAAGTGATAATAAATAATTTCATTTTTCTTTGCTAAAAAATTTGGTCAATACTTATTAGTAGTATCAAGTGAATCTCAATTAACACACAAATGAACCTAAATAAACTAAGAAATGAATCAAAACTATTTAATGATGGTATAAGAAAAAATTAGAACTAATAAAAATGTTTACAAACTGTTGGTGCTATTGGTGATGATGATAACAAAAAAGAAAAATAACAAAAAGAAAAAGAAGAAGAAGACGACGCAATCATCACCATCATCGTAGGAGGAGGAAGAGGAGAAAAAAAAAAAAAAAAAAGATTTGCCATTAATGTTGAAAGTAGGAAATTATTAAATTATTTACGTTTAAAAATCAGTTATGTAATGCATAAATATAAAAAAAAAAAAGTTATAATAATTTGATTAAATTTAATTAATAGAATCACTTAAATACAGAAGATTATTGATAAATAAACCAAGAGTAAGAGGGATTTAATTTTTTTGGTAATTTGAATGTGATGAATTTATTTATAATATGCTTGTCATAATAAAACACATTATAAAGCTGAATATTATATTTGTTAATTATTAATAATAAAAATTAGTAATAATTGTAATATACAATAAACAAAATTAGAAAAAGTCAACAGAATCATTAAATAATAAAAGTAAAATTACATAAATAGTCATCACTTATAAAGAAATAATAATTTGCAAGTTTGATCAATTTTTGGTTTAAATTCAATTTGTTTGTTTTTTATTCCTTGCGATATTCTTTAATGATGATAAATTAAATCCTCTATAAAATTTTTCTAATAATTAAAATAATATATTTTTCAATTTCCATTAAATTGTAGTTTACCACATATTTCTTATGAAATAGTATAATTTAAATTAGGGGTGTCTGCGGATCGGATCGGATCGGATATGACCAAAATTTCGATCCGATCCGCACTAAAATCATCGGATCGGATCGGATCTAATATCCGCAGTTTTTAAGGTTGGATCCGATCCGCACATTTGCGGATCGGATCGGATATCGGATATATCCGCAAAACACAAAAATATTTTTAAAAGCTTATTTTTATTAAAAAATATCAATAAAATTTATTTTTTCTATTCTTTTAAATATGTTTACTTTTAAAATAATATTAAATATACTTTTTTTGAATAATAAATTAAAATAATTTAACATATATGATAATTATTAGTTGAAATAAAATATAAAAAAAATATTTTACTTATTTATTTCTTTATTTTTGCGGATACGCGGCTATGCGGATCGGTTATGCGGATACCAACACAAAATCCGCAATCCGATCCGATTAGTGTGCGGATCTGATCCAATCTGATCCGAAAGCCTTGCGGATCGGATCCATATCCGCAATTTTCGGATCGGATTCGGATAAACACCGCGGATATGCGGATCAGATCCGATCCATGGACACCCCTAATTTAAATAGTACTTCTGAGGACCCAATGCGGCAATGCCCATTAATATATGATGTAAGTTTAGACTTCTTTCTACCATAGTTGTCAAAACCGGACCGGACCGGCCGGTTCGACCGAAAAATCGGTGAACCGAACTTCATATCGGTCCGGTCCAAGTTTAGGACCGTTCAAGGCAAAGAACCGGTACGAACCGATCAAATTCGGAATGAACCGGTGAAAACCGGACCAGACCGAACCGCGTAGGTGGCAGTTGAAGGGAAACTTATGACGCATCAGCGCACCGGCATTCCACCGTACTCCATATGCTCCATGTCTTGCCAAGTGTCATGGCTTATGAATTTTGAAAAATTTTCCAAAATGGCCACCACTTTCGAACCCTTGAGCTTAGAATGCAACGAGAATGATTCCACCACCCAGCTGCAATATCTTTTGAAAATTTATGGACAAATTATAATACATATAGAAATCTTTTATTTTATTTATATTCAATTTATTTTAATTATAAAATCACTTAATTTTAAATTAATTATATTTTATTTAACTATAAATTTTATTAAATATATTCAAATTAAAAAGATAAATAAAAAATTTTTATTATTCACAGTTTATTTTTTTCATGATTATATGATATCTATTAATATCATTTTTTAATAAATTATATTTCTTTTGTGACTTTTTTTAATAAATTATATAATAATAGATAAAGACTCACTGCCAGTGAGACACCAATTCCATGTTTATTCTTATTATGTTTAATTAAGATACTAATGTACTAGTACTAACTAATTTCATGTTTATCTTTGTATTAGTTGTATTTAGACTTTGAAACTTGGTTGTTTTTAAAATATTGGTGAAGAACTAAAGATATGTATTTTGAATTTATTAAGTTTATGATTATTTTTAGTATTTTATATTTTTTATTTACGTGAAATCGGTTTTACCGGTTCAACCAGCAATTTATCGGTTGAACCAATAAATCAGTGAACCAGTAATCTAACCGGTTCGATCACCGGTTCGATTCTTACAACTATGCTTTCTACTGCTATATATTAAGACTCTTTTGATAAATAATCTAATTTATTTTATAATAATTTTTTTATCTCAAGTATCTTATAATAAAATTTATTAAAAATATAGTTATTAAAAATTTAAATAAAATTAGCGGAAGAACCAATCCATCTAACAAAGATACATAATTTTCAAAAATTTTTTATTAAAAATTTAATTAAAATTAGCGGAAGAACCAATCCGTCTAACAAAGATACATCATTTTCAAAAAAAATTTCATAATAAAAAATTATTAAAAATTAAAATGTCTGATCTAAAATTTATTAAAAAATAATTTGAGTATTTGCTTATATTTTAATCACAAAAATTGTAATTCATAATTAAATTAAATTGGTTTAATAATTAATTTATTAGTTTATTTAAATAAGTATTAGAAATTTAAATCTCATTTTATGTATATGGTAATAATTTATTAACTAACTATAAAATTTTAAATAAAATTTTAATTTATAATAAATTAATTTTTAATCTGTCAAATTAAAAATATGATAAGAAACCAAAAGCTGTAATTCACCATGAAAATTAAATAATGGTGGCGACATTAATGCGTGTATGGAGTGTTATATATACCTACTAGTTCTCGATTCAAATTTTCAATACCCATGTCATCAAAGGCATGAGTCTATGATGCTAACGAACTATGAAGATCCAAATAGATAGGCAAATTAAGGCAATAAAATTGAAGGTAGGGAAAAAGAGAACTCACCTAACAATTTTATTTATTTACTTTTTTTTTTTTTTTTGGTGATGGACTAAAATCGTTGTCATATATTAAAGTTATCGGTTCAATTCTAAAGAGACTAAAATTAAATGTTTTTCAATTTTAGCCAATTAAGGTCAATTATTGATTTCGTTGCCTAATTTTCCGTATCCGATTCTATATACAACGTTATTTAGACATAAAGCGACGGTTGCCTAAATTTAGAAAATATTATTTTCTAAAAAAATGTTGACTAAAAAATTATAATGTTTAAAGATAGAAAAGTGGATGCGTGCCTAAGATCTATGAGGCAATATTTTAACTCCTTTCTAAAATATCGTTTCCTGACACTAAAATTGTTTAAGTGATTAATTTATTTATTTTTTAAAATTTATTTATAATTAATTTGTTGATTTAGTGCATTCAACGTGTTCCTCGCCCCCTCATTCAGTCATTCTGTCGCTTTCAAAGTTTATCTTAACGTACATTATCCTAAAAATAATACTTGGTTATTATTGCAAGAACGCATATGCGATATAATTTGATGCATGGAACTTGGCAGGAAAATAATGAAGAGGGGTGTGTCTATAATTTTATATCTTTTTAAGGTTTAATTATTCTATTATTTTTTATAATTATTATATTTATAGTTAAATTTTTGTATTTTTTTAATTAAATTTTAATTTTTATTATTTTTAATTTTATAGTTAATTTTTTTGTGTTAAAAATATTAAAAATAAAAAAATTCTAAAATATATATAATAAAAAATTTAATTAAATTTTAAATTATGTGTATTTATAATTTTTGAAAAAATATTTTACTAATTCTAATATTTTTTATAATAACAAAAATCTAATTATAAAATTAAAAACAGTGTAAAAATTTAATTAAAAAATATAAAATTTAATTATAAATTTAATAAAATTATAGGATCAATAAATTAGTTAAATTTTTTTTGTTTAAATTTCAATATAAAAATGGTAAGAAGAGATTTTATTGTAGGGCATACCACAATCCTACTTTCATACATATTTTATGACTTTCTAAATTTAAACATAAAATAATTCAAACATCCAATATTTGAGACACCATTATTTGTAAATCAATAATTATTACATAGAGTCACCAAAAAAAATAATTATTACATAGGCAACCAATCTTTATTTATGATATTAATAGGAAAAAGAATTAATATTGAATTTGATCGCTGAATTTGTATGCAAATTTTAATTTAGTTTATAAAATTTTAATTGTTTTTTTTAGTTTTCAAATTTTACAAATGTGATTTATATTAGTTTTTAAGATAATTTTTGATAAAAAATGTGAATAAAATATTGATATAAACAGCTAAATGTCATGTTAAAATTTATAAAATGATTTCATTTTGATTTTAGTATTTAGATAGTTCAAAAATAATTAACATAACTCACATTTAAAAAATTTGAATATTAAATAAAGATTACTGAAATTTTAAAAATTAAATTAAAATTTGTGTAGAAATTGAGAATTATCTCAATAAATAAATAAATAAAATCCAGAAAAGCACACGAAAGAGGGAATGCATGATATGAGAGTGACTATTTATAATAAGAGTGAGAGGTGGGTATAAATCTCTAATTGAATGAAAAGCATATTTGTAAGAATTAAATCGGTAATTAAATCGATTAAATTATTGATTTATTAATTTATTAGTTTAATTGATAAATTATTGATTGAATCAGTAAAATTGGTTTTATGTAAATAAAAAATAAAAAATAATTAAAAATTAAAAAAATTAAAATACATATTTTGATTAATATTTTAAAAATAATTAAGTCACAAATTTTAAAGACAATTAATACAAAAATAAATATAAAATTAATTAGTACTATTATAATAATATTTTAATTTAATACAATAAAAATAACAATTTATAATATTAATAAATTTTAACATTAGTATCAAAACAGATAATTTTAATTACAATACTAACATTAAAATAGATGAAATAAATTAATAAATTTTTAATAAAATTTATATTTTTATTAATAATAATATATAATTAAAAATATAATTAATTCAAAATATAAAAAATATAAAATTAAGATTAAAATTAAATATTTATAAAATTATTTAATTAAAAAATATACCATATAATTAATTTTTGTCATATATAACATTGAGAAGTGGTGGCAGAATGGCGCGCTGGAGGTTCTTTGAATCCTGGCTCTATTATTTTGGAAATTTCCAAAATAACACATGCTAAATCACAGTTCCTACAAGTGTCCTATGTAAACCAATAAAAACACATTTTTAAGATTTAACAGAAAAAACACACACACATATTAAAATTTTTTCATCAAGTGCAGGGAATTATGTATTTATTTAAATAAAAAACCCCTTGATATAAGTTGACCCACTCAGAAGGATTTATTCATTCTCCCCTATATTTTAGTCTTGTGGCTGCTTAAGCTCTTGGCTTACCTACTCATTCTTTTCTCAAATAAACTATGTGATTAGTATATGAGCATTATTGACCTGATTTTCAAAATTTAATCTCAACATTGGCTTAAATATCCCATGTGATGGAGAGCTGGATTTCATCGGTTTTCAATGGCAACTAACTTTATACTTATTGGGGTATGATTGGAACTACCACATTGACTTTCAGTTACATACATTACCCCTTATTTTTTTATTTGAGGAGTGCTAAGAGTAATTTTGTGATTTGTAACTATTAAGTAGTCATTAATGATATTTTTAATGGTGTGAGATTTTATCCAATGATTTAAAATTACTCACTTTTCTTTTGTTGATTACAGACAAGAATTTAAAAAAATTGCTGACCCCTAAATTTTTCTTTTTTTATTTTTTGAATAAAATAGTTCTGATTTTGCAAGTAATTTATTTCGTTTCAATTTTAATGATTAAAATGAGTTACTTAGTGTAAAATGAGAAATAATTTAGTACAACTATAACGATGACATAAAAGATGACACATGTACAATTAATATTGCAATACAGAACATAAATTAACAAGTGAGCAAATAATATTGTGACATATACACAATTATCTACGTTAATATGTCACATTTTACGGGTACGTCTAAAACGAGCTCAACCATTATGTGTTTATTGAATGAGCTACACTTATATAGGCCATTAGATTTTATTAGATGAAAATCAAAGGCTAATATAAAACAAGAGCATTGATGGACTCTAATAAATATAGAATATCCTAGTACATAAATAAATACTTTAAATGGCAATACTTTAATACACAATACTTTAAACAGCAACAAAATTTTTTATTTTTAAATAATTAAATATAAAATATATGAGTATTTTTTATTTATTAAAATTAATTATTGCAAAAAAATTTTATAATATTAAAAAATTATATTAAAATAATATTTTAAACTATAACTAACATAAAAATATAAAATAATTAAAATTTTATTTTATATTACTTGACAAATAATTAGATTATTATATTTAAAATTTATTAACTAACTAAGTTTATTAAATATATTATTATATAATATAATTTTTTATAAAAATATTTTAAAAATATAATTTATTTAAAATATTATATATAATACATAAAAATATTAACTTTTTTATTTGTTTCAATTTTTTTAGAAAAACATAATAAATAATATAATTTTAAATACATACCTAAATAAAGAAGTTAATATTTTCATGTATTTTATATAACTTTTTAAATAAATTTTACTTTTACAAATATTTTGATAAAAAATTATATGATATAATAATATATTTAATAAAGTAATTAGTTAATAAATTTTAAATATAAAAATCTAATTATTTGTCAAGTAATATAAAATAAATTTTAATTATTTTATATTTTATATTATAGTTTAAAATATCATTTTAATATTATAAAAAAATTTGCATAATAATTAATTTTAATGAATAAAAAAATTTATATTTTTTGTATTTATTTAATTTATATTTTTTTAGAACAAAAAGTTTCTACCTTTATATAGTAAAATATGTGATAATCTTCTTAATATATATTAGGGGTGGCAAAACGGGTCGAGTCCGTCGGGCCGACCCGCCGAACTGCTAAAAAAAGTGGGTCGGACTAGGATTTGAAACCGGTCAAATTAAAAGAATTTGCCAAACTCACAAAATTTTTATGCAAAATTATTTTATAATATTAAAAGATTATATTAAAATGATATTTTAAATAGTTATACTGTAATAGATTTAATATGTTTTCTGATTTTAATGTTATTATATGATTATAATTATTTAATATATAAAAAAATTACTAAATAGTATATATATAGGGGTGGCAAACGGGCCTAAACCCGCCGGGTCGGCCCGCGTAACCCGCCAAAAAAAGTGGGTTGGGTTGAAAAATTGGGACCGCCAAATAGCAAAAGGCCGCCTAACCCGCACCACTTAAACCACGGGCTTTGGCGGAGCGGGGCGGGTTTTCCCGCCGGGCTTAGTATTTTTTTAGCAATGGGTATTTTTACAATTTTTTTTGCCAAAACCCAACTTCCCCCAACCTAACTTACAAGAGAATAAATATGAAAATTGAGTGTTTTGGATTATATTTATTTTGTTTTAGAAACAATTTATAATCATATTTTGGATTATGTTTATTTTGCTTTGGGAACAATATTTATAATTATGTTTTGGATGAAAACTTGGTTTATATTTATATTTATTAGATATTTATAATTACAAAGACTTTAATGTTTGTGAATATAAAAATTATAATTTGTTTATACTTTTAGAAATTATAATAGTTAAAAGTAAAAAATAGGAGAGATTTTTTATGCCTTTATATATATTATTTAATATTTAAAAGTAAAAAAAAAAGAGGATATTTGGCGGGCTATGCCCTCCGGCCTGCCAGCCCGCCGTTAGGCGAGGAGGGCTAGAATTTTGGGACCGCCTCACTAGGTGGGGCAGGGCGGGCTTCTGGCGGGGCAGGCTTCCCCGCTTGCCACCCCTCTAAATATATATTAGGGGTGGCAATGCGGGCCGGCTCGCCCCAATCCGCCCCGCCTCACCTAGGCCCGCACCTTAAGCGGGACGGGCCGGCCCGCCCCGCCAACTAAAGTGGGTACAAAATGCTAGTCGTTTGCTTTTTTTTTTTTGAAAAATAAAATTAATTAAAATTAACTAAAAAAAATAATTAAACAATTAATTACAAATAAAAAATAGTCAAATTATAATATAACTTTTTATTATTTTTTTAAATTTTTAACTTCAATAAAATTATTTAAAATAATATTTGTCAATAGAACCATCTTTATTTTAAAAAATAAGTCATATAATTTGAACATATATACGAAATTGTAAAATAAAATAAATAAAATCACATAATTGGAACATATATACATAATTTAACGATTTTTTTTAATTTGACAGATTTCAAATTCTAATCCAACCCACATTTTTTAGCGAGTTCGACGGGTCGGCCTGACGAATTCAACCCGTTTTACCACATTATCACATATTTTATTATATAAAGATAAAAAATTTTTGTTTTAAAAAATATAAAATATAAATACAAAAATATAAGTTTTTTTATTCATTAAAATTAATTATTATATACAATTTTTTTATAATATTAAAAAGATATTTTAAACTACAACAAAAAAATATAAAATAAATAACGTTTATTTTATATTACTTGACAAATAATTAGTTTATTATATTTAAAATTTATTAACTAATTACTTTGTTAAATATATTATTATATAATATAATTTTTTATCAAAATATTTGTAAAAGTAAAATTTATTTAAAACGTTATATATAATACATGAAAATATTAATCTTTTTATTTAGGTATGTATTTAAAATTATATTATTTATTCTATTTTTCTAAAAAAAATAATAAAAAATAATATTTTCATGTAATATATATAATATTTTAAATAAATTATTTTTTAAAAATATTTTTATAAAAAATTATATTATATAATAATATCTTTAATAAAAATAATTAATTAATAAATTTTGAATATAATAATTTAATTATTTATTAAGTAATATAAAATAAATTTTAATAATTTTATATTTTTATGTTACTGTTTAAAATATTATTTTAATATAATTTTTTAATATTTTAAAAAAGTTTTGCATAATAATTAATTTTATTAAATAAAAAATATTCATATATTTTGTATTTATATATTTTATATTTAATTATTAAAGAATAAAAGATTTTGTTGCCGTTTAAAGTATTGTGTATTAAAGTATTGCCATTTAAAGCATTTATTTATATACTAGGATATTCTATATTTATTAGAGTCCATCAATGCTCTTGTTTTATATTAGCCTTTGATTTTCATCTAATAAAATCTAATGGCCTATATAAGTGTGGCTCATTCAATAAGCACATAATGACTAAATCATGATGTGACACGTGTTACTAACGATTAATGTTATCATATCATTATATATGACTAAATCATGATGTGACACGTGTTACTAACGATTAATGTTATCAAGTCACATCAATACGTCATAAATAGAAAATAGATTAAAAACTAGTGACATATACACAATTATTTACGTTAATATGTCACATTTTACTTATTAACCCGTCATCATATCATTATATATGACTAAATCATGATGTGACACGTGTTACTAACGATTAATGTTATCAAGCCACATCAATACGTCATAAATAGAAAATAGATTAAAAACTAGTGTGGGTCATATTTGCTAATCTCAAAGATGTTTTTAGTGTAATTTAAATCTCTGGAAGAACTTTAAAACTTCAATTGAGGTAAATATAACATTATAAACTTAGAACAGACAAATGTAGTTACAAAATACCTCAACAAAAATTTCTGACATTTGTTCAAAAAAAAATGATAGAAGCTTTTCTTCCTTCCATGAATCCCACTATGATTTTTGTTACTTAAAAAAACGAACAACTAGTACTAATTTACTAATTTAGTTTTGGATTTTTTTTCAAACCAACTTTAGACATGTCAAATATTTTTCTGTAAGAAGTATAAAATTTCAAACAAACTAATTATGAGTTTGATTTAATTTTTTTTCATTGTTGACAGTATAAAATCATATAAAAGTTTTATTTTAATGATTATTTAAACAATAATACTCTGTAAATAATTTTACTTAACAACTAACTATACAAAATTAAGAGAGGCATATATCATAATATGAGTGTTATGCTTGAGAGTTGAAAAATAGAGAGAACTTGAAACAGAGAAGAGAAAGAGTAAACTTCAGCTGTGATTGTATTGAATTGAAAAATTATCTATTACATTGAGTAAGTGCTGCTTATATATATATAACATATAACAGGCACAGTACCTATTAAACAAAAGCTAACTAACTTTTGATAACAGACCTATATAAAAGATAGCAGTATCCAATTACTAAAATTAGAAGGTAGATGATTTTGTCATAATATCAGCTACTTGCTCATTGGAAGGAACATGAATTACTAAAATTAGATGATGAATGACTCTTATAAAAAACAGATCAAATTCAAAGTGTTTGGTTCTTTGATGGAGGATTGGATTATAAGCTAGCAATACAGCTGATATATTGTCACAAAAACCTGTTGGTGAGGTACTGGAAAATTGTTTCATTTCAAGCAGCAAGTTTCTGAACCCAGCTGAGTTCTGAAAAGGTTGGTGCTAGAGCTCAAAATTCTACTTCTGTCGAGCTTCGACTCACTATGCTCAAGATTCTCTTTGCTGCACATCAATGATCCTGCTTGGTTTGGCCATAAATTGACTTATTTTGTTCACAGAATAAGCAATGTCTGGTCTGGTAATGGTGGCATATTGTAAACCACTTACAATGCTTCTAAACAAAGTAGGATCCTCAAATAAATCCTCTGTTGCAACAGTAATACTAGAAGTTGAAACCATAGGAGTATGTATGTGACAGAGTGAGAAGTAAATCTAGTGAATAAACTTGGGTCTGATTTAGTGCTTTGAAATCCTATAGTTTTAAGAGCAGCAGTAATAGTTAAAGTTATGAGTTACAAAATGAACATCCTCTGTACTATCTAAAATAACCATTCGAGTACCAAGGATAATAAACATCTTCCCAAAAGCTTAAACTGATTTTCGGGTTTACTAAAAATCGAACTATTGTCCTTTCGGATCTAGAGCTCTAATACCAAGTCATAATACCACTCATCCCAAAAACTTCAACCGATGGGAAAAGGTAACACTAATGGTTATATCTCTAATACTCCTTAAATCTCCGTTGTACACATTGTACAAATATTCTATTGGCTCCTCATACTTTCCCTTATTTAATTTACAAACCAAGTAAGGGTTAGAGTGTTCAAAGCCTTGAGGTTGGGACATATAGACAGTATTGTGGAGTTGGCCATTGAGAAAAGCATTATGAAAATCATATTGCTTGATTCTCCATCCTTTAGATAAGGCTATGGTAAAAATGATTCTGATTGTCACTGGTTTAATCACAGGTGAAAAGACTTAATCAAAGTCTAATCCTGCAGATTGAATGAAGCCACGAGCAGCTAATCTTGCTTTGAGTCTAATGACTTAACCCTTTTGAGTTTTTCTTTACCGCAAATATCCATTTGCATGTTACAACTTTTTCATTTTCTTGTAGTTCAACCAAGGACCAAGTATTATGTTGAAGAAGGGCTTTATACTCAGTGAGCATTGCTTCCATATAAACTAGTGATAAAAGAGCATATTTGATGGATTTTGGCAAACAATCAAAAGAGCTTTGAGATAAGAATCTGACCTGATGAACTTTTGGTTCAACATTACTTGTTTTTGATCTTGTGAGCACTGGATGAGTATTAGAGGAATTTGATTTGCTAGAAGAAATAAAATTTGTTGGATTCATAGAAGGAGGAAGAGTAAACATAACTGGTAACTGTTCAGCAGTAGCAACAACATTTTGATATGAAGTTTGTAATGAGGTAACTGTTCATCAAAGGTTACATACATCTCTTGACTCTATTATACAATACAATGTGTACAATGGAGATATAGGGATGTTCGATTCAGTAGGATATCAGATGTTTATTATCTCTGGTACTCAGGAGGTTATTCTGGATAGTACGAGTGTATTGTGTTTGAGAAATTAGTAGTATTTTACCTTAAATGTTCATTTTTTAACTCATATTAAACCAAATAAATAGCACATTATACACATTGTACAAATATTCCATGGTGTTTGTTACGGTACGATCATAAATTTATACGTACCGATACGATAAAATTGTGGACAAATTAAAACACTACATGTGGATTATGTTTTCCACGTCAATAATTAATTTTTTTGGTTTTAAATATAGATCATATAAATGCTTTTACTAAATCATCCTTATTCTTTAATAAAAATAAAAAATATTTTTTATTTAATTTTATAAAAAGACTTCAATATCTTTTTTTATATTAGACAAAAACTATCCAAATTCCTTTAATTTAATCAAAATTCAATTAGCTTTAGTTTTATAATTTTAAATCTGAATCAAATTAAAAATTAAAACTAAAATACATTTCATTATTCATATACACTAAAAGATTATTTTATTTCTCATGAACCCTAATCTAATCTTTCTTATCCTTCTCATACCAAAACGAAGAACATATCTTAAAAATTGTTCATCATCATTGTATACCATCCTTCTAATAAAAAACAATCTCACCCCTAAACTCCTACCCGAACAGCAGCAGGCTATCTTCATCCTCTCCCTTCCTCGGAGCCGCGCTCCCTCTCCGTCGGTCTTCACGCATAGCAGAGCCGCTTGTGGACAGGTAATAACCGGAGAACATTTGATCACCTTAAAAGTTCTTTCGAAACTTGTGAGCATGTAATAGACTATTAGTCTTTCCCACACTTCTGCAGAAAAGAAGGTTCCGGATCCTCGAAACACCGCGTAGATTGAACCAGAAAACTGTGAATTCCCTTGGTGATCTTGTACCCTTCACCAACAAGGTAATTTATTTTTTATGATTGAATTATGTTAGTGATCAAACATCATCATATGATTATTCATATTATAATCTTTTCAATTATATTATTATGCAGTTGTACACTGGAGACCTTCAAAAGCGCATAGGCATAACAGCAGGTATCTGCATTTTGATCCAAAATAATGCAGAGAAAGGTGGTGATCGTTATGAAGCAATATACAGTTTCTACTTTGGTGACTATGGACACATTGCTGTTCAGGGTCCATACTTGACCTATGAAGACACATACCTTGCTGTCACAGGTGGTTCTGGAATCTTTGAAGGTGTTTCAGGCCAAGTCAAGCTTCATCAAATTGTGTACCCTTTTAAGATCTTTGTACACTTCAATTTCTATCTTAAGGGTATTAAGGATTTGCCAAAGGAGCTTATTGTTGAAACTATTGAGCCTAACCCTTCTGTTCAGGCCTCTGATGCTGCTAAGAATCTTGAGCCACATGCTACAGTTTCTCGTTTTACTGACTGATAAACTTTAGGCTCTTATTCTTATTTTTTTTTATGTTGTGGCTGGCGATAGTTATGAATAATAAGTGGGGCGGCTATGATGTAGTTGGTGGATGGTTGTTATGTATGAAAAGCTTGATCATTTGGAACTCTTTTTAATAAGAAATTTATCAGAATTGCTTTTGTTTTTAGTTAATATTTTGTTGAGGAAATTTTATATCGAAAGTTCTTCCATTTGATGTTGATAATTGTTATGTGACACTGTTGAGTTTATCTTTTGTTTATTTTGCAATTTGCATTATTATCATCATGCACCATAAGCTGCATTGTGCTCAACTGCTCATATGCTAGAGTAACATGTTTAAGATAAAATTCATTCACTAAAAAATGTATTCTTTTATCTGAAATTTTACCCTATTGTTGAGTAAAGCAAGAGTATTTTCTCTCCATCAAAAAAAAAGCACCCTTCTTCCGAGATATATAGATGTAAAATATGTCAACTAACATGAATAGTAGAATATTTTAAAATTTGGTAAAAAAATTTTAGGCAGAGTAGCACATGATTCCAATACACAGGATTGGTACAATCTGTAATGTTTTCTTTTATAGGGTAGATCAAACAAAATGGTTGTACCAATGAAACACTGCATCTGATCTGAGACCATTCACAACAGTAAAAAACCAACACTTGATGAATCATTAATTAATAATAGTCTGTTCTATAATAAATGACAGTGAATCAATGACACTAGTGAAGACTGAGGAGTAGTAACACCAACAACAATAGTAGGCTGCTTTATGGTAAGCTTTTTTGTTCCGCTGTGTTCTGATCTGACGTATAACTCTTGAGCTTATTGTTGCCATTAATTCTCAATTCTCATCACAACATGCTCCAATCTATAAGGGAAAGATATATAATACTTTGTCATAAGTGCATGATCTACTTTATTTTGTCACCAACCCAACAATAGAATTGAAAAAAATGCAGAATTAAATGGTAGGTATGTTTTAAAAGATAAATAATCATAACTTGACTCATTATGTCTTCAAATAATTCTCAATGTTGATATAATTATTACCAGGCAGATAGGGGTGTGTTTTTTTTGGTTAAGTGGATTGGACAACCCCAATCCTAATCCCAATCCAAATTCTTCCAGAATTTTTCAATGATCATGGTCTATTTACTCAAACATGTTGAAGATATTGGTTAAAAGAAATTTTAAGAAAAAGCTTGATTTCTCATAGATGTCCCTCCCTGACCCCGAGGTTGTAACTTTACATTTAATTAGTAGCAAATTTCAAAGGTGGCAACACTAAGCAGGAGTGTTTGAATTGCAGTTTGATGAAAAAAGAACAATACAGGAATAGAAGACACGAAGCTAAAAGAGATGTTGCCATAATGTTGTACATCAAACAGACAATCCAAGTGCAGTTCTGATCAAGTGTACATTATGGAAAACAAAACAAGAAGGAAAACTGGTTGCCCGCACGCGAGTAGGCGACAGCGAAAGTTTCAGTCTGACAATTGAGAGAGACATTCTTTGAGAGAGATGTAAGAAAACCCAGAAAAGATGAAGAACACTAGAACCGTTCTTTTGAATATTTTTTGTTCTTTAGATGTGTTCTTTTTTTTTGTATGAATGAACATATGAAATTAGGGTTTATGGAAGAGTATAAACATGATTGATTGTACATGAATAATCAATTAGATGTTGTTTTAAATTTAAAGTCAGTTAAATTTAAAATTTTGATTAATTTGAATGAATAATTTTTGTCTAATATAAAAAGGATATTTAGGTCTTTTTATAAAATTAAATAAAAATATATTTTTATTTTTACTAAATTATAAGGATATTTTAGTAAAAGTATTGATATGATATATATTTTCTTTAAAAAAATAACTGCTTACAGAGATAATGTAATCCACGTGGCATTTTATTATTTATCCACATTTTTATTGTATCGGTACGTTTTTATTATATTCCATTGGTTCTCCCAACCGGATTCTTATTTTTCCTTCTTTAGTTTAACATTTATAACATTTTTGTTGCAAACAATATCCAATAAAAATGCGTGGCCGAGATCTGAGTTCAAGCTTGTGTTTAGTATAGCCTTTTAAGAAGACTAGAGTAAATAGTGTTAGAATATGAATAGGGAAGCTTATGAGATTTTGCCATAAGTGATATTACATTTGATCATGAGTGATATTACATTTGATGAATCATGAAGAGATATATTGAAACGAGAAAATCTTACAAACTAATGGTGGTTGGAGTTGTAACGGAAAGAAGAGAGTTGATAGAGAAGATATTAGATATATGTCAACCAAAGTAGAAGGAAACTCATTGTGAAACCTTCGATTCATGTCTTCGTTACAGTGATTTAATTTCACATTACCACCGTCCACCATAGAAAAAGTATAAATACTAAAGTTTTAAATACCGAATCGATTATCGAACACTACTTCAACAACCAAAATTCAATTGAAATTGAATCAAATATAATAAAATAATATATTTATGCATAAATATATAATTTAAAAAAATATTTATTATTTTAATTAGTTAATAACTAAAAGATTATACCGGTTTAATTAATCAATCAATTTTTTAACCATTTTTATTAGTTTTTGGCCATTTCATTATCAAACGTTTTTTATTTTAAATTTAAATTAAATTAGTCTAATAACTGATTCTCAATTAATATGATGGAATTGACCTTTTTAGTCCGATTATCAAAATTATGATAAATACACCTTACATTTATTTCACTAAACTATGATTTTTTTTTGTGTGACTAAACTATGATTAATTTAAGAGGTATAACAATATATACAAACTTTTTGTGTTGTTTCCCATTTATTAGGAAAAGCATGTGCTTTTGAGGGACCTTTTATTAATAGATTATTTTTCGAGATCGAATAGATGGAATTGAGTAGTTGGAATTAATGGTTGGCTTTAGTTGAATTTTAGCCTATGATCAACAAGTTTTGCTCCTGCAATAATCTCCAATTATATGCTTCTTTAATATAGTGGTTCTCTACCAACTTCCATTTTGTCTACTTTTAAACGTATTAGGATGCATTTGATTTGTATTTTTACTTTTTTTTTTTTAGTGTTTTTTATTTTTTGAATTTTATAAAAAACAAAAATAAAAATAAAAATAAAAAATAAAATTTTATTTTTTTATTTTTTTTTACAAAATCTAAAAAATATTAAAAATAAAACAAAAAATAATAACACAAACTAAATGCACTTTTAGAATTTAGTCTACAGAAATTAACTCTTTTAACCAATTTTGTCACACAGCTCCTCCAAAGTTTGAACTCTTGATATTTGAAACAACTCAAATGGTATTCTAAAACTTCTCTTCTATTTGGCTCCGCCTAAGGATGATGACAATATTCAAATTTCAAATATTTGATTCCGTTGACTTAGAAGAACAATATCTTCTACGATTTTAGGTGATAAAAATATTGATTTTATTCAACTTTTTTTCTTTTATAAAAGAGAAAGCTTTTTATCAATAAGTTATAGTTCAAATGACATAGTCTTTTCATACTCAACTAAGAGGTCGATAAATTCTTAAATAAAACTCAAATCGTCACAAATTAGTTTTTAACCTGTCGAATTAGGAAATACTATGGACCCAAAAAAAATATTCTGATCAAATTCAAATAAAAAAATTAAGAATCATTCAATTTTTAAGGTTTAATTATTCTGTTGGTCTCTATAGTTTCGTGAAATTTTCAATTAGGTCTCTATACTTTTTTTCCTTTTAATTTGGTCGTTGTACCAAATTTTTTTTTCAATTAGGTTCATCTTGACAGTAATTGGTTTAATTGTATAGGGACTCAAGTAAAAAAAAATTGGTGCAAGAACCTAAATAAAAAAAATAAAAACTTAATTAAAAATTTGGCAAAACTATAATGACCAACAAAATAATTAAACCAATTTTTAAAATCCAAAAACAGAAACAACCCCTCCCCCTCCAAATAAGACATATGAGTTTATGCAGAGAAATGGCTGGTAGCTCACCAAGTTGAATTTTCATAACATTACATTAATATAAATTTTTTAAAATTATATCGATCTCATCCTAACATTATAGATTATAATAAAAAAATTTTATAGAATCAATTTTTTTTATAAAAAGGTCGTAGGAGACAAAAGTCCTCGTCAACTAAAAAGACTAAAATTTCTGTAAATAAAAATAAATAAATAATAAGTTTTTTAGTTATTATGTTTATGTGAACGAGTTTAATTTTTTTACTAATAATTAATTTTAACATTCATTATCTAAAACTTGAAAAAATTTAATGTGTATACGTTTATATTTGATTAGGTGTTAAGTCTGTTGCATAAATAAAAATAATTAATTTCCATGCTTATTATTAAAAATAATATTTTCTCTCTCTCTCTCTCTCTCTCTCTCTCTCTCTCTCTATATATATATATATATATATATATATATATATATATATATATATTGATGAGTTTGGAAAATTCTAATTTAAATTGATGATGATCAAACATTATTAACATAATTAATTACAAAATTAATTAACTTGATCTTTAATTTATATTTACTAATTAATAATTTTGTGTTATGCAGATTTTATTATTGGGCCGAATTGAAAAGAAAATAATTGCAAGCCTAATGTGAATTCAAATATTCAGCCTTATTCAAAAATATTTAAGTGTTATGGCTAAAGCAATATCTTGTTATTGGGCCAGATCCAATCATTACTATTAGCCCAAAATTAATTTTTGTTAGAAACTAGCTTGCTTGGTCTGAAAACAAAATAGAGAGAAAGCAAGGAATGCTTCCAATGGATCCCATTTCCATCATGTGGTGGATTTCAAATTTATTAAACTTGCTTTAATTGTATTGGAACCATGAGAGAGAAACAACAATTGATTTGATTGCTATCATTAGTGCTGCACGCTACCTAAATCCAAAAGGGAAGTAAATTAATTCATTTTAATTCAATTGTTCAAATCCATTGAATGCTCTTCATTTTACTCTCTCTTCTCTCTCTTTTCTCATCTAGCTTCGGTCACTTCACAGTAACTATGGAAGAAATTTTGAGCTACCATCTGAGAGAAGAAAAAGCTAGTAACAAGACCATTGTATTGATGGCAAGAAAAAAGAAAACAAAAAGTATGTTGTGGTTGAGATCTTCACCAAAAAGGGTAAGATGTGGTGAAGTAATCCCAACCTCTCCATACCAAAAATGGAAGAAGATCCATTCGGTAAGAGGAAGAAGATCTCAGAGGCAAGGCTCGTCTCTGCTTTGTGTTCACTCATCATAGAAGGTAGCTAAGGAGGCTACGTGAAAGAGAAAGCAAAAATGGAGCAGGAGGAGCTATCATGCATCAAAAATGCATCAAGGGCTAGGAATCCTTCTTGGAGTGTAAGTCAAGATGGATGGCTCGGATTGATGAAGTTTGGTGTAAAGGAAAGACATAGAGGTAATTACATGTTGGGTTTTACATTCGGTTATCTCTCCTCTCTCTCTCTCTCTCTCTCTGGCCGAATCGGTTTTACATGAAGAAGAAGAAGTTTAGCTTGGTTCAATAGTTTCAACCGTGGAGGCTTTCCCTTCTATAAATAAGGGAGAACAGCCAGTACTTGAAGCAAGAAAAAGAGTGAAAGCACAGTGTTCACATAACTACCTAAGCTAACAGAAGTCCTTCTCCTTCAATGTTTTCTATTTTTTAATTTTCTTTTTAATTTTGTCTGTCTTGAGTCTCATGGAAAAAGGCAAATAATGAGGTTTGTAAGAAAAATCCATAGAGCAGAAAAAGGCAGAGTGCACAAAATTAAAAAAAAGCCATAGATGTCCTTAGAGGTCCTTTGTACATATGTGTTGTGTTTCATGATTCTGTAGGAATTCCCTTGTAATAAGTTGGGTTAGCACTTAGTAGTTGAAAGCTTGGTGGGTTACCAAGTCAAGTTCAGTTTTGGGAATAAATTCTGGACTTGTCCCAGATAGGAAGGGCAGTTCCTAGGGAGAATTGGTGTTTGTAATCAAAGATGATTATAGTGAAATTTCATCATTGTTGTGATGGAGACTGAATGTAGGCTGCATTACACTTAGCAGCTGAACCAGGATATATCTTGGTGTAATTTTCTCTCTCTTCTACTCCATTTCTGATTCTGCTGCATAGGAGACAAAACTGAAAAATATCTCCTGACTGGTCACGAGAGAAAACTGAAAAATATCTCCTGACTGGTCACGAGACAAAACGAAAAAGTCTCTTGGTTAGGCACGAGACAAAAATAAGAAATATCTCCTCAAGTGTTTTGAAGGATAACAAGAGTTACTAAGCGAAAAAAGGGGGTTAAGATTCAATCTCCTTTCTCTTAGCCACTGATATATATATATATATATATATATATATATATATATATATATATATATATATATATATATATATATATATATATTATATAATTAGATATTAATATAAAAAAAATTTTATTGATAATTATAAAATTAATTTAAAATTAATTTTTTTAAAAATAATTAAATCTTGATTTGAATTATTAGTCATAACATTGTTATTCTCTCCAAATTATATGTAATAAGTATTTAAAAGAAGAGAAGTGAAAATATAGATTAAAAAGATAAGTGGTAAAAATTTTGAAACTAAATAAAAAAACTAATATATATATATATATATATTAATAATTATATTTTTCATGTGAATAATATTACAGAATTATTTTTTAATTGTATTTAATTATAAATTTAATGCATTATAATTTTATGAATTTATTTGAATTATATTATTTTATTAATTTTATTATTTGTAAAACATAAAGGTAGAGAGAGATAGAAAAAGAGAGAGAAAAGTAAGAGAAAGAAAAGAAGAAAAAGGAGAGTGAAAATTTGTTAATTTTGGAGAAAAAGATTTTATTTTAATTGAAATAAAAGAATATTTTGTGAGATATTTTGGTTTGTCAAATTAGTAATATAAATTATAAGTTATATATAGAGTAAGAAGGGTAAAGAGAAATAGAGAAGTGGAGATAGGTAGATAAGAGGATAGAGGAATGGAATTTATTAAGTTTGGAGGAAAATATTTGATTTCAATTGTGATGAGAGAGTGACACGTGGTACATTTTGGTTGTTAACTTAGTAATATAATATAGTTATATTTTAATTTCAATATTTTAATTAGAGAATGTCATGTTGTACATTTTAATTGTCAAATTTGTAATTAGTCATTGATAATGATATATAAGAGAGATAAAATGTGTGAAGGAATGAGAGAGATAGACACTATCTCAGTTACTCCTAACTCTATATACATATATTACTGTATTAATAGACATGTTAATGTACAATTTAATTATTAAATGTATGTCTCGTTAATGGATTAAAAAATTTTAATATGGAGTGGTCAAATTTTAAAAAATATTTTTTTTATAAGCAATTTAGGCATAATATGTAGTTTTAGATAATATTCTAAACCCAAATTTAAGCTCAGCCATTTGTAAAACATGCTAACTATGAGCAAAACATGTTAACTACACAATTAGCTTAGAAATTTAAAGCAAAGTTTTTTGTCTTAAATGTGAATGAATTGGTGACCATGATTAGAAGTTAACTCTTAGTGAGAAATGCTGGTAAACTTTGGTAGTAGGTAGTGTTTTCTTTAATTTTAGTGAAACTCTAAACATTATAAGAAAAATATTAAATACTATCATATTTATCGTTAATTTAGCATCAGAGGTTAGCGTCGGGTTTAGCAGTTTTGCAATGAATTCATTGGGCAAAAGATTTACCGTAAAAAACCAATTAGTTGGAGGGAAAAGCGAAATAATTGGCACCACGATTACCCTTGGATTTATAGGCGAATAAATACGACGATAATCTTGATTAGTGAAAAGTTGCATTTTTGTCAACCACGAAGCTTTATCTGCCAATAAATCCGACAGTAAGTGTGCTCTAAATTCGAACCGCAAACTCTCTTTTTTCTCATTTTGAAATACTTTCTCTCTCTTTAACTCTCTCTCTCTTCTCACTCTCTCTTTCTAATCCTCTCCCCATTCCCTCGATGTTCCTTCCGGTAGCCTCCTTCGATAGCCCCTCTCTTCATCTAAACCGAACCGCTGCTATTGGTGCCATTTCTGTCGTTATTGTTGTCGCCGCCTTTGCCGCTGCTCGCCGTTGCTCCCTCTAGGTAGCACCTTCTTCTCTCACTTCTTAAATTTGGTTCTAACTTGATATTGGATGACCGTTGATGAGAATCGATTATAAATTGTGTTTTTTTTTGTATTGTTGTTTATTGTATTGTTATAAATTTTAACTAATTAGGTACTCAACTAATTAGTTGACAATATAAATCATATAATGTCTAATATAATTTAAATTTAGATACAAATACATTTTACAATATTAGCTTGAATAAGGTCTAGTAATTTATGCAAACTAGAATTTAAAGTTTTGATTTGAATTTACAAAAGTATGTGAAGTAATAGATTTTAAATAATATTTAATCTCATCAATCTAAGAGTCAAGTGAGAAAGAGAACATCATTAATATTTAACAATGCCTAAGGATATGCATGTTTTAGTAGTGTTAAAGTTTGAGAATAGTTTCTCGAATGGTTAGTTAGGTTTAGATTCAAGGATTCTAACTTTGTAATGTTTTGTATTTGAATATGTTTTGATTGTTGTGTTGTTTATCCCCATGAATGTTAGCACCTTTTTAGGGGAGGTTATGTCAAAATTTCTTGAAAATAACATAATTGTTGAAGGATTTGTGTTAATTGGTATGCTCTTTCCAGACATGACGACAGGTAGAGGTGATGGATCGGTCGTGGTCATGGTCGTGATAGAGAGAAGGTTTCTACTGGTACCCCTAGGACTTCTCAATCGTCCCCCTCTACTCTGACTATTTCGATGATGTCACAGGCAATGGGTGTACCGGACCAGCTGTTCATCATGGTCCTTAACCCAAATTACAAGGCTCCTTCTATCTTGACGACGCTGTCTCCATCCGCTCAGCAGCCCACTGATGGGACGATGCTACCTCCATCTGCTCAGTAGTCCACTATCTCAACGGCGCCGCCTCTAGCGACAGACACCAGGGTGCCAGAATTCTCTTACAGATCCCAACCAGATTCTCCTCTACCACTTTCCATCGTATGAATGACGATTTGACTTTACGGGACGACGACGTGAGTACTATTTTAAATCTTTTATATGCAAACCATTTTAGCTAGTCAATTTAATTTAGTTACACTCAACTTTTTAGTTTTTAGTGGATTTAGATTGTTAAGATAGGTTCAACTTAGAATAGTAAGTTTGAACTGCTGAAAGTGTTTGCTAATTCATTGTTGATGGATGTTGTTGCTTAATGTATATAATGTGATATAGATGAAACAATTAATCTTAATTAACTGAACTGCTTATTGATGATTGATGGATGTTGCTCTTTGATTCTTTATTCTTGTTTGTTGATTGTTGATAGATATTACTGTTTAAGTGAATTGTTCATGGATAGAGGTTTGGCGCATTCTAGTTATAGATGAAACTTTGCCAAAATTTCTAAAAAAGTATTTAAATATAATTGAAGTTTATAGATTACTTCAAATAATTTTTTAGCAAACTACTAATCTTAAGTCTTCTATTTATAGGTTTACGCCAAATAAAAATGCATGTACAGAGGAGTGTACTAATGTCATCAAACTGATGTACGACCACACATAGCCGAGCTACAAGAAGATCCTAACTGAGACCAAAGAGCGATAATTTTAGAAGTGGGAGGTAAAAACTCAACATATTCAAACCTTAATTAGTTTATATCTTCTATTTTGTTTAATTATGTATTTAATTTCAATTAACTCGTGCTAAATGTTCATTCTGCAGGAAAAATTTATATGGGACCCACAATCTCATGATCAGGAAGATCTTCGACCATTGGATGGTTAGGCGGCTTCAGCAGATATTGGAGGACGTATGTCAGCGTCGCGACCACCTCACCATTTGGCTCCACCCGGACATTAAGAAGGCACTGTATGTCCATTGGGAGACTGGTGAGGGGTTCAAGCGTCACCGTCTCAAGAGCAGAGCTAACAGAACATTGGTCAGGTCGTCGAAGTATACCAGTGGGTTAGTGACTTTCATGAAGACAAAGGCTAGGCTAGTAAGTAACTTGTTTCATTTTGTTATTAAGTTCATTTAGTCTTAATATAGTGTCATTATTACTTGACTTAACATGTGGTTTCTAAATGTGTAGTCTAATTTGTTGGATCATGAGGCGACAATGGCGGAGACCTTCAAGTATACTTACACAATAAAGGAGAACAAGGAGAGATTTGCTAATTAACATGCTGCAAATCATTATGTGAGTAAACATCATGTGATATATCGTTTTTAAATTAACTGCAACCCTAATCATAAAATGTGTTACACAGGAGTCCTACACGTAGAGATTAGAGGCCGCAACCCAACAATCTCATCGTACTGGAGACAACAACAACAACTCTACTGTATCAGTCGTCGATCCTGATAGGATTTAGCGTGAGGTCGCATCTGAGCCGTACAAGAATCGCGTGTACAAGTTGGGATCGTTCTTCACCGACAGCCTCCCGCACCCACATTGAGACAAATTTTGACGCTAAAAATCAAATTTCGATGCTAAATTCGCCGCAAGTTACCGGTAGACAGCAAAATTCGACGATAAATAATTGCCAGCGAGGTTTATACCGTTGGATTTAATCATACGAAAAATCCGACGGTGTTCAACATTTTTCTTGTAGTGAAACTTTAATTGTTGCAAGTATTTTATTAATACTATTATGTTTAATTTTTTTTCAAATTATGTAGATCTGTATGTATCGTCAAGATATGCCAATGCCACAACTTTTATAGTGAACTTCGAAGCTTTTCAGGTAGTTGAGTTTAAGCAAGGTGATACCAAGACAAAAAAAGATGACATTGAATAAGAAAAATCTGAACTAAGACTTGCATTTCTCAACTTTAGCATCAACTTCACTCGAATGAACTTGGTGTACTAACATCATCTACTTGTATAGAAATATAAGGAATAGTAGTATAGAATCTAATTATATAGAAGTATAAAAAATAGTAGTATAGAAGCATTATAGTTGTCTAACTTTAGCTAATGCACAATTATTTATAGAATCTTTGACTCCTAATGAAATTGTATCAATTAAAAATTTTATAAAAGATGTTTCTTTTTGTAAGAATCTTTTGTTTTGTTTTATTAATTTTAGCTCGAAATTACACAATTTTAGTTTAAAATGGGAAAGATGTTGAACAAATGTTTATGATAAACCAATAATTATTGTTACATACAAGGATCAAGAGAAGTAATTTTTTGCGGAAGATAATCAAGTAAAAAAAACACGAGTAAGAAGACTTACTAATAGAGAATTGGAGATTAGAAAATTCACTAACAACAAATTATTATGATAGATAAATGTGTGTAAATAAGGATTTGAATATAATAGAAAATTAAAGAAAATATAGTTGTAAGAAATTAATAAATAAAAAAATTATCTAAAAATATATTTGTCTCTCTAAAAAAAGATTTGGTCATTTCTTTAAATATCATAAAAATTAATCTTTTTTTTTATAATTTTTATATTAATGCCTTAACGGGCTTTTTTAATAATTAAATTTTTCTAACGATCCTTTATAATAATTTTCTCATTTTTTTGTAGTTTCATTTTTGACATGACAATTACATAAAAAAAAATAACAATATCAATAATATATTATAAAATTACAAAATACAAGTAATTTATAATATGTTTAGTTAAGAAGTTATCACATATCTTATTAATTAAAATCAGTTCCTTCAAAATTAAAAAAAAAACTTGAAAATAAATTATAAACTATTAATTACTTGAAAGACACCGTACCTTTAAGTAGCGTTTGGGAGAGAGATTGAGTCTGAGAGACAGAAGCTGGGAGACAAAGACTGAAAGATAAAGATTTAAGTCTTTATATTGTATTTGGTGTAAAATGTAAAGAACTGATTTATGTCTCAGTATTTTGTTTGATTCAAAATCAATATAGAGACTAAAATAAGTAAAATAACTAAATTAGCCTGGTTATTAAAATGAACAAACAAAAAGAAATTCCTAATCCTTTTAGATCCCTTTTTCTTTTTTCATAGGTGCTAGAGCTTGACCATTGGAGAAGCCTATTTCACCAGCGCCACTCCTCTTTTCCAATGTCAATTTCTTTGATGACGAAGAAGACTTTCTACCATTTTTACATTTCTGTAAAGATGGTACTCTCACCTTATCCCTCACATTCTCTATTTCTCTGTCTCCTTTCTCCCTTTCTCATAGGTGCCAGAGCTTCACCATCAGAAAAGCCCATTTCACCAGCACTACTCTCCTTTTTTGGTGTCGATTTCACCAGCGATAAGGAAGGTTTGCCACCATTTCTCCATTTCTGCGACTAGCTTTGCTCCTTGATGAACATATTTTTGCTAGTAAAAAATTTCACAAATAAAACCTCGTTACAATTATAGTTTCTTAACCAACAAATAATCCTTTCATACACAAATTTGGTTGTCAGTTAAGCAAACCCAATAAAATTAAACCGAAATATTCAAACATCGGGTTGTCTCTCAAGGAATTACAGGGATGTGTACTTATTATTGGTTATGAGATGGTATATTTTTTTGGGTTTTTTTGAAATAAGGAACAAGGAAATAAAATGGCAAGAAAGTAAATTAATAACTAGAAAAGCTCTTGGCAAGATATGAGAATTAGACATCCTATCCTAGTTATCCTTATCAATTATGATGAGAATTGTTCATTGCTCCCACTTAGTTAACCTCTAACTATGAAGGAAAGTCAAGTGGACAAATCAATTTGATTCCTCAAGTCCTAGTCAACTCCTAAGGAAAGACTAGTTTTAGAGGGATCCAAATCAACCAGCAACTTTCAATTATCAATCAACAAAGGAGTTTGATAACTCAAGAGTCTCCAATTACTCTACCAAGGCCAAGAAGACATAAAAAGCTAATTTAAAATCCTCCCAAGCATTTTATTAAACACTTGGAAGGCACCACATAAAAATAAAGAAAACAATAAGAGATAATAAAATCCAAATAACCAATTGAAAATATAAATGAGGACAATTGAAGGAAGAAAGCAATCATAAATCTGAAATACCTCAATTTACATTAATAAGAAATTGAATCTAACATGGAGTTCATAAACTAAATTGGGAGAAATAAACAAATCACCAAGGGGAACAACTAAATCAAACTATTATAACAAATAAGAGTAGAAGAGAAACTAAATTAAACTAAGATAGAAATCTGAAATTGAAAATAACTAAACCTAAGAATCCTAAAACCTAGAGAGAGAAGAGAGCCTCTCTCTCTAGAGACTACATCTAAAATCTAAATTATAAATAATCAGAAGTGTCTGAATGTCTCATGATTCCCCCACTTTGCAACTTCTATTCTGTGTTTTCGAGTTTGGAACTGGGCCAAAGTGGAGCCCAAAAATCGCCCCTAGCATTTTCTGCACGTGGCGCATGTCACGCGTACGCGTTAGGTACGCGCACGCGTCGTTGTGCAAATCTCCAAATCACACGCACGCGTCAGGTACGTGCACGCGTCGCTCCTCGCTGGTTATCTTCTTTAATTCTTGTGCTCCTTCCATTTATGCAAGCTTCATCTCCATCCTCTAAGCCATCCCTACCCTATATAGCCTGAAAACACTTAACGCACGGATCACGGTATTAAATGGTATAAAGAGGATTAAAAATACACAATTTAAAGGATTAGGAAGCAAGTTTTCAATCATAGAATAAAATTGGGAAGGAATTATAAAATCATACAAATTGTATGAATAAGTGTGAGAATAGTGGATAAAATCCACTCAATTAAGCACAAGATGTACCACGAAATAGTGGTGCATTACTCACGGTGGATCCGACGACGGCGACGCGGTGGTGATATTGGCGGCGACGACAAGAACTTGGCTTCAACTAGGGCTCTTCAATCGTGAACTGCGTGTTAGAAAAGAAGGAGATGAGGATAACTGAGGAAGCCCTAATTAAAAATAGCATGGGATGATTTTGGAATTATTAATTTGAATTGAGGGTATTTTTTAAAAGAAATTATTAGTTAAATTTCAGTTTCTATCCCCAAAAATTTTAATTTTCTGTGTCCTATTTTTTAGAGGTACTGAAGTAACTAGAATGTTGTATCTCGAGATTAAAATTTTAATTCTAGTCTCAATTTGAGTACCTAAAAAAAAAACAATTTTTATAGAATACAATATACAAATATCAAAATAAAATGATAGCTGAAATTAAATAAGTTAAGATAAAAAAGTAATTATATTTTTTTCTAAGAATATTAATTTAGAAAAAAATGAGTATTTTTTACAAGAAAAAACATATAAAATACATAATATAATTATCAAAATATAACTATGTAAGTCATGATTAATATTCTATAGAATAATATAAATGTTAAATATGTTAAGATTATAAGAACAAACGAATTTTTTTAAAAATAAATACAAAAATAAATATATAAAAACTAATTTTAAAATATAAAAATTTGAGTGTATGATATTAAATTAGTTAAATAAAAAATATTAATAAATTAAATAATTAAAATAAAAATTTATCACATAATAAAATATAATATATATAAAATTATTAAATTATATAATATTTTTTATTTTTTAAATACATATTTTATATATTGATATAGTCTTTTAAAGTTTTGAGAAGTCGAGATCATTACTCACTCTCCTCTATATCCATTCCGAGGTATACATATAAAGAGGACATTTGAAATGAGAATAAAAAGTTTATGTGAATATGAGAATACATCCTCAACCATTTGATTATTATGAATGACTCTAATTAAATACTTTGTTAACTAAATCACATGACATTAGAAATTTTATAAATACAGATATCAAACACATGTTATTTTCGCTTTTGTCCCTAAATCCTTTTCAAAAATTCATGTTTTGCCCTTTTGCTTTAGCTATGAATTTTTATCAATTGAAGTTAATATTTAAAATGACTTTTGAAATTTGACCAATTTAGTTTTTTATTTTTTAATTAACTTAAATTATACTCTAAAATTTTAAAGTATGACTCAAGTTGACTCTTTTGTCTATTTTTGTCACTAAAAAAAATAACATAGCATCAATTAACGCAATCGTTTTATTGTTTACACTTAAACGACGTTGTTTTACTTTCCCTCTTCTTCTTCCTCTTCCTCAAGCAGCCATGGTTTAAGTATTGTTTCGAGCTTGAGAAACTTTAGATATGGTCTCAACCTCAACTTTAGACTTATCTCTACTTTTTTCATTTTCCTTTCGTATAGCTGTTAAATCCATTACTCACACTCTCTCCTTTTCTCCATGACTTCTCTCTAACCCATTTTCAGTGATCAACTAATCCTCACCACTTTCGTCTGCACACGCATGAGTAACTGCTTCATTTACAACAACAACCACAACCACAATTTCTTCCATTTCTTCTATTTCACCTCAAACTGATTCTTAATTATCATCATCATTATTATTATTAAAAAATAATATACAGAATGGTCAATTTAAGTCATACTTTAAAATTTTAGGGTACAAATTGAGTCAATTAGAAATTAGAGGGCTAAATTGAGTCGAATGTCAAATTTCAGGGACTATTTTGAATATTAACTCGAATAAATTGGATTTATCGGTTAGATTCGTTAGATTCATTCTTAAATTATAATATTTTATCGAATTTATTTTAAAGAGTCGAAATCAATTTTAATTTTTAAGTTAATTCGAAATAAACCGAATTAATTATTAATAGATAATTGTTATGGTGTTTAAAAATTTTTGCTTAATTTATTAAACAATATTAAAAATTAACATTTAATTTTAAAAATATAAAAATAAATAATTATTAAATATTTAAAATTTATTCTAAAAATAAGTTAAATAAAAGTTAGATACTAATTATAAATACCATAAAATTTACCTAATTAATAATATTAATTTTAAAAATAACAAAAAAATTAAAAATAACTAACTAAAATTTTAAAGAACGAATTTAATTAATAATTTTTTTTAAAATTAATTTAATAAACAAATAATTTTTTTAAAAACGAATTTAACTATTAACTAGATTGCTAAACATATATCCAGCCACCCTAATAACAAATAATGTTATACTTGTCAAGAGAAATTGATGATGTTATGATGTTATTCTCTCCTATAATAATGGTCAATGATAATAAATTAATAATATACATTATTATTGATTTATTATGTATTATTTCCATCTCTCAAATACTTTTCAACCGCATTTTTTAAGGAGAAATAATAATTAAAAATAAATTAATAAAATAAAATAAAATAAAAATGGGAAAGAAATCCTAGGGTCCGCTATCATTGGCGTTCAGCAGCAGCAGCAGCAGTGCAGCACAAAGAGAGCGTGTTCAAAAGTGTCACATTACACATTTTCGCTTTTTCCATTCACTCTTTTCCCTCGCCGTTTCGTTATTTCAATGTCGGATCTGAAATATAACTAAATCAAAAATCCCTCAACATTATTATATCACAATACAGAGAAGGAAAAAAAGAAAAAAGAAAAGAAAAGTAAAGAGAGAAGAAAATGGTTCGGGGACTATTGAACAAGCTCGTCTCTCGCTCCCTCTCCGTCGCCGGAAGATGGCAGCACAACCAGCTCCGCCGTCTTAACATCCACGAGTACCAGGTCACTCTCCTATCCTCTCTCTCTCATTGTTTTCGACAATTTCAAATATGATTTGAATTTCGTTGATTGTTATTTACAGTTTTAGGTTTAGATATCTATTTTGATGCTTGACTTGTTGAAAAATAACAACGGAATGATAATTGTAGTAATATTATTCGTGGTATTGGTGAATCGTTGTTGAGAATGATGATCTGCGATTTCGTGATGGATCGAGCGGTGTGACTGATGGAAATGACTACGGAATTTAATTTCATGTTTATTTATTTATTTGTTGTCGATTGAAAATAGGGAGCGGAGTTGATGAGCAAGTACGGAGTGAATGTTCCGAGAGGCGTAGCTGTTTCCTCTGTTGAAGAGGCAAGGAAGGTTATCAAGGATGTCTTTCCTAATGAAAGCGAGGTAATTTGATATAGTTAGCATATATTTTTTCTGTAGAGGAATTTCACTCTCCGACATGTTGAGATCTTCGATAGCGATGCTTTATAATTACTTCTTGTGGTTGCTTATAGATATTCTTTTTTTATCCAACAAATAAAAAGGAAGAAAGATAGGAAGGATATGAGTTGTGATAACCTTGATGCTTTCACATAAATTGGGAAACTAAATGTCAATGTTTAGTTTCATAAATTGTCTGCATTTTTTCCTTTCAATATTAAACGAAAAGGATTTATTTATTTACATTGTTATATAACTGTCTCAGAAGTCTAACCTGTCGTGATAGCATATGATTACTTGTCAGTGTAAATCGACACTAATACTTTAACATTGCATCAAAATTGATCTTCTTGATAAAAATGTATCATCTTGTTTGCTTTTGGATGTCCCTTTTCCTTGTTAGGATTTTTTGTGGAGAAAATTGAGAACAACCAGTTCTCTGCGTTGTTTTAATAATTGATATAAAGTGTTGACATGTACCCTTTACGGTTCAACAGCTCAAATTGATGGGTTTCCACTTTCAAATATTTAATAGCTGAGCTGTGGAATTGTGAATGGTGTAGAGGGACGGATTTTTTACTCAAAAATTATCTAACAATTTCACTTATTATGGAAAAATAATATGTGATGACAAGTGATGTGACTAGGATTGTTTGTGCAGATCGTGGTTAAGAGTCAAGTTTTGGCTGGTGGACGAGGCTTGGGAACTTTTAAAAATGGTCTTAAGGGTGGTGTACACATTGTTAAGGCTGACCAGGTTGCAGATATTGCTGGTAATACATGTTCCCTCTGATGTCACTACCCAAAATGAACATTTTTTTGGTTCTCATTTGAATTTATATGCGTATGGCATTTGATATGACAATCTCAGTTGATTCATTTCAATATTATGGTCTTGATTTAGAGTTGAGTTCATTTAGGATGGATGTGCATAGTGGTATTATTGTTTTGCAGTTGTTGTAGTTATTGGCATTTTTATTATTTCAGGGAAGATGCTTGGGCAGATACTTGTTACCAAACAAACTGGTGCTCAGGGAAAACCAGTTAACAAGGTTTGAAATATATTTGATCATTATCTATAATTTTTTATTTCTGGAAATGTCTTCATTTTCAGTATGCATGTATATGCCAGCAATTTCATCTCTTGACAATGATATTTATAGATGTAATACAGTGGCACCAGCTTTCTCAGATAATTAATACTTGTGGTGTCTGTTTTTTTTTAATATTTTTTTTAGCCAAAGTTGCATGGTTAGAGCACATAGTTTCTTATACTGTATGTTCGTAGGATGAACAAAATGTTCATGTTGCCTTTTTAGCATATGATCTGGTGGTGTTTTTAGTGGTTGGATTGGTCACCTGGACTTGCTTGTATTCATATGTGCTATTTGGTGCCTATAAATTTGTTCTTATCATCTAAACACACACACATACACACACACACAGCCCAATCATATATATATATATATATATATATGTGGTATTGATGAAATACTAATGACCCCACCACCAATTACACAATTTGATGAGCACAATATACCCAATGAGAGCTGTTGTTTTGTTTTGAAATGATGTTCAAATTTATTTTTATGCACAATCATATATGAAATGGATACACGGTCCTGCTGGATGGATTGATTTTTTGATATTTCTAATTGTCTGTTTTCTACAGGTTTATTTGTGTCAAAAACTGGCACTTGTGAATGAGATGTACTTTTCTATAATCCTGGATCGTAAGTCTGCTGGTCCTGTAAGTATTCTGTACCGTTTGTTTAAATTTAATTTGCGTTATTTGCAAAGTGTTAAACCCTTGCATGGTATTTATGTAACTGAATTTCAATTCTTTTTCCTTTTATTGGTTTTGCAGCTTGTCATTGCTTGTAGTAAGGGAGGAACCAGCATTGAAGACCTTGCAGAGAAATTCCCAGACATGATTATAAAGGTCTTATTCTTGGCATTTCTCATGATTACTAAAATTTTCTGTCCTGCTAGTATATTTTTTTTGCATGATAACCCGATGGGCTCCTTCTTTCTAGTAGGTACCGATTGATGTTTTTAAAGGAATTACCGATGAAGATGCTGCAAAGGTGGTTGATGGCTTGGCTCCCAAAGGAGCTGATAAAAATAAATCTATTGAACAAGTGAAGAATTTGTATAATCTTTTCTGCAAAACTGACTGCACTCTTTTGGAAGTAAGCACATGGAATGTCCAATATTTGTTTTCAATATATTATTATATAAAGAATTTGTACATTAATGACAGTCAAATATCTTGAACAGATCAATCCTCTAGCTGAAACTGCTGATAACCAGTTGGTTGCTGCTGATGCTAAGATGAATTTTGATGATAATGCTGCATATCGTCAGAAAGAGATATTTGCTCTCCGTGATACGACGCAAGAGGATCCTCGAGAGGTTTACTTCTGTGTTTTTTTGTGTCTTACATTAGTCCTTACACATAAACCACCTTGCCCTTATCACTTGTGCAGCTCAAGTTGTCTATACATTTCTGTTATTCTGATATTGACGATTTTGTTTGTATTTGATTGTATTGGCAATGCCAGTCTTCTCAATATCTGTTGGTGCTTTTTTGTCAAGTCCTTTCTATGTAGTTTATTTCTCATCACTTGATATGTATTGTGTGTCTTTCTTCTTTCAACAGGTGGCTGCTGCAAAGGCAGATTTAAATTATATTGGGTTAGATGGAGAAATTGGTTGCATGGTGAATGGTGCAGGGTTAGCAATGGCCACAATGGATATAATTAAATTGCATGGGGGTACTCCTGCCAATTTTCTGGATGTAGGTGGCAATGCCTCTGAAGGCCAGGTAATGTTGAAAATTTTAGATTGATCCCTTAGCTCCACTTTATGATCGAGATAATTGATTTTCTCTTGTCATTTCTGCCGGTAATCTGCTGGTGCCTTAACCTGATTTTTATTCCAATTGATGAAATCTGAAAAACATTTTGGCTTCATATGTACTTCAACATCTTTTATGTAATCACTATGTAATCTGCTGGTGCATGAATATGAACCTTAAGAAAGCCTAGGTATTCCCTTGAAAGATCTCCACATTGCAATATTTATGTTCGGTCCAATTTTATAAACCAGGTGGTTGAGGCATTTAAGATATTGACTGCTGATGACAAAGTAAAGGCTATTTTGGTTAACATTTTTGGTGGCATCATGAAGTGCGATGTTATTGCAAGTGGAATAGTAAATGCTGCCAAACAGGTATGTAATCTCCTGTCATCAAACAGTCACAAAGAGGAGACAAAACTATGCTTTTGGAAAACAGTTTTATCCTTTGACCTATCATAAGTTTGAAAAGAAAAACGTTGTTTCTCCATGCCAATTTGCTGCTTCTTATTCTTCTCCATCTTTTATTTTTTTTTTGCTTATTTGCTGCTTTAGATAATGGTTATTATTTACCTGAGATATTGAAAAACTCAATGAACTCCAGAAAATCAGTCTTTTCTATTGGAATTAATTTCTTGATAGTGCAGTTTTTGAAATATGTTGAATAAAGCGAAAATTATATAGCTACGGATAGTTTTTGCATCGTCTCCACCTTTTTTTCCAAGGGGGAAAAACGGCAACATGATTTTTTAAATTAAACAGAAGTAGGACTAAATCCTCATCGTCTTATAACACTATCATGCTATTATTTTCAAGGTTCAACTAAAAGTACCAGTTGTGGTTCGTCTTGAAGGCACCAATGTTGATCAAGGAAAAAGAATTTTGAAGGTAAATCCTAATTCATGTACATAGATAACTAGTCCATTAGAAACGAAAGCAAGAATGTTCCAAATGCATATTATGTTGATAATCTTTTGATGATTTAACAGGAAAGTGGCATGAAACTAATAACAGCCGAAGATTTGGATGATGCTGCACAGAAAGCAGTGAAAGCTTACAAATGAAGGGTTACTTTTGTCCAAATTTGGCATTCAGTTCAATCACTATTCTTTTTGTTAAGCCCTTATTTTTATTTTAAGGGAATCGATGCAAGCCTGTTTTGATAAGGGAATTGATGCAAGGAACTTATTGAACCCGTTTGTGGTTATGAAAGTGATTCCAATAAGAGTTAGTGATACCCACATTGTTGATTCAAGTGGTTGCCATTTGGCTCCCCTCTTTCAAATTCTAAAAGATATCTTTCTTGTGTCTTCTATGCCAATAACATTTAGACACATGTCTTTCATGTTAGGCATTGTGAAATTGGAGACTCGTGAAGGACCCCTAAACCCTTGACATTTTTATTAGGTTTGACAAGACTAAATTTATTAGCCATCTGAATTTGCAAGCCAGGAAATTCATACCTCTGGCCTGTGGGTACTCGACTTCTATGTGAGATGTCGTTATTACAAACTCATGTTTAACATGCGGTTGATTGATTTGATTTAGGGGTTTTTTTAAAGGTTAATTTTATTAATGTTTATGTTCGTAATAATATTATAAAATAATTTCTTTCTTTATTATTAATGTTTTAAATAAAACGTGTTAGCATTTAATATTTATTATGAAATGAATTTTTTATAATTTTAACTTATCATTTATTATTTATTGTTATCTAATATTTAACATTTATCAATATTCAATATTACATCATTTTGATAGCAGTTTTATAATTGTATAAATAATTAAAAATTTTATTAAATTTTAGAAAAAAGGGATAGTGATGTAAAACCAACATACCAAAGAGAGGATATTAACAAAATTATCAAGACAATTTCCGTTTTCTGAAATTTGAAAATAAAAAATTACTAAAAATAATAAAAAATAAAAATGCAAACTACATGCACCCTAAAAGTGTTAGGAGAGAAGAATTACACTAAAAGGCTCTGGAGAATTTTAATAATTAATGTTAAAATAGTACCTAAAGTCACCTTAGTCACATTATTACACTATTCTCAGAAAAGTGATTAATTATTTTAATAGTCAAATTTTTTGCAGTATAATAATCAAAATTTTCATAAGTAAATACTCATTATTTTAGAACAATATAATCAAACTTTTTATGGATGTAAAAAAATCAGCCACTATTATAGATGTAACCATCGTTTGATTATAAGTGTAATTCTATTTATAATTTGATAATTATAAATATTTTATCATTCCAAGTTTCAATAGGTATTTTTATACGAGTAACTGATTGGTAATTAAATTTTTATAATTTTCCAAAACACATCTTTTAACATTATAACAGACACCCACTGAACATTTGGGTTGATATTTATTTTTGAATATTTGATTAGATAATATGATTTCATACTTCATTTTTGATAATGTCTCTAATTTAAATTTTATAAATATGGAAAAAATCTACATATGATAGTTGGAGGGACAAGCATTCATTTTTCTTAACAAGGATTTTCACATTCAAGTTCTAGATTGAAAAAATTAATTTTAAAAGTACTTTACCTCTTATAGAATTTTAGAAACTCAAATAAAACTACTTTCACTAGAAAAAAATAAATGTGATTTTAACCAAAGTAGACAAAATTAAAAAAAAAAAAAAAGAAGAGGAGGATTTTAATCCCATAATAAAACTCATTTGATTCACGGTATATATCAATTGAAACCCATTGGCTTTGGGTTGTAGTATCAATATACAATGTGATATCAACTGATATTATGTTAAAATATAAAAGTAAAAACTAAATCAAATATATGAACCCCTAAGAACCAACTATATCATATACTTAACGTTAACTTAAATACATTGAAAAGCTTAGTTAAAATACTAGCATTCCAGTTATTTTGTCTCCAAGAAAATAGGAATGATGAACATCCTCAAGAGCCTATGTTGTCCAATCATGTGGACAATATTCATTGTACGAAATGATTTGTTAAATTTAGAAACCTTTCAAAATTGATTTCCTTTTCCTTTTAATTAATTCTCATTGTCACACCTAAAATTTCGACCAGCTTCTGGTTTTGATTGACTAGGAAAATCAACAAAGCAAACAACTGCCACCGAATCAAACCAAAGTTAAACATGGTTATACATTCCTTAAACAGATCTTTTGTTAGTTAGATTCCTAAAACACATTTGTCAAAAACTACTTTAGGTTTTTGAGAAATTATTTTTTCTCTTTCTTCAAGTGACAAAGAAACAAAATTAACCCAAACACACAACCCTAGTTCCACATTAATTAATTGATGGCTACTCTCTGGGTTTTTTCTCCAATTCAAAGACACATAAAATCTTGAGGTGGTGGCCCTTTTAATTAAAAGGGAAGAACTTTAATGATAGGGTGGAAATTCAATAATAGAGAAAAGTTCTTTCCTTATATTTGCTCTTACCATGGGTCTCAAATTTAATGTTGGGTTCTTATCTTTCATGCTAAAGGGTATAATCAAAGTATAGGGTTTATAAATTGTGAGGAGAAATTTCAAGCTATTAGATATTTGATGAGCATGTCTTCAAGCAACAAGGTCAAAGGACTTCTTAAAGGCCTTAGATATATTTCTCAAATGTTTGGTAAGTAAATCTCATCATGTAATGAAATCATTGCAAACCCCAAAAGAAAAAAGAAAAATGATAAAAAAAAATAAAAATAAAGAGTTTAGATTTTGTTATTCAAACAATTTCTTCAAACAAATCATTATATGGCTTCTTTGTATAATATTTTGCATAAGTTGTATGGTTAATGAGTGATCATGTAGAGTGCATAGACTAAACCCTAAAATCATATCCCGGGAAAAAGATGAATATTTGTTGCTATAATTGTTTGAAACAGTTGTAGAAAATAACTTTTGCATCCACCCTTTTATAAAATTAATTAAATAAATTCTCTTGGCAGAACCTGATGCAACTTTTTTGTATTTTTTGGGTCAATAGAAACGGATGCGACTAAAGAGAAAGAAATACAAATTGGATATCCCACAGATGTAAAGCATGTGGCCCATATAGGATATGATGGTCCCTCTGTGAATTCTCCTAGCTGGGTAATTATCTACTTGCTAATTTTATAGTATATTAATTAATATTCTGTTTAAATAGGATTTAAAGTTTAAACTATATAAAATATATTTTTCTTTATTTGTAATTTGTTTTTATAATTTTTCATCCACTAAAATTTACAAGTGGTTTGTTTTGGTTGTCATTCTTAGTTTTTTCTATTAAGTACTAACAAATGCTACATGTTAAATGTAAATAGCATATAGTATTTAATGAAATAAACATTTATGATAATACTATGGGGACAAAAAAAAAAAAAAAAACAGTTAGAACATCGATGTCCCATTAGCATGTAGTTAAAATAATTGTATTTGTTTAAAAAATATATATATGAATGATTTAATTAATGTATATATATTTAAATTAATCTTTAAAAAATTTTAGATAAGATATTTTAGTCTTAATAAATATTTATTCTCTAAAATTTTTTTATATATATTTTTGTCAGACAAATTGTTTCTCTCCATCACTTTCAATTAATTTTTAATATGCACGTTAAACAAATAAATTTCTAACAAATTTACTATAAAAACATTAAGTCTAAAAAAATTTTACTGTATGACAAATTACTTCCTTTCAAAAACAATGGGTTAACCAATCTGTTTGATATAATTAATTTGCAAATATTTCTAAAAAATAAAAATTGTATTAAGAACTAAAATGTCCATCTAAAATTCTTTATTTGAGTGTTTATTTATAATTAATCATACTTTTCTGAATTTTTGCGTGTCTTACTAAAAACATTTGTTAAGAATATTACAAATTTGATTAAAAAAATTTGTAAATTAAATGTTAATTTTTTAAATTCTATATACTTCCAATATATTGAGAAAATTAAAAGAAAAAGATTCTTTCATTCTCTTAACCTATATTCTTAGATCACTTTTTAGTTTAATTTATTTTCATTTCTATCCTTCTCTAAATTTCTTTAACAAAAGAAAATGATTTTCAGATGAACGAGTTCAAACACTCTTCTCCAAGGTCGGCGTCATCACCTCTTGCTCCCAGCGATCTTCAAAATAGAGAACAGGATAATTCAACCAACTTCGAAGGTAACATTTTTCTTCTTCTTCTTCTTCCACATGCTTATGAATTTGTTATTTGATTAAACAATCCCAACAAAGAAAAATGTTAATGATTGAAAAAAATTTATTCTCATTAAATAAAACAAATATATAAGTGAGCAAAAATTCTCTGTCTGTTAATTAACATTTCATTTTACGTATAAAAAAGTTTATTCTTTTCTCATTAATATTTCTTTTAAGGGAGAGAATAATTTTTTTTTCACTTTTAATTTTCTATTCAAAATTTATAATTTATGTTGAATTATAAGTATAATTTTAAATTATTATATTAAAGGTCTTAATTTATTTATGGACACATATTATGTTTTTCATCCTTAACGTTTGTATCTTGTAATTTTCTTTAATGTTTAATTTTATTTAATTTGTCGCTAACAATATTAATTTGTATTGAGATTATCTGTGCACATTAACTTCATCTAAAGCTTTAATAAAATTGAAAATATTTAGGATAATTTTGACACAAATTAAAAATATTAAAAATAAAATTAAATGAATAAAAAATCTTAGACACAACATTCAATAAAATTAAATATTAAAGATATTTTAAAAAAAATTATAAACATTAAAAAAACCTTTACCCTTTATTTATTTTTTGGTTTTTTACACGTCTAATGTGTGTGTATATTAACCCATGGATTTAGATAAAGTGACAAAGAAAAAGGAATCAAAAGAATCTCCTACAAAGGAGAAATCTTCAGACAGGCCTAGACAATCAAGGAGGTCTTCTAAGTCCAAGGAATCTCCTTCTAATGGGCTTATTGTGGCCCAACAAGATGTAGAGTCACCAAGAAGTGGCCCACAAGACATTCCCAAGAAAGGTAGAACAAGGAAGTCAAAAGATGCTAGTGGGTCAACTAGGCCCAGGACCAAGGACCAATCTTCAGAATCAAGTAACTTGAATTTTGACTCAACACCCAAGTCTAGGAGCAAGCAGAGGCACATCGAAGAAAATGAGCAAATATGAAAGAGAAACTAGTTATTGGGAAAGAGAAAAAAAAAAAAAAACTGAAGGAGGAACTAGTTAGTGTGATATCTTTGAGAAAATTTGATTTACTTGGTATTAGTTAGTTTGTTGCATAGTAGAATTAGAGCACATTCCACTTGATAATCCTTACATTTTTTTTTTTATATATATGTATATCATTATGTGAGTTTCTTAATTTGGTTAACCCCTCCCTCCTCCCCCTCCTTTTTTTTTTCTTCTAATTTCATAGAATCGTGTATTTTTTACACATTAATGGTATGTGATTACACTAACTAGTGAAAATTGTTCATCTTAGTTGGCATAGTTTGTTTGAAATCAATTACAAGATGTTCATTCTAGAAAGCGATAAGTATTGTTTTGGTCCCTAACGTTGAGGGTCAGAATCGAAATCGTCCCTAATGTAATTTTTTATTTAGAATCGTCCTAAATGTTTTATTTTGTATTAAAATCGTTCTTTTTAATAAAAAAATTATAAAATTTAAAAAAATAAAAGAAAAGAATGCATTGGGGTTGGAGGAAAGGAAAAAGGGTACGCGAGGAGGAGGGGGAGGGGGAGGGGGAGGGGGGAGGGGAGACGGAAGCGGCGGCAACACGGTGACCACTCACCACTACCATCGCATCTTCTCCATCTTCGCGGGCTCCCTCTCTCTGTCTCCCTCTCTTCAGCAACGACGCGACGATCTCCACCTTGCGGCAGGACGAGGCTGAGCGGCGGCTATGTACGACGCATTCCTCACCTTGACGGCGACGCGTGTAACGGCGGCGACTCCTCTCCCTTGTCCACTGGCTTGCGTCCTCTCTCTCTCCCCCTAGATCCGATATGATGGCGACAGCAACGCGTGTGACGGTGGCGACTCCTCCCTCCTTGGTCACTGGCTCGCCGCCCGTTACCCCTTCTTCCACCTCTCTTTTTTTGCTTGAGCTTTTGCTTCTGCTTCTTTTGCTTCTTCGGCTTCTGTGTCTTCTTCTGCTTTTGCTTCTGTCTTTGCTTTTAATTCTAATTTTAATTTGTTACTTTTTGATTTTATTGTTATTGTGTGTTGATTTTGTTATTGAATTTAATGTTGTTTAATCTAATTTGGTGTTCTTGAATCTGATTTGATATATTTGGTGGTAGTAAAAATGATGATGGTGGTGGTAAAAATGCCAATAGTAGTGAAGAGTATTTTTGTCCATAAAAAGTTAAAAGGACGATTTTAATATGAAATAAAACGCTTAGGATGATTCTAAATAAAAAATTACATTAGAAACGGTTTCGATTCTGACCCTTAACATTAGGGATCAAAACAATACTTATCCCTTCTAGAAAATATATTATTAAGTGAAATGGGAGAAGAAATGTCATTTCATCTCGATGTAGCAACATAATTATAAAATGCAACAAAGAGAATAAAGTATAAAAATTTAAAAAAATTCCTTAATTCTTAATTTTTTTTATTTTATTCTTAATATTTTAAATATATTTTTATTATACCTTTGAAAATGAACATCTTTAGTGAAGATACTAATATGACAATTGTTCATACTCTGGTCCAATGCAATGGCCAGACCCAACTAAGTTAAAAAGGCCCAACCCAAAGGGATGGCCTTTAAAAGAGGTCGGATTTGACATGAGCTGGCAGATGACACTTATTCAAATAAGTAACTGCCTCGTAAAATCTCTCACCCACTTCTAGAAGAGATATCTCAATAACCCTAAGATAAAAGGACGGTTATCTACCACTAATAGTGGAACTACTCTAACGATGGTTATTGGCTCATCACCTATAAATACACTAACACCTCTCAGGTATGAAAAGTTCTAAGATACAAAAACCTACTTATCTCCTTGTGGACTTAGGCATCGGAGTGTCCTTGCAGGTACCACCCTCATTCGCCAATACACATACAATCACCTCGGACGACGGCTTCCAGGCACGAAGCTAGTCGAAGTCCAGGTTCCCTCATCGTTTGGGCCTTTAATCCAAGCCCAACCATCTAGTTCTAGGTAAGCCCCTGAACATTGGCGTTGTTGCCGGGGACCTAGAAGATCAACCAGTGATGGCAGACGACCAACATGAAGATGGACACACCGTATCGGAGTCTGAACAAGAGCACCAAGACACGGTCAACAATGATAGAGCAATAATATCCCTACAAGGAACGGAGGGACAGCATGGTGAAGGTCCCTCCAATACCTAGGGATAAAAAAGGATCTCCTCTGAAGTTCATCAATCTGGAAAAGATGGACAGCCTCACTCTGCCGACCTCATGGGACTATTGCATGGTCACCAAGGTCGACTTGAGCAACTAGAACAGGAGTTGGAACGACAGCGTGAGGCGGAACGAAGCCTAAGGAAAGAGATTGAGCGACAAAGAGAGCTTGAAGAAAAGCTCTCGAGGCTGGAATCCAACCTCCGAAATAAGGATTCCCGCAAAGATCGGGAAGACACCTCGTTAGGAGAAGAGGATCCATTCATCGAGGATATCATGAGGGCTAAAGTTCCTAGAAGCTTTAAAAGCCTCGACATGGATCTATATGACAGAACGACTGATCCGAAGCATCACCTCAGTAATTTCAAAAGTCGGATGTATTTAGCCGACGCGTCGGGTGCCACTCGTTGTAAGGCCTTTTCGACGACTTTGACAAAGGCGGCGATGAAGTGGTTCGACAGCCTTTCTCCCAGCCTATTAGGAGTGAAACAGGAGGTGGAGAACCCCTGAGAGACTAAATGGAAAGGTTCAATAAAGAGTGCTTGAAAATCCAGGAGTTACCTACTGAAGCAGTGATAATGGGCCTAGTCAACGGACTCCGAGAAGGACCCTTCTCCCAGTCCATCTCAAAGAGACACCCGACTTCTTTGAGTGATGTACAAGAACGAGCTGAGAAGTACATCAATATGGGAGAAAACGCCAGGCTACGAGAACCCAGCTGGCGACAAGGGCACCCCCATCAATCAAAAGAAAAAGATAGAGAGCCCAAGAAAAAAGAAGAAGCCGGATCTGAGAGGCCTAGAAGGTATCATTCCTACACCCCCCTACGAGTTTCCCTAGTCGACGTCTACAGGAAAATTTGTCATACTGAAAAACTACCTCCCCCACGACCAATCAAGAACAAAAAGGGGCGGGGGGAGCCGAAATGAATACTGTGAGTACCATAAATTATATGGCCACTCCACTAATGATTGTTATGACCTAAGAAATGTGATAGAAAAGCTGGTGAGGGAAGGTCGGCTAGATAAATATCTCATAGAAAGGTCGGACAATCATGGGAAAAGAAAAAGAGATGACGAAGGTCATGGACGAAGAAGTCCGCCCCCGCAGACCCCCGAGCGACACATTCGTATGACATCGGGAGGGTTTGCTGGAGGGGGACTGACCAAATCATCTCGAAAAAGGAATTTGAACGAAGTCTACCAAGTCCGGAATGAAGGACCCGACCTTCTAACCATTTCCTTCACCAAAGAGGACGGACAAGGTATCGTCCCCGGGCACGACAACCCAGTAGTAATCACCATGATTCTCACCAACGCTCATCTACATAGAACTCTGGTGAATCAAGGAAGCTCAACTGACATTCTGTTCAAACCATCATTTGATAAGCTAGGATTAGACGGGAAGGAATTAAGGGCCTACCCTGACACCCTCTTCGGGTTAGGAGACACTCCCATCAAGCCGGTGGGTTTTATTTCCCTACACACTACTTTTGGAAAGGGGGTGAAATCCAAGACTTTAAGCATCGACTTCATTGTTGTCGATGTAGCTTCTGCCTACAACGCCCTAATAGGCCGAACAACCCTAAATAGGCTGGGAGTAGTGGTTTCTACCCCCATCTTTGGATGAAGTTCCCAACACCGGAAGGGATCGCCACCATCCGAGGAGATCAGAAGTTGGCGAGGAAGTGTTACAATGAAAGCCTTAACCTAAGAGGTAAAGGCAAAGAAGTCAATACCATTGAGCTCAGAGGAATCCGAGTTAAAGAAGAACTACGACCACAGCCAGGAGGAAATACTGAGGAAGTTCAGATCGGGCAAGAGGTCGGAAAGAATACCAACATAGGAGCTAGTCTAACAGAAGATCTGAAGCAGAAGCTGACACAGCTCCTGCAACAAAATTCCGATCTTTTTGCCTGGAAAGCTTCCGACATGCCTGGGATAGATTCCAAACTCATGTCACACATATTGGCTGTTCATCTGGGATCCCGACCTGTCCAATAAAAAGGATGGAAGCTAGGAGCTGAGCGGTCTCAAGTAGTCGAAGAGCAAGTACAAACCCTACTGAAAGCAGGCTTTATCAGAGAAGTCAAGTACCTGGCCTGCCTGGCAAACGTGGTGCTGGTCAAGAAACAGAATGGTAAATAGAGGATGTGTGTCGACTACACGAACCTTAACAACGTGTCCAAAATACCCATATCCTCTACACGGACCTTACTCGGGGTATAATCAAATCCTGATGTACCAACCAGACCAAGAGAAGACGTCATTCATCACGCCCAGAGCAAATTATTGTTACGTGGTCATGCCATTTGGATTAAAAAATGCAGGGGCCACCTATCGAAGGCTAATGAATAAGGTATTTGCACCTCATTTGGGAAAGTTGATGAAGGTGTACGTAGACGACATGCTGGTAAAAAGTAAGGATGATGCCTGCCTCCTGGACGACCTCTCGAAAGCCTTTGCCACCATAAGAGCACACGGGATGAGACTAAATCCCGATAAGTGCACCTTTGCATTGGAGACTGAAAAGTTTCTAGGATTCATGATAACACAAAGGGAGATTGAAGCTAATACCGACAAGTGTAAAGCGGTCTTGGAAACGAAGAGTTCGATCTGCTTAAAGGAGGTCCAGCAGTTGAATGGCCGACTTGCAGCTTTATCCAGATTCTTGGAAGGATCAGCATTAAGATTCTTACCACTTTTTTCATTACTAAGAAAAGGATGCCAGTTTGAATGGACCATTGAATGCGAGAAGGCATTCTAAGAGTTCAAAAGGTACCTGAGCCAACCTCCAATTCTTACCCGGCCAAAAGCGGGTGAAGAACTTGTGTTATACTTAGCTATTGCAGAGAAGGCCGTGGCGTTAGCTTTAATACAAGAGGATGAGGTCGGACAGCATCCTGTCTACTTCGCAAGCAAGGTGCTACAAGGCCCCAAACTAAAGTATCAAAAACTTGAAAATTTCGCATACGCCTTGATAGTAGCATATAGAAGGCTTCGGCCTTTTTTTCAATCTCACACCATGAAAGTTCGGATGAACCAGCCCATAAAGCAAATCCTTCAGAAAACAGATGTTGCGGACAAAATGGTTCAATGGGCTATAGAGCTATCCGAGTTTGACTTGAAGTACGAAACTTGGACTGCCATCAAAGCCCAATACCTCACCGACTTCATGGCCGAATACGCAGAAGATCAAGAGGAGACCTCCACAACTTGGGAGTTGTATGTGGATGGCTCCTCCAACAAAGTCGGAATTGGTGTAGGCATAATATTGGCTAGCCAGGAAGGAACTCAAATAGAAGTCTCCTTGAAATTTTAGTTCCCAACCTTCAACAATCAAGCAAAATATGAAGCCCTAATTTCCAGACTGAAGTTAGCTAAAGAAGTTGGAACAACTAAAGTAGTAGTCTTTAGTGACTCTCAAGTCGTGACTTCTCAGATTAACGGAGAGCACCAGGCTAAAGACTAAAATATGAAAAGGTACTTAGAAAAAACTATGGAGTATCTTAGGCGATTTTCCAAAACCGAGGTGAGATATATAACTCGGGAGCTCAACAGCAGAGCAGACGCCCTCTCCAAGTTGTCGAGTACCAAGTCTGGTGAAAACAATAGAAGCCTAATCCAAAAAACTCTCCAAGAACCTTCAGTCACAAAGGTAGATACCAAATCAGGCGTTTTAGAAGTTTCCATATTAGACCTCAGTTGGATGACTCCTCTGACTGAATACTTGAAATTCGAGATCTTACCGGAGGAACAAAAGGAGGCCAAGAGGATTCGGAGGAAGGCACGTAATTACACATTGGTGAAAAGTGTCCTCTACAAAAGAGGAATATCTACATCATTGTTAAAGTGCATCCCAACTTCTAAAACAGAAGAAGTGTTGGATGAAGTACATAACGGCATCTGCGGCAACCATCTCGGGGCAAGATTGACGTTAGGATTTTTGCTAGTAAAGAATTTTATAAAAATAGTCGCGTTGTAGATATAGATTCTAAACCAACAGAAATCACTTCGTGCAAACGTTTTGGTTGTCACACGTAACAAACCCCTAAATAAATTGATAACCGAGTAATTAAACCTCGGGTCGTCTTCTCAAGGAACTGCAGGGAAGTATGTTCTTATTACTGGTTATGAAGATTGTAAATTGGGGTTGAGAAAGAGGAATAAATATGACAAATAAATTAAATGGCAATTAAAATAAATGAATAAATGTAAAGCAAACTTTTGGTAAGGTATGAGAGATCGGAAGTCCAAGCCTAATTATCCTTATCAACAATGATGAAAATTGAACCTTAATTCCACTTAGTTAACCTTTGCTAGAGCAAGGGAAGGTCAAGTGACTAATTAGTTTGATCTTCGAATCCTAGTTAATTCCTAAGAAAAGATTGGGATTATTGAAGTTCAATTCAATTAGCAAAGATAACAATTATCAAATATGTTAAATTTGATAACTCCTAAGTTACTAATTTCTTAACCAAGACCAAAAGGGGAAAAGTAAATCTACTGGAATAAAAATGCCTTCAGATGGGAAGCAACAGTAACATAAATTAAAGAGAGCAATAATAAACTGAAATACCTCAAATAACATTAAACAAAGGAATAATCTGTAACATAGAAGAATTCATAAACCAAATTAAGAAAGCAAGTAATTAAAAAGGAATGCTGAACCTGGTAAAAAGATAATCCTGAAAGCGAATAAAAATCCTAAATCTAAATCCTAATCCTAAAGAGAGAGGAGAGAACCTCCCTCAAAACTAAATCTAAATCATGGAAAGTAACTAAATTGGCGAGCTCTCCTTTGAATGAATGCATTCCCACACTTTATAACCTCTAATCTGTGCTTTCTGTACTTGGATCTGGGCCAAAAAGGGCTTCAGAAATCGCTGGGAGCATTTTCTGTGATTTCTGGTACGTGGCCTTTGTCACGCGTCCGCGTGGGTCACGTGGTCGCGTCATTTAGAGTTTTTCGTGTCACGCGGTCGCGTCAGTCATGCGTCCGCATCATATACGTTTCGCTTAAGGCGCGCGATAGCGTCAGTCACGCGTTCGCGTCGCGCTCTCTTCGCACTGGCACGCGGCCGCGTCGTCCACGCGATCGCGTCACTGCCAGTTTCTCTAAAAACTCCGTTTTATACTTTCCTTCCATTTTTGTATGTTTCCTTTCCATCCTTTAAGTCATTCTTGCCTTAGAAGATCTGAAATTACTCAACACACGAATCACGGCATCGAATGGTAATAAAAGGGATAATTAAAATAATTAATTTTAAAGCATAGGAAACATGTTTTTCACATACATCACATAATAAGGAAGGGAAAGTAAAACCATGCAATTAACATGAATAAGTGAGTGAAGGATCGAATAAATCACTCAAATTAGGCACAAAATATATCATAAAATATGGGTTTATCAACCTCCCCACACTTAAACAATAGCATGTCCTCATGCTAAATCCAAGATAAAGAGTAAGGTAAGGTTAAAGTGGTGGAATCTCATGCAATGCAATCTATTCTAAATGCAACTAAATGCAGAATGCTTTTTCCCTACTTGGTTTAAAAGTAAATAAATTCTCCAAGAATAATTATGAACTGGATTTCACTAATTCAAATCACAAAATAAAGTACAAGTAAACTTGCAGAAGAAAATAGCTCATGAAAGCCGGGAACAAAGAATCGAGCATCGAACCCTCACCGAAAGTGTATACACTCTAATCACTCAAGTGTTTAAGGTTCGATCTCTCAGTTCTCTACTAATCTTGCTTTCTAAGGCCTGCTCTTCATCTAATAATCAACATAAATTTAATGCATAGATACACATATCAAGAGGTCTTTTAAGGGTTGTAATGGGGTTAGGGTCAAGGTAGGATTGTATTTGGCCAAGTGGACTAAAATCTGAATCCTTAATTACCTTAAACTTTCCACCTAACTTTAGACAATCCATGTAATCATAATACAAAACCTAACTGTCCATTAACCATGTTTTCCACATATTCATGCATTCTAATTTTAAGTACAGTACATATGCATTGCTTTCACCACCTACTTTGGGGCATTTTGTCCCCTTTTATTTATTTGCTCTTTTTTTTTCATTTTTTTCCTTTATTATTTATATATTATTTTTTTCTTTTGTTTTTCTCAATGCATATGATTAATTTATTGAATGCATGAACATGTCCTAAACATTTCTTTCACATTTTCAGAAAAGTTCTAACATACTCAATTCTCAAACCAGATGTTTCCAAACCCACTTTTTCCTATACTTAATTCATAAGCACTCTCACTAATCTAAGCTAACCAATTATTGTTTTCCGCTTAGAGTTAATGATGTGCTAAAGTAAAGAACAAAGGGGTATAATAGGCTCAACATTGCTTTGCAAGGGATAATGAAAGGTAAGGCCATATGGGTATGTAAGATCAGTGAAATAAATGCCTCAATCATATAAGTGCATGCATACATTAAATAATGGAAATATAAAATTAAGCAAGACAAAGATCACAATTTTAGAGAGAAAATCACACATCAAAAATAAATTATTGGTTGACAAAATGCAACCAATCAATTAAGCTCAAAAATCTCACAGGTTTTGTGTGTTCGAGCTCTAAACCATGTTCCAATATAATATTTCTTCAAACAAGTTTAACAAAAAAATTTATTCAAATTAGTGAAATACTTTAAAAGGTTTCTTGAAAAAGAAAATATTATTTCAACCAAGTGGTAAAATATGCACAAAATCAAATAATCATGCAATCAAACATGCAAATGCAACAACTAACAAGGAAAATAAACCATTGGTGTTGAGATAGAAGAGTAACTAACCCATGGAGATCGATATCGACCTCCCCACACTTAAAGATTGCACCGTCCTCGGTGCATGCTAAGATGTACAAGTGGACGGGCTGCTCCAACTGATGTCTTTCTCTATAGATCTCCCCAGTTAGAAGCGTTCCCTTTCCCTTCCTCGGTGGCCATCCTGAAAGAAGAGAAAAAGAAGAAAAGTAACCCAGAAATAAAGATAAGAACATAAATAGAATATGGCTGGGTTAATGCCAAATAATGAGGGTCTCAATTACATAGTAGCTACAACATGTAAGTGAGGGAACAGTAGAAGTACAGGGCAAATCAAGAGTGCAAAAATTTGCAACAAAGGGGAGAGAGTGTCGGTAAGGAGAGATAATATAAATTCATGTCAATGCAAAAGGAATACAGGTACAAAAGATTGGCATTGATTTAATTAATATTACCTAACCAGAATAAAACAAGTCACTAAGCACCCAAAATAATTCAAGAGAAGATGCAACAGTTAAATAAGAAAATTCAACACCAAAGGAAAAATAATGAATTTAGAAAAGAAAAATAAAAATATGCACAAAATTAAAATGCGATGGATAAAATATGCAAATAAAATAAAATGGAAGTGAAAAAGGATGAGAAGAAGAAAAAGAGAGTGACAAAGGAGAGAGAAAGAAGAAATTAGGATTAGAAAAGAAAAGATGAGATAATTGGCGCGGATCTGAATAAGTTGTGCGGCGCAGGCAACGCGGACGCGTGAGGGACGCGGTCGCGTGGTGCGCGATAAGGTTAGGTGACGCGGACGCGTGGGTCACGCGATCGCGTGACTCGATTTGTGCTAGTGGCACGAGTGCAGCCTCGCGTTTGCACAACTCTCTGTTTAAATGAATTTTGCCAAAAATCTGGGTGACGCGGTCGCGTGAGTGACGCGATCGCGTGGATGGCCATTTGCACGCGACCCAGTTCTTTTCTAAAATTTTATTTTCAAGCTCTTCACATTCCCAACAAGCTCGTAACCTTCCGGAATGTTATTTCACACTTATAAACCCCTAATTTCATCCCTTAAGTTTTAATTTGATCTTAAAATGCCTAGAGATTGAGAGAAGGCTAGGGAAGGGGTAACTTGTGGAGGAGGAAAAGGGATGTTATGATGAATATGATGAATGATGATGGTATGAGTTGTTGAGGAAGGTGGTGGAGTGCTGTATATGAGATGAACTGTATGGCTGAGCATGTTATGAGCTGAATGGTAGTGTATGATGGTGATTATGGCTGATCATGTATTATGATTGGTAAGCCGGAATGGATGAGATAAATATTAATGTATGGCTGTGATTAAATGCATATATGCTGAATTGATGATTATTATTATCGTTGCACTCCACCTATCTGAGATACGAGTTTTTTTGGGTGAAAGCAGTGGCTAGCCACCACGTGCTCCAGGTGGAGACTCGATACTCTGCTGACCCTATGTCGTAAGTATGGCCGGACACTGTGACAGTTCCGGATGAGCTCACCCCGTAAATATACACCAGTAAAGGTGTTGGATTATGTATTATGCTTATGTTATGAGATAACTCGAGTTGGGGATGCACGACAGAGGGACAGTCCAACGGTTAGCTACCGGGACTTGTCGGGCTAGCTTTATAACCGACAGATGAGACTCATCAGCCACTAGGACAGGCATGCATCATATGCATTAGATGTGATTTGTCTGGATTGCCTAATTGACTGCATCATTATTTGCTACTTGCTTAATTGTCCTATCTGCTTCCTATTTGTACATTTCCTTGCTTGATATACTTGTGTGTGCATTTATTTTACTGTTGGCGGTTGGGAGGTTTGCAGGATTTGGAAAGGAGATATATATATATATAGTTAGACCGGAGATCCTTAAGTTAGTCGCCTATTTACATTCTTATGGTTTAGCATGTTTATGCGCTTTGATTATGATTTGGAAGTCCTACGATTGCCTTCGGCTTTCCCAGGACATTACATGTTAGATATTTGGGCACTGTTACCATGCTGAGAACCTCCGATTCTCACCCATGCGGATTTTGTGGTTTTCAGATGCAGGATGTGAGGCTCCTTGCTGAGGCATGCTGGAGACTTCCTTTTTGGCAGAGATCCTTAGCTATTGAGATTTTATTTGATCTTACATACTTGTTTAGATACTTATATTTTCCACTATATATGTATCTTGTATTTACTCCTCTTAGAGGTTATTTTGGAGAAACAGGATTTGTATATTGTCTTTTGGGTTGTCTTTTAGGATTTCCTTACTATATATGTATGTATACTGTATGCTCGGGCCGGTTATCTCCGCAAGCCGAGTCCCGAGTCTTGATATATGTATTTTGGCACTCCTTTGTATATCTCTTCGCTTTAGTTTGATCTTTAACTGTTCATTTACGTTATCGATCGGAGTGTTGCGCTTTTGATTTATCGGTTTTGATTTACCCACTTTTTCAAAGGCTCCTAGTTATGAACATTCTTGTAATACTATACGTACTAAATTTTATTTTAGAGATCGTAATACCTCACCACCTCTGTTTTATGACTTAAGCATAAGACTCTGTGTGGTAGGGTGTTACACCTATTGTTGTTTATTTTGTTTACTGAAAGGCTTGGTCAAATGAAAAAGATAGAAAAAGATCTTTAAAGAAATCGGAAGGTCAAGCTCTCGGCTGACAAGCTGGTAAATCTTCATGAAACCCCAGGAATTGGGATGAAGTTGGGAAGGAGCTACCCTACAGTGGGACAGGACCTCTACTTCAAAGTCAGAAAAAGGCAAGGTAACCCCTAAACGGGTAAAAAGACAGTCATACATAAAAATAAAGTAGGGGTCAGTATCATTATTCCTCCCACAGCAAACTCGGTCCTCAGGATTGCGGGCTACCAACTCATATTTGGGTTCGTCACCGTCGAGGTTACAGACCCTATGGTGTTTCCTGAGTTCAGTTATGAAGACGGTTTCTACTAAAGGCTCTCAGAAAGAACGGAAGCATCTACCTATCTCAGAAGGACTTCAGGAATTTGGAAAGACATTTCTTGAAAAGGAAAAAATGTATGTGAAAATGATAAAAAAAGAGGTCATAAAAAAATCAGTTCATAATGAAAAAGTTCTTTTTCAAAACAGAAGGCAAGAGCAAATAGTAGTCATAGTAAAAGAGATCTTTGCAAAAGAGAAAATACAAAAATATTCCTACTACAAACAGTACAAACGGACCCCACTCTCAAAACACGCATTATCTCATATAAAAGGCGAAAAAGGGTGCAAAGAACTAACCTTTTGCAAAGAGGAAGATAGAAAGGCAAACACTCCAATGAAAGAGAGCACGAGAATCCTGTGAGTGAGGAAAAGAACGAAGGAGCGAAGTAGTTCTCAGAAAACCAATGAAAGAAAAGAAAGAAAGAAGAGGAAAAGAAATTTATAGTACAGTAGGGGCATAACAGTAAAACGACGCAGTCATTAAGAGGACGCGTCTTACCAATGTAACTACCCCCCACATGTAAATGCAAGAACCGAACGGACGCGACGTTTGATTAGATGCGACAGTTGAAGAACTTCAAAATCACGTCAATTTCAAAACTAAAATCACATCGGTTTTCGACTTGGAAAGAAACACCAACTTGAGCATACCCAAGTTCAATTAACACTCGAATCCAACTCATAACTAAAGAGATCGGACTCAAGTAGGGGCATTGTTCATACCCTAACCCAATGCAATAGCCAGGCCTAACTAAGTTAAAAAGGCCCAATCCAAAGGGATGGCATTTACCGCTCACTCAACTTCCCCAAAAGAGGTCGGATTCGACATGAGCTGGCAGATATACTTATTCAAATAAGTAACTGCCTCCTAAAACCTCTCACCCACTTTTAGAAGAGATATCTCAACAACCCTAAGATAAAGGGACGGTTATCCACCACTAATAGTGGAATTACTCCAACGGTGGTTATTGGCTCATCACCTATAAATACACTAACACTCCTCAGGTATGAAAAGTTCCAAGATACAAAAACCTACTTATCTCCTTGCTGACTTAGGTATCGGAGTATCCTTGCAGATACCAACCCCCATCGCCAATACACATACAATCACCTCGGACGACGGCTCCCAGACACAAAGCTAGTTGAAGTCTACGTTTCCTCATCGTTTGAGCCTTTAATTCAAGCCCAACTATCCGGTTCTAGGTAAGTCCCGAAACAACAATCATATATTTGATAAAAGATAAAACACACAATTTTCTATTTATAAAAATAAGAGAAACTACAATATTCACTAAATAATAGCAGAATTGCACAGGATATCTGAAAATAGAGACAAAAATACATTAAGATCTTAACATAGAAAATCTTCCTCAATATAAGAGGTACCAGTCACCAAATCCAAAGAAATAGTTTTACTATAATCAAAATAGAATACAAAAGAATCATAAATCACTATACAAAACGTACATACAACAAACTAATCAACCTAAGTATCAAAATTTACAAACAATAACCAAGAAAATAAAATATGATAAAACACTTGCTGCTGCGTGGCTTATAACTCCAACCACAGACCTCATTTCGAAAATTTGAATGGTCAAAGTGAAGAATCAGATGTCTAGAATGCACTGTATAAATTTGAATTTGGGCCAATAGTTAACAAATCTGCAAGGAAAAAATTTACAGTGCCAATTTTGTGTACGTGTGAAAATAACTTTTTGTTTTCTATTCTCTCACGTGTTTACTTGTTCTTGCTAATAAGATCTCTCTCTTACTTCACTTTAACTCAACGTCAATGACTTCACTCACAATTAAGAGTAATTATAGACTAAAATATTTTAAGTTTTTATTCCTCGTAAAAAAGAAGTCCAAAACCCAACAACATTAATGTGTGCACGTGACAGTCTTGTGTGAATGTCATGAACATATGACTGTTATATTATAGATTATCGATGTCAAGAAAATATAATTGAAATCCAATCATTAGGTTTTTATTTTGAAAGAATGGACACTTTATTGTACAGAATGGAGTGGTATAGAGAGAGAATATAATTTCTTTTATAGTTATTTTTTATTGTTTTATTATTATTCAAAATGTGAGTCCTACCTTTATTAATCTCTCTTTCATTCTATTAAAGAAAAAATCTGTAAACTTACATTTTTACCATATAATTCACCTCGAAAGAATGAGGCAAACAATCTCTATTTGTGGTGCCTATACATCATTAAAGTCACACTTTAACCTTGATGTTAAGCCCTTTTCTGGTAATTTGAATTTTGATTATTGAATGGAAAACATTAAAAAATATTTTTAAATTACTTAAGGTAAAAATAGATTTAAAAAAAGTATTAGAGACAAATTTAAAACTATCTCTAAATATTGGGAACAAAATTAACGTTTATCCCAACAATGATAATAGTATGCTTTGTTGTTTCAACTATTTTTTAAAAAATTTTAATCTTCTTAAACATAGTGCTAGGTTAAACTTAATATGATACCTTTTATTAAAATAAAGTTGAACAAGAACGCTTGTTAAGATTATTATTGTTGTAAGTTTTTAATTTTTTAAGATAAACTATTATTTCTATTTATAAATGTTCAGAATGCTAATAAATTTATCCACAAAAATTAAAATTAACCTTATACTCATGAAAAGATGAATTTTTCTTAACAAAACTAACCGAATCCTAAAAAAATCATTAAATATATCCAAATTATCCTCTTACCTAACCTAATATAATTCCAACTCTAATCTTACTCCACTCCCATTCAAACAAATATACTGAAGATTTGAATGCATCTTTTTTTATAAAAGCTTTTTTAAATAATAACTTTAACATGTGTTTTTAAAACATATATTAGCTTAATCTTATTTTTTTAAATTAAAAACAATATCAAAATTTCACAAAAATAAATAAAGAAAACCACTCTCTTATCATGGGTGACTTTGAATGCAAATGAATTTGGGCCTATTTTTACTCAAATCTTTTTATTATGAAAAATATTTATCGAATAAAAAAGTACATTTGAAGTACACTTTTTGGTTCCTGGCTAAAACCAAAAGCATACCTAACATTTTCTCTCTCTTTTTTTTTTTTAATTTAATTTTTGTTCCTAACAGAATGAACTTATTTTAAGATTAGTAATACAATAGATACTAATTTAGTTGTTGAAGAAAAAGAAATAATAATAAAAGTATTTTTGCCAGGCCCATGCACAAAATCTGAAGGTGATGTTTTCTGGGTCTCTAGATCTTGTGGCGTTTGTACTTAGTACTTCATTTCCAAGGATCAACACTGGAGAAGCATGGAACTACAGCCATCACTAGAGGGTAAAAGAAAAATGGGAGGAAAGAAAAAAAGAAAAAAAAAGAAAAAAGGATAGGGGCTAAGCTGAAACCTCAAGATCATGTTAACCACAGCTGCCAACCAAATAGTTAGAGAAAATGTACCATTGTCTCTATGGCTCTGTCACTTCTTGCCTTGGGCCTGCATGAACAACCAATGAAAAACTCAGATTTTGTATGAAGACAAAGTATTGTGTCGGAAACTAGAAAGATGTTTTGTTTCAGGGACACAAATACCAAAGACGGCGAGATACCGGAGACAGAGAAAGAGACCGAAATTTCTGACTCCTGTTTAGTCATACTGTCCTCCCAAGGAAGGACAGAAAATTTGTGTCCCGGGACCAAAAAAAATTTGAACGCATTTTCTGTATGTGTCACAAGATAGTTTACATGGAATGTTTCAGTAGCAAGGTCATAGCATGTTTGGTTTCTTGTTTTGAGCCAAAAATCATGGTTGTAGCAAAAGCGATCCAATAATGTATGTAAGAAGAATCTTATGCCAAAGATAGGATATGGACCTCTTTTGTGTTGAGGGCTAACATGTTCATTAAATATCAACCATTCAAGATTATTAAGTCGTGCATGTCATTGGAGATTTTTGAACGGTTAAGATTCTACAAACATAACAATCTCATGTAGGGGGAGGAGGGGGGCCCGGGGGGACAAAGTGGAAAAAGAGTTATTAAGGGCTTGTTTCATTGTCTATATTTTTATAAGTTCATTGGTATTATGAGTTCAATTTTGATGCACTGACAGTGTAAAACGTTTTATATAGTCATCCAATCACATCATTTCTTTTGGATTACCATTCACGCTGTTAATGTAAAAGATAGTTATTTTTGCTAATGCAGAGTTATGTAATTGGATGTATGTGTAAAACTGTTTTACATTGATAGTACATCAAAATTAAACTCTCGTATTATAACATAAACACATTGCTTTCATTGTATATTTTGTTTCCAAGCTTTTTGCAAAGAAATAATTAAAACAACAAAATCTTGTTCTTATTCATTTGCATAAACACAGAAAAATATAAAAAAATAAAATTGAGCATTTTTGTAAGTGAATAGAGTAGAAACAAAGTGGCAATGGCAAAATCAAAATCAAGATCCACATATTTGCTGCTAGAGTAAAAGCATTCTCTGATGTTCCTGAAATAACTAGAGGAGATAGAGAATGCAAATTACCTTGCTCAGGTACTTCTTCTGAATTTTCAATGCCTCCTCACATGCTTTTTTAGCATCAAGATTCGAAGTAATATCACCCAAGATCTGAAGAGATAGTTAAGTGAGATACATGCAAGAAACATATTCAAGTATATATATATATATATATATATATATATATATATATATATATATATATATATATATATATATATATATATATATATTTATTTATTTATTTTTGGCACATGCATTTGAAAGAAGACAAACCTGGACAACGTCATCAACGCCCTTGGCCTCATTCAAAATCCGCCTATGCTTGATTTCTAGCACACTTGCAACAACGAAAACAGCTAGTGCACTACTTTCTTCTGCATTGCCGGTCTTCACATTTTTTCTCTCAAATTTTCCATATTGCTTCAAAATCTTGTCACTTAGTGTTTGTGGAGAGGCATTTGCTTTAGCTCGTTCTGGCTCTTCGTATTTTGCAAAGATGTTTGGATTGTATTCCATTCCCCAGATCAACTGGAAACAATCTATGTTATGTCATAAATTGAGCTATCAATTTGAAGCCAAAATAAGCTCCAAACTCAATCTCATCAAGATAGTAGAAAAATGATGGCTCATCTACGTATAAACGAGTTTATTTATCAATGAAATTAATATTGTTAATAGCATTTTATCCTTACCTCCCAAAGATACAAAGTATCTGCGAAAGAAAATTCTCTTCGAAAAAGAACCATCAGCATGCGAAATGCAAATAGATACTCTCCACCATCTAAATCCTCTGTGAAATAAAAAGAGATGAAGCTTAAGGATTTTTTCTTGCATATTTATAGAGACGCTTTTTCCTTTATGATTGCAAGCTTTCAGGATACTTCCCACTGGGAGGGGCCACAAACTGCTACAGTATGAATTTTCATGGACACAAGTGCAGGTATATGTACAAGTATCTATCATCAAGCTACCTCTAAACACGATTAACAAAGAAAAAAGAATTCTTTACCAAAAAGATTCACTATTTAATTGAAAATTATTCACACCACTTGGAGCATTTGAGACTGCTTCTAGTATAAATTAAAAAGATAGAAGAATCTAAACTATAGAACTATCTTGTGACGTATTAGAAGCTGGCCAAAGAAGTTTTACTGACCAAGGTGTTCGTGAAGTTTAGGATCAACTGTTTTCATTATCTGTGAGAGCGTAGCCAACTGAGATTGCACCCCCATTGAACTTGCACTGGTCCTGAAGTTCTCTCTCTGTTGGGAAAACAACAGCAGGGGAAAACACCAAAATATGAATTGATTGGGATTAAACATTTTCAATCTTCGAAAAGAAAACAATAAACTACAGCAAACAACTAAATGATAACTTGGTGAGTAATAAGTAATTCTTCATTAGAACCAAATGTAGTAATACAATGATCAACTGTATCAGTTGAATTTCTACAAAAAGGACAACATCATTACAACAAGAAATAGGTCACTACTCCTTGGGAATCACTTTCAATCTCATCCATGTCTCTTGTTATCTCTAGTTATCTAAAACTACTAGATGTGTGACAATATACAAGTTTTGTGAATAATATCACCAAATTGGCATGCCTATTGTTCCGAGGGTTACCTGAAACTGTTAGGTCGATCTCGGATGAGATCTGTGGTGGCGGTCGGAGCTGATACGTCCGACTTGTTGGAGGCGGTGGTGGTGCTGATGTGGCTGATCCTTTGCGCCTCCAACAAGTCGGACGTATCAGCTCCGGCCGCCACCACAGATCTCATCCGAGATCGACCTAACAGTTTCAGGTAACCCTCGGAACACCTATCAAGCACAATTCTAGCTCCATTAAAAAACGATAATTATCCTCTCATGGTCAACATGAACATGAGTACATGACCTTGTCATATTCACATCTCTACCACTGATTTTTATCTTTTGAACATTTTTTTTTAGAATAATGAAAGAAACGGTGGAACTGTGAACATGACAGTCACTTTCCTGAGAGGATTCAAACACAAACAAAGCTTTTGACAAATCTTTTTAGTTAAATAATTCCTCAGGAACACAAGGTTGTATTGCTACATATCAATTACCGATACAAGAAACACCTAGAACTAGCATGTTAAGGAAATTTTATTGTTCAGTACATCTAGCATACCATCCTTCGCATTGCACGATCAAAGCACCAATAGCTATCTGCTTCGTTCTCGATGAGAATAATCAAAGGTGAGCATATATCATTCATTCCTGCAAAGTAAATGTGGTCCCTTTAGGATGTCCCATTTTTGGAGCTCTTTCAACTCATCATTTGAAAATTTAAAAGAGAGAGTCTCACCTTGCACATAACCAATATCATCATCCAACCATGCATAAACTGATAGAACATCCCAAAGTTTTGCTTGATTAGCTTCACTCTCATAAAAGACAAGTGCTCGATCAGTTCGATTAACATCCAGGCCTACAATACAAATTTGTCATCACAGATGCTATTATGATAAATAAATTATTTATAAAACAAGCTTTCTTAAGAAGAAAAAAACAGCGTTAAATTATGAAACTATTATATGATGCCCTTTTCATGAGAACATCATGGAACATATGCAATCACCCTCAGAAGTCAGAATTAATGCACAAGACATTCTGACTTAAAACTCCTTATCTAAGACATAAACGTGCAGGTTCCTAGTCAATTTTGATGAATTCTCAGACTTTTATTAACAGGTTATCATTTTGGGTAGTGAAAATTATATGCAGCCATTGCTTTTTCATGAAAGTTTTGATAGACGAGCAGGTTGCATATCTGCTTTAAAGTAACATCTCAAAGTTTTCCCCCTTTTCGTGAGATCACCAGGTAACCCACATGTTTGGCCCATAGGAATAGTTCACGATACAAGGAAGCATAAGGTTATGAGGTATGAAGTATCTTTCCTTGGATTAGAAGTTGCATTCTTGTCCAAGGATCAAGGTTGCTTACCACCCTGTGTTAATGACTTATCATTGTCAGTATAAGTTATATGCTATGTAAGCCAGGTTGTACCATTTTCATCATTACATATTTAATTCATTATTTTGTAAATAATTTCTTCAGGTGTTACATTAATGATATTTATATTTATGAAGGAAATTTACATGCCACTGATTTTATGATTGCAAAAGAAGAGTTAATAGGCACGAGCTTTAATCTTTAGTGAAGCTCAAAATTTGAAATTTGTAGATTTAAACTAAATAAAGCAGAATGGAAATATGTATCCACTAATGTGCAGCAGTGTATACATACCAATCTGATGTAACACTTGCATCCACTGCAAAACTTTCTTATTTGAAGGTTGGACACCTATCAAAGATTTATCTATTGGTTGGCCATCCTCATCGATGAGGGGTGTTGTAATAAATTTTCCGCTACCAATCATTGGAACCATCCTTTGACATTCTGCTTTCCACATATCATACTGTCCCCTGCATAATCAATTTATAAATGATTTTATTTACTCATGTTGTTTAATTTCAGTAAAGAGAGAGAGAGAGAACAAATGGTGAGAAGATGTAGGGTTTACACCCTAAAACATTTAAACAAGCACCATTTTGCATTTAGAAAGACCAACATAGAGTAGAGGGGAAACATCAGTAGCTACCCAATCTCAAGTTGATACATTCTAGAAATTATAGGCGCCAAAGTTACAAAACAATAACACTTTTGTTCATAGATTATGTGGCACGAAGAATAAAAATAACAGACAAAAGGTTCACCCAAGTGGTAACAATTTTCATTTCACAATTTTGATTAGAATGGCATGATATGAACATTTGGCCAATAATTGTATATGAGCACTATAATGGTGATAGGAAACAGGGAGTGACAAAAATGACAGGAAACACTAGTAACAGCAATAAAAGGGAAGTCATGCTCACAATGACAACTAGAGGACGGTTGCATTGGCCAATGACGTATGGCAATGAGCAGTATTTATGAGAAAACACTCAAAACAGTCCTCTAAAAGATTACAGAAGGTATATTTAAAGGAAAAATTGGACGTCATGCTTATCTTCAGAGAACAAATTTGAGCTTTACTGTTAGAATAACCCATTTAATCTGATTTTTTTAATTCTACAGAGATATGCTTCAACTATAATATACCTTCGACGGTTCTTGAGCTCCGTCCGTTCATCAAATGTACTGTTAGGATCATAGCAACCTAGCAAGAACTCCCATACTTCCCCTTTGATTGAAGGATGGACACCCTACATGATTCATAGAAGTAGATATGGGTAGCAATAAGCACAAATGAGAGAGAGAGAGAGAGAGAGAGAGAGAGAGAGAGAGAGAGAGAGAGAATCCTGAATAGTGATAACGATAAGTGCAGATCAGACTGTTATCATAGATCATCATCATACGGTATTTGTTTCACAGAGAACAATGTCTAAGGCACTTTGAAGTGAATAATTTATAAACTAACCCTTCTCATTAATATAGCTACCGCCAACAATCTATTAGGTCACCATGTTGTTAAATGCAAATCATCAATGACAAATCCGCAAATTCAGAGCAACCACACAGGTAGAAACCAAAAGAAAAAATGTCACTATTAACAGATTCCATCATGTGACCAGCATCGAGATAGAAAATATAGATTACCCCGCGCTGGATTCGTCTAAGCACTTTGGCAATGTTCAAGTGACCTTCTGCATCGAATGATGAATTCCATCTTCTTTGACTTAGAGTTTTGCCAGCCTGTGCCAAAACAAAAGTGCAGCGTATAAATCACAAAAGCCTTTTACGTAAACTTTCAAATATATGAAAATTGCAACAATAATACTGAAAAGCATCTATATTATATACAATGACAATGACAGCTAAGCCTTATTCGACTAGTTGGGATCGGTTAGACATATCAAGCTATGTAAAAATCTAAAAATTCCCTACGTGGGGTAAGCTACAGATGTCACAAAAAGCAAACTTTGATCTTTCTACCTTGTACAAGTTTCAATGAGTTGCATATCATCTAACCGAGTGTCGCAAAACTAGTATAGTCACTACTCAAAATAACTAAATTTAGTTGACGATATGTTTTCTGGACACATATCTCTTCGTACACCATACTGAGATCCATTCTACCAGAAATAAACTTTTGCTATGATCCCTACTCTAACAATCAAACTCTTATTTTCCAGGCTTGGAATTAGATATACAAACAACATAACTCTTTCTTTTGCACATAACTCATTCAATTGATGTGCAAATCTTATCAAACAAAATTCAGCAGCATGAGCTAAAGCACAAAAAGAACTCTCACCCTTGGCTTAAAACGAGGAGCTGGAGCGTCGGCTTGGCATTCCGGTCTAATAGGATAGAAGTCATTCAACTCAGTAGCTCCAGAACTCCTCGCAAGAACCTTCCACATCCCCCACAACTAATCATCTACTTCAACACCAAAACCTTAATCAAACCCCTACTCTCTTGTTAGAGAGCCATAACAACCATCATTGTCAATACCCTACCTGCTTAATCCAACAACATATTTCAAAATTATTAACATTTTATAAAGGAACATTATCAAACCCAACACAAAGGTACAAAATGTTCAATTTCACTAGGCATGGCATCATTCCCTTAATAAGATGCAGACTTTGTTTGGAAGAAGTTGTCAAATTCTCCCAATAAATAAATAAAAAATCAGATTAGATGAAAATTTTAAAATCAAAATCGCTGTTATGTGGAAATAATTATCATGTTAATCAGATTATGCATCTTAGAACAGCTCTTGAAAGAAAAATCTAGATGGGGATATATGTTTGAAGCAATTATGAAATCACAAGCGAGAAAAGGAGGAACCTTTTTCGAATTCTGAAGAAATGATTTCCACAAAACGAACAAATCAACGAACGAACGAACGAATGAATGTGTGAAAGATTGGAACAGGGAATGAACGAAAGAATGAATGTGTGAGAGAGAGTGAATGAAGGGAAGAGAAGGAGAATATAGTGCTGCGTTGTGTTAATTTGAATTGAATGGACAATTATTCAGTGATTCGCAATAAATGAATATTTTTTTAATTTTTGTTTATGAATTATGATGGACAGACAGGACTTTATGGGACATTTTTTGCTTCAACGGTTCTTTGCATATTTTGTTGCGTTGCTTTTTTTCATTTTAAAAAAGAAATTTAAGATATCTTGATTTATTTTGAGGAATTTTTTATTTATTAATATGCATGCTTAGATTCGAGGTACATTTCAAATATAGTGGGTATAAAGATGATTATGCATGTATTAGATATGAAAAGAATTTGAATACATTGATCTGGAGTGTACTCAAAATCGGGCTCTTTTGACAAACTGAACATATTTTGGATATATTCGAGATATGTATCAAGTTACTTAAGGGTCATTATATCCAATATATAGAAAATGTAACTCAGAATTTGTGTATTCAAAATAACTATATTTAAAATAATTCACCTTATATTCTCTTTTTCTTATATTCATAGCATAATTGTAAAAATTTGAGTCTTTGTTGTGTTTATATATTCTCTTTGCTACTAAATTATGTTGTTCCTTATTATTTTAATGGAAAAGCTCTACATCCATGTAAAAATTACATGGATGGTATCCAAGTACTTTTCACTTCACGCATTTTTCTCGATCCACACATTCATTTGTTTTACACGCGCCTCATATAACGTATATAATGTAATCCTTATTTTGCATGATCAACTTTTCTCAACCTAAACCTTTCTCAACGTAAACCTTTTCATATAACGTAAACCTTTTTCGCGTTCTTCTTCAACGTAATTAAATTCGTTGTTCTCCTTTATTCACATTTTTCTTCTCTACATTATGAATCTGGATTGACTTCAACGTAATTAACTTTGTCGTTCATCTTCTTCTTCTTTTTCTTCTTCAATCTGCAATTTTGAATTAAAACAATAAATGAATCAATTTCAAATCAGTTGAATGAGTGTGATTTCGATAATTCTTCTGGAATGCATCAATTTGATGAGGTTTGGATTATTGAATTTTGAATCGAATTCAATGGAATGAAATTGCTAATATTATTTGAAGTGAATTGAATGGACTGAGGTGATCTATATCTGAATTGAATTGAATTGAATTGATAATATGTAACTGTGAGTAACTATGAGTGTGAATAAGTGTGAGTAACTTTTCGGTTCGGTAAGTACTAAAGAGTTGTTTAAGCATGTGCATGTGTTCGGTTCGGTATGCAGAAAGGAGCCTAAAAAAAATTAGACGAATATATTCTGTTTTGTTCCCCAAGCACTATATAATTGTTTCACCGTAATTAAGATTTTGGTTCACCATAACTAAGATTTCAGTTCACCGTACAGACCAGCTGTGTTGTGGATGAAAAATTTGTCCCAAAGGTGGGAATGATTTTCAAGACACTAGAAGAAGCTGGAAAGTTCTACAAATATTATTCCAAACTTGCCGGTTTTTCTACCAAAATAAGGAACACAACTTGAGACGGAGACAAGATTAAGAATCAACTAATTGTATGTACCAGAGAGGGGAGGTGGAAATCAAAGATATCTCCAACTTTGAAGACAAACCCTTTGGCTGGGTAAAATTGTCCGGCCAGAATTTACGTACACATAATGAAGGATGTTAGTGTTTGGACAATTTCCAAAGTTGTTTTGAATCACTCACATCCTTGTTGTCCAGACCAGGCTGAGATGCTCAAACAACACAGGAAGCTTAGCATGTTCGTGCGTCGCACCATTGAAACCCACGAGGAAGCCAGAATCAGACCGAACAAAACTTACCAATCATTTGTGGCAGCAGCTGGCAGCCGCCGTGAACTAGGTTTTATAGAAAAAGACGTTAGGAATTACATCACAAGGAAAGTATGGAATATTTTCGAAGAAGACGATGCCAAAGAATTTGAGAAGTACCTAGTAAGAATGAAAGAGAAGAACCAAAATTTCTTCTTTGAGCTCAACCTTGAAGGCGATCATTGCATTAAACATGCATTCTGGGCTGATGCAAGAAGCAGGGCTGCATTTGATTATTTCGGAGACGTAGTTTCATTTGACACCACCTATACCACAAACAGGTATTCGGTTCTTTCAAATATATTTTTGATGTTCAGTGAGTGTATATATTTCGGTTCACCACTGTGTGCTTGTTATTTATGCAGATACAATTTGGTTTTAGGTTCTTTTGTGGGCATGAATCACTACGGCTAGTCGACACTTCTTGGATGCACGCTGATGAAAAATGAGGACATCCAATCATTCAAATGGCTATTTGAGTGTTGGCTACATTGCATGGGAGGGAAGGCACCAAAAGGTATTGTTACTGATCAATACGCATCGATTCAAAGGGCAATTGAGCTGTGCATGCTAACAACAATTCATCGCTGGTGCATCTGGCACATTATGAAGAAGATCCCAAGCAAATTAAATGGCTACAAGGGACACAACAAAATTGAACAAGAGATGAGCCATGTTGTTTGGAACTCGTACACAAAAGAAGCATTTAACAGAAACTGGATCGATTTCCTTAGAAAGTATGGCCTCGGAGGCAACAAGTGGCTTTCAGGTAATTGAGATTTCAATTCGAATTATTTTTATGCTCATATGTTTTTTTCCCAAAGCATGCACTGTTTTCGGTTCACCAGACCTTATGGGTTCAGTTTGGTTTGCAGAGCTGTACGAGGATCGGCATATATGGATTCCGGTTTACTTGGATCACCACTTTTGGACCGGGATGAGAAGCACGCAAAGGAGTGAGAGCATGCATTCATTTTTCAACAAGTTCATCACACGGAATAGCTCCTTGAGACAATTCGTGAAGCAATACGACAATTGTCTAGCAAGTAGAGAGCAAGCAGTGAGAGAATTCGATGCTGCAGATTTTCACACCGTGATACCGTGTTCAACAAAATCAACAATAAAGGCACAGTTTCAGCATGTATATACCCATGAGAAGTTCAGGAAAGTTCAAACTCAATTCAGAGGTAAAGTAAGCTGTATCACAGATCAATGCATACCACCCTAGGTTTCACAACATATGAAGTCATAGAGCAGGTATCCAACTCCACATTCAACAAGTTTGTCGTCACCTACGACGCAGTATCACGAGATGTAAAGTGCCATTGCTTGCTGTTTGAGTCTAGGGGCATATTGTGCCTCCATTCCCTAAGCGTCCTAAGCTTTGAGCGAGTGGATAACGTGGCACCGAAATACATATTGGAACGTTGGAGCAAGAACACAAAGAGGAGGCATACACACATCAAGAGTAGTCAAGATGAACCTCTACTGGGGCCAAGAAGTAAGAGATTTGACGAATTGGTGTTTCGGTCACATAATATATGTGAATTTGCATCTGAGTCTGAAGAGTTGACCGGAATTTTGCACCGAGCATTTGACAAGGTCATGGTGGAGATGGAAGAATATCAAGAGAGAAGCAAAGGAAAAAGTTTGTTAACCCACGAAGAAGCGACATTAAGCAACGTGAATGACTGATGGGTGGAAAAACGATTCCCCACAAAACTCACCGGCAAGTGTACCGGGTTGCATCAAGTAGTAAAACTCACTTAGAGTGAGGTCGATCCCACAGGAATTGATGGATCAAGCAACTTTAGTGGGTGATTAGTTTAGTCAAGCTAACATTGGTGAATTAAGTGAAAATTGAAGCAACAGAATGTAAATGACAAGAAATTTAAAGTTGTAGAAAGTAAATGGGCAGAAACGTAAAGAGCAAGGAATGTAAATTACAGCAGATCTCACTTGCAGGAATTAAATTGACAGAAGCTTAAAGAACAAGAAATGTAAATTGCAGCAAACGTAAAGGGGGCTGGGTGCTGAAAAGTAAAGAAAGCAGTAAATCATGACTTAGAGCAATTGTAGAAAATGTAAATGTGCAGGAAAGTAAATCAAGCTCAATGTGAATGTGAAATTGCAGAAAAAGAGAATTGCTCAGAATTGCAGGAAGAGTAAATTCAGATCCACGAAAAAGGGAATTGAGGTGCAATGAAATTTAAATTGCTTAGAATTGTAAATCAAGCTCACAGTAAACTCATGTAAAATTTCAGAAAGCAAAATTTCAGAAGAGAAGATTCAGAAACATGAAATTTCATAAACCAAATTGACAATTACAGAAAAATTTAAAGTGTTTCAAAGAGCTCTCTATTCTATTTCTACTCCTACTCCTATTGCTCTCTAGCAGAGCCAGCTTTCTTTTGAAATGAAACTGATGCCTTTATATAGGCTTTTACAAAATTAAAATGAAATTGAAATTAAAAATAAATTACAATTAAATGGAATTCTTATTCTAACTATCTCTTGAGCCTTTGAGTGATGATAATGAACTTTGCTTGCTTTGAAATTGAAGAAGAGTGGATCCGGATGACTTGATTCAAATGACATGGGTCAGGGTTGCTTGGTGAGGCTCTAGTAGAGCGCTCCGTTGAGTTAGTGAGCGTTGCGCTCACTTGCCTTGTGTGCCTCCCTCGTGCCAATTCTCCTTGCCCATAGCGCTCAATGAAGAGATGCGAACGTAGCGCTCTCTTGGTGCGTGGTTCCCTCTTCGAGCCTTGGTTGCTCCCCCTTTTTTGAGTTTCCTTGTAGCGCTCAATTGGAAGTTGTGAACGTAGCGTTCCTTGCTTCCTTTGTGCGCGCTTTGCTTTTCTTCATGGGACCCGAAAACGCTCACTTCATTGAGCGTAGCGTTCATTTAATTGAACGCTCTTCCTTGCCTAATGAACGCTAGCGTTCATTTATGTGAGCTTTAATGCCAATTGCATGTTTTCATTCATTACATGTTTCATGCATGTTTTCATTTTACTTGTTAATGCCAATTGCATTAGAAATGTATGGCTTTAATTAATTAATGCTAATGCATTAACGTAAGCTTTCATTAGCATTAATAATTATGTGCTTCATGCATGCATTATATTACTTAGTAATGCATGATTTGCCAATTCATTGTATGCATGCATGCTTTAATTCATTTCATTCTTTTGGCATTAATAATTAAATGCATGCATGCTTTCATTATTAATTCATGCATGCATAAGGCATTAATAATTAAATGCATCATGGTCATGGGCCACGTTTTTAAAAGCGTGGCCTAAGGTTCTAAAGCGTGCTCAATCTTCAAAGCGTGCTCCAAAATTCTTCTTTTATTCTTTTGAGCTGATTTTGTACTATTTTGCTTTTTTTTTCTCCACTTATTTCTTATAAAATTTATAAAATCAAAAGATCAAAGAAATATACCATTTAAGCACAAAAGCATTCAATATTTAAGCACTAATCATCAATTTCTTGTATGAAAAAGCATAGAAAAACATGACATGATGACATGTCATCAATGACTTTCAAAGCCCACCACGTGTCAAAACAAGAGGTCGGCCCAAGAACAGACTTGGATCAAACACGAAAAAAAGATCTCAAATACCATGAAGAAAAAAAGGACGGCTCCAAGCGAGGTAAAATTGACTTGCTTTTGATTAGTTAAAAATTCAATTGTTCATTTTGCTAATATACAATTAATTATGTCTTTTGTAGTTGAACTTTTTAGACTCCAGATCATCGATTCAGTCAAGCTCCACTCTTTACAATGCACCAGATATGAATTATCCAAGAGAGGATTATACAAGTTTTAGTTTTTATTGATGTAAATTTTTGTTATACAAGTTTTAGTTTTTATTAATGTAAATTTTTGTTCACCCATGAGCAAATTTCGGTTCAGCATGGTTATAGCAGGGTTAATTTCTGACTGTTGTTAGTCTTTAATGAATAGTCACTTTTTTGTGAAATTCTATATTGATATATGCAATTTTTTTATTCGTCTAGTGTATTAATTTCTAAGTTGAATAATTAGAATTTGTTTTGAGAAACGGCAATCAGGTGTAGTGCTAGTTACATTTTTCATGTGATTAATTAAATAAAAATTATTAAAAAAACCTAAAAGAGTAACATAATTATTTTTAAGTTACATTGGTGGAGTTTTAAAACTCTTTCTTTGATGGATTTTCAGGGTTTAGGATTTTGGGTTTAGGATTTTAGAGTTTAGAGTTTAGGGTTCAGGGTTTATGGTTTAGGAGTTCAAAGTTTAGGGTTTAAGGTTTAGAATTTAAGGTTTGGGGGTTTAGGGGTTCAGGCTTTAGGGTTTAGGGTTAAGGTTTAGTGTTTTAGGGGTTTAAGATTTATGGGTTTAGGGTTCAGTGTTCAGGGTTCTGGGTTTAGTGTTTAGGATTTAGGGTTTAATAGTTCAGGATTCAGGGTTCATGGTTTAGGGGTTCAGTGTGTTTCCAACTTTCAGTTCGCCCAGTGTATTAATTTCGGTTCACCATGTTCAGGGTTCAGGGTTCAGGGTTTAGGGTTAGTGGTTTAGGATTTAGCGGTTCAGGGTTCAGGGTTTAAGGTTTTAGGAGTTAGGGTTTTAGGATTTAAGGGTTTAGGATTTAGGGGTTTAGGGTTTAGGATTTAGGATTTTAGGGTTTATGGGTTCAGGATTCAGTGTTCAGGGTTCTGATTTTAGTCTTTAGGGTTCAGGGTTTAGGGGTTCAGTATGTTTCTAACTTTCGGTTTGCCCAGTGTATTAATTTTGATTCACTGTATTCTTTTGGAGTTCGTAATGTATTGGTAAATACAGTAATTGCAATCACTAAGAACTTAGAATAAAACAGCATCTAGACAGTTCCAACAGATATATAAATTAACATCTCAGATGAGTAATCCATCTTGAATCAAATATAAATATTAACATTAACATTTAGATTAATATTCACATATATACATTTGAAGTAATCATTTTTTGCTTTTTAAACAAGTTAAACAAAATATTGTTAATTACAAACAGCCAATCATAATATATGCTATTTACTATTTAAATTCCCAGATGTGAATTTATAATAAGGGTTGAAAAGGGCAGCAAATGGCTTCGGGAGTCTTATTACTTCAGATTCCCAAATCACTTGGTCTCTAATTTTGTTCATTTCATGCAACAGAATGTGTGGACCATATTCGTATCTAAAGCTATCAATCTCTCCCTACATTTCAATTGAAAGTAATTTGTTACATAAGAAATGCACCCAATTGAAATCAGAAAAGAAAGAAGTTTATAAATTTAGAAAGTACTTACTTGTGTCCAAGTTCTATATTTATATCCCTTCTTGCTTTTGATATTTTGTGGATCAATTGTTTCGAGCCATTTCATGACATATATTCCACAATCATAACTAAGCAAGAATTGAGTATAATACGATTAATAGTATACAAAATAAAACATATTAAAAATAGCGCTATTGAAGAGAAAAATTCTTACTCTGTATGTTGACCATTCAATTGGATATATTCTACTTCTACTCTCAGTCCATCCTCCATTAAAGGTTTCGCCCCAGTATAAACCCTCATCTGAGAAATTATTATTCCCTGAAAGGTATGCAAAAATTGAAAAAAATAAATCAACAACACTCAACTGAACTCATTTCATGTACTGAATAATTTGAATAATTTACAACAAATTCGTTCAGTTTCTTCCTCGAATCAGGTATATTTTCTGGTAGCTTATTGATAGGGTCAAGCACATAGAATTTTTTTTGTTGACATCAGCAATCCACAACCACCAATGGGCTCCATTGCAGATTGGTACAAATAGCTAAAGTTTGGAAAAATTATAGAATATTTCAGTCGAAACAATAGCAAACAAGAGAATTATCAAAGAATTTTTAGAAATCACAACTTACAAATAGATGCGATGCAAGTTTTCTTTTGTCAAGAAACTGGCGGTGGTGGGCATACTGCTCAATATCAAACCTGTAGGTCTTGTTTGTCCTCTTATCAGTGTAGGACTCGCCATGTATTCCCAACATAAAATTCTGCAAAATGAATATCAGTTAAATCACATTTTTACCGAACCCAACACAATTCATATGCTGAATAAAATGTGAAAAATATTCAATCATCAAGAGAAAAGTTTTCTTCATGCAAAAGAACTCAACAAAACGCATAACAATCAGGTGAATCAATATTAACATTCCCACCGAACTGAAAAGTAATCAGCAGTGAATAAGAAATTTAGCTTACCACAATATCTAGCGGCACAATATAATTTGTTCCTGATACCGCCAAACTTTTATTTGGTTGAGAATCATGCTGTGTATAACCACCTACAGGATGAAATTTTATGAGATATACTATATAATAGTGTTTAGAAAAATCATTAACGTTATTGCAACTAGCAAAGAATTTACCGAGGCATGCATGTGTTTTTTGGGCATTAGAGACATAAAATATTCTCTTAACCCCTCGTAAAGTGCCTCATGTTTCAAGACAAATATTGGCTCATATTCATTGCTACCATCTTTTGTCTGTTTCACATGTGTCATCCAATGATAACACTTTTCAATCAACTCATTCGTGATTTTTATCTTTTTCGCTGGGGTTTTGTAAACTTCAATAGCTGGTAAGGATGGCTCTGAAGTTGTTGCTTTAGCAAACTTTAATGCTGCTGTCACTCCAGCATCTACCACCGCCTCTTCCAGGATTTCAAGCTATGAAACACTCGGTTCAGATGGTTGACTTGGTTGAGATGCTGGTGGACTTATCCTAAGATTAAAGGAAGGCCTTTCATCTTCCTTTTCCTTAGGTTGAGCAGCACTGCAAGATGATAGATATTTAACAAAGATATTAAACAAAAATGATATTAATCATTATAGTGAACCGAAATTCAAACAAATAGTGAACCTAATTCCAAACCTACAGTGAACCGAAATGATTTTAAACAAAAATGATATTAAAGAAAAGCAAGTAACATACCTATCAAATGATGACAAGATTAGAGTTTCTTGTTCTGATTGCCTTGCCACCAAAGGTTCTTGGGATTGTTCTTCACCAGAAATTTCATAGACATCGTCATCTTTGAAAAACTCTTCAATAACAGAACTTGTAAGAGACCCCGTAACACCTTACTTTTTGGGTTCTGGAGGACAGCTATAAGAAATAGAAGAGAGTCCAAAGACAACAACAAGTTGAATTCATTTCTGGTTTCAACTTAACCATAATTAAACCATGTATAAGCAGTAAACATTATCGGTATTTATATAAGCAGTAAAACTTACACATCAACAGGTCCTTCTTGTTTGGATTGCTGTGCTGTTGGTTCTTCGTAGGGTTGTTGTTGCTATTCCAGAGGTCTGCTACATTAAACAGTAAATATTTCTATAATTATCCCAAACTATTATCATATTTAACAATGATATTTAACAGAAATGACATTAATCATTATAATGAACTGAAATCCAAACTAATAGTGAACTTAAATCCAAACTTATAGTGAACCAAAATTATATTAAACAAAAGTGATATTAAAGAATTTTATGCTTACACATTAACATGTGCTTCTTTTTCTAATTGCTGTCCCACTGGAGGTTCTTGGGATTATTGTTGTTGTTCTTTGGCAGGTCTGTTGCATTAAATAGAAAACATTTCAATAACAACCCAGAATTATTATCCTATACCATTAAAATTAATAAAAAGAATTTTTATGTGAAATTTACTCTTCATTAAAAACTTTATAGACATAGTCATCTTTGAATAAGTCTTCAATTACAGAACTCGTAAGAGACACTGTAACACCCTGCTTTTCGGGTTTTGGAGGGCAGCTGTAATAAACAGAAGAGAGTCCAAAGACAAGAACAAATTGAATTCATTTCTGGTTTCAACTGAACCATAATTAAACCATATATAAGCAGTAAACATTGAACAAGATTCATGTGGTGAATAAATATTTATTAATTTACTCATTATTAGAAGTTTGTTGTGTTTCCTTTTGTGGAGGGACATAGATGAAGTCATCCCTGATCAACTCTTCCTGAACTGAACTTGGAAGAGACAATGCAAGAGGAGGTCTAAGGACTGTAAACAAGGATAAAGTTAATGTTGAATAATTAGAATTTGTTTTGAAATATAGGAATTTGCACATTGAAAAACTCACACTTCCAAAGGTTGAGAACGAGTTTCTTGTTGAAACTCAACGATTTGTAGCTCAGAATCAAGTGTAGCTCTAGTGACATTTAAACACATTTTCCTTGTGATTAATTAAACAAAACTTATTAACTAAATCTAAAAGAGTAACATAAATATTTTTAACTTACACTGGTGGAGTTTTAAAAGTCTTTCTTGGGAAGATTTTCTTTTTTCTAAAATATTTGACCGGGCTTTCCGGGGTATTTTTCCTAAAAAAAAGATAACATTAAAATTAGATACCAAGATTAAAAGCAGAGATCTAGAAACACATTAAATTCATTTTTGGACAACCACCAAACCAAAAGTACAATATGCAGTGAACCAATTTACCTGGTATTGCTCGCGGCATTTACAGAAGGTGTAGAGCTTCCTTGAGTCTGTAAGAGTTGCTCGCTATCCAGATTTACAATCCGCACTCTAAGCAAGATAAATAAATATTAGTAATTGAATCTAGAGGAATTAGAAAAGGTTATAGCAAAATTAAGCAAAGAAAGAAAAAGAACTCGGGAATAATAAACTGAATCTTACGTCTGAGAGAATTCATTTTGTGCCTTTGGAGAGTCAAACTAATCCAGAGCAATGTTTGTTGACTAAGCTCCATTATTTTTTTTCTTTGATCTTTTTTCTCTTATCATCTCCAATGCTCATTTTCTTCTTTCCACAGCATTGTCTTTTGCTTGTTCGGTTCTGAAAGTTCATAAAATAAGTATCAAGGAACCTAATACGTAAGTATCAATAAAAGAAAATATGATTCGAGAAACTTACTCCTTCTCAGATTGGGCTTGTGTTTTTGCCACCCTTTGCTGTTGTTTTCTTTTTATTACGGGTGTTTTCTCGATTTCATTTTTTCTGGAATACAGACAAACACATCGAACTTATACTGGAGACAAGACACTACAATGAAGTCAACCAAACTGATAGACACCACCGAACCGAACTAAATTAAAGTGCTAAAACAAAAATTAGAAGCTCACTGAACCGAAATTAATTCATTTGCTGAAGAAAAGGTGATACATATGCAATCAACAAAACGTCTCACAGAAATTACACAATATTTACTGGCTTTCAGATTCGCTTGTGCTCTCTGAATCTATCGGCACAGGCTTTGTTTTTTTGGTTTGTTTTTTAACCACCTTTGGTGGTTGTTTTCTTTTCTTTGTTTCGATTTTTTAATTTCTTCTTCTTTGCAATACATAAGAACAAGCGCATAAGAACAAATTTAAGCAAATACAAATTAAATGAAATCAATATGAAAATTAAATTTATTGGCTTTCGGATTCAGATTAGGAAAGTCTTTCCTCTTCCGAAGAAGAATCCATCTCGACAATTTTCTTTTTTATTTTCTTTCCTTTTTCTTTCTTGTCCAAGTTACTTGTTTTGTTTTTTTTTCGTTTTTTCCTTTCTGTACAAAACTCCCTAAAATAGAAACGCGGACTCAATTATTTAATCATCAAGAAAATACATTAACAATCCGGTGAACTAAATAAAGTAATCTCACCGAACCGAAAAATGTTCATATGGTGAATAGTATATGACAACTATTTAATCATCAAGAAAAATGTTTCTTAATGCAGAAACATTCAAATGAACAAATTAACAATTGCAAGTAGGACAAATAAATTAATTATAACCTAAAACAGAAGTTTATTTAGTTAGTAGAGTATTTTAAAAGCATTTGAAAGCAATTTTTTGGGAGAATTTTAGTAGAGTATTTACCAATGGTTCTGTTGCTTCGGATGAAATCCGTTCAAGGATCATTTGCCTTGTCCAATAGGCCACCCACGGTATAGGGGGAGCATCAGGTGCAAACGGGCGGGGGAACTTGGTTTCGTGGAAGTATATCAACATTAACATAAAAACACAACCATCAACAGACTGTTTCTTCCCCTGTCTCTTGTTTTCAACTCCTTTCATCAAGAAGATGAGCACATGTTTTGCCCAATCCCATTTCTAAATGTTGTCCACATGGAAGATCGGTGGCTTATGGATTAGGAAGGCCACACTTACCGTTGTGGGGAGCAAGAAGCACTTTTGTATGAAGACAACAAAATTTCTCTTGAATTTTTTTCTGTTCTCCTCCCTTTCTACACTCATATCCAGCACATTCCTTGTCAAAGTCGCCAAGGAAATATTTTTGACACTGTCAAATATTTTTTTTGTCTGTTGGATTCAGGTTGTTGTAATCAACCTTATCAGGAAAGTGATTTCCTACAATATTTTAATAGCAAAAATCAGTCCAAAATGGTCAGTTTAATTTTCTGAACACCAGTGAACTGAAAATAAGCAGTAAGTGGAAAGTGTATTACCTCCATTGGTTATGCCGAGGGCAGCTGCTACTTTCCGAGGAGTTATGTATATTTTCACCTAGAGAGTTTTCAGGCATCCTTTCTCTTCATCAAAGCGATCAAGCAATTCTTTCAACAGGGTATTAGAGACGTTTATTTCTGGGACATTTGCCAGGGCACCAAATCCCATTTCTTCCACTATATCTTTCTTTTCTTGACTCATTTCCCTGTACACTGTTACTATTGCCTTTGTTTGGCATCTGCAGTAATGAGTTTTCTGCAAGTTTTGAAACAGAATATGAGGATATATTTATAATACAAAATAGATATTATTCGAATGAAAGTGGATAAATATATTTAATCTGCTTACGTTATAATGTGCCTTCTCCTTCATTGTTGCCATTTTCTTGTTGTGTTTTGCTGTAATAAAAAATTTTGGTCAATACTACATTGAATACATCAACAAGCACAAGCATGTATATCTTAATCAAGTCAATTAAAATGCCACAAGCCACCAAACCGAAACTCATTCACGCACAGAACCAAAATCACAAAGGCCACAGAACTGAAAAACTTTTATGTGGTTAATAAATGATGATCAACTTTCAATCAATAAGAATAGTATTCCTCCATGCAAAAGAAGTACTGAAGATAGTAACAATCAATTTCAAAGCTCTAGTTAAACTATCCAAACAAATAAGAACAAGCATATATATCTTAATCAAATCAACATCTTCCAAAAGAAAAGTTTTTAAAATTTCATGAATTAGGTGTTCTTTCAAAATGAAATTTGCAAATTGGCTTCTTTAAACACTCTTACTGAAACTTGATATCTTTCTTTAAGTATCAAGGTTAACTACCATTCGTGCTGAAATCTATCCAACATAATGAGACAATTTTACAGTAGTATGGCTAATCAAAGTGAAAGATTTGTCTCTAATGTCAATTGTCCTAAACACAACTCATTTACATCAAGTGTAACTCATCCTTAAAAAATTTGTAGAAAGGGAGATATTATCTTGTTCTATTTTGTAATGAAAAATTTTGGTCAATACTTCATTTAATACATCAATAAGCACAAGCATGTATATCTTAATCAAGTCAATTAAAATGCCACAAGCCACCGAACCAAAACTCGTTCATGCACAAAACCAAAATCACAAAGGCCACCGAACCGAAAAACGTTCATGTGGTTAATAAATGATGATCAACTTTCAATAAAAAAGAATAGTATTCTTTCATGCAAAAGTACTGAAGATAGTAACAACCAATTTCAAAGCTCTAGTTAAACTATCCACACTAGTAAGAACAAGCACGTATATCTTAAAGCCCTAGTTACACTATCCACTGAATTAAACGAAAATAACAACAAATTTCATTCCAAGCCCTAGTTATACTGTAAAAATCATTCACAATAGTTCCATCTACTAAAGGAAGCAAATTAATCCAGTAAAACTAAAATGCAACTAGGAGAAATGCGACATTGCATGATTTCAAATGAACAGTAGTTTTCTCATACCTTTGGTAGTCTTTGTTGCTGTTTTCATTCGTTTCTGGTTGTTATTTGCGAAATCTTCTTCCGTTTCCTTTCTAGTAGTGATTTCTGCAAAGAATGTGATTGAAGTTTGAGTGATGTTGAGCGAGATTCGAAGAGAATGAGTGGTTTCATGTATTGGTTTCGTGTTGAAGAAGATGTAACGTTTTTTCATAATGAAGCGCGAATGAAAAAGGAGGGCTTTCTTTCGTCTGGCGCGTATTGTCACTCGCCATTTAATACGCCTGATTCTATTTGGGCTTGGGCCAACTTAGTTATATGGTTATATGAATGTGTAGCAGCCCTGTTATTTTAAATGCTAATTATTAATTATATAATAAAAACTTACAATAATTTTTTTAGATATTATTTTTTATTATTCATAATTATTAATATAAATGTAATTAAATATATATAAGTAAAAATATCAAATATTTTTATTAATTACAATATAATTATTTTTTATGATTATATAATATTTATTAATATTATTTTTCAATAAATACATATAGTATATAACAATATAATAAATATAAATTAATTAGTTAGTTATTAAAATAAAACATATTTACTTTAATATAAAAATAAAACTAAAAACTCTTTATTATGAAAAGATATTAGAATTTTATATACTTATTTAATAATAATCAGATTATAACTTGTTAATTATAATTTGTTAAAATTTGATTATTTTTAAAATATTAGTAAATATATATATATATATTAAATTTTAATTTCATGTTTTAGACTATTTTTTATTTTTTATTTATATGAGACTGGTTCTGCCAATTTAATAAGTAATTTATCGGTTGAACTAATAAACTAGTAAACCAATAGTCTAATCGGTTCGATTACCAGTTCGATTCTGACAACTATAATTCATAAATATGGTTAATAGTGAATTTTTTTATTGTTGTTTATCCAAATGAGGTCATAAAAAATGGTAAGGAGAGAATGATATTCGAGTGCAATTATCTTATGATGTTGCACACCTATCATCTAGATTTTTTAGATGCCTTGAAGAATGTCATATTGATGAATATAGATGCAGTTGAATCCAAAGAGATTGCAAATGTTGGATACAGATTTCTAATAGTTTTGGGAAATAGAAGATTTTAAAATTAGACATTTTTGGTCAAAGATGATAACCATGTGAGCATAATACTTGATATGCATGTAAAGATAACGCCATAACATGTGATGAAATGATATGTTGAGGTTCGTGATATTGTTCGATGCAACAGGACCAACTACTAGGCCCTATTCATTATGTCGCTTCGAGTGATCATGTAGAGGAGGAGGAGGAAATTGAGTTGGACGTAGACTCTCAAAGCACATTGATATTACTACTGTGAAAAAAAAGTGCAGTTTCTTGACACAAAAAAAAAAATAATAGCTTCTTTATTAGGCTTGGTTTGATATAATATTTTAGAGAGGTGTTGATATTTTTTTTTTAAAAGAAGATAAATTGGTCCTTCATTTTTTGTCTCGTAAATATTTAAGTTCATAAAAATTAAAAAAATACATTTAAATTTTTTATTTTTTTAAAAGCTAGACATATAAATTCCTCCTTCCATACGGGACTACGAAACGTAACAAAAATATTTGATGTGGAAGTCATTTTGCAAAGGTGATCATTACGGTGTCCTACGTAGATGGTTTAAAAAAAGCTTAGGGACAAAAAAATCCCCTAATGTTTTTTTTTTGGTGAGGGAAGAGTTGGACATACCTGATCCGACCCGATCTGAATACATAAAAAAGAGATTCCATATTTTTGGATTATTGGGTCATTGGTTCAATCGGTGGATCACAGGTTGAACTGATTGACTCAGTCATAATTAAATAAATATATAATATTTTATTATTATTTGTATAAGAAATATTTTAATTTTATTTTTATATTATAGTAACTATTATTTTTATATTTTAATAATTAATTTATATCTATTATATTATTATATATTATAAATATTTATTAAAAAATATATTGTGGTGAGTAAAGATTTTTTTATTTTATTAATTTGTAAATGTTTAATAGAAAATTATATTTATATTAGTATTTATACATAATTAAAAATATAATTAATTTAAAAATAAATAATAAAAAATTAAATTGAATTGACAAAATTTATTGAATAAAAAGCCCTATATAGTATCACTATATATATAATAATTATCGCATATAATATTGAAGTGTGTGTTAGTTTGGTGGCAAGGTATGCATTATGTTTTTCAACTTTTTCAATTCAGTTTGACATTGAATCCGTTATTGTTGCTGGCTTGTGGCTTCAACAATAGTTGAGCAACGTAGGAGATAAAGAAGAATCTACCAATGCTAAAATGACGTAATATTGGGGAGCTTTTTTGTCCTTATGCCGTAACAGTTATCTCTATGGAACGGTGTTTAAGTAAGCTATTTCTATTATGTTTTGCAATCTCAAATGGACGAAGAGATTTAGGTCTCCAAATTTTAAAAGAATTAGAAATTTAAATGTATTTTTTAATTTATAAAAACATAAATATTTGCAGGATAAAAAATTAAGAATTAATTTGTTTTTTTTTTTTAATTACTCTATTAATTTTTATAGTTTCTGTCCACATGTGATCATTGATCATATTATCATATTTCAATGTCTTGATGATCCCATGGGGATGCAAAAGTCATTGATTCAGATTTTAATCGGTTTTATTTAAATTGGTCGGTTTTCAATAAATTTTGGCCCTTTTAATTGATTTAATATTTTTTTTTTGAGATAATATTTAATTTGACCCTTCAACTTGTACGCGAATTTCAATTTAATTTTTGAAGTTTCAATTGTCTCTATTTAGTTTTTAAATTTTGCGAGTGTGACTTATGTTAGTCTCTTGGCTAATTTTCAACACACAAACGTTAATGAAACGCTGACGTGAAAAGTCAAATGCCATGTTAGACTCTGTAAAATGACGTCATTTTTGTTTTGGCACTCAAATAGTTGAAAAAGACATTATAAGTGATATTTATGGAAACTTTTCTCCTAAAACAAATGATCCGATATCGTTTTTAGACTATTTAAACACCAAAGCCATAACAACGTTGTTTTACAAGTTTCAACATGGCATGTAGTTGTCCATGTCAGCGTTTTATTAATGTTTTTATATCAGAAATTGTCCCAAAATACAAATGTAGGTCACATTTATAAAATTGGATATTAAAAAAATAAATTAAAATTTCAAAAACTAAATTAAGGCTCACATAAAATTTAAGAATCAAATAAAGTATTATTTTTTTTTTTAATTTGACACTTGAACCTAGTTACTAAACCAATTCATCAGTTTTTTATTCCAATATACTTAAGCTCTTTAGTCATTAAGAGAAAAATTAAAAAAGAACAAAGGTTGGTTGTAAAATTTCATTATTTAGAACTACATCTCCAACAATATATTAATTGATTCATACATATGTAAAAAAAAATGAATACAAATAAAATGTTTCTTGAATTTTTTTTCATATTAAAGTCTATGTACTCAATTTCTCTCTGAATTAAAGAAAGAAACACCCTTTAGAGGGCTGCTTTCGTCATACAAGTTCACAGGACAACGGTGGCCCGAGGCCTCCTCCACTCTTCTTTCACTACTCTCACTCCTACTCTCACTCCTCCTTCTATGTATGTTTTATCTTTATTTTTTTTATCTTTTTTTTCATTCCTTTATTTTTTATTTTTTTCCATTCCTCTTTTATTGCCACTTTCTCTCTACTTCACCACCTATCCTCCTGTTTTTTCTTCACTTTTCTTCTCCTCTTGCCTTCTTTTTTCCTTCTCTCTACTTTCTATTTATTCTTTCACCAACTTTTAGGTCTAACTTTTAATAATTTATTTTTGGTTTAGTTATGTTTTTTTGTTTGTTTGTTTAATTTTACAGACAATACTACAGTGATAAAAGAAATATTTTTTTAGTTGCTGAAAAGACGTAGAGACACAGGCTACTGAATACGTGTTATCTTGTTTCTCGAAAGACAACACGTCCTGACTAGAAGCAGAAGCTGCAGATGGTGATCCATGGGAAAAAATTAAGCAGGTAAGTATAATTTTGTGTTAATGATTATGATTATATTTTTGGATTTTTTTTTATTTCGGACCCAATAACATCTTTTGTAGTTGAATTTTTTGACACATAGATGAATTGGGATAGACAAAGATGGATTAACTAAAGATAGTTTAAATTAGACACTTAGACACCACTTATTGATTTAGGGTCTCTCTTTGTTATTTACCAAAAAAAAATCTCTCTTTGTTGATGACCAAAATAGAGTGTTTATACCCCATAAAACTATAAAGTTCTAACTCTTTCCTTTCTGGGCTTAAGCCCCGTTTTTTGGTGACTGAACAAAGAAAAAGGACCCAAGAGAAAGAGTGGCACTCCTCTGTAATAATAATGTCTAAATTATTAGGGGGCAGTAACCACTCTAGGTACACTTGCTTGTTTAAAGTAGCAGTTTTAGCCATTAAATCAGCCGCTCTGTTTGCTGTGCGCTGGATGAGCACTAAAGTAGCTGTCCAATTGCGTTGAAGCATCTCTTTAATTTTGTCAAGCAGATTAGAGTCATTCGTAATCATGCTGGTTGTGCCTCGCGAAACAAGAAGAAACGCATCAAGATTATCAGTTTCACATATGACCTCTTTGCACTCACAATCCCAAGCCAGCCCTCTCCAAATAGCATGAAGCTCACAACAGAGAACACTAGAAAGAGGTATACTGGCAGAACAACCTTTCATCCAAATTTCCATGTTGTCTCTAATAATACATCCAAAGCCAGCTAATTGCTCATTTTCAAAAACACTTGCATCGCAGTTCACTTTCCAGGCATTCATTGGAGGTGGTTCCCAATTGTATTGCAAAGAAGAAGGAATAATATGTTTTTGGTTGGTAACAACCTTAGAGAAATCTCGAGTAGCATGTTGAACTAAGTGAACAATTCTCTCCTTATTCCATGGATCATCTTGATGGAAGATGTCATTGTTCCTATCCCTCCAAATCCACCAAAAGGCCGCTGCAAAGAGAAACTCATTTTTGTTGAGATTAGAACGAATCCAAGACACAAAATCCAAACTAGAGTCCTCAGCGGTCATTCCCAAATTTAAGCTAATCCAAATCTGACGAGCTTTTTGGCAAGTCCTAAAGCAGTGGTTAATATCCTCTAGAGCAAGATAACATCTCTGACAAAAATCAGAAGTAGCAAGACCTCTTTGAAACCGGTAACTAGCTGTGGGAACTCCGTTGTTGAGACAAAGCCAGAGCAGACACTTTATCTTCTCCGGAATTCTCAAGCGCCAAAGCCAAAGCCAATTTTCATTATCATTCCAGCCAAATTTTTTCTTCAATAGCCATTCATACCCGCTATTAGTCGAGTAGGTGAGAGTATTTGAGTTTGTCCAAAACCAACCTGTTTTATCTCCTACCTGCTTGATAGGATCAAAGAGCATCAAATCAAGTTTAACTTCTTCCGGAATTATTGTGTAAAGAATATCCCACCGCCAATGTTCATGGTGCCAGACATCTTCTAGCTTCAAGTGAGAATCAGAGATGTGCACAAAAGGAACCAAAGGAGCTAGCGTTCCACTTGGTCGCCAAGCATGATACAAAAAGGATTGAGACATACTGCCTGTACACCAACCAAAACCATCACGAAGCTTTTCTATTGTCTTATAAATCGCTCGCCAAGTGCTTGAAATATTATTAGAAAAATTGGGTGAAAAGCAAGACCTCCCAGATAAATATTTTGCCAACATAATTCTTACCCAAAGCTTATCTTTATTATGCAGTAATTGCCAAACAAGCTTTCCTAATAAAGCAAAATTTACACATTGGGTATCTCTAATTCCCAAGCCTCCATATTTTCTTGGAGTGACAACTTTGCTCCACTTGACATAATTTAAGCAACGCTCCCCCACCTTTCCCTTCCACAAGAATTGTCTAAGCACAAAATCAATCTTTTGACAAACCGAAGTAGGAAAAAGAGTCACTTGCATCTGATAAATAGGAAGAAAAGAAGCAACAGATTTAATTAAGCAAAGCCTGCCTGCTCTGTTAAGGAGCCGACCTTTCCAACTAGCCAGCCTATTCTTGATCTTCTCTAAAGAGTCCGAAAAAATAGACCTAGCAGCTCGAGGATGATTAAGATTCACCCCAAGTATTTGCCTAGGTCACTAGTAAAAGGAATATAAGAAACACCAGACAACATTTCTTTCCTTCTATTAGAGATATTTCTAGAACAAATAGCTTTAGATTTTTCAATGTTAACCTTCATACCTGAAGCTTTGCAGAACAACTCCAAGGTGTGCACAACATTCTGAACTTGATTTTTCTTCGCTTTACAAAAAAGGAGGAGGTCATCTACAAACATCAAGTGAGAAACTCTAGGTCCCCCTCTAGAAACAGCCACACCATCCCAAATACCCTCATCAACTTGTTTGGAAATGAAGCACGCCAATCTCTCCATGCACAAAACAAATAAATAAGGAGAAATTTGATCTCCTTGCCTGAGCCCTCTGCGAGGTTGGAAGCTGTCCAATCTATTCACATTCCAAAGGATAGAAAGATTTGAAGCCTGAACACAATTCATTACAAGCCGAATAATTAGAGAAGGAAAGCCAAAAGATTCAAGAGTGTGCTGAAGAAAATTCCAACCAACTCTATCATAAGCCTTTTCTAAATCAATCTTAAAAGCCATAGCTCCTTTTCTAGACTTTGTCCGCTTAAGAAAGTGAAGAACTTCTTGGGCCACAATAATATTATCAGGCGCTCCTCTACCATGTATAAACCCTCCCTGAGTTGGGCTAACAATTTCATCCAAAAATGGTCGTAATCTATTAACCAGCACTTTAGTCACTAGCTTATAAATTACATTACAAAGGCTTATTGGCCGAAAATCCTTCAATCTAGTTGGAGGGTCACACTTAGGGATAAGAACAATCAAAATTTCCAACAAAGAATGGCTTAACGTCTCCCCTAAGAATGCTTTCTGAACAGTACGCCACACCTCATGACCCACTACATCCCAATATTCCTTGAAGAAAAAAACTTGAAAACCATCTGACTCAGGAGCTTTGAACGAGCTCATATTATCCAGAGCTTCTTTAACCTCCAACATTGTTACTGGTTTAGTTAAATTATCACAAGCATCCTGGCTAAGAGATGGCATAGGAATTTCTCCCATGCAATTAACCTCAACAGGCTCAGTAGAGCAAAAAATATTTTTAAGGAAATGAACAACCTCTCTTTGCAAAATTTTTGGATCATCAGACCAGGACCTATCACTGACCAGCAACCCATGAACCTTGTTAGATTTTCTTCTAAGGATAGTTTGTATATGGAAAAAGCTAGTATTTCTATCACCATACCGAACCCATTGATCTCTTGACTTCTGGTACCAAAGCAATTCTTCCTGGGCCAAAACTAGATTATACTCAGCTCTCAATTCTTCCTCTTTGTGCTTCAAAATTGGATCATCGTCAGCTTCCATTTTCCGTTGAATACAATTCAAATAAGCCTCCAATTCCCTCTTTTTAATAAAAATGTTGCCGAAGACCGTAGAGTTGAATTCCAACGAAGCTTCTTGAACCCCCAACAACTTCCTATGGATGCCAAAGTCTGTACTATCCCAAGATTTCTGAACAATGGCCTTGTAATCAGGATGCATTGCCCATGCCGCTTGGAATCTAAAAGGCCAGTTTCCTTTCTTGATAGGAACTCCTTGACATTGGATAAGTAAGGGACAATGATCAGAGTGGGAACGGCTGAGAACTTCAACAAAAGCTTCTGGAAAAAGAAGGCGCCATTCTGTAGTACAGCAAGCTCTATCCAATCTCTTTGCAATTTCTTTGTTTCCTTGAATTTTACGGAACCAAGTAAACTGTCTTTTAGAGGTTGTCAGATCAAAAAGACCACAAGAATCTAGAGTACTTGCAAAGACACTACTGCGATTCGAATAGAAATTACCCCCCTTCACCTCATGAACACTCAAAATATCATTAAAATCTCTAACCACCACCCACGGGTCCTGAATGCACAAACCAATATCAAGAAGATGACTCCATAATTCTACTCTATTAGTGGCTTGAGGGCTGCCATAAACCGCACTGCAGATCTATCTTCGTCCACTACCATCAAATTCCAAAGTTACACATTGATTCATAGCCCAAAGAATTTTACAAGAAAATTTTAAATTAGCAGAGAGGAACCAAATTCCTCCATTGTGTCCAACAGCATCTACAATTCCTATAGGATAATAGCCTAATCTCCCCCAAAATTCTTTCATAGTTTCAAACCCAATATGAGTTTCCACCAAAATAAAAAAAGTTGGTTGAAATTTTCGTACCAACTCCTTATAGTGCACCCGAGACATCTTATTTGACGCCCCCTTACATTTCAACTAATAATATTTAAATGGTCACAATCCATAAAATTAAATTAAATAATTGGAATGTATAATCATTCTACCTCACGTTGATGGACCCCTGTCTCCAAGTGTCTTCTGGTGGACTTGCGCGCAGAACCATCATTCTTCTATTGAGGTTGGTTCTCCAAGTTTGTTGTTGCACTAGCTTTATCAAGCTCTTTTTGTACTCGAGAATCCGTTGACAATGCTTCAGTAGGTGAGTTTTGAAGCGAAATAGGACGCTGCCTTTTGTGCCCTGCTTTTAAAAAAAGGAGTACTCTGATCCTTGAAAGCCACCTGAGTTGTTCCCAAAGAGCCAAGCGTTGATGGAGGATCCTTCTTTTCCTTATGCTCCACCTTTGCATTTGATAAAGAGTTCACCTTTGCATTTGATGAGGATCCAGCATGCATGTTATTAGATCCAAAAGAAAATTTCTTACTCACCAAATTGGAGCATATTGCTACATTGGTTTTTTTTCACCAAATTGGGGCCTTTACCCACTTTTTCCTTGCCTTTTCTACTAACTGTAACCCAATCACCCTCTTTTGTACGAGTATCCCCATCCATGCGTGATTCTTGCAAATTATCATGCACAAGATCCGCTGCTCCATGCTTCTCCATAATTGGAATTGATTTGGCATTAATTCCAAATTCAAAAGTTGAATTTTGATATTTTACTGGGATTTGACTACCTTCTGCCATTTTCTCGTTGTTATCCACCGGAAACATTGGCGACAAATTTTTCTCCTTCACCATGTTTTCCTTCCCAATGCCATTGTTGTTCTCTTTCGCACATTCTCTTGTTACGTGCCCAAAGCAGCTACATTTTTCACAAATTAAATTCAAGTACTCATATTCTATGTCATACATATGACCATCAACTTGAATTTTTTTTATGACTGGAAGTCCCAAGTTAATTTGCACACATGCTCTTGCATATTTTCCCCTCTCCGCAGACTTGGTGGCTAAGTCGATGCGGATCGGTTTGCCAACAGCTGACGCAATCATTTTCATGGCTCTCTCTTGATAATAGTTAATATTTAAACCTGTGATTCTTATCCAAACCATGGTAGACCCAAAAGTGTTTTCACAAGGTCTGAATGAAGAACTCCAAGGTTTAATCACAACATAACTACCAGTAATCATTCACGGTCCCCCAAGGATAACTTTTTCTCTATCCTCCAAGAGATCAAATTTGACTAAGAAATAGCCAAAACCAACATCTAGTACCTCATATCCTCCTTTGGTTCTCCAGACTCCTTTAAGCCTGTGCGTGATCGCCATATAGCTAAAATTTTTTCCAAGAACTTTGATCACGATGGCATCTTTGTAGGTCTCTGCCAATATCTCCTTTGCTTCTTCAGTGAACGTCACAATTGGTATCTCCAAATCGCCTTGCTTACCAACTACTGTAGCCATATTATCCCCATCAAGAGAATCAGCAACCTCCAAAGCTCTCTTTGCTGAGGCACCAACAACTTTATCTCTGAACGATATCCGCTGACCTTGAATCTTGTTACTGTCTCCTTTAATCCCCTCCTTGTCACCTGATGCATGCCCCCTCCACTCTCCCCCTTATTGCTTCCGCCGGCATGGCCGGCTGCCTCGCTATGTGCCACCCTCGAAGACTCTCCCCCGCTCTCTCCACTCTCCATTTCAAAATTCAAATATTTTTTTAATGTATATCCTTTTAACAACAATAATAATAATTATATGAAAAGAAGGGTTGAAAGAGTTAGGATTTGAAAAGAAGGGTGTGTGTCTTTGACTCTCTGTCGGTGTGTAAATGTGAATGTTGACGACAAGAGACGCCGAAAGGCTTGGTAAATCAAAGGCGAATGAAGGGGAAGCAACGGGTTGAGGATAACAACAACAATAATAATAAGAACAAAATCAAATTGGGTTGGTCTAGTGGTTAATTCACTAGTTGTTTAAGCAAGTGTCGAGAATTCAAATCACACGTTGTGCATACAGTAGTAACCCATTGACCAACCTGCTGGATTGGGGATACTATGGGAAACAAAATAAAATAAAATAAAATAATATCAAATTTAATTTTTTTTATAGCTCTTATTTTCAAATAGTTTAACTTATGCTAAATTTTATGTCAAATTTTAATTAATATTCACAAATTTTAATTTTATAAACCATTTTTTTAAAAAAAGATCAAAGACACATCATCTTAAGTCTTAAACTCATATTAATATATTTTATTTATTCACTTTGTCTTACAATATGAACTTTTGTTATTTGCTTCTGTCTCGTATACCCATGGTACCCCAGGGTATAACACGACAACATAAAATAAAGGGCAAAAAACATAAATAAGCAAAGGGGAGAATAATTTTATATAAATCAGTCAAAGCAAAATCTGATTCATCAATCAACCAAACCACGTTTACATGTAGTTCGAACCTACCTGTTTCGAACTTGGATTGCATGTAATTCGAATCACATAGATTCAAATTACTCACTGACACTGAAAGCAACATAATTCGAATCAAGTTGATTCGAACTACTTTCATGCACGCCATTCAACATAATTCGAAGTGGATTAATTCGAACTACACCTGAATATTTTTTTAATAAATTTATTTAAATTATACCACAAAAATATTTTATTCTATACAAAATAATTTTAAAAAATGGCTTAAAAGATGTTAGGAGTACTATAAAAATTTGTAATGTCCTAATGACTTAAGACATTAAAGAAATACTCTACATAGTCAATAATAATTTAAAAATTAAAATAAATATAGTTATAACATGTATTTATCTAAAATACTAAAATATTACAAACTTTTATAGTACTCCTAACATTTTTTAAGCCATTTTTTTAAAATTGTTTTGCATAGAAAATGGCTTAAAATGGCTTAAAATGCCCTTTATTCTATGCAAAACAATTTTAAAAACAATGGCTTAAAAAATCTTAGGAGTACTATAAAAGTTTGTAATGTCCTAATGACTTAGAACATTAAAGAAATACTCAACATAGTCAATAATAATTTAAAAATTAAAATAAATATAGTTATAACCCGTATTTACCTAAAATACTAGAATATTACAAACTTTTATAGTATTTCTAACATTTTTAAGCCATTTTTTTTAAATTGTTTTGCATAAAAAATGGCTTAAAATGGCTTAAAATGCCCTTTATTCTATGCAAAACAATTAAAAAAATGGCTTAAAAAATGTTAGGAATACTATAAAAGTTTGTAATATTCTAGTAATTTAGGTAAATATTGGTTATAACTATATTTATTTTAAACTTTAAATTATTGTTGACTATGTAGAGTATTTCTTTAATATCCTAAGTCATTAGGACATTACAAACTTTTATAGTACTCCTAAGTCCTAACATCTTTTAAGCCATTTTTTAAAATTATTTTGTATAGAATAAAATATTTTTTTGTGGTATAATTTAAATAAATTTATTAAAAAATTTATAAAAAAATATTCAAGTGTAGTTCGAATTAATCCACTTCGAATTACATTGAATGGCGTGCATGGAAGTAGTTCGAATCAACTTGATTCAAATTACATGTTGCTGTCTAATTCAAATCAGCTGAATTCGAATTATGTTGCTTTGAGTGTCAGTGAGTAATTCGAATCTATGTGATTCGAATTACATGCAATCCAAGTTCGAAGCAGGTAGGTTCGAACTACATGTAAACATGGTTTGGTTGATTGATGAATTAGATTTTGTTTTGGTTGATTTGTGTAAAATTATTCTCCCCTTAGCTTATTTATGTTTTTTGCCCTAAAATAAAAGTATGTAAACATAAGAAATAGACGTTTCCATTGTTTTTTATATTCTAAACGACAATAAAATGAAAACCAATAAATCAAGAATAACATGATTAATAAAATAAAAAAATATGAATAAAAAATATTTAACCACATTATTAAATAATTAAAAAAATAAAATTGTAAAATGAAGCTCTAACTAATTTATTTATTATAAAACTAAAATAAATTAATTTTTATTTACAAGAAAATATTCAAAATCTCAAAAATTGACCATTTTTATTTTTATTAGATAATCTATTTAATAATATAAACTAATTAAATGTACAACAACTAATCATTTTTTCTACTTTCCACAACAAAAACTAATTTTATACTATGTCCAATGAATAAAAATTAAAGACCAAATACCCAATAACACAATAAAACAACAAAATAGCTCATACTACAACATAACAAAAAAATGTTATTGGACCGAAAATAAAAAAAGCCCAAAAATATAATCATAATCATTAACACAAAATTATACTTACCTAATTAATTTCTTCTCATGTATCACCGTCTGCAGCTTCTGCTTTCAGTTAGGACGTGCCATCCTTCGGAGAACAAGATCAGCAACCTGCTTCTTTATGTCTCTTTAGCAGCAAAAAAAATATCTCCTTCGTCACGATAGCACATTGGCCTAATTTTAATAGGCTTTTGTAATGTATTTTTTCTCTTTTATAGTATTTTATTTTTCTTTTTTTATAAATGGTGTGGCTACGGTTTAAATCTGAGTAAAATACATAGAAGATAAATATTCTGTTCATTAAAATATTTTTAGATAAAAAAGAATTTGTATTTGTTCAAAAAAAAATATCTTATAATATTGCATTATTTTCTATGTAGCTTTAAAAACAAATAAAATTATAATTTATTTGTGTTTTTATATAAGCTAAAATTCTATAAAATAAAATATTGGATCCATTTTCATATTTTAGTTCAACATAAAGAATATGTAAATTTTTTTAGACTTAAATCTATGGCTTTTTTTTATTTATTAGTATTGTATGATTATTTGATGAATGCAATATTTTTTTCATGTAAAAAAAATAGATAAGTTAAATCTATAATTCTCACCAATAAAAATTATGTACCAATATTATCAAATATCAGAATTATGGATATTTTTTATGCCCAAAATAATATTTAAATGTTGTAATATATATAATACGAGTAAATAGATAAGTTACTTCTATTATTATAGTGAGATAATTATATTAGTGAATATCAATACTAGAATTTTCTATTTATACTTTTTTATTTTATATTTATTATATCTTTCTTTTATTTATTTATTTTACAATACGTTATCAGCACGAGACTCTGATCAAATTTTAGGAAGACTCATGTTGCAAATTTTCATTATGTCAAAGCTCTCTCATCTTGAATTTAATGCTCTTAATATATCTGGAAACAATTATTTATTATGGATACTAGATGCTGGAATTCATTTTGATTCAATGGATCTTGGAGATACCATATTAAAGCCATGATTTTTCTTCATCGCCATCTTGACGAGGATTGAAAAATGAATATCTCACACTAAAAGATTCTGCAGATTTGTGAAAAAACCTTGAAGAAAAATATAATCATCAAAAGACGGTGATACTTTCTCAAACCCGATATGAATGGATGCACTTGCGTCTACAGAATTTTAAATTCATAAATGAATATAATTCATCAATGTTTCGATCACCTCACGAATGAAATTATGTGGAGAAAAGATAACTGATAATGATATGTTGGAGAAAATTTTCTCAACCTTCCATGCCTCAAATGTGTTCCTGCAGCAGCAGTATCAAGAAAAAGAATTTAAAAAATATTCTGAGCTAATTTCTTGTCTTCTTGTTGCTGAACATAACAATGAGTTACTTTTAAAAAATCATGAAGCGTGCCCAATTGGCGCCGCCCCATTTCCTGAAGCAAATGCGATAAATCATTACCTAGAATAGGTAAATGAAAGGTTTTAGTAACAAGAAAAATTATGGAAGGAAGAAGAATTATGTTCACAAGAAAGAATCTCACCAGAAGTGGAATAAAGAAAGAAATATTAGGCAAAATAAATCAACAGAGGATAAAAGTTTCCGTTGTGGTGGAAAGAGCCATTGGTCACGTACCTGTCGTACCCTAAGGCACCTAGTCGATCTTTATCAAACATCTTTGAAAAATGATGATAAAGGAAAGAAAACAAATTTTGTTTCAAATGATATTGCTGAAAATTTCACCACTCATTATGATGTATCTGATTTTTTTGAGGATCCTGAAGGAAATATTAGTCATTTGATCAATGATGGAATAGTTTAATATGTGAGATTGTTAAGTATTCATAATGTAAGAAACTTATTGTTAAGTTTTATTTTTATGCATCTGAATTTCAAATACGATGTATAATACAATATTTATGAATTTCAAAATTACTGAATGTCACAAGGTAATAACAATAAAATTTTTAGTATATACTATACTTCTTAGAAAAATATTTTCAATCAAGAAAATAATTTTATGCACATATATCTACTCATTTTATTATTATTTGTCTTTGAAGAGAATGGCAAGGACATATAATGAAGATATTTGCCTTGCAGATAGTGTAAGTTTGCACACCATTCTCAAAAGTAATATATATTTTACCCATATTGTGCCAAAAGAAGAATATGTTAATACTATTATTGGCTCAGGCAATGTGATAGAAGGCTTTGAAAGAGCTATAATTTTGTTTCCCAGAGGAACAAAATTCATAATAAATAATGCAACTAAGTCTCTTAGGAACTTATTGAGTTTTAAAGATATTTGCCGAAATGGATATTATAATTGAAACAATGAATGAGGAAAATCATGAGTACTTATATATCACAACTCATAATTCAAATAAAAAGGTTATATTAGAAAAGTTACCCTCATTTTCATCTGGGTTAATTATACTAGAATTAGTGCAATTGAATCATACATAATTATCAGAACCGACCTGGCAATCGACCCGGCTTGGTCACTGGGTCACAGGTTCAACCGGTTGACCCGGTCATAATTAAATAATTATATAAAATTTAATTTTTTATATCAAATTAACTTATTTTCCAATTCATTAATTAATTAGTATCTATTATATTATTCAAATATATGTTAAAAAATATTAATATTAATAGATGTTATATAATTATCAATAACAAAAATATGTCATTGATTAATAAAAATATTTTGTTTATCTTTTTTAATTTAAAGGTATTTAACAAAGTTTATTTTTTATTTTAATAATTATATATAATTAAAAATAATTCTTTTTTAAAAAAAATAAGTATAAAATAAAAAATAAAATAAATTAATATGAACACTATTCATTAGAATAAAAATATAAAAAATATCTTAAATTTACATGACTAAAAGAATTAATACACAATTGATTAATTAGGATATGTCTAATAGTTAGTAATATATTTATTAAAACCAATATTCTGAAAACCGGACCGGATCGGCCGGTTGAACCGGTCCAACTGGGAACTAGCAGTAAAAACGGTCCAGTCCACCTCTAATAGCCGTCTCTTGGAAAATCGCTGTCAAACCGCCGAACCGGTCGGGAACCGGTTGGTTGGACCGGACCGATAACCCGCCGGTTCTTGATAAATGACGCTGTTATGATTTTTTTTAGGAAAAAAAAACCCAATGTTGCATTAATGCGTTTATAGTTTACACCCTCACCCCTTCCCCCAACAACCCCCTACCAATTCGTGAATCACTCTACTCTGAAGCAAAGTTAAATCCCCAAACCAAAACCCTAGGTCCTCCTGTAACATTTCTGCCGCACTGCTGCCGCCGTCCGTGTTGTCGGCGTCGTCTGTGGCCAGGCCCTCTCTTGTAGCTCAGCGTCCTCCTTCCCCCTGTCCTCCGTCCGTCCTCCGTGGCTTCTCTGTTTTGTTGGCTTGGAGCAGCTCACCGTGTTGTCGCTCACCGTCGTCTCCCCGGTCGCCGTCCGTGTCTCTGTCGAAGGTTAGTGTCACAGCTTTCACTTCTTCAGTTCTTGTTCGTGTCTTAGTCTTCTCTCCCCAGAGCCTCTATTTGCTGATTTCACTTCTTCAGTTCTTCAGTTCTTGTTCGTGTCTCAGTCTTCTCTCCCTAGAGCCTATGTTTGCTGATTTTTAATGTGAAACTGTGAAATTGCTAATTTTTGCTGATTTTGTGCTGCTGCTCTTTCTTTACTTCCTGAAATTTTTGTCGAAATTTTCTTGTTGCTGCTAAAATTGAAAATCAAATCATTGTTGACATTTTTGTTTAGGGATTAGGGATTACTTGTTGCTGTTTTGTAATGTTTGTTGAAATTTCAGGTTTAGTGTGATTAGGGATTACTTACTGCTATTGAAATTCAAGTTCAGTGTGACTAGGGATTACTTGTTGCTGTGTTGTAATGTTTGTTGAAATTTCAGGTTTAGTGTGAATGTGTGATTAGGGATTACTTGCTACTGTTGAAATTTCAGGTTCAGTGTGATTAGGGATTACTTGATGCTGTACTTGCTGCTGTTAAAATTTCAGGTTCAGTGTGACTAGGGATTAGTTATTGCTGCTAACAATGTATTTGTGAATAATAACTTGCTCCAGTCCTCCTATTTTGATTTTGTTACTTTTAAATTTGCTCCAGTCCATTTACAGGTTCATAAACACAGATGAAGTTGCATTTGTTAATAACTTCTATGTTTCTTTTACTTTTCTAGGGTTTTTGATTGCTATATAGCTTCAATTCAGTCATTATTTTTTTGCTGATCTGCTAATGGTTTACCATTGCTGCTTTTACAATTGCTGCAGCTGAATAGTTCTTGTGCATATGTCTGGACCATTTATTTAACCTACATGGCAACTTGAGAAAAGCCATGCATTTGATATAAGGCTTAGCTTTTAGATTTGTATGTTTAGTATTTACAACCTAAGCAATTTCTTTCTACTATTATTATTATTATTATTATTATTATTATTATTATTATTATTATTATTATTATTATTATTATTATTATTATTGCTTACCGTATCTGTTTAGTAGTACTTTAATATGCTGATTTTGCTGTTTTTAGTGTTTAGTTTAGTGTCATCAGTGCCTTGCTGAATAATGTTGCTAATGTACTGGTGTAGTGTTTTGATAATGTACTGGTGTTGCTGTTTTAGTGTTTTATACTGGTGTTGCTGTTTTAGGGTTGCTGATGTACTTTGGATCTTTTAATATTTATATTAGACTATAATTATATTTTAGGGTGTTTAATTAATTTATATATTATTTTATTCTAAAACGATTTTTCTAGTTGAACCACTGGTTAGACCGGTTGAACCAGTAAACCAGTGAACCAGTAACTAGAGCGGTTCAATGACCGGTCCAGTTCTTAGAACCTTGATTAAAACACACTACATATTATAAAGAAAAAACTTGCCAGTGGTTGCAAGGGCTCTTTTGCAACTTGAATAACTCAAGTTCGAACCCCAGCAGCGGGTCAACCGGTCCGGTTCGAGCCTCAGTTTAGACCAGGTTTGATCTTGGGTTTTCTGAGTTTGACCAGTTTGTTTACTTATCCAGTTCAAATGTTAACCCAGACCGGTTTAGGGTCCGGTTCATCAATTTTTCGATCAAACCGGTCGGTCCGGTCTGGGTTTGGTAACTATGGAATCACATGCCATTGTAAACCAGAAGTTTACTAGCCCAAATGAATTCATAATTTGGCATGATCGATTGGGTCATCCAAAAACAACCATGATGCGGAGAATTATTGAAAACTCTCATGGACATTCACTAAAGAACCAGAAGATTCTTAAACCTAGTGAATTTTGTTGTGCAACATGTTCTCAGGGAAAGTTAATGTTAAGGCCATCACCAGTAAAAATTGGATTTGAGTCCCCTGAATTTTTAGAAATGATTCAAGGCGATATATGTGGACCTATTCATCCACCATGTGGATCTTTTAGATATTTTATGGTCCTAATAGACGCATTTTCAAGATGGTCACATGTGTGCTTATTGTTTTCTCGCAACCTGGCATTTGCGAGATTACTTGTTTAAATTATTCGATTAAAAGCACAGTTTCCAGAAATTTCAATCAAAACAATTCGTTATGATAATGCTAGTAAATTCACTTCCCAAGCTTTTGATACTTATTGTATAGCTAATGGAATAAGTATTGAACATCTAGTAGCTCATGTTCACACACAAAATGGATTAGCAAAATCACTTATTAAACACCTCCAATTAATTGCTAGACCCTTACTTATGAGAATAAATCTCCCAACCTCGGTTTGAGGGCATGCTATTTTTCATGTCGCAGCACTTATTCGTTTGAGGCCAACAAGTTACCATCAGTTCTCTCCTATGCAATTAGCTTTTAGCCAGCAGCCAAATGTTTTTCATTTAAGAATATTCGGGTGTGCGATATATGTTTCCATTGCACCACCTTCTCGCACTAGGACCCCAAAGAAAATTGGGGATATATGTTGGATATGATTCTCCCTCTATAGTGAGGTATATTGAAATACAAACTGGAGATGTATTTAAAGCCAGGTTTGCAGATTGTCATTTTGATGAATTAAAATTTTTAACATTAGGGGTAGAGAATAAGCTTCCTAAAAAGGAACTTAATGGGAATGCATCATCTTTTATGCATTTGGATCCTCGATCAAGGCAATGTGAACTAGAAGTTCAAAAGATTATACATTTGCAAAGAATAGCAAATGAATTGCCTGATGCATTTTCTGATACAAAGAGGATAACCAAATCCTATATACCAGCTGAAAATGCTCCAATTCGAATTGAGGTCCCAGTTGGACAAATAGCCACCGAAACAAATTCACGCCAAAAGTGTGGCAAGCCTGTCGGTTTCAAAGAAAAAAATTCTCGAAAAAGAAAAGAGGCAAATATTATTCCTGTTGAAAAAGACATAGTAAAGACACCTACACTTGCCCAAAATTCTGATATAGTTTTAACGCCAGAAGACGTTCAGGTACTTGAAAATTGTGAAAATGACGAGATCTCGATAAATTATATCTTTATAGGAGAAAAATGGGACCGAAATAAGACAATTGTCAATGAAATATTTGCATATAATATGGCATTAAACATCTGCATGAAAGTAAGGATTTCGAGCCAAGAACAGTCGAAGAATGTCGACAAAGGAATGATTGGCCAAAATGGGAAGAAGCCATAAAGGCTGAGTTAGAATCACTTGCAAAACGTGAAGTCTTTGGACCTATAGTCCGTACATCAGAAGATGTAAAATCTGTTAGATACAAATGGGTATTTGTGAGAAAACGAAATGAGAAAAATGAAGTTGTACGCTACAAAGCTCGGCTTGTGGCACAAGATTTTTCACAAAGGCTCGGTATAGATTATGAAAAAACATATTTTTCTGTAGTGGATGCAATAACATTGCGTTATTTGGTCAATTTATCTGCATATCATAAACTACTTATGCATTTAATGGATGTGGTAACAGCCTACTTATACGGTTTATTAGATCGTGATATCTATATATTACAACAAAAGCAGCGGTTTCTGGAGCCGTTTAGCGGCGGTTTTGTACCGCCACAAAACGTTTCGCGGCGGGTTAATGAAACGCCAAAAGATGGGGCGCGGGTAAACGGATAGCGGCGGTTTTAGCTAACTGCTGGAATAACCGCCGTTAAACGTCTATCAATTTTGCGGCAGTTTGCAACCGCCGCTAAATAGCAAATAAACGAAAATAGCATTTATTTTGTGGCGGTTTAAAGCCAAATTTTAGTATTTCTGTTCATAGTTATTAGAATCGGACCGGACCATCCGGTGGTCCAACCGACTCAATCATTGAACCCGCGCTTCCACCAATAGACCCACAACATGTGGATCACTGTAGAATATTAACTATATAAAGCCTTCCACAAATGAAGAAGGTAGGACTCGAACCTGGAAGAAGGAAAATCTTTAACAATGTCATGTTACCACCAAGCCAAATATCTCTTCAATGTATATAGTGCTAATAATTATATATATATCATATGAACACAATTGATTGCCACACAATTTTTTGTTATATACTTTATATCTGATCATAGTTATTATAGACACCTTTTATATTGGGTAAAATGCACAATTAAATCAAATGGAGGACCAAATTACACAATTCTACCAAATTGAAAAACATTACCCGGATCACTCAAAAGCACATTCTTATGTAATTCGAATTAGTCTCATTCGAATTAGACAAACCAACACTAATTCGAATTAGTCCTATTCGAATTAGTAGTACTGCTTGTAATTCAAATTTTTTCAATTTGAATTATGCTTGCATGTAGTCTTAGGGTAGTTCGAATCAGAGTGATTCGAATTATGCACGCTAGGACGTCCCTAGTAATTCGAATGGGTTTGCTTCGAATTAATTTTGGACATAGTAGATCGAATTAATTTACATCTATTTATATATGATCCAAGCGTATATAAAGAGTACATTTAATAATATCCATAATGAATTCAATAAAGAGTACATTCAATCATAAATAAAAAAATAATAATTATAAATATTTTTTATAAATTATTAAAAATTAAATATTTTCTAAAAATATTTATTAAGATTTAGAATTTAGTCTTTAATATTTAAAATTAGTGAAATATTTGCCAAAAACATTATATTTTGTTGGTCAGTTAACATTATTGAATCTATTAACTACGATAATATGCAGATGATTGATTGGTTTTCATATAAAAATATTTTTATTCTATTTAGTATTTAATTTTGATAAAATATTAATTAATTTTAAATTTAGTTATTATGAATTCTTATATTTAAGAATACAAGTTATGATTGTTATTAAAAAAATTTTAAATTTTTTATTTTAATAAATGCTCAACAAATTATTAAAATAAAAAATTATAATTTAAAATTATAATTTTGGTAAAATTATAAAGTTGAATTTTTAATGACTTGTAGAAAATATTTTTAATTATTATTTTTAATATTTTATAGAAAATATTTATAATTATTATTTTTAGAAAATGTTTGATTTTTAATTAGTTCAGAGTATGATTTTATTTTCGTCTTTTACATCCATGTTTGAATGCAAATTTAAATGCCGATAAAGAAAACAAGAAAATCTTATTGGTAAATTTATTCACATGAGTTAACATATATAACTTATTTAATTTGTGAATTTTTTTTACGTAAAACGAATGTAGAAAAAGTATTACGAGTTTAAGTAACAATGATTTAAATATATGTAGCTTAAGATAGTAGTGTTTACTTAACTAGATTATACCTAGATGGTTATTACTAAAGAAAACATTGCAATTGTGGTAATACGGATTTTGCAGCGGTATAAACGAAACCGCCGCAAAATATAAAACAAACCCTACGGTACATATAGCGGCGGTTTTCGAAAAGACGCCACTAAATGCAAGCCTGATTGAAATATAGTGGCGGTTTGAGAAAAACCACCGCTAAATGTTGTCCTGATTGCGGCCCCAACCAATAACTGCCGCTATATGTGCTGCAGGTTGCTGTTTTGCGGTGGTTTTATAAAACCGCCGCAAAATTTCCGCTGCTATCTGCCGGAATTGTTGTAGTGATATGAAAATCCCTAAAAGGCTAAAGATATCTAAACCATCCGATGAATATTCTCAAGAGTTATACTCAGTCAAATTGCAAAGATCTTTATATGGTCTAAAGCAATATGGACGAATGTGGTATAATCGTCTTACTGAGTATCTGGCCAAAAACGGATTCAAGAATGATGATATATGCCTGTGTATTTTCATAAAGAAATCTGCATCTGGATTCATTATAATTGCTGTGTACGTTGATGATTTAAATATAATTGGAACTCCTGAAGAGATTCCAACAATTATAAAAACTGCTGTGTACGTTGATGATTTAAATATAATTGGAACTCCTGAAGAGATTCCAACAATTATAAAAACTCTAAAAGAAGAGTTTGAGATGAAAGATCTTGGAAAGACTAAATTTTGTCTCGGCCTGCAGATCAACCATACAAAAAATGAGATCTTTATTAATCAAAAAACATACATAGAAAAGATCTTGAAGAGATTTTATATGGATAAGTCACATCCATTAAGTACCCCAATGATCGTAAGGTCTTTGAATGTGAAAAAGGATCAATTCCGTCTTAAAGAAGAAAATGAAGATATCCTTGGTCCTGAAGTACCATATCTTAGTGCCATTGGAACACTAATGTACTTTGCTAATAATACACGCCGTGACATATCGTTTGCTGTAAATTTACTAGCAAGGTATAGTTCGTCTCCAACCAAAAGACATTGGAATGGAATCAAACAAATTTTTCAATATCTTCATGGAACGGTTGATATGGGATTTTGTTTTATCCCTATGGATCCAAGTCACAATTAGTTGGCTATATTGACGCTGGATACTTGTCTGATCCACACAAAGGGAGATCTCAAACAGGATACCTGTTCACATATGGTGGTAGAGCTATATCATGGAGGTCCATAAAACAGACGATTGAGGCAACATTCTCTAATCATGCTGAAATACTAGCGATACATGTAGCTAGTCGCGAGTATTTTTGGCTCAGGAGTTTGATCCAATATATTTTGTCATCATGTGGACTAATTGATCATAAGATAGCTCCAATTGTCCTGTTTAAGGATAATACAGCATGCATTGCTCAACTTAAGGGTGGATACATCAAAGGTGATAGAACAAAGCATATTTCTCTCAAATTTTTCTTCACACATGATCTTCAAAATTAAGGGACAATTGATGTCCAACAGATCTGCTCAAGTGATAATCTGGCAGATTTATTTACTAAGTCACTTCCAAAATCCTTCTTTGAAAAATTGGTACATCAGATTGGAATGCACCGATTTCGAGATATTAAATAATGTTGACAAGAGGGAGAGACTGTACTCTTTTTTTCTTGATCAGTTTTTTTTTCTATTAGGTTTTTCTTGACAAGGTTTTTAACGAGGCAGTTCCCATCACAAAGGATATTGTACCCTTTTTCCTTCACTAAATTTTTTTTCCATTGGATTTTTTTTTAATAAAGTTTTAATGAGGCATAATCCTGAATGGTCATTCAATGAGGAGTATTATGACGAGGATGGATAAGGATAATGGATGTCCATTTATGGGTGGATCATTTTTTCTATCTTAAAAGAAACAAATTCTTAGGATGAAGCAAACTTAATGAAGTTTGAAATGTAAACTTTGTATGCCTATAAATAGGTATGAACTGATGTAAAAGAAACACACACCGCAACAATAAAAATACTCTTCTCTCTTTCATACACAATTCCCTTTCTTTCTATTTCTCTCTCTAAATTCTTAAGTTGCAGTATATATAATACGAGTAAATAGATGAGTTACTTCTATTATTATAATGAAATAATTATATTAGTAAATATTAATATTAAAATTTTTTATTTATACTTCTTTATTTTATATTTATTATATCTTTTTTATTTATTTATTTTATAATATTAAACTCTTAATTTTTTTAATTTAAAAATGATGTAACGAGCCACCACCAAACTGCACCAACACACTTCAATATCGGTAAAGACACTAATTTTAACATTTTTTTATCTTTGTATTTTGTTCTTGACATCTTTTTTTTTTTTGGTCGATGGATTGGATAACCCAAATTCTAGGTTACACACTCACACACACCACACCCACACACACATGAAATCCTCCTTTTTGATTAAATTTGTATTACAAAAAATTTGAACCTAAGACTTTTTGATAAAAAAGAGAAACATATATCATTTGAATTAAAGCTCATTGACTGTTCTTGATATTTTATCTCATTTTATTCTCACATGCGACACGGACATAGACATAGACACCAGGGGAGCTCGACAAATGAGTTAGATTTTGGCAACTGGCCCAAATTACTAACCCAATCAAAGAAAGAAAAAAAAGTATACCCAGAAAAGGAAAATAAAATCATAGTCCTGGAGAAGTGCGGTCCAAAGTAAAGGAAACAACACTCCAGTGGAGAAATAAATTAATAAATGCTATAATGTCAAACCAAATTTTTAAATAAATAATAATATTCAATCTGCAATGGCTTGATTTTTTATTCGTCGGTTTGGGATACTGCGGAAAAAAATATTACAATAATACCAAAAAGGAAAAAAAAAAAAATTAATAAATACGAGGATGTTTGTTATGTTATGTACCTGCACTCTCCAGCATTGGTTCGGGGTTCTGATCTGAACACTGATTCTCAGTACCCTTTGGAATCCCCTTTCACAAAACCAAGACTTCGACAGATACTACGTTGTGTTCACACACCATGAAGAACATCTTCTCTAAGAAACCATCTCCCAAAGGTTCCTCCTCTTCCTTTTTCTTTCAAATAAAACATTTCTGATTTATATCTCATCATTGCTTGTCCCATCAATTATTGGATGTTTGTTTCAATTGAAACTCTTCTTAATTTACAATGCCCTTGATTTATTGACCTCAAATACTTTTTTTTCTCATGTTCCATTGGTGTTTTTTTGTTTTTTTGTTTTTTTTTTTTTTCCAGAGGTTCTTAGGGAGAGTAAACGAGAAATGGCAAATGCTACTAGAGGTAATGCAATTGACGCAGTTTTCAGTTCATAACTGCTATTAAAGGTGTTCTTGTTAAGGTTGCCAATTTTACATATTAATGTGTTTTTCTTGATTATAATCCACAGGTATAGAGAAGGAAATTAGTGCATTGCAATTGGAAGTAAGTTTCTAATCAAACTCTTTTAAGGATTGAATTTGAGTATCCTATTATTCTTCAAGTTTTGAGTGTTATGTTCTGATGTGGTTGCTTTTCTATATTTTTAGGAAAAGAAGCTTGTTGCTGAGATAAAGAGAACTGCTAAGACAGGAAATGAGGTACATAACTAACCGAACAAAGATCTTTGAAAGCGACTTTGTTTCTAAAGTGTGCAAGTAAAGGGGTATTCGGTAATCGGTACTCACCTTTGATTTGATTTGATGGAAAGCTATTGATTTGCCAGAATTTAGCTGCTGGAATTTTCAATAGAATTATCTGACATTAGTTCGAATCTTTGAGTGGCTGGTATTCACTCTTTTAAGCTATCAAATCACGCTCCTTGATGTATTGTCTTACTCTAGTTTAAAGTATATCATGAATTTAAACCTATAAACTTTAAGGTTGTGTTTAGTAAGTGTCTCAAGATAGATATTACGGGACAGAAGATAGGGATAAGATAGAAAAGTTATGTCTTTGTCACTATTCTATTGTCTCTAGTTTTTGGATGGATAGAATATCAATCAAATTTTGTCCTTGTACACTAACGCATTTTGCCTATTTCTAAATCTATTTCCATCTCCAAATAAGTTTGTCTCTCCAAATATCTCTATAATCATGTATTAAGATAGTTACTAAATAGGGCCCGATGGTGGATATTATGCGCCTTCAATTGTTTATCTTAGAGGCGGACTTGCTTTCGTTGTGTTTTCCTAACTATGATATGCGTTGATCATAGTTTTGTTTTCTGCATTCAGACTTGATCATCTGTTACCATGATATGTTGTTGATATACTGCACGTGGGTTTTTGATATTTCCCTTACACATCATGCATTTTTTTCAGGCTGCAACTAAAATTCTAGCACGGCAGTTGATCAGGCTTAGGCAACAAATAGCTAATCTTCAAGGTAGTCGAGCTCAGATGAGGGGCATAGCAACTCACACACAGGTAGGCCTGAGTTGTTTAACTGTTATCTCTATGGTCTCTTGTTTTTCGTACTTGCGAGTGAGCATGAACGAAAGATAGATGATTTGTGGTCGTTGCTACATTTTTTGTTTCTTACACAGGCGATGCATGCTCAGTCTTCCATTGCTGTTGGCATGAAAGGTGCCACTAAGGCAATGGCAGCTATGAATAAGGTAACATGTTTTTATCTTTATAATTTAGTTATATCCCAAAATTTCTCTTTTCATAGAGAGACTCGAAAGTTCTTTGTTTGTATGAAAGTCTCGCATGATTTTTGGCAAATGTTATTATGTATTTTGACTTGACAATGACATTGAATCAAGGCATTGACCGCTTGATGTGCTAGTGTTTACAAGGTTGGCATTTATGGGTTATTACTTATTATCAGGCTTGTGAGAGTGAGAGAGTTTAGTTTCCATTGAATGGTCAAGTTATTGAAATTTTTCGTTTTTTCAAAGGCTTGTGAGGAATCTCTTTTTGTTATTGGAGTCCATGAAGTAGTTTCTGCATAATTTATTTTAACCGTCTTCACCTGTGCTAAATTCGAGAATCTTGTTTACAGCAAATGGCACCTGCAAAGCAGGCCAAAACTATACAGGAGTTCCAGAAACAATCAGCACAAATGGATATGACCGTGAGATTATGTTTGATTTTAGAATATTTTAAAGTTGGTACAGATCATTGTTACTTAAGTTTCCATGGATCACGGACTATTATGGTGTATTTTATATGTCCAGACTGAAATGATGTCGGATGCCATAGATGAAGCCTTGGATGATGATGAAGCTGAAGACGAGACTGAAGAGCTGACAAATCAGGTACTGCATTTGGTTTATAGTCTAGTGTATAAGGTTTAGAACTAAAGTAATGATTGTGCATTCGCAAAGTGAGCAATTAGTCCGAATAAGGCAGAAATTCAAGATTTGGTTATTTTGAGGTACCAAGGCTTTTGAAATTACAAAAAGGATTTGATGGAAATTTCAATTGACTTTTCGAACAGGTGCTTGATGAAATTGGCGTTGACGTTGCCTCACAGGTTGGAATCGTTTTCAATAATCTCTACACTGTTATCATTTGTTTCAATGCTTTTGCTCAATCTAATTGATTTGTCTTCACTTTGAACTTTTCCAGTTATCAGCAGCCCCCAAAGGGAGAATCAAATCAAAGAATACCGAAAATGTTGGCAGGTATTTATGATCGAATTTCCTTTTCATCAATAGTTTATCAGCTTTCCTTCGTTCTAAATTTCTTTTTTGAGTAAAAGAAATTGTATAAAAGAAGATTGGATTCCTTTATGTAAATTATATTTGCTGCAGGTAACTGGGAATGCCATCTAACATTAATTTTTCATCAATTTTCTTTCTCTACTATGTTAAAACTTTAGATGTTTGATTTTTATGTTCAGATTATTTGACCTTGGAAATTTGATGCATTTTCAGCTCTGGCATTGATGAACTTGAGGAGCGTTTGGCCGCTCTTAGAAACCCATAATATTATGTTCAAAGATTATGATTCCCATTAAACTCAGTTGTAAATTCTTTCCATAACTCCTTCAATGTAATGGAATGGATTCTAAGCTGAGATAGAGAATATATACCATAGTACTTGTAATTGGGGATGGAAAGAACATTAAATCACAGAACATCATAACTGAGTTTGATGCTATCTGTAAATGCAACTATGCAAAAATACTTTGTTGTATGTTCTGGGTGATAAAAAAATGATGTCCCCATTTATGTTGAGATGCATTACAATTTCATCTCTTTATTTTTATTTTATTTTTTATCACACCTTACCAAAAACATCAGCATATTTGATTCTTGAAGCCTCGGCTTCATGTCTTGTTCATACATTTTAAGTATTCATGTAGAACTATAGATTGATCATTAAACATCAAGCAAAAAAATCAGCACATAAACCAACCCAAAGGTGGTCCTTAAAGATAGTTTTTTGAAAACTAGTGCTTTTACATTCATTTAGAGGAAGGACTATGCCACGTCTACACCAAAATCAACCCCTAGTATAAAATACATGCTGGAATATAAATACACTTTGAAAATAAATTAAATCACACATGTATTTATACACAAATACATTGGTCGCTAATTTTAATGGCTGATTTTAGTGTACGAATAACATTTTTGTTAGAGGAAATAAGTGAGTAAGAGCCAGAAAATCTCTCTCTGTCTCTACATCCATAGATTGAAAATGTGAGTCGAATGTACGCGCCTTTCTTGACAAGAAATGTATAAGAATGTAAAAGATCATGACACTGAATTTTCTAGTTTGAAACCAAATGCAAGCTTCTCAATAAATTCAATTTCTCAAAGGGTAGGTGGTAATAAACATTATATAGACAGTGTTGGACCTCATGTCAACCGACAATAACACTGTATGATCATCATATCTTACTACAACTCAGTTTCATCTAGTATATATAATAATAATAATAATAAAATATTTTTATATAACAAGAATCTTGTTGGATTCCCTTTTGCATGTTTTTTAAAGAACACATTGTAACCTTCAGGGGCAAGCATGGGGGGCAGAAAATAGTCCCCGGTCGGAAACAAAAAAAAAAGTGAGGTTTAAGAGATCATGGCATTAATGACCATTAATGACCTCATTGTTGATTCAGTAATATATACTAATATTCACATGAACTTTGATTCTTTCAACAATGCTTGAGATTGTTCTTGAATAAAATCCATTCGAGCATTTCCCGGGGCAATATAGGAGTTTAGAAGACAAGGTGCACCCCCTTTACTTGATTACTTCCTGATATTAAGGTGCTCGAAGTTCCTTAGAGTTTCATCACGCTGGCGTCTTGTAGATCCATTGCGAGTAAAAGTTGCTGGTTTGGTCTCATAAATAGGTTGAATCCGATGTGTGGTGGTTGGATGGCCCCTGCTCGGGGTCATGCCTGGATGAACAGGAAAGGCCCTGCTTGGGGTCATGCCAGGGTTACCGGCATGACCGGTGGGATGACCCCTACTTGGGGTCATGCCAGGGTTACCGTAGCCTCTACTTGGGGTCATCCCACCGTAGCCCCTACTCGGAGTCATCCCAGCATAACCATAGTCGCCTGAGGAAACATGCTTATTTGATGTGACTATAGCCCTTCTTGAAGTGCTCGCATAACGAGTTGTATTGTATTCGTCATATTCATCATGGTGCTGTCAATACAAGGTAAAGCCACCAAACGTCAGAAATTTTGAATAAATGATGCATAGCTTCAGCAATGAGTTAATAATAATAAAGAAAAGTAAGGAAACAAAATATTACCATATCCCTGTGTATTGCTACATCGTCAGAACTTCTGTATCTTATGTGATCAACAGGAGGGCTAGTCATTTGGTTCCTCCGGTCGTATACATCGTATTGCTCTCGGCTATCTCTTCCAACTAAAAGAAGCATGCACATGATTCAGGGTTATATACTTTTCGAATTTGAGACAGGTTAATTAATTTCATTATGATGTAAGCAATGAAAGATAATGATGGCAGAATGGTCTAAAACTATTATATTCTGGAATAGTACTAAGGTGAAAAAGAACAGACCTGAGATCTTTTCAGGTTTGTATGCAGTTGGCCCAGCATTCATAGCTGCCTTGCCGGCACCATTCTGTTAATTGCGACAACTAATGTTAAGTAACCATCAAAATAAGTAAATAGAAAGCAAAAAAATAAAATAAGAAAAAGATTAAAGTGCTAACCCGCCCTCTAGAGCTGCTGTCGCCAACATGTGGATACTTCAGTACAGTCCAGTCAAAAACATAGTCGAATTGATGGCCTACAGCAACAAAATTGTTCAGATTAATTTACAAACACAAAAAAATACTTCGTGTTTCAAAATAATACACTGAATGGATCCTCCAAACTATATGTTTTGGATTAACATGCCTTCTCGAATAAACAGGTCACGGAAAAGTCTCTTTAGATATGAATAATCTGGCTTGTCTTCAAACCGCAAAGAACGGCAGTAATGGAAGTATGATACAAACTCAGCAGGATATGATTTGCAGAGCACCTGTTCATACAAGCATATAATTCAACAAGAGCAGTAAGATTAAGATCTGATCTGAGACAGAAGCAAAAAGGAAGAGGGAAAGTTTTACTGGTTATGCCAAATGCCATATTCAAATGCAATGAAGACAGGATTAAGAATTAACCTCCATGACATCAAACAATTGAAGATCAGGTCTATGTACCTAATCTAGTTTTAACATCATAATCTAGATCTAGATTAACAGTTTGGGGGTATGTTTGTTTCCATTTTTGAAAAATAGTGATTTTGAGGCTCAAATCTTCAACATGATTGAAAAAGCTGAAAACTTGTTTCTTTTTTTCTTTTAAAATAAAATTCTGATTATTTTTATAGATTTATTCAAATGTGTGGAACCTGATTTATTTTTTCAGGAAGGTGATTATTCAGCTGAAACAAACACCTGCTAGTTTTATCGAGAAAAGTCTAAAAGGATCTAGCTACTCTTCATACCTCTATGGGAGTTGATACTTTCTTCTCACTGATTCTATCATATTTTTGTTTTTTGTTGCCAGCCTTAAGTCCCTGCCAGGGAAGACTGAAAAAACAAAATGCAAGAAGGTGATAGTACTAAAAATATATTGTAATAACATCCAAACTCCAGTATCGAGTAGAAAAGATATGTTGGTCGATTATCTTACCTTCCCCTTAAGAAGTACATGAGCACATAGCCAAGAGATTCCAGATCATCCCTTCTGCTTTGTTCTGCCAGAAAAGTAAAGTGCAATCAGATAATTGGAAACGTTCAATACTATATGTAATAACCCACTTCTAATTTTTATCAACAGGGAAAAGAAAAAGAAAGAATAAACTGTACAATAATAGCACTCACCAATTCCAAGATGTGTGTTGACACTTGCATAGCGTGCTGTACCAGTAAGATTCTTGTTTTCCCTGTTCAAGGAAGACAAACATGACTTTTTACTCAAATATTGAAACTGAATACAAATCCCAGGCTGCTTAAGTCCCTGTTTTGGGTAACTGGGTTTGGATTCGCATAATGCACTCTTCTATAAGAGTTAAGTGGAACTTGTGGAACCCGGTTTGATGGTATTAGATAAAATATACTAATATTACAAAAACTTAAGTTTTAAACTTTCCAGTTTCCACTAGAAATGGCATTAAAGCTGGCTAAAGAGATGCCAAAAAAACAAACACGCACACATGCGCACATACATTAAATACCAAGATCATGCAATTATTAAGACTACATGTTTTGTTTTGCTCAAGTTTTCACTTAAATAATGAACCTTAATATCTTGAAATAATGAGGACACTAACCTGTATGGTATGTGTCTATGAGTTTGAAGATCCCTATACTTTTTCGCAAGGCCATAGTCAATAATGTATACCTGAAATGAGATACCAGAAATGATATATAGTTAGAAGAACTCAAATTTGCATGCTCAGAAAAACGGAGTTATGCTTCACGCATCCAAAAATAAAATTTATACAAGTTAGGGAGTAAGCATATAAACTATTCATATGTCGGGAACAAAAAGTGTAAATACAGAAAAAATAACACACCTGATTTGCTTTGCGGCCTAAGCCCATTAAAAAATTGTCTGGCTTTATGTCCCGGTGAAGAAAACCTCTTGAATGCATATATTCGACTCTGTTAATCTGCAATCAAACAATAAAATGAGGTAACTAAAACTTTCAAATCAGTACCTAAGGTGCCTTCTTGGATAATCGTTGCTGATTAGACTTACCAATTGATCAGCAAGCATTAACACTGTCTTCAATGAGAACTTACGGTTGCAATAATTAAACAAATCTTCTAGACTTGGACCGAGGAGGTCAATAACCATGACATTGTAGTCTCCCTCAACACCAAACCACTTGAGATGGGGAATCCCCGCTACATGAAGGAAAAGAACCATATTAGATTACTCAAAATGAGACATTCTACATGGTCTTATAACATTTTTCTTATTCACTTTGTTTGGAGGGGACAAATAAGACCAATTAAAAGACTAAAATATGGAGCATGTTACTAACAACTGCAAAAACATTTTTGGTTTCCCCGTGAAACTTCTACGATTAAGTTAAATAATAATTTTAGCACACCCAATACTAAAAGAATAAATAGATCTAGACTTACTTCCTCCTTGGAGAAGCATATACAATTTCGACTCATAGTGAAGCTGTGGATGCCTGGTCTTCACAGGCTCCTGAGAAATTCAAACCACAGAATATCATGAGCAAACTAATGTCGTTATCTGGCAGTAAAACATGATTCATAATCCAAAGTAAATTGTATTTTAACATTGGGAACCAAAGTGTGCATCCAGCAGCCGTAAAACAAATTACAAAGTAAGTCCAAATTTACATTTAACATTTCACTTTAAGGTACAAAAATTAGTTTAAAAATCATCTCCAGGATATGTCTCTTGTGTTCCTCTCTGTTTTGGAAGTAATGAAACTATCCTAAAAATTATCCGGGTTTCCATCCCCTTCTGCAAACATATTTTTGTCCTTAGTGGCTTAGTTTCTGTCTCCTCTGTCTTAGGCAATAACCGAACGCTACCTTATTGATCTACGTTAAACCTTGATCATCCATTATCATCCCAAAATCAAGTTAACAAAACATTACGGCATGCCATTTCTTTTGTTATTTATCCAGATAAAAGTTAAACTCATTATCTCATGCTAAATTTCATGCATCCTTATACATAGTAGGAAACTAGGAACCCCCATCTCATTAAGAAAAACAACCTTAACAAAATGTTTACCACCAGAAATAATAAAAGACCCCATGGAGAATCATCCTATCCATTTTATACATTCAAGATAGAATAAAAAATTTTAGAACCATCATAAGAAAAGATTAAGAAAAGGGTTAAAAGAAGCAGAAATTTTTTAACATACCAGCTTACAAGCAACCTCCTCTCCAGTTTGTATATTAACACCTAACATAAGAAACAAAAGAAGAAATATGTTAACATCAACATGAAAACAATATAATAAGAATCAAATTAATTAGTTCAAAACAAACAAAAACAAAAAAAAAAGGAAAAAAGAATGAACATACATATAAAGAGCTCCCCAAAAGACCCACTCCCAATTTTCCTTCCAAGTTTAAACTTCCCACCAATAATATGATCCATGATAATCAACTGCTATGACCTTTTTCTGCTCAATTTTGTGTGCCTCAATGCACTAATTGATTGTGCACAATCCCAAACAACAGAGATTCACCAGAGTCCAAAACGAAAAAAGAAAAGAAGAAAAAAATCCAAGCTTGCCTCCAATTTCCAACCAAACCCAATAAAAATTGAGAACCCAGATGATATAATAAAGCTAAATTGGCTTGTATAGAAAACAAATTAAATTTTGAAAGAACAAAAGATTGAATCAAATTTATGGAATTTGCATCATCCCCATAACGAATGAGGATGAAATTCTTTATTCATAGCATAAAAAGAACCTCCTCCAGCTACATTCCTCCAAAAGGTAACCCCATTGAATCAACCTAGTTCAACAAAAATTGAAGCCCTTAAGAAACAGGACCCCATTGACCATGGAGGAGGAGAATAAGAGGAAGGAGGAGGGGGATTAAAAAAAGAAAAGAAAGAAAAGAACTTGATGGTGGCACAAAGAAAATTATGAGAGAGAAAAAATGAACTTTATGCAAAAGAAAAGGGGGAAAATTGGAAGATGAAATTGAAGGGTATGTTCTGGATTGAGAGATAGGAAGAGACAAAAAGGCAGTTTCCACAAAAACAGAAAGTTTGGAGGATTAACGGAGGAAGCTGTGTCTTGTCTGGTTTGAAGAGAGAGAAAGAGAGAGAGAGAGAAAGGAATGGCCGCAGAAAACAAATGTGCATGTATGAGAGAGAGAGATTATAATAAGAAAATCTTGTTTTCTTTTTTTTGACAAATGTTATTTTTGTTTTAAAATATAAATTTTATTTTTTAATAAAATATTATTTTGTCTTGATCTTTTTAGAGTAAATAACTAATTATCAATATTACTCTTATTTTTTTTAGTGTTTTGGTTTTAAAAAAGAATTAATGCTATTCTATCTTAAATCCTATTAAAAATATTAATAAATCTATATATATTTACTCTAATTTTTTAGTTAATAGAGAAAATATGATCTTACAAAGACAAAATCACAACAATAATGAAGAAAATATACCAAATAAAGGAATAATACACATATATTTAAACCAAAATAAAGATGGGCAATATATCATTAAACTTTTTTAGAATTATAAAAAAAATTATCGTAAAAATAATTTTAAAATAATATATAATAGATGAAAATATTAGGAATTAAGAACGAGAATAATAATTTCCTTATCTATTATGTAAGGGAAACCTTTAGAGGGTTAAATTGGAAAACCTATGCATGAAAAAAAAAAAAGAGTCAAAAAACCAAAACCTTTCTATTGTACTTTCTTTTCCACCCGACACACATTCTTCTGCGTTCAATTTCTTTATTCCAATTGCGCTCTCTATCGTGGCCCACCTCCTCAAGATAGCCGTCGTCCTTGGCCTCCTCGTTGCCCTCGCAGCCACCACCGCTTCCGCCCGCCCCTGACGGACCTTGGTCATCTCCTCCGAGACCTTGTCCCTTTCTTCATCCGACGACCCCTCCCCCCGTTCACCGCTACCCTCGCCACCTTCACCGGCGTCCGCTCCTTCTACCCTTTCTCTTCCGAGATCTTCTTCAACCGTGCCTTCGAGGACTCCGCCGCCGCGAAGATCGACAGTCTCCCTCGCCTCCCCGCGCCCTTCGGATCCTCCACCAAAGAATTCATCTCCCTCCGCGACTGCACCAAAGATATCCTCTCCGTCGTCGCCGCGACTGTACCGTTACGAAGATTACCTCGAGGATGATCGAGAGCCCTAAGAAGTTAGGGCAGTGAAGATCCCGGCGGCGGAGGCGCATACTCCGGCTAAGAATGCTGGATGAGAGTATATATTCAAAATTGTGTGGTTGAGTTAGGGTTTATGAGAGTCGTTTGTGGATTGTTTTTCTATTACAATCGAATATAGTGGAAATTGAGAAGAAAGAAATTGCTTATGATGTGTTTGTAATTTGTTGATTCCGTGTTTAATTCACTGTTTCTACTTACGATTCGCGTACTTAATACTGAAACGTGTGCTGTTAATTGTAATCGAAAGTGTTAATTATGTTTATGTAACTTGTAATGTCGTTGATAATAGCATTATATGAATTATTTATGATAATCAATATTATGCTGAAGATTGGAACCTGGATAGATAGAGGAGACATACTGTGGGACTGTGGTCCAATGCATTGCTCCATGCTTGATAGTGTTTTTTTCATTTTTTGTCCCTCTTGTTGTGCACTAAAATGATGCATGGAAGCCGTTCCAATATCATTTATGTAATTTGAAATTTCTACCAAAGATGGATGTTACATGTTAGAATCACAATTGGGATTCAGGATTCAGACTTCTTTAGAGTTCGTTAGAAACAGATTTTTTATTGAATTTTTTTATTTGTTAGTATATTTGGTAAAATTTTAATAGTAGAAGCAAAAATATTAAAAAAATAAAAAATATATTTTTAGAGAAATTATAAGTTTTTAAAGATTTTTTACTTAAAAAATATGTTTTTAAATAATGAATAAACAGAAAAGCATTTTTTATTATTGTATATTTAACTTAAATATAATTGTAATATTTTTATTTTTTTAAAATTGAAATATTTAGGTGGGTTTTTAAAAAAATAGTAAAATATTATTTTTGTTTCAACCGTTTGAAGTAAGTCCTATTTGTATTACTAACGTTTAAATCGTCTTATTTATATCCTTAATGTTTGTAAAAGTGATTCAATGTTATCCTGTCATCAATTACACATCATGAGCTTTAGTTGGAGTTCTGAAAATCTCTTTTTGAAACTAGAATACCAATGTCTAGGTCAGAACCGATGATCCACTCCGGATAATAACTTATTAAAAGTTGAAACTCGTCCCTGCAACATTTACATAATTCACTTTTTTAGGGACAAAATTGAACCTGAATACAAATTTTGGATACAATATTAAAATCGAACACATCCAAATGAGACCTAATTGAAAATGAATACATCCAAGTGAGAATAATTGAAAAATACAATCTGATCTATTAGTATAATTGACAGCATGATAACATTGAATAACTTTTATAAACGTTAGGGATACAAATAGAACAATTTAAACGCTAAGGACACAAATAGGACTTATCCTAAACGTTGGGGACAAAAACGATATTTTACTTTTAAAAAAAAGATTTTTTTAAAGATTTTATAGAAAAATAAAAGTAATTTTATGTTTGGATATCTCATATAACAAGATCTTTTTATAGGCCTTGAGGCCCTGCTTAATCACAAATTTTTTTTATTTATCAATTATGTTTAGGTATAATAATATAAAAATAATTTTTTTATTTATTATGTAAAAAATATCTTTTAAAAAATATAAATTATAGCTTTTTCAAATTTTTTTATTTTTCTAGTATTTTTACTTTTATTATTAAAAATTTAACAAACATACTAAAAAAAATTTTTTTATTAAAAAATATTTTTTTTATCTACTTAATGACATCCAAATAAACACCAAATACTATACAACCTAACTCATTTATTCATCTAAGGGTTAGTAGCATTGTAACATCATTTTGGTAATAAAATTCTAGTAAAAATTCTGATTAACTAATAATTTTACAACAACAACAACAAATTCTTGTCTCACTAGGTGGGGTCGGCTACATGAATCAAATGATGCCATTGAGCTCTGTCATGTATCATGTCTATAGAGAGACCGTTTACATATAGATCTCGTTTGACCACCTCATGGATGGTCTTCTTAGGTCTTCCTCTTCCTTTCACCAATTGTTCATCTTCCATCTCATCCAACCTCTTTACTGGGTGCTCTGTCGGTCTTCTTCTCATATGTCCAAACTACCTGAGATGCGATTCTACCATCTTTTTCACAAATGGGTGCTACTCCAGCTCTCTCCCTTATATCTTCGTTCCTTATTTTATCCAATCGCGTATGACCACTCATCCATCTCAACATCTTCACTTCTGCTACATTTAGCTTATGTTCGTGCTCTTCTTTGGCCGCCCAACACTCTGTACCATAAAGCATAGCCGGTCTTATAGCAGTGCGATAGAATTTACCTTTAAGTTTTAAAAGCACTTTTTTGTCACATATAAAACCAGATGCACTTTGCCATTTTGACCAACCTGCTTGGATCCTATGGTTTACATCATGTTCAATCTTTTCATTATTGTGTATGATGCACCCAAGATACTTAAAACTCTTAACTTTTCGTAGGATGTTTTCTCCAATCTTCACCTCTATATTGTGATTTTTCCTTCGTAGACCGAACTTACATTCCATATATTCCGTCTTGCTACGGCTTATGCGCAGACCATACACTTCTAGAGCATCTCTCCATAGGTCAAACTTCTTATTTAGGTTTTTCCTTGACTCTCCCATAAGGACGATTGATGATGAAGAATTTGTGCTGGTTTAGAATCAATCAAAACAATAATCAATTCGTTGATAGCATAGTCCAAACCAACAATGAATTCTCACAATCAAATGTTAAATTCAAAACAAATATAAACCGAGAGTATTTAGACTCCTGGGTCGTCTTTTCTAGGAGTTGCAATAAAGTGTACATTATTGGCTAAGAGAGGAAATAGGAGTTGGATGATTGCAAGTGAGGGCAAGAAATATAAATAGCAAGGAATGTAAATGATCATGCAAGAAATTAAATGGAAAGCAAGTAAAAGCAATGCAAAGAGAATCCAAACACTAAAAAAGAGAACTCTTGGTAAGAATTGGGTAATTAGGGATTCTTATCCTAGTTATGGACCACAAACATGAAAATTGGGTGGGATTAATCCCAATTAGTCAATCCTACTTGAGAATTAGTCAAAAGGGCATAATTGATTCCAATCCCTAAGTCCTATGTCAACACTAGTGGGCCACATAGAGTCAAGGGAAACCAAACCAATTAACAATCCTCACACAATGCGGAATGGACATCCACAACTCAATTTCACCCAAACACCCAATTTCTCAACCAAGAGTGTGAGAAACTAGCACGCAAGAAACTAAAAGTCAAAGCAATAAAAGTCAAAGCAATTAAATGCAAGGAAAGGAAACTTCAAATGCAAGAAACCTCTTTGCATGAATTGAGGGCTAAGGCTACTTATCCTAGCCATTGATCACAAACACATGATGATTATGAAGAATTAATCCTGAAGGCATCTAATTAAGTGACTACAAACATGTGTCACAAATTATGGATATATATTTGAAAGACCACTTGAGCTATTTTGTGATAATATGTTAGTATTATAATATTTTAAATGTTATTAAATAAGAGAGTTTACAGTGTTTAAGTGTCTAATGAGTAAATTAGCACAAACTTCATAAATACATACATATTTGGTTTATAAGCAACAAACACCCAAGATCTTTTGTCTGGATATTATTCATATGGTGTCATATCATTTTATGATATATTGTTTTAGTGGGAGTGTGCATTTAGATGCTCATATGGTTTAGATAAATTTACGAATGTAGATATTTTTACAGAAATAGAGTATTTAGTTTTGTTTTCACTCTGACTCCTGATCTCATAAAGTTTATTAAAGTTGGACCAGTTGGAAATAGGCATGCATGAGATCATTTTCGCATATAATTTATGAATTTTTTCATCCAAATCTGATATATGTCGTTGAGTATATCAGTATGGTGATCATCATAGTTTCGTCGCGACACTAATGTGATAAAAGCTGCGATAATTCCATAACTAATATATGAGACGGACCAGATTATTGTTAAAGTAATCAGGGAAATGTCATTCAGATGCATGCATAAAGTTTATAAAATGTGATTATTTCAAGAAAGAATATATGTATAGCCCAAGTGGGAAGTTGTTTAAAAAATTATTAATTTTCTAATTTGTTTATAGACAATACATACATACATATATATATATATATATATATATATATATATATATATATATATATATGGTATCTGATAACATTTATAAAGAAATTATTTTTAACTGGATTTTTATTACAAGTCTTCTTGATAAACCTCAAATATTTTATAGTTACAACTTTGAAGTAGCAGTGAGAACTGTTAATACGTTGGTCAGCCCAGATTGTAATCCCGGTTGTAAGTCCTAGTAAGGCAGTGAATCCGTTGATTAACGAGGGTGGTCCCGTAACTCACAAAGTTCTAACCATAAAATGGCTAGTTTATTGAGAATGATGAGTAGTTTAAATCTAGGAAAAAATAATTCTTTAGTGATAAAAACAGATAATGATGAAGCTTCCACCTCTGGAACTAAAAATGAATTAGAAATAGCTAAATTAGAAGAAAGTTTTCATAATTGGAATATACCTATAATAGATAAAGATAAAGTATATAAAAAGAGAAACTTCTGGGAAGGAAAACATTATGAAATTCATATGTTAGAATATTGTAAACCAGGAACAAGTAATAATAAGATTATTACCATCTTAGAAGAGGATAAATTGAAAGAACATAGTAGTAAAGGATATAACTTCATCCATATAGGATTAATACAAGTAGCAGTAAAACCTAATTTTAGAATAGGAATTAACCTGCCTATATTATTAACTTTAAGAGATACCAGATTCCAAAATTTTAGTGACTCATTAATAGGAATATTAGAAAGTAACTGTCATGATGGACCAGTTTTCTTTAATTGTTATCCAAATTATGCTATGAATTTAAAAAATGAATACACTTGGCAAGCATTAAAATTACAAGTAAGATCTGATGAGACAATTATAAATGAGAAATATGATCCATTCGAAATAATCTATAGAATATATTATAAGATTACTAAGGTTAATTATGATTTTAAAACATTAAGACAATCCTCAGAAGATGCATGCAAATCTAAAAAGATCTAATATACAAACACCTAGAAGATTAAGACATGAAGAATTAAAAAGTAGAATGCCTGAAGAATGGATAATACCTGATGGTATTGAAGAACCACAAATACAAAATACTAGGATAAGAGAAATAATAAGAGAAGGACCTGATATTAGAATCAGGATGAATAGATCCCATTCATTAAGAATTCCTGATAATGTTGAAACTGTTAGCCATAGAAATTCTATAGATAATTCATCAATAGGAAATATCGATGATATTGTAGGAATTAACAACAGAAGGCCACATATAGCCACTGCTGTATATAAATCACCGTCAGAATTTGATCCAAGAGAATCACAAGTTTTATCAGTAATTATAAAGGAAGAGCCATTTGAGATTGATAAAGAGTGGATAAGACAAGATTTTAATGCTGATTATAATAAACCACTAAGAGATTGGTATTTTACCAACCATTCAGAAAACGAAGTTATTAGACTAAGAAAACTATTTTATGATTTTATGAAAGAAAATAGAATTAGCTTATACTTCTTTGACTGGTACGTTAATTATTACTCCAAACCCGATAAGAAATTATGCCCTTTAACAAAACCAACTGTTGTTTGGAAAACAAGCTCAGGATCAGTAATAGAATCGGAATATCCCCCTAAAGAAACTATCAAAATACCAATTGGAAAAGACTTAGAAGTTGAAGCAACACCTTATAAAGATAGTAATGCAGAAGGAAACATAGAGAAAAGAGATATTAAAAAATTACATCAACAATTAAACTTCACTAATACTATGTTAGATATAATGAAAAATCAATTAGGAAGACTGGAAAATATGGAAAAAGTTATTAAGGTAGAAAAACCCATAGAAAAACCTATATATAAATTACAAAGTTTAGATAATATTAGCTTAAAATCTAAAGTAGAAACAGAAGTTGAAGAACTAAAAGAAAAACTTAGAAGTATTAGTCTAGGAAAATTAACAATTAATACATTACAAAAGGAAGAAGAATTAGAATTAAATAAAATATCCTATAAAAGAGATTATCCTAAAACCAGAAATTATTATCCTAGACCATCACCAGTAGATGTAGGCCTAGAAGAGCGAACACAATTAGTACAAAACAGTTTTTCAGGATCAGACTTAGTAGAATGGAATATAGATGGATTAAGTGAACAAGCCATTTTAGATCAAATGTGTAATATGACTATGGCTGCAACTGCCTATAAGATGAGAAAAGCTTCTGATAAAGAAGCAGCAATTATGATAACTCAAGAATTTACAGGACAATTAAAGGGTTGGTGGGATAATTTTCTCAGCATCCAAGAAAAAGAATTAATTATTAATAGTATTAAACAAGAAGATCAGTCATCAGACGCTACATCCACATTAATATACACTATTATTAAAAATTTTGTAGGAGATCCCAGTATTTTTAAAGATAGGATACATACTCAATTAATGAATTTAAGGTGTCCAACCATGTCTGATTATAGATGGTATAAAGATGTTTTTATGTCAAAAGTTATGATAAGAGATGATGCACATGCGCCTTTCTGGAAAGAAAGATTCGTAGCAGCCTTACCAAAATTATTCTCTGAAAAAGTATTACAAAAACTACAAACACAGTTTGGGACCCAGATTCCCTATAATTCATTAACTTTTGGACAATTGCATAATATAATAGTACAAACAGGTATAGAAGTATGCACAGATACCAAGATACAACAGAAAATAAAACAAGAAAGTATCACAGGTAAAAGAGAGCTTGGCACTTTTTGTTATCAATATGGAATAACTCCTGAAAAAGCACCTAGTGGGCAGCATAAAGTTAAAAAGAAAATTTTTTATAAAAAACCTAAATATAATATAGACAAACCCCTTTATTATGAACAGAAATATCATAAAAAATTCCATAAGACTCCTAAAGGAAAACCTAAATTTCCTAATAAGAAAAAACACGTAACATGTTGGAAATGTAAAAAACAAGGACATTATGCTAATAAATGTACGACAGAACAAAAAATAAATAAAATAGAAAATAAAGAAATTAAACATGCTTTAACAGCCATACTAATCAATTCAGAATCAGAAGAAGAATCAAGTTATGAGGATTCTTCTGAAACTGAAGACTATTTTATACAACAATTAGACTTTATGTCAGAAGAAGAGAGCTCAGGAGGAAATAGTAGAAAAGAGGAACAGGATAATAATAATTGTTTAGGAATAGGATTATGTAACTGTAGAAACTGTGAAAAAACTGTAAATGTTTTAACTAAAGAACAAACTTCTACACTAGTCAAAATAATTGACAAGTTAGAGGATACACCATTAAGGGATGAGTTTATAAGACAATTAGCTGAATTAGTTAAAAAAGAAGAAGAAAGTAAGCAAGAAATAAGACCAATAGAAATAAAAGAGATTTATAATCGTTTTAAAAATCCACAAGAAGAGGTTTCCCTTAATTCTCTCAAAGAAGAGATAAAAAAGTTAAAAAGAGAAGTTTCAGAATTAAAACAACAAAACATTAATATGGACTACAGATTACTAAAAATAGAAGGAGAAAACATAATAAAAATCCAAGAACAATCTTTGCAAAATAATGAAGGGACTAGTAATATAACAATCCCCGAGAATTATATTAATCTAGGTACAGAAAATTATATAAATATATTAACATTATTAGTAAGTCAAAAATGGTTCACTACGATAACTTTAATAGTAGGAGAAGAAAAATTTGATTTAATAGCTATGGTAGATTCAGGAGCTGATGTTAATTGTATACAAGAAGGATTAATACCCACAAAATATTATGAGAAAACTACAGAAAGAGTCTTAATGGCAGAAAATGACAAAATGACTATAGACTATAAGTTATCTAAAGCAAAAATTTGTAAAAATAGGGTATGCTTTGCCACTACATTCTTTTTAGCAAGAAATATATCTCATCAAGTTATATTAGGAAATCCTTTTACTTTATTATTATATCCCTTTAATGTCGACATCGACGGAATAACTTGTACAAGAATCCCTAATCATCTTGTCCATTTTGAATTTCTCACAAGACCAAAACAGCATGAACTCAATATGTTACAACACCTATCTACACAGGTTAGTGTAATGGAAACAGAAGTAAAACAAATTAATTGTTTGAGTCTAGAGAAAATTTTACAACACTTACCGCGTCAAGTTAATATCATAGAAAGGAAGACAAGACAAATTAACTACTTAAACCAAGAAGTTACACATAAAAGAATAGAAGAACAATTACAAACTCCAGAAATACAAGATAAAATAAAAGCAATTGAAGAAAAAATTAAAAAAGAATTATGTAGTTTAAATCCCACAGCTTTTCAACATAGAAAATTACATGAAATATCTTTACCATATGAAGATGGGTTTAATGAAAAAGATATACCAACAAAGGCAAAACCGATACATATGAATAAAGAGTATCTAGAGTATTGTAAAAAAGAAATACAAGAATATCTAGATAAGGGACTAATTAGGCCTTCAAAATCACCCTGGAGCTGTATAGGCTTCTATGTGATGAAAGCATCTGAAATAGAAAGAGGTGCTCCAAGATTAGTTATCAATTATAAACCTCTAAACAAGGTATTAAAATGGATTAGGTATCCTTTACCAAATAAAAGTGATCTAATTAAAAGATTAAATAAAGCAAATATCTTTTCAAAATTTGATCTAAAATCAGGATATTATCAAATTGCAGTAAAAGAGGAAGATAGATATAAAACAGCCTTTATAGTACCTTTTGGACATTATGAATGGAATGTAATGCCTCAAGGATTAAAAAATGCTCCAAGCGAATTTCAAGAAATAATGAATAATATATTTTACCCACATATAGAATTTACTATAGTATATCTTGATGACGTATTAGTATACTCAAAAGGAATAAAACAGCACATATATCATCTAGAAAAATTTATGGATATTATAAAAGAGCAGGGATTAGTTTTATCAGAAAAGAAAATGAAAATTTTGACAACTAAAGTAAGGTTCTTAGGATATGAAATTTATCAAGGAACCATAGTACCTATTAAAAGAGCTATTGAATTTGCAGATAAGTTTCCAAATGAAATAACTGACAAAAAACAATTACAAAGATTTTTGGGATGTTTAAATTATGTAGCAGAATTCTTACCTGGTATAAGAGTTACTTGCGAACCTCTTTATAAGAGGTTAAGAAAAAACCCACCTCCATGGACAAAAGAAATGACTTCTATAATAATAAAAATAAAAAATGCAGTAAAAGAAATACCTTGCACAAGTATACTAGACTCCTCGGCCAAACTAATTGTAGAAACAGATGCATCAGAATTAGGATATGGAGGAATTCTTAAACAAATACCTCCTAATAACTCAAAAGAACAAATAGTAAAATATCATTCAGGAATTTGGAACCAAGCCCAAAAGAACTACCCCACAGTTAAAAAAGAAATACTTGCCATAGTATTATGTGTTTCAAAATTCCAAGAAGATTTATTTAATAAAACCTTCTTAATAAGAACTGATTGTAAAGTAGCCCCAAATGTTTTAGAGAATGATGTAAAAAATTTGGTTTCAAAACAAATATTTGCAAGATGGCAAGCTATTTTATCATGCTTCGATTTTACTATTGAACATATAAAAGGAGAACTAAATTCACTCCCTGACTTTCTTACTAGAGAATTTTTGCAGGGAAAGAATGGAGCAAAAACCAGCCTCCAGTGAAGATTATGGTCAACCTTTTGACCAAGTAAAAGAAACAAAATTACCTATTATCCCTGTACTAGCAAAACCATTATCATTAAGACCTATGACAATGTCACAGGTTGTAAAAGCATCATCATCATCATCATTACCTTCTAAGAGCCTTTCAATTACTACTAATAATAAATTCACATTATTACAACCATCAGATCTCTACAACACTCAACCTTTGAAAGAACAGTTTCCTTACTATGAAAAGCCCAATCCTATTAAAATATTAACCATTGAAAAAGAGTGGTTCAAAAAAGACAGAAAAACCTATACAAGACTATTTTCCCAAACACTTTCCATTACATTCCTATCAACCCACAAAAAACCCAAAAATTCTATGAATTCATATTAGTAGACACTGGATCTATTGAATTAACACATTATAGAGACTTCAATACCAAACAACCTATTTATTCAAAAATAAAAATCATGAAAATATTATCTCTACAAGAATGGGAATTACCCCCATATCAGTCTAAAAACTTCTCTTTGAAGTTTGAACCTCAAAGCTATACCTATTATAATTACCAAGAAGCATGGAATCATATTCTATTCCTATCACCAAGTCCCCATTCTTGGTTCATATGGTTCAGGAAGGGGATATCATTACAATTTCTCAAATGGTTCCAATCATGGTTCCAGAATTTCGGACCGATAGAAGCCTTCTTCCCGAAAGAAGCCAGCATGGCGTATGAATACTTCAAAAGCAAGTCATCATTTCTACAAGAGTACAAATTTATTTCATTTATAGCAGCTATGGGAATAAGCTGGATTATGACTTGGGAATATGATTCAGCAGCATATGAGGAATGTGCAAGCATACAATATTTAGTAAGAATAATAAAAATTAAGTGGTGGAACAAATATGATATAAATCTGCTAAGTAAAAGAGCTATTGATCAATGGTTAACAACATCACAAAAGCGTCCGGCAATAACAGCCTCAAGCACCAACAATGAGCAAATAGCATATAAAAAAAAGACCCAATTCTTAGCACAGAAACGACAAATTATGGCAGCACTAGCAGCAGCAACCTCAGAAGAAGATATCCAGAGCTCCCTGCAAGCAATACAAACAGTACCTCTTGGAGAAGACGAAGAGGTGCAGTCCAGCCCAGCTCATTATTATCAAGACTCTCAAGACCCATTTGAGATGTAAAAAGTATTGTATATGCAATAAATGTAAAAGCCCAATCATAAAGAAAAATGATCTCTGTAAAAAAAAAGTAAAAAGTAAAAAAGTAAAAGTAAAAAGTAAAAGCAAACAGTGAATGTCGGCAAACAGTAAAAGCAAACAGTGAATGTCGGCAAACAGTAAAAGCAAACAGTACTGTCGGCAAACAGTACTCAAATAGTCATCATTTGGGGTCTATAAATACCAAAGGCCTCATTCATTCAAGGGCATCAAAAACTTGAAAGCTCAAGAAATCTCTCTACTCTTATATCTTCTTACTTTATAAATTCTCCAAGTATTTGTAATCATCTTCAAGAAGTGTATCAACTTTGCAAGCAATAAAAGTACAAGTTCATCTCTGTAAGCTTACTATCTTTCTTTTCTTTATTTTCTCAGTTATTATTCTTATAACATGAAAGAGTTTTATAAAAGGCTTAAATCTTTAACATTAGTTAGAAGAAATATGAAAACAAAAGTAATGGCAATAGATAGAAAAATAAGAGAACTAATAACTGAATCTTCGGAATTAAAAGTAGAAATAAAAAAGATGGACAAGAAAATAATCAGAACCAAAAAGTTTCTACAACAAATTAAAACCATAAAATCAGTAAAAACCGTTAGACAAAATAGTAAAAATAAACGCATTCATTATGTTAGAAGGATGCATTATTTGCATATACAAAGCATGAGACAACTTTATGAGATAGAATCAAGAATACATGTATATAATATTCAAAGAATGGATGGCAATCCCCAACCTACTAATCTTGTACAAGAACCTCAACCTTTACAAGATCCTTCTTTATTAGAACAAGCTCAACCTTTACATCACAAATTATACTATTTCACATTAAATGACTTATATAATGGTGATTTCATTTATTGTTATAAATGCTGAATTGAATAAGTCATAATTACTTTTGATTTAAAATTAATGAGAATAAAATCATAGATACTATTTTATTTGGGCATTAGAGTTTAATGGATACTGCACTTAAATATAAATAATGACTTAAGAATTTTGGTTCCCAACACATCAAAACTGTCTTTGTGGCCCTTTTTCCATAAGAGGAGCTATGATTCAGCCCTATTAACGATACAGAAGGCTTTGGTTGAGAAAAATCAAAGAACCAAACTCTTTTAATCATGTTCACGAATTCAAGTATACTTCCAAATTCAAGTATTTCGTTCTCAATGATTTAACATGGATGATTTTGGATTAAGAAATTCTAAGAATTTTCAATAAATTTCTAACGCAATAAATTTTGAAATGATTCTTTCGATAAGAAACATTGATTTTTGAATATGTTCGTCTTTGTTGAATTCCACCGTCCTAACCCTAATGTTAAGCTCATATTTCTAATCGCATTTTATCCAATTTTAACCCTTCACCATCACCTATTGTCGCTATTACTCTTATCCTATCTGAACTAGATACCAACAGTTATCACCTCTAATTTTTATCCCATTGCCACGCACATCCAAAATCAACAACAATAAAAATAAATTGGGTAATAAAGAGGGAAAGAGAGGTGATTTGGTTTAGGAGACCTGAATTGACAACCATATTAAGAATGAGTGAAACGAAAAGGAAAAGAGAAGAAAGACTAGAGGCAAAGAGACTAGAGAGTGTTGATGATAATTAGGGGTGGAATGGGTAGAGCAAGGTTTAAATTTCAACTTGATCCTAATCCAAATCGAACTCTACTCGCTTCCTAATTTTCTCAATTTGACCTGCAAAATAAATTTATTTTTATCCAAACATAATATTTAGTCCTTTCACATCTCATAATATTAAATATTATTTATCTATAATTAGCAAATTGAATTACTAGCTTAGTGATCATAACTATTTGTGTATAAGATAATAATTTAAATTTAAATCTTTACTCGTTATATATATATTCTTGTGAATATTCACATGATATATTAAGAGTGCGAATTGAGTGGATAGAGTTTATTCAACACTCAAACCTGATTCTACCTAATTAATACACTACAACAATTCTGGCAGATAGCAGCGGAAATTTTGCGGCGGTTATATAAAACTACCGCAAAACGGCAACCTGCGGCACCCGGCACATATAGCGGCGATTATTGGTTGGGGCGGCAATCAGGACTACATTTAATGGCAGTTTTTCTCGAAAAGCCGCTATATTTCAATCAGGCTTGCATTTAGTGACATCTTTTCGAAAACCGCCGCTATATGTACCGTCGGGTAAGTTATTTTTTACATTTTGCGGCGGTTTTGTTTAAACCGCCGCAAAATGTGTATTACCACATATTGCAATGTTTTCTTTATTAATAACCATCTGTGTATAATCTAGTTAAATAACAGTACTATCTTAAGCTACATATATTTAAATCATTGTTACTTAAACTCGTAACACTTTTTCTACATTCGTTTTACATAAAAAATTCACAAGTTAAATAAGCTATATATGTTAATTCATGTGAATAAATTTACCAATAAGATTTTCTTGTTTACTTTATTGACATTTAAATTTACATTCAAACATAGATGTAAAAGAAGAAAATAAAATCATACTTTGGACTAATTCAAAATCAAACATTTTCTAAAAATAATAATTAAAAATATTTTCTACAAGTCATTAAAAATTCAAAACTTTATAATTTTACCAAAATTATAATTTTAAATTATAATTTTTTTATTTTAATGATTTGTTGTGCATTTATTAAAATAAAAAAATTTAAAAACATTTTAAATAACAATCTTAACTTGTATTCTTAGATATAAGAATTCATAATAACTAAATTCAAAATTAATTAATATTTTATCAGAATTAAATACTAATAGAATAAAAATATTTTTATACGAAAACCAATCAATCATCTTCATATTGTCGTGGTTAATAGATTCAATAATGCTAACTGACCAACAAAATATAATAATTTTGGCAAGTATTTCACTAATTTTAAATAGTAAAGACTAAATTCTAAATCTTAATAAATATTTTTAGAAAATATTTGATTTTTAATAATTTATAAAAAATATTTATAATTATTATTTTTTTATTTATGATTGAATGTACTCTTTATTGAATTTATTATGGATATTATTAAATGTACTCTTTATTGTGCTCTTTATATACGCTTGGATCATATATAAATAGATGTAAATTAATTCGATCTACTATGGTAAAAAATTATTTCGAAGCTGACCCATTCGAATTACTAGGGACGTCCTAGCGTGCATAATTCGAATCACCCTGATTCGAACTACCCTAAGACTACATGCAAGCATAATTCAAATTGGACAAATTCGAATTACAAGCATTACTACTAATTCAAATAGGACTAATTCGAATTAGTGTTGGTTTGTCTAATTTGAGACTGATTCGAATTACGTAAGAATGTTCTTTTGGGAGATCCTGGTAATGTTTTTCAATTTGATAGAATTGTGTAATTTGGTCCTCCATTTGATTTAATTGTGCATTTTACCCAATATATAAGGTGCCTATAATAACTATGATTAGATATAAAGTATACAACAAAAAATTGTGTGGCAATCAAATGTGTTTGTAACACCCTAATACTTTTAAACTGAGTTAAGCTTTGTTTGGATTATATTTAGTAGCTGATATTCAAAATCTTGTAAAATTTTTCTTTTTAAAACAAATGTGAAATATTTATATAAAATAATTTATAGATAAACACATTGAATAATTAGTTTTTATTAAAATAGTTACTAGTTGAAAAATATAAGTGGATTTGAAAATATTAACATGAAAAACCGGTGTGCTAAACTATGAAGGCACAACAATGACAAGCTTTACTCATACCAAATAAAAAAGAAAAACATAATAGTTACAATTGCAATCAGTCAATAAGGATAAAACAAGACGCATAGGAAATCCTAATTCTCTTAATTTGTTTAACTATGGCCAAAACAATCGCATATTCTTCCTTCTTAAGGTAAACGTTTAATGTTTTGTATCTACGTCCTCGATAGCTTGCTCCCACTAGTGCACTTGTCTTTTCACCTCAACTGTACTACTTCGTACTGCATCGTTCCTAAAGATGGTACGGAGAGAGGGGTGAGAAACAAAAGTTTCTCAGTAGTTTATTTATATGGTGTTGCCGTATCCATCCCCAGCCACTCCGAGTTTTAATATAAAAACAGTGATAATGCAATGTTATTCAATTATTATTTTGAAAAGTCTTGATTAGTCAGAGTGGTGTGACTTTTAGATGCTTCTCATTTACTTATGTTATGACATGTGTAATGCATACAAAATGCCTATAGCGTTAAAACATAAACCTTGGTATGATGTTCTCATAGGCCATAAAGCAAAACGAAATAAATAATAAATAAGAGATGACTCACTTCTTGAATGTAGGGATGGCAACGGGGCAGGACGGGGGCGGGTAATACCTCCCTGCTCCCTGACAATCGCTAAACACCGGTTTAGAAATTCACAAGTTTTAAAGTTCAAGTTTCGTTGTAGCTCTAAACCAGAATCCAATGTACTTCAAAGTTTAGTAAAATGTCACAAAGTTTCAATCAAATACCAGGTTTAATCCCGGGCCGTTCTGAATCACAATCGAGTGCCCGATTATTGCCTATGGGAGAAAAAGGGTTTGATCGTAATAATTGAGAATTTAAATGACAAAAAATTAAATAAGTAAACAATAACTAAATATCAAAGGCAATTAAAATAAAAATAATTAAGGCAATCAACAAGTAAAAGGAATCAAATTTAAGTCCTAAAAGTCCTTGGCTAGAGTTGATAAGTCAAGGATCACTATCGAAGCGGGCTTCACGTTGAGAAATAGTAGTTTGGTATTACACTACTCCTTACACTCGAATTTAAATGACCACAAACATGGCAATTATAAAGAGTTAATCCTAATGCTAATCATTAAGAAAAGTCAAGTAGGAATAATTAATCCTAATCTATAATCCTAATCAACTTACTAATTGAATTAGTAAAAAATTAGCGTCAATTAGGCGTGTAAAACGCCCTTGCTGTGCAATTCTGGCATTTAACGCCACTTCCATGCTTGTTTCTGGCGTTAAACACCAGCTCCATGCTTGTTTCTGGTGTTAAAGGCCCAAATGGAGCTTGTTTCTGGCGTTTAACGCTAGCTTTCCTCTGGGTGCAATCCTGGCATTTAAATGCTAGATTGCTGCTTCTTTCTGGCGTTTAACGCCAGTTTCATGCTCTGTTCTGGCGTTAAACGCTAGCCAGATGCTCCTTACTGGCATTTAAACACCAATAAGCTCTTCCTCCAGGGTGTGCTGTTTTCAATGCTGTTTTTCATTTTGTTTTTGATTTTTCAGTAGTTTTTGTGACTCCACATGATCATCAACCTAATAAAACATGAAATAATAAAGAGAAAATAAAATAGAAATGATTAAATAACATTGGGTTGCCTCCCAACAAGCGCTTCTTTAATGTCAATAGCTTGACAGTGAGCTCTCATGGAGCCTCACAGATAATCAGAGCAAGGTTGGGACCTCCCAACACCAAACTTAGAGTTTGGTTGTGGGGGTTCAATACCAAACTTAGAGTTTGGTTGTGGCCTCCCAACACCAAACTTAGAGTTTGACTGTGGGGGCTTTGGTTGACTCTGCAGTGAGAGAAGCTTTTCATGCTTCCTCTCCATGGTTACAGAAGGAGATCCTTGAGTTTTAAACACAAGGTAGTCCTCATTCAGTTGAAGGACCAACTCTCCTCTGTCCACATCAATCACAGCTCTTGCTGTGGCTAGGAAGGGTCTTCCAAGGATGATGGATTCATCTTCATCCTTCCCAGTATCTAGGATTATGAAATCAGCAGGGATGTAAAGGCCTTCAACCTTTACTAACACGTCCTCTACTAGTCCATAAGCCCGTTTTCTTGAGTTGTCTGCCATCTCTAATGAGATTTTGGCAGCTTGCACCTCGAAGATTCCCGGTTTCTCCATTACAGAGAGGGGCATGAGGTTTATCCCTGACCCAAGGTCACATAGAACCTTTTCAAAGGTCATGGTGCCTATGGTACAAGGTATTAAGAACTTTCCAGGATCCTGTTTCTTTTGAGGCAATGTCAGTTGATCCAGATCACTCAGTTCATTGATGAGCAAGGGAGGTTCATCTTCCCAAGTCTCATTACCAAATAATTTGGCATTCAGCTTCATAATTTCACCAAGGTATTTGGCAACTTGCTCTTCAGTAACATCTTCATTCTCTTCAGAAGAAGAATACTCATCAGAGCTCATGAATGGCATAAGGAGGTTCAATGGAATCTCTATGGTCTCTAGATGAGCTTCAGATTCCTTTGGTTCCTCAGAGGGAAACTCCTTGTTGATCACTGGACGTCTCAGGAGGTCTTCCTCACTGGGATTCACGTCCTCTCCCTCCCTTGCAGGTTCGGCCATGATGGTTAATTCAATGACCTTGCACTCTCTTTTTGGATTCTCTTCTGTATTGCTTGGGAGAGTACTAGGAGGGGTTTCAGTGACCCTTTTACTCAGCTAGCCCACTTGTGCCTCCAAATTCCTAATGGAGGACCTTGTTTCATTCATGAAAATTAAGGTGGCCTTAGATAGATCAGAGACTATTTTTGCTAAGCTAGATGGATCCTGCTCAGGACTCTCTGTCTTTTGCTGAGTGGATGATGAAAAAGGCTTGCTATTGCTAAACCTGTTTCTTCCACCATTGTTAAAGCCTTGTTGAGGCTTTTGTTGATCCTTCCATGAGAAATTTGGATGATTTCTCCATGAGGGATTATAGGTGTTTCCATAGGGTTCACCCATGTAATTCATCTCTGCAATTGCAGGGTTCTCAGGATCATAAGCTTCTTCTTCAGAAGATGCCTCTTTAGTACTGTTGGATGATTCCTTCAATCCATTTAGACTCTGAGAGATCATATTGATTTGCTGAGTCAATATTTTATTCTGAGCCAATATGGCATTCAGAGTATCAATTTCAAGAACTCCCTTCCTCATAGGCGTCCCATTATTCACAGGATTCTTTTCAGAAGTGTACATGAACTGGTTATTTACAACCATGTCAATGAGTTCTTGAGCTTCTGCAGGCATTTTCTTTAGGTGGATGGATCCACCTGCAGAATGGTCCAGTGACATCTTTGATAACTTAGACAGACCATCATAGAATATATCCAGAATGGTTCATTCGGAAAGCATGTCAGAAGGACACTTTTTGGTCAGTTCCTTGTATCTCTCCCAAGCTTCATAGAGGGATTCACCTTCTTTCTGTCTGAAGGTTTAAACATCCACTCTAAGATTACTAAGCTTTTGAGGAGGAAAGAACTTGGCTAAGAAAGCCGTGACCAGCTTATCCCAAGAGTTTAGGCTATCCTTCGGTTGAGAGTCCAACCATATTCTAGCTCTATCTCTTACAGCAAACGGGAAAAGCATAAGCCTGTAGACCTCGGGATCAACCCCATTGGTCTTAACAGTATCACAGATCTGCAAGAATTCAGTTAAGAACTGAAAAGGATCTTCGGATGGAAGTCCATGAAACTTGTAGTTCTGTTGCATCAGAGAAACTAATTGAGGTTTAAGCTCAAAGTTGTTTGCTCCAATGGCAGGAATTGAGATGCTTCTTCCATGTAAATTGGAATTAGGTTCAGTAAAGTCACCAAGCATCTTCCTTGCATTGTTATTATTTTCGGCCATGTCTCCTTCTTTTTCGAAATTTTCAGTTAGATTTTCTCCAGAGAGTTGTGCTTTAGCTTCCCTTAGCTTCCTCTTCAGAGTCCTTTCAGGTTCAGGATCAGCTTCAACAAGAATGTTCTTATCCTTGTTCCTGCTCATATGAAAAAGAAGAAAACAGAAAAGAAAATATGAAATCCTCTATGTCACAGTATAGAGATTCCTTTATGTGAGTGGAAGAAGATAAGAATAGAAGAAGAAAAATTCGAACACCAAAAGGAAGAGAGGGTTCGAATTTTGAGATGAAGAGGAGTGTTAGTAAATAAATAAATAAATAAATAATAGGAGATGAGAGAAAGGGAATTTTGAAAATTAATTAAAATAAAAATAAAATTTAAAGTTAAATTTCAAAAATTAAAATTGAAATCAAATTAAATTAAAAATTAAACAATTAGTTAATAAAAAAGAAATTTGAAAAAGGGGGAAGGGATTTTCGAAAATTAGAGAGAGATAATTAGTTAGGTAGTTTTGTAAAAGATATGATCGAAACATAAAGATAAGATTGATTGAAAAAGATTTGAAAATCAATTTGAAAAAGATAAGAAGTTAGAAAAGATTTTGAAATTTATTTTGAAAAAGATATGATTGAGAGATATGATTGAAAATCATTTTGAAAAGGATTTGAAAAGGAGATTAAAAAGATTTGATTTTAAAAATTAAAGTTGATTACTTGACTAACAAGAAACTAAAAGATATGATTTTAAAATTTAAAGATTGAACCTTTCTTATTAGGTAGTGACAAACTTAATATTTTTGAATCAATCACATTAATTGTTAGTAAAGATTTGAAATTATGAAACAAAATAAGAAAAAGATTTTTGAAAATCATTTTGGAATTTTTGAAAATTATGAAAGAAAAATGAAAAAGATTTGATTTTTGAAAAAGATTTGAAAAAGATAATATTTTTAAATTGAAAATTTGATTTGACTCATAAGAAATAACTAAATTTTAAAAATTTTTGACTAAATCAAATCAAATTTTCAAAAATTATGAGTGAAATAAGAGAAAGATATTTTTTGATTTTTGAATTTTCAATGAAGAAAGATAAAAACAACCCAAAGACTCAATGTATGAAAATTTTGGATCAAAACATGTGATGCATGCAAGAACACTATGAATGTCAAGATGAACACCAAGAACTTATTTTTGAAAAATTTTCAAGAAAAGAAAACAAGCAAGACACCAAACTTAAAAATTTTAAAATTTTTTAGACACTAACAAATTGAAAATGCATATGAAAAACAAGAAAAGACACAAAACAAGAAAATATGAAGATCAAACAAGAAGACTGGCCAAGAACAACTTGAAGATCATGAAGAATGCAATGCATGAATTTTCGAAAATAATTTTTAGAAAATTAAAAAGATGCAATTGACACCAAACTTAAAACTTCGCTCTAGACTCAAACAAGAAACACAAAAATATTTTTGATTTTATGATTTTATAAATTTGTTTGTATTTTTCGAAAATTAATTGGGAAAAACAAAAAAGAAATTTTTTTTCGAAAATAAGAAAATAAAAAAGCTTAAAATTAAAATAAAATAAAATTACCTAATTTGAGCAACAAGATGAACCGTCAGTTGTCCAAACTCGAACAATCCCCGGCAACGGCGCCAAAAACATGGTGCGCAGAAATCATGACGGTTCCATTCCTTGGTAACGGCGCTGAAAACTTTATACGCACGTTCATAATCTTAATTCTTTGTCACAACTTCGCACAACTGACCAGCAAGTGCACTAGGTTGTCCTAGTAATAAACCTTACGTGAGTAAGGGTCGGTCCCACGGAGATTGTGGGCTTGAAGCAAGCTATGGTCACCTTGTAAATCTCAGTCAGGCGGATTCAAATGATTTTATGAATTGATAAGTAAAAGATAAATAAAATATAACTAGGATAGAGATACTTGTGTAATTTATTGGTGAGAGTTTCAGATAAGCGTATAGAGATGCTTTCGTTCCTCTGAACCTCTACTTTCCTGCTGTCTTCATCCAACCATTCCTACTCCTTTCCATGGTAAGCTTTATGTAGGGCATCACTGTTGTCAATGGCTACATCCCATCCTCTCTGTGAAAATGGTCCAATGCGCTGTCACTGCATGGCTAATCATCTGGCGGTTCTCGATCATACTGGAATAGGATTTACTATCCTTTTGCGTCTGTCACTATGCCCAGCACTCGCGAGTTTGAAGCTCGTCACAGCCATCCCTTCCCAGATCCTACTCGGAATACCACAGACAAGGTTTAGACTTTCCGGATCTCAAGAATGGCCATCCATGGGTTCTAACTTATACCATGAAGATTCTAATATCTCGGACTCGATCCTCTGTATTAGATATCTAAGAGATACTCATTCTAGCTTGTTTGCATGTAGAATGGAAGTGTTTGTCAGACACGCGTTCATAGGTGAGAATGATGATGAGCGTCACATAATCATCACATTCATCATGTTCTTGGGTGCGAATGGATATCTTAGAGAAGGAATAAGCTTGAATTGAATAGAAAAACAGTAGTACTTTATATTAATTCATGAGGAACAGCAGAGCTCCACACCTTAATCTATGGAGTGTAGAAACTCTACCGTTGAAAATACATAAGTGATAAGGTCCAGGCATGGCCGAACGGCCAGCCCCCAAAACGTGATCAAAGGATCAAAAGATAATCCAAAGATGTAAATACAATAGTAAAAAGTCCTATTTATACTAAACTAGTTATTAGGGTTTACAGAAATGAGTAAATGATGCAGAAATTCACTTCTGGGGCCCACTTGGTGTGTGCTTGGGCTGAGCATTGAGCTTTACACGTGTAAAGGTCTTTCTTGGAGTTGAACGCCAGTTTGTAACCTGTTTCTGGCGTTTAACTCCACTTTGCAACCTGTTTCTGGCGTTTGACTCCAGAATGCAGCATGAAACTAGCGTTCAACGAGTTTACGTCATCTAAACTCGGGCAAAGTATAAACTATTATATATTGATGGAAAGCCCTGGATGTCTACTTTCCAACGCAATTGAGAGCGCGCCATTTGGAGTTTTGTAGCTCCAGAAAATCCACTTTGAGTGCAGGGAGGTCAGAATCCAACAGCATCTGCAGTCCTTCTTCAACCTTTGAATCTGATTTTTGCTCAAGTCCCTCAATTTCAGCCAGAAAATACCTGAAATCACAGAAAAACACACAAACTCATAGTAAACTCCAGAAATGTGATTTTTATTTAAAAACTAACAAAAATATACTAAAAACTAACTAAATCATACTGAAAACTATGTAAAAATAATGCCAAAAAGCGTATAAATTATCCGCTCATCACATCCCCTTGTACCTCTCCCAGGAATTGTAAAGAGATTTATTATCCTCTTGTTTAAAGCCTTGGATGTCCAGCCTTAGCTGTGTCATCCTTTTTGGAGGGAAGTATTGATTTAGGAATTTGTTTGACAACTATTTCTATGTTCTTATACTTGCTGTGGGTTGGTTATTTAACCACCTCTTAGCTTGATCTTTTATAGAAAATGGAAACAGTAATAATCTGTAGACATCCTGATCCACTTCTTTATCACGTACTGTGTCAGCAATTTGTAAGAACTGTGCCAGAAACTCAGTAGGTTCTTCCTGTGGAAGACCAGAATACTGGAAATTTTGCTGCACCATGATAATGAGCTGAGGATTTAGCTCAAAACTGCTTGCTTTGATGGGAGGTATACAGATGCTACTCCTATATGCAGCCGTAATGGGTTTGGCATATGACCCCGGAGTCCTTCTGGACTGTTCATTTCCACTTAGGTCCATGATGGAGAAAAGGGAATTGATGTGAATTGCAAATAAAATATATTTTTATTTTTATTTTATTTAGTTAGAAACAAACCGAATAAATAAAAAAATAATATAAAATAAAATAATTAGAAATTAAAATATAAAATTCAAAAACTAAAAGAAAAAAAGAAAAATAAATTCGAAAACTAAAATAATTACTTAATTAAGAAGATTTGAAAAACTTTGGATATGATTTTTGAAAGGGATTTTGAATTTTGAAATCTCAAAACTAAGATAAGATAGAATAAAAATTCTCTAAAATAAAAATCTAAATTTTTAAATGAAATTTTCAAAAATTCAATTAAATAAATATGAAAGATATTTTTGAATTTAATGAGGAAAAAGAAAAACAATAAAATGACACCAAACTTAGAATTTTTAGATCAAAACAAAGAAGACAAACAGAAAAATTTTGAATATCAAGATTGATGGTGTTTTTGTGGAAAAACGAATTCCAATCACCTAAAACTCACCGGCAAGTGTATCGGGTCGCATCAAGTAGTAAAACTCACTTAGAGTGAGGTCGATCCCACAGGGATTGATGGATCAAGTAACTTTAGTGGGTGATTAGTTTAGTCAAGCTAACATTGAGTGAATTGTGTGAAGTTGATCAACAGAAAGTAAATTGCAAGGAATTTAAAAGATGCAGAAAGTAAATTGGATTGAAACTTAAAGAGCAAGAAATATAAATTGCAGAAACTTAAATGACAAGAAATGTAAATTGCATGAAATGTAAAAGGGGGCTGGGGTGCTGAAAATTAAAGAGAGCAATAGAGCAAGCAATTGAAGAGATCTTGAGAACAAGTAACAGGAAATTTAAAGTGCAAGAAAATTTAAATTCAGATCACAGTAGCTCAAATGTAAAGTGTAGATGAACAAAAGTGCAGGAATGTAATTTGAGAACAATGAGAACAGAAAGCAAAAATCACAGAGAAGGAAATTGCAGCAGAAAAGTAAATCAGCAATCTGAAATCTCAAAGAGGAATTAACAATTTCAATGAAATAGTAAAAACAGAAGAGCAGCCAAGAGCTCAACTCAATTGCAAAATAAAATTGAAGATCTCAGGGAATCAAGAGACTAGAAAACAAGTCTAGATCTCACTCCCTTCCTAGATCCAACAGATAACAAGATTGAAGAATAAAGACAAATAGAAGCAATAAATGAAAGCTTTGATTCAAATCACAATTTCTTGAATTATGCAGAAAAATAACAAGAGAAGTTGCAGATGGAGAATGAAAATAGAATTCCTTCCAATCTCAATCCAAAATTTCAAAACAGAAAAGAAAACTAAGAGAGAAAGCAAAATGAAAACTAAAGAGTGCAAAACTCCCTATTGGAGCTAGCCTTCTTAATGGAGCTCTCTAAAGAAATGAAGCAGATGCCTTTTTATAGGCTTTTCACAAAATAAAAATAAAAATGAAAAATAAAAATCTAAATAAATTACAATTAAAAATAAATTCCTAAGCTAACTTGTTCTTCTGCCTTGAAGTGATGTCCATGGGCTTTTAAATTTTGGTGTAGGATTGAATTAATTTGATTTTTGGACCATGGGTCACACTCCCAGGGCAAAGCTATCCCCCAAGAGCTTTAAAGCTCTCCGTAAGAGCTCTATTGGAAGCACCCCTTTGTTTTGGAGAGAAACTCCAAGTTCGAACCATGATGGAAGCATTTTGTGAGCCCTTTTTCTTACATTTTCATGAGGAGACCCACGATAAAGCTCTCAAGGAGAGCTTTAGAGCTCTCAAGGAGAGCGCTACTTCCTTGCTTCCCTTGGTCTCCCTCTTCGAATCCTGGTGAAGCCACTTTGATTCATTTTTGCTTATTTTTGGTCCTTAAAGATGCCTTTTACTCATGCCTCAATTTCATGCCAAATATGGATTGCCATATATCGTTGGAAAACTCTGAATGTCAGCTTTCCAACGCAACTAGAAGCACATCAATCGGACTTCTGTAGCTCAAGTTATGGCCCTTTGAAGGAGGCATGGTCATGCTGTAAGCGCCCAAGTTTAACTTAGCGAAAATTTTTGCCTCCAAGCTCATTTTCCTTGAGGCAAGCCCGAAAAAGCTCTTGGCAAGAGCTTTAGGTAAGAGCTTTGCTTTGAGTTTTGCCTTGCTTTTTGAAACAAAGCTCTTGGCAAGAGCTTTCTCTTGGCAAGAGCTTTGTGCCCTTGCTCCTTGTTGTGAGACACGCTTTTCTTCCCTTGGTTTGGTCATGGGCCACGCTTTTAAAAGCGTGGCCTAAGGCTCCAAAGTGTGCTCCAACTTCAAAGTGTGCCCCAAAGCTCTTTTCTTCTCCTTTTTAGCTCATTTTGTGCTTCTTTGCTTCTTTTTCTTCTTATTTCCTACAAGATTTATAAAATTAAAATATCAAGGAAATATACCAATTAAGTACAAAAGCATTCAATATTTAAGCACAAATCATCAATTTCTTGTATGAAAAAGCATAGAAAAATATGACATGGTGACATGTCATCAAAGATGAACACTGAGAGCAACTTTTGAAAATTTTTTAAGAAAACAGAAACACAAAGGACACCAAACTTAAAAATTTTTATGCTCTGAGCACTAATAATGAGAAAAAAAATGAAAGAAAAATAAACTTATGCAATTGACACCAAACTTAAAATATGAAACTAAACTCAAACAGAAGACTAAATTATGAAGTTATTGGTTTTGAAAATTTTCGAAAATAATTTAGAAAAATAAAATAAGGATTTTAAAATTTTAACCAAAAACAATAATAGAAGACTCTAAACTAAAAAGAAAAACTTTTCCTAATCTAAGCAACAAAATAAACCGTCAGTTGTCCAAACTCGAACAATCCCCGGCAACGGTGCCAAAAACTTGGTGCACAAAATTATGATTACACTTTTCACAACTCCGCAACAACTAACCAGCAAGTGCACTGGGTCGTCCAAGTAATACCTTACGTGAGTAAGGGTCGATCCCACAGAGATTGTCGGCTTGAAGCAAGCTATGGTTATTTTGTAAATCTCAGTTAGGAGATTAATGATAATAGTGGTTATATTTATGAAAATAAATAACATGAAATAAACAGTACTTGTAATTCAGTGATGAGAAACAGGTTGAGGTTCCGGAGATGCTCTGTCATCTGAATCTATGCTTTTCTACTGCCTTCTTCTCCAAACATGCACGGCTCTTTCCATGGCAGGTTATGTGATCCTCTCGAATAAAAACAAATCCATATGCGCTGTCACTGCACGGCTTATCATCTGTCGGTTTCCGCTAGCGTCGGAATAGGACCATTGTCATTTTGCACACTGTCACTTGTGCCCCACATTTGCAGGTTTGAAGCTTTTTACAATAATCCCTTTCCAGATCCTACTCGGAATACCACAGACAAGGTTTAGACTTTTCGGATCCCAGGAATGCTGCCAATTGGTTCTAGCCTATACCACGAAGGTTCTAACCTCCGGACTCGGTCCGTGGATCAGAAACCAAAGAGATACGCATTCAAGCTGTCGTCCAATGACTACGTTGAGCTCAAATAGAATGGAATGGTTGTCAGGCATGCGTTCATAGATTTGAGAATAATGATGAGTGTCACGGATCATCATCTTCTCCGGATTGAAGTACGAATGAGTATCTTAGAATAGAATCAAGCGTGATTGAATGGAAAACAGTAGTAATTGCATTAATTTATTGAAACACAGCAGAGCTCTTCACCCCCAACCATGGGGTTTAGAGACTCATGCTGTCAGAAATACAATATGAAGTGTAAAAATGTCATGAGGTACAAAATGAATCTCTAAAAGTAGTTTTTATACCAGACTAGTAACTTAGGTTTACAGAAAATGAGTAACTAAGTGCAGATGGTGCATAAATCCACTTTCGGGGCCCACTTGGTGTGTGCTTGGACTGAGCATTGAAACTTTTTCGTGCTTAGGCTATTCCTGGAGTTAAACGCCAGCTTTGGTACCAGTTTGGGCATTTAACTCCAATTCTGGTGCCAGTTTGGGTGTTTTACGCTAGAAATTTTAGGCTGACTTTAAACGCCGGTTTGGGCCATCAAATCTCAGTCAACGTATAGACTATTATATATTGCTGGAAAGCTCAGGATGTCTACTTTCTAACACAATTGAGAGCGTGCCAATTAGGCTTCTGTAGCTCCAAAAAATCCACTTCGAGCGCAGGGAGCTCAGAATCCAACAGCATCTGCAGTCCTTTTTCAGCCTCTGAATCAGATTTTTGCACAGGTCCCTCAATTTCAGCCAGAAAATACCTGAAATCACAGAAAAATATACAAACTCATAGTAAAGTCCAGAAATATAATTTTTGCATAAAAACTAATAAAAATATAATAAAAATTAATTAAAATATACTAAAAACTATATAAAAACAATGCCAAAAAGGGTATAAATTATCCGCTCATCAGCTCCTAACCTTAACTAAGGAGAATTAGTTGCTCATGCTCTTCCGAGGAATCCTTGAAAAAAAAACTGCCAAAGGAGAGAAGCTCAAAGTGTTTCACTTCTCTCCTTAAATACCAACCCTAATGAAATTCAAATTCAAGCTAAAACAGAATCAAGTTTAAAACAAAATGAAATATTCTTCATAAATGATTGCCTCCAGCAAAGCTTTCTATCTTATCTTCTTGCAAATCCTTAATTAATGCTTGATTTGTGGGCTTGAGTGAATTGAAGAGTTGGAAGATTTAGTGGGTACATTGAGGTACCTGGGAGTGGGTAAGGATCTCACAAGACACGTGAAGGGTTCACGTCACACGCAGAGCTCAAATTCAATTTGTTTCACTCACTGGATAGATCACATGGTACATGGAGTATCCCACGTGGTGCGTGGCTTAGCTTTCCTTCAATTGTAGTATCTGTTATTCCATTGCATTGTACGTGGAAAAACTCACGTCCCACATAAAAGTGTAATCGTGTGTACGCATGCCTCATGCGTATGCATGCTTGCTCAAAATCCTCATGTCATATGTACACATGAGTCATGTGTGCACATGATGGCCACATCTTACATGAAATCCTTTACATCCCACGTCTAGTTTTCTATGTAACACGTTGACTTTGGGTGTCATGCATACGCACAGGTCATGCGTACGCATGAATGAGAAAATTTCACCATTTGTGCACACGCATGGATCATGCATATGCATGGCTTCTGTTTTGGCATTGTACGTCAATGCTCCCACATTGTACGTTGGAGTGTCTTGTGCCTCTGGGAGTGCATAGTTAGTTTGACATGGCACGTTTCTTTCCCCACGTTGCACGTGAAGCTTTCTGTTCAATTTAAGGGGCTTTCTGTTTGTATCTAGAAAGCTTTCTATTTGTTCCTCCATTCTCGCTGTTGTTGCTCAAAGTGATTCCTTGCCTCCTTTTCTCTTTGATCTTTTCCAATTCTCTTCCAAATTCCCTAAAATCAATGATAGCACACTAACTCAAAGCATTGCTCAATTAACCATGAAAACATTATTTAAGTTGCAATAATTCTTGGTTTATTGAATCTAATTCTAAGAGAAAAACACTAAAGATGCGCATGCATCAGTATCTAAACTAGAAACATAATCACTTTTAAAAAGAAATTAGAAAAATGTACATTATTGTATCAATTAACTATCTAACTATATAAGGATTATTTTGAAAGAGATTGAAAAAGTTTGGTACCTCACTCTTCCAATATATAGTTTCCAAACAACTATTATGCAAAATATCTATGTAACATTTTTTCATTAACATATACTAAAATAACTATTTTAATGATACAAGCATTTTAATATGACATTAAAGTAATTTAAAGGAGCAAATATCTTAAAAGGAGAAAAATTTGAACCACATTTAAGTGTTATGGTTTAATTGGTCTTAATTTGGGTTGAGTTTTTTTGTTCTTTTTTTTTTATTAAAAAAACCACAACATGGAAATATCATACAGCAAAATTTCCAAACTTAGCCTTTCCATAAGTTTCTTGATAGGTATTCCGAGGGTTACTGGAAATAGTGATTTGGATCTGAACGTGAGGTCTAGGCTCTTTTTAAGGTAATGTCCGACTTGTGCTGGTACCGAGGTGCTGTCGTCTGAGTTTCTCGTGAGGAGGTGGGTGTGGTACCTGCAAGAGACTTTGATCCTTAAGGTTTTAAGTAGGTTTTTAGTAGATTTGGTTCTGAATATACCTGGGGTTTTGTTAGTATATTTATAGTAAAAAGATAACCACCTTTGAAGTAGTTCCACCTTTGAGGATGGGTGAATGTTCCTTTTATCTTGGAAATTTGTTGAGATCTCCCTTCTAGATAAAGTAGAGAGATAGTAGGAGATATTTCTAGAGGCAGTTACTTATTCAGATAAGTAGGGTAGAACTACCTTTGTCGTGCCCGACCTCTATGAGGTCCGGTAAGCAAATGAGGCCACCTTTCTGAGTGGGCTTTTATTCTTTTTAGGTCTAGCTTAATGTTTTTGGGCATAGTACCCCTGCTTGAGTCTGAGCTTTTATGAGGTTGGGCTTGGGCATTTGTGGATTTAGTTTTCTTCGTCGGGTATACCGCCTTCAAGAGGTCAGATACTGGACGTGTTTTAAAAATAAATTTGAAACATTGTGCCACTTAATGACACGACGTGTGTTACGTTCTGTGCGCATCATCAATGAAGGGTGTGAAATGTCACTTTTGCTCCTAGTGTCTTATAAATACTATATTCTTCCCTCTTTCTTTCCTTTTCCACTTCTGAAACATTAGCACCATTTTCTCTTTTTTCTTCACTTCCTTCTTTCTTGTACTTTGTTCCAGCATTCATGATTTCTCCATCTTGAAACTTTTAGAGGATTTTGTTCGTACTTTGAGAGAGGATCATTCAGGTTTTTGCAATTTGTATTGCCCTTCTGTTTTCGCGCTCCTTCAAGGTTTGTGCTTTATTTCCTTTTTGTTATTTTTCTGTATTCTGGGTAGTATCCGTGTTTGTTTCGAATGAATGGTGATTTTGAAATATTGCTTGTGATTGCAACTTTGAATTTGGGGTTTTGCAAAAATTTGATTTTGGTTGTTGAAAGATTTTTACTTGCTTTCTTTTGCTGTTAATGTGATTCTGAATGTGGGGTTCTATATTGCCCCTAAATAATACAATTTTCGTATAGGATATGGCTTCATTTCTACATGTGAGAGATATAGCGTAATTATTGTGCTTCGGGAGGATTTCACGACATCGACCCGACCTCTTTTGAATTTGTGAATGCTTGTGTTGCTTATGCTTTACGTTCGTGATGTTGGTGGTGATCTTTGAAATCAACCTGACCTTCTAATTGCTTCCCTTGTTTTGTCCGATTTGTAGTGATGAATTTTTGTTTTTTTGTATTGTAGGTGTAGCTATATGTCTTGTTCAGTAGTTCGTAGCATGTCATCTAAGGTCCTGTCTGGCTTGACCTGGGTAGATTTAACTGTTCTTACCTTTGTACCTGTTAATGATAACGAATATGCCAAAGTCTTTCGTAGACATCATAGGTTATGTTTAAGTCGAGAGGATGAGAGGAATTATGAGATGTTGTTGCTGACCTTGAGGAGAAGGTCTACTTCCCCCGACTTGATAGGTCGGAACAACATTTCATATATGTCTATGATTATTTCTTTACGAAGTTAGGGGTTATCTTTTCTTTTTCTGAGTTTGAGTCCAAGGTCCTTAAATTTTGCAATATTGTCTCTACCCAATTGCATCCCAATTCTTGGGGCTTCTTAAAAATATACCAAATTCTTTGTCGGGAACTGGATGTCCGACTTTCTCTTAAAGTCTTCTTTTATCTATTCGTGCTCTCAAAACCCTTTAGCTTTAAAAAACACGGTTGGCTCTCTTTCTGTGCCCTTTAGGGTAGGAAATGTTTTGCTATTTTTGATGAGTCTTTCCACGATTTTAAAGATTATTTTTAAGGTCCGATCTGTAGAGGGTGTCTAACCTTTTTTCTTGAATGATGAGTGATAAGCCCCTTTACCCTTTGTATTGGAATGAAAATCATGTGATAATCAAATATAACTTGGATGAGTTAGACAATGTAGAGAAGAGTGTGGTCGGGGTGTTCCAGGAATTTTGGGACTGAGCTCCTTATCTGAATACAAAAAGGTATCTAAATTGATGTCATTCGTTGGATTGGCTAACTACTATCGGAGATTTATTAAGCGATACTCTGCCAAGGCTATACTATTAACCAATCTTCTCAAGAAGAATCAATCTTGAAAATTGTCAAATGAATGTCAAAAGATCTTTGATGAGTTAAAAGCTGCTATCAGGAAAAGACCAGTACTAACATTGTCCGACTACTTAAAGGTGTTTGAAATCCACATTGATGCTTCTGAGAGTCGCAAGTTGAATGATACAGAGAGGCAATACACTATCCATACTGCAATGGTGCATTTTTTGAGAACTTGGCGTTATTACTTGCTTGGTTCATACTTCACCATCAAGACAGATAATGTGGCTACAAGCTACTTCCAAACTCAGAAGAAGTTAAGTCCCAAACAAGCTAGGTTGCAAGATTTGTTAGTTGAGTTTGATTTCGAATTTACCCAGGGCAAGGAAAATATGGTAGCAGATGCATTAAGCAGCAAGGCTGAGTTGGCAATCATTTTCACTGTTGAGGAAGACATTATATGCATCATCAAGAAAGATTGTATCATGATCCATTAACCAAGAAGTTAGTGGAGTTATCTAGAGAAGGTAAGACCAAAAGTTTTTGCTAGATAACGACCTTCTCTATACCAAAGAAAGAAGATTATACATTTTTAAGTGGGAAAATATAAGGAGAAAGTTAGTAAAGAAATGTCACAGCATCAAGTGGGCTGGTCATCAAGTCCAACGAAGGACCTTGGCATTCATTGAGTTTTCCTATTGTTGGTTTCAGATGCGGGATGAAGTGTAAAGTTATGTGAAGACTTGTCTTGTGTGCCAATAAGATAAGATTTTAAACAAGACACCAAGTGAATTGTTGGAACCGCTGCCTCCACTGGAGCTACCATGGAAAAGTGTGTCTTTGAATTTTATCTCTGCCTTACCGAAGTTCAAGGGATTTAGATCTATCTTCGTAGTAGTGTATTGATTATCAAAGTATGCTACTTTTATATCTGCTCCTACTAATTGAATTGTAGAGGAAGTATCACGACTATTCTTCAAGAATGTGGTAAAGTACTGGGAATTATCTAAGAGTATTATTAGTAATCGAAATCCATGCTTCACAGGACCACTATGGATGAAGTTGTTCAAACTTCTTGGATCGGAGCTTTACTTCTCAATGAGTTTTCATCATCAAACTGATGGGTAGACTAAGAGAATAAATGGCTTACTTGAGTGTTATTTGAAGCATTTGTAAGTGCTAATCAGAATTATACAAAACTCCTAGAGATTGCCCGGTTCTAATATAATTTACAAAGGGATGAGTCTACAGGGAAGAGTTCGTTTGAGATTTTCACTGGACAATAACCACTTATACCACGCTCTCTTTCTTGCTCTTACTCAGGAAAGAGTCCCGGAGCTTATCACATGATCAAGTCTTGGAGAAAACAAGTATATGTGACTCCTTCTTACCTTGACAAAGCCGCAAAGAGTATGAAGAAGTGGATAGACAAGAAGAGGAAATACACTAGTTATTAAGTGGGAGATAAGGTATTAGGGAGGGTGCTTACAAAGTACAACTCCCTCCCTTTATTAAAATCCATTCAGTCTTCCATGTAAGTATGCTTAAATCATATTATGGAGACCAAGAAGAACTAAGTAGAGGTGACTCAAATCAAGCTCCACCTATGATAATTACATCATTCGGGTTGTGCAACAAAGAGGAGTATCACCAAGTATCCAATACCTGATCAAGTGGAAAGAAATCCCAATAACAGATGCTAGTTGGGAAGCTCGTGAAGATTTGTGGCAATTCCAAGAATACCTAGAGTGCTATTATGAACAGAACAAGATGATGACGTCTACATAACAGGTGAAAGAGGATGTGATGACAAGTCATCTTAGGCTAGTTTCACAAGCCTTTTTCATTAGTTTTTACTTAGTTTTCATTCATTTCTTAGGCAATAAGTAAGTGTTTGGATGTGAAATTTATGCTTGTCTTGATTCAATCAAATATTGTAATTTTATGCATTTTCATGAGATTTTCTGCAAGATTTAGTAATGTTTTGAAAGATGCAAAATCTTGTGATTATGCCAAGGCTTTGATGAGTTTGTTTGGTTGATGATAGGAAGAAAGAAGCAGAGGAAGAGCAAGGTAGAAAAGGAAGAGAGGCCAACGTTGGAGCCAACATTGGCCCATCAACCCTGAAGGCAACGTTCAGGAGAAAGAAAACACGGGTGCCAACGTTGGAGGGAACGTTGGTGAACTAACGTTACCTCCAACGTCCTTAAAAATGTTCATTTCTAGAGCTGAAAGAATTTTGGACAACGCATATGTGTGAAAGTAAAAAATTTCTTAATCCACACGTAAGCATGAGCTACGCGCACGCGTGAATTGGCGAAATTGACCATTCACGCGTACACATGGGTCAAGCGTAGGCGTGACCAAACGAACGTTGGAGGTCCAACGTTGCCTCGAACGTTGCCTCCAACGTCCGCAATGAGAAGCTCAGAATTTGGAATTGAGAAACTTGAATCGACGCGCACGCGTCTATGACGCATACGCGTGGAGTGAAAAAATGGCAATGCACACGCAAGCGTGGTGTACGCGCACGCGTGGAAGGGAGAAAACACAACCTTCACACGTACGCGTGGTATACGCGCATGCGTGGATAGACGAACGTTGGCACTCCAACGTTGTGTCAAACGTTGATGACAGCAACCATAACTCAAATTTTTAAAGGGACGTTTGACTCAACGTTTCCCAAAAATGTTGACTCCAACTTTAATACCAGAAATGCACAATTGGCACACTCTTTTTCTCAATTGCATTAGGCGCCAATCCAATCAATACCTGCTTCAATCAAGGCCAAGGCCCACATCCAAGTACACTGAAGTAGCCTATAAATAGAAAAATGCTTGAAGATGAAAAGGGGGGCTCTCACGGATAGTAGGAGTAGTAGTAGCAGTAGGAGTAGGAGTAGGAGTAGATAGAAGGCTCTTGTATTCACTTTTCCTTTTCTGCACTTTTACATTTCAACTGTATTGAATTCAGTTTATTAGCTTATGCAATTTCAATTTCCTGCATTACTTCTCTTCTGCAACTTTCCTTTCTGCAACTTTACATCTCAATTTGCTATTGAGTTCAATTTAATTCCATGCAATTTAATTTTCTGCACTTCTGTTCTTTGCAATTCTACATTTCTGTTTTACTTTCTTGTTTAGAACAATGACCCATTGAATCCCAACTCATTAGGGGGAGGAGCTCTATTGTGATTCATGTGAATTGAATTAAATTATTCTTCCTCTCAATTCATCTAGATAGCTAAGAAACAACTTCTGTTTTGATTGAGATTCATTCACTCCGGAAGGGGGTTTGAATCTGTTGAATTTCCATGTGAGTTTCGGAAGGGGAATCATGGAAATTAGAACTGAAGCTCTGTTTCTCACAACTCTCTTGATAAACACCATTCGGGAGGAATTGATATCTTGAAAGTTGGTGTGGCTTATGGATGAGAGAACATGATTAATCTCTTCTCATGACAATTAGATCAAGGAATTGGCAATATTGATTGTGATTAGAGAGATTGGATTGCCAAGGAATTGGGATCCAATCAATTTCAATCTGCCATATATCTATTCATATGATTGAGAAGGAAGTTGAGACCCATTTGATTCATTATGGATTATGATATCTCTAATCTCTGATGAGTCTTTCTTTCTGTTACTTGTCCTTGAGTTTAGTTCAGTTGCTTGATTTACTGATCTCTTTAAATCTCTTGCACCCAAATCCCTTTACATTTGATGCAATTTAAGTTTCTTGCTCTTTAAGTTTCTGTCAATTTACTTTCTGCAATTTATATTCTCTATAATTTACATTCTGTTAGTTCACTTTTACTCAATTCACCAGTGTTAGCTTGACTAGACTAATCACCTACTAAAGTTGCTTGATCCATCAATCCCTGTGGGATCGACCTCACTCCTGTGAGTTATTATTACTTGATGCAACCTGGTATACTTGCCGGTGAGTTTGTGCGAAATTCAATTTTTTGTCATCAAGTTTTTGGCGCCGTTGCCGGGGATTGATTTAGATCAACAATGATTAAGTGGGTGATAAGTCTTAATTAAGCATTTTCTTTGTTTTTGTCATTTAAGTTCTTTAAATTTTCTGTTATCTACTGATACTTAGGTGTTTGTGTTTTTGCCTCTGATGAACTGGATTTCTTGCCAGTAAAGAATTTTATAAAAATAATCGCGTTGTAGATATAGTTTCTAAACTGACAGAAAATCCTTTCGTACAAAAACTTTGGTTGTCACAAGTAACAAAACCCAATAAAATTTATAACCGAAGTATTCAAACCTCGGGTCGTCTCTCAAGGTATTTTAGGGCAGTATGATTTATTATTGGTTATGAAAAATTGTATATTTTTAGGTTTTTGAAATAAGGGGCAAGTAATTTAAATGACAAGAAAAAATAGATTGATAATAATAAAATCTCTTGGCAAGGTATAAGAATTGGAATTTCTATCCAAGTTATCCTTATCAGGTGTGATGAGAATTGGGTTTTAATCCCACTTAGTTAACCCTTACTGAACAAAGGAAAGTCAAGTGGACTGATTAATCTGATCCTCAAGTCTTAGTCAATTCCTGTGGAAAGACTGGCCTTAGAATGATTTAAATCAATCAGCAACTCCAATTTCAATCAACAGCTGAGTTTGATAACTAAAGTGTTATCAATTACTTAACCAAAGGCAAAAGAGAAAATAAATCTAAATTAAATTGAAAGCATCATGAATAGAATACAAAAATCGTTAATCTGAAATACCTCAAATTATATTAAATAGAATATTCAAATCTTAACATGAAAAGGTTCATAAGCCAAATTGGAACATTAACAGGTAAAAGCATTGGAATTAGTAAAAGTAGAAAGAGAAACATTAATTAAAGGAATATTGAACCTGGCATTGAAATAGTAATCACAAAATAAAAGGAATCCTAATCCTAAAACCTAAGAGAGAGGAGAGAGCCTCTCTCTCTAAAAACTACATCTAAAACCTAAAATTATGTATTATGAATGTTGTATATCGTCTCTCTCAGTTGTTGTTTGATTCCCCCATTCTCTGGCTTATATTCTGTGTTTCTGGATTTGGAATTGGGCCGAAAAAGGGTCCAGAAATCGCTGGGGGCATTTTCTGTAGATTTTTGTACGTGGTGTTCGTCACGCGTTCGCGTCAGTGCCATTTCGTGCTAGGCACGCAGTCGCGTCATCCATGCGTTCGCGTCGCTGCCTTTTCTTCAAAACTCCATTTTTTGTGCTTTCCTTCCATTTTGTATGTTTTCTTTCTGTCCTCTAAGCCATTCTTGCCCTATGAAGCCTGAAAATACTTAACACACAAATCACGGTATCGGATGGTAATAAAGGATAATTAAAATTAATATTTTTAAAGCATAGGAAACATGGTTTTCACATATATCATAAAATAAGGAAGGAATAGTAAAACCATACAATTTACATGAATAAGTGGGTAAAAAATTGATAGAAATACTCAATTTGAGCACAAAATACATCATAAAATATGGATTTATCAACCTCCCCACACTTAAACAATAGCATGTCCTCATGCTAAATCCAAGAGAAAGAGTAAAGGTAGAATGGTGGAATCTTATGCAATGCATTATTTTCTAAATGCAAACTACCTAAATGAATCATGCAATTCTAATTATTATCCACCTATATATATATAGAGAGAGAGAGAGAGCTTACATGTGGTTCATTTGATTCATATTTTCAAGGAATCATATAGCCAAGCCTTTATCATGTTAAAGCACTTTCACAATTGAGTTGGGTTAAAATATTTCACAAACTTGCAAGACAGTTAAATAATTAAATCTGGATATATGGAGATGAGCTATTGAACCCTCATTGGATTCTGTGTTTACTCTCTAGTCACTCAGTGTTTGGGGTTAATCACTCTATTCTTTTCTATTCATGCTTTCTAAAACTTTATTCTTCATCTAACCAATCAACAAGTATACAATATATACATACAAACATCATGAGGTCTTTTCAAGGTTGTAATAGGGCCAAGGTAAAGGTAAGGGTATATATAAGGCTAAGTGAGCTATAAGTTAAATCCTTAATTAGTCTAAGATCTCACCTAACATATACATACTCTATGAAAATTTTAAAATTATTTTGGTTTGCCCAGTTTTTCCCACTTTTGTGTCACATACTCATGTACTAAGTTTATTTTGTTTTTACCTCCATATGCATTGATTCCTTTATTAAACTTATCATTGGGGCGAATCTGTCCCCTTATTTAATTACCTAAAAAATTTTATTATTATTATTATTATTATTATTATTATTATTATTATTATTATTATTATTTTTGAAACAAGAACATAACATTTTCAATGCACATGGTATTTTCATTTATTTTGGTTTCATATGAGCATGCTCCCAAAATCTTTATTATTTTATTGATTTAATCCTTTCCTATCAACCCATGTTCCCGCATTTTCCCACACTTAGTGTGCATCATAATTTCTATCTTAAGCTAACCAAGGATTCAATTTGGGATTTTTAATTTGTTTTTGTGCTTAAGGCTAGTAATGTGGATATAGAACAAAAGGGGATTAAAAGGCTCAAGGGGGCTAATAAAGGTGATGTAGGAGGTAGGCTTATTTGGGATAAGTGAGGAAAAATTCAAATAACGGCCTCAATCATATGCGGGTATGTATCTACATTCTATATTGGACATATAGATTAAAACAAAGTAAAGATTACAAGCATAGAAAAGAAGTGCGAAACACACAGGAATGAAATTTATGGTTGAATGTAACCATACAATTAAGTTTAAAAACTAACGGGTTGTGTGTTCGTTGGCTCAAAAACTGATGAGCGGATAATTTGTATACTTTTTGGCATTGTTTTTAGTATGTTTTTAGTATGATCTAGTTAGTTTTTAGTATATTTTTATTAGTTTTTAGTTAAAATTCACTTTTCTGGACTTTACTATGAGTTTGTGTGTTTTTCTGTGATTTCAGGTATTTTCTGGCTGAAATTGAGGGACCTGAGCAAAAATCTGATTCAGAGACCAAAAAGGACTGCAGATGCTGTTGGATTCTGACCTCCCTGCACTCGAAGTGGATTTTCTGGAGCTACAGAAGCCCAATTGGCGCGCTCTCAACGGCGTTGGAAAGTAGACATCCTGGGCTTTCCAGCAATATATGATAGTCCATACTTTGCCCAAGATTTGATGGCCCAAACCGGCGTTCAAAGTCACCTCAAGAAATCCCAGCGTTAAACGCTGGAACTGGCACCCAAATGGGAGTTAAACGCCCAAACTGGCACTAGAACTGGCGTTTAACTCCAAGAAGAGTCTCTGCACGAAAAATGCTTCAATACTCAGCCCAAGCACACACCAAGTGGGCCCGGAAGAGGATTTTTATGTCATTTACTCATTTCTGTACACCTTAGGCTACTAGTTTCTTATAAGTAGGACCTTTTACTATTGTATTTTCATCTTTGGATCTTTGGATCTTAAAATCTTTTGATCACTTTAGATCTCTAGATCATCTTTGGACATTTTAGTTCTTAGATCATTGGGAGGCTGGCCATTCGGCCATGCCTAGACCTCATGCTTATGTATTTTCAACGGTGGAGCTTCTACACACCATAGATTAAGGTGTGGAGCTCTGCTGTACCTCGAGTATTAATGCAATTACTATTGTTCTTCGATTCAATTCCGCTTGTTCTTTGTCCAAGATATCACTTGTTCTTCAACTTGATGAATGTGATGATCCGTGACACTCATCATCATTCTCACCCATGAACAAGGTGACTGACAACCACCTTTGTTCTACAAGCGATCAAGGCCCTAGTGAATATCTCTTGGATTCGTGATTGCACGATGCATGGTTGATCGCCTGACAACCGAGTGCTCGCCTGACAAACGAGCCAACCATTCCGTGAGATCAGAGTCTTCGTGGTATAGGCGAGAACTGATGGCGGCATTCAAGAGAATCCGGAAGGTCTAACCTTGTCTGTGGTATTCTGAGTAGGATTCAATGACTGAATGACTGTGACGTGCTTCAAACTCCTAAGGGCGGGGCGTTAGTGACAGACGCAAAAGAATCACTGGATTCTATTCCGGCCTGATTGAGAACCGACAGATGAATTCCGCTATGCTGTGACAGAGCATATGCAATCGCTTTCACTGAGAGGATGGGAGGTAGCCACTGACAACGGTGAAACCCTTGCTTAAGCTTGCCATGGAAAGGAGTAAGAAGGATTGGATGAAGACAGTAGGAAAGCAGAGAGACGGAAGGGAAGGCATCTTCATGCGCTTATCTGAAGTTCCTACCAATGAATTACATAAGTATCACTATCTTTACCTTTGTGTTATTTTCGTTCATCACCATTATCATTTGAGTTTGCCTGACTAAGATTTACAAGATGACCATAGCTTGCTTCAATACTAACAATCTCCGTGGGATCGACCCTTACTCGCGTAAGGTTTATTACTTGGACGACCCAGTGCACTTGCTGGTTAGTTGTGCGAAGTTGTGTAATGCCATGGTATTGAGCTACCACGTTCTTGGAGCCATTACCGGGGATTATGAGAGTTGTGAAAAAAGTATTGTTCACAATTTCGCGCACCAAGTTTTTGGCGCCGTTGCCGGGGATTGTTCAAGTTTTGAGCAAGCTTTTGGTAACATCAGTGCCAAGATCCGGCAGCAACATCAAGTTTTTGGTGTTATTGCCAGGGATTGTTCAGGCTGGACAACTGACGGTTCATCTTGTTGCTTAGATTAGGTGTTTATTTTTTTTCGAAATTCGTGAAGATGAATTCTAGAGTTTCATGATGATTTGTTGAAATCTGGCTGGCTGAGAAGCCATGTCTAATTTCATTGGACCGAGGTTTCAACTTATCACCACAAGAGCTTGTTGATTTTTATCAATTCTTGCTTTTGGAGCAGTGATCTGCTAAGGCTTGGCTGGCCTCTGGCCATGTCTAGTGTTTTGGACCGAAGCTTTCTTTGAGAGCTTGGCTGGCTGTGAAGCCATGTCTAATTCCTGGACCGGAGTCTTAGACTAGCATTGCACTGATTCCTGGAATTCTCATTAAGAATTTTGATACCTTTTTTTCACTTCATTTTTGAAAAACACAAAAAAATTTTTACAAAATCATAAAATCCAAAAATATTTCTTGTTTGAGTCTAGTGTCTCATCATAAGTTTGGTGTCAATTGCATGTATTCATTCATGTATCTTAGTGATCTTCAAGATGTTCTTGATGATTTACTTGCTCTGATCTTTGAATTCTATTGACTTGAGTGTTTTGTGTGTCTCATTTGCATTTTCATTTAGTTAGTGTCAGTAGTATACAAACTGCTAAGTTTGGTGTCTTGCATGCATTGTTATTTGATTCATGTTGCATTGTGGTTTGTCCTTATTATAAAAAACCCAAAAATATTTTTAATTTGTGTCTTTTCAAGTCAATAATACAGAGAATTGAAGATTCAGAACATACAGCAGAGGAATTGCACAGAAAAAGCTGAGCGTTCAAAACGCCCAGTGAAGAAGGACAGACTGGCGTTTAAACGCCAGCCAGGGTGCCTGGTTGGGCGTTTAACGCCCAAAAGGGTAGCATTTTGGGCGTTAAACGCCAGAATGGATACCATTCTGGGCGTTTAACGCCAGGATGGCTAGAAGGGAAGATTTTGTTTTCAAATCAATTTTTTTTTTAGTTTTCAAAATCTTTTCAAAATCAAATCTTTTTCAAATCAATTTTCCAATCAAATCTTTTTCAAAATTAACTTCTTTCCCTTTTCAAGGATACTTACTATCAATTAATGATTTGATTCAACATTTCAAGTATGTTGCCTTTTCTGTTGAGAAAGGTTTAATGTTTGAATCATATCTTTTCTTGTTAGTCAAGTTTTTAATTTTCAAATCAAATCTTTTTTTAAAATGTTTTTCAAATCATATCTTCTCAATCACATCTTTTTAAAACCAATCATATCTTCTTAACCACATCTTTTTCAAAATAGTTTTCAATCAAATCCTTTTGATTTCTAATTTCAAAATCTTTTTCAAAAATCACTTGATTTCTTTTCCATTTTCATTTTCGAAAATTAAGTAATGTTTTTCAAAAATATTTTCAAAATTTTTCACTTAATTTTCGAAAATGACTTCCCTCCTTCTCACATCCTTCCATTTATGGACTAACACTATCCTTTAATGCAAAATTCGAACTCCACTCTCTCTGATAAGTTCGAATTTTCCACTTCTGTCTTCTACTCTTCTTTTCCTCTGACGCCTAAAGGAATCTCTATACTGTGACATAGAGGATTCCACATTTTCTTGTTCTCTTCTCTTTCTTATGAGCAGGAGCAAAGACAAAGGCATTCTTGTTGAGGCTGATCCTGAACCTGAAAGGACCTTGAAGAGAAAGCTAAGAGAAGCCAAGGCACAACTCTCTTTAGAGCACCTGAACGAATTCTTCAAGGAAGAAGAACAAATGGCAGCCGAAAACAACAACAATGCCAACAATGCAAGGAAGGTGCTGGGTGACTTTACTGCACCTACTCCCGATTTCTATGGGAGAAGCATCTCTATCCCTGCCATTGGAGCAAACAACTTTGAGCTTAAGCCTCAATTAGTTTCTCTAATGCAACAGAATTGCAAGTTCCATGGACTTCCATTGGAAGATCCTCATCAGTTTTTAGCTGAGTTCTTGCAAATCTGTGACACTGTCAAGACTAATGGGGTTGACCCTGAAGTCTACAGACTAATGCTATTCCCTTTTGCTGTAAGAGACAGAGCTAGAACATGGTTGGACTCTCAACCTAAAGAAAGCCTGGACTCTTGGGAAAAGCTAGTCAATGCCTTCTTGGCAAAGTTCTTTCCACCTCAAAAATTGAGTAAGCTTAGAGTGGAAGTCCAAACCTTCAGACAGAAGGAAGGAGAATCCCTCTATGAAGCTTGGGAAAGATACAAACAATTGATCAGAAAATGTCCCACTGACATGCTTTCTGAATGGAGCATCATAGGTATTTTCTATGATGGTCTCTCTGAACTGTCCACGATGTCCTTGGATAGCTCTTCTGGAGGATCTCTTCATCTGAAGAAGACGCCTACTGAGGCTCAAGAGCTGATTGAAATGGTTGCAAATAACCAATTCATGTACACTTCTGAAAGAAATCCTGTGAACAATGGGACTAGTCAGAAGAAAGGAGTTCTTGAGATTGACACTCTGAATGCCATTTTGGCTCAGAACAAAATATTGACTCAACAAGTCAATATGATTTCTCAAAGTCTGTCTGGAATGCAAAATGCACCAAGCAGTACTAAGGAAGCTTCATCTGAGGAAGAAGCTTATGATCCTGAGAACCCTTCAATGGAAGAGGTGAATTACATGGGAGAACCCTATGGAAACACCTATAATCTTTCATGGAGGAATCATCCAAATCTTTCATGGAAGGATCAACAGAGACCTCAACAAGGTTTCAACAACAATAATGGTGGAAGAAACAGGTTTAGCAATAGCAAGCCTGTTCCATCATCTTCTCAGCAACAGACAGAGAGCTCTAAGCAGAATACCTCTGACTTAGCAACCATGGTCTCTGATCTAATCAAAACCACTCAAAGTTTCATGACTGAAACAAGGTCCTCCATCAGGAATTTGGAAGGACAAGTGGGTCAGCTGAGCAAGAAAATTACTGAACTCCCTCCTAGTACTCTCCCAAGCAATACAGAAGAAAATCCAAAAGGAGAGTGCAAAGCCATCAACATGGCCGAATTCTGGGAGGAAGAAGAGGCAGCGAACGCCACTGAGGAATGCCTCACTGGGCGTCCACTGGCCTCCAATGAGTTCCCCAATGAGGAACCTTGGGAATCTGAGGCTCAAAATGAGACCATAGAGATTCCATTGGACTTACTTCTGCCATTCATGAGCTCTGATGAGTATTCTTCCTCTGAAGAGGATGAGTATGTCACTGAAGAGCAAGTTGCTAAATACCTTGGAGCAATCATGAAGTTAAATGACAAGTTATTTGGAAATGAGACTTGGGAGGATGAACCTCCTTTGCTCACCAAGGAACTGGATGACTTGTCTAGGCAGAAACTGCCTCAAAAGAGGCAGGATCCTGGGAAGTTTTCAATACCTTGTACCATAGGCACCATGACCTTCAAGAAGGCCTTGTGTGACTTAGGGTCAAGTGTAAACCTCATGCCCCTCTCTGTAATGGAGAAATTAGGGATCTTTGAGGTGCAAGCTGCAAAAATCTCACTAGAGATGGCAGACAACTCAAGAAAACAAGCCTATGGACTTATAGAGGATGTTCTGGTCAAGGTTGAAGACCATTACATCCCTACTGATTTCATAGTCCTAGAGACTGGGAAGTGCATGGATGAATCCATCATCCTTGGCAGACCCTTCCTAGCCACAGCAAAGGCTGTGATTGATGTTGATAGAGGAGAGTTGATCATTCAAGTGAATGAAGAATCCTTGGTGTTTAAGGCTCACGGATATCCCTCTGTCATCATGGAGAGTAAGCATGAAGAGCTTCTCTCAAAACAGAGCCAAACTGAGCCCCCACAGTCAAACTCTAAGTTTGGTGTTGGGTGGCCACAACCAAACTCTAAGTTTGGTGTTGAACCCCCACATTCAAACTCTAAGTTTGGTGTTGGGAGGTTCCAACACGGTTCTGAGCATTTCTGAGGCTCCATGAGAGTCCTCTGTCAAGCTAATGACATTAAAGAAGCGCTTGTTGGGAGGCAACCCAATGTTTTATAATTAACTATTTTCTTTTGTTATTTTATCTTTTTTGTAGGTTGATGATCATAAGAAGTCACAAAAACAATGAAAAAAAGCCAAAACAAAATGAAAAACAGGAAGAAAAACAGCACACCCTGGAGGAAGATGCTGCTGGCGTTCAAACGCCAGTAAGCCTAGCAGTTGGGCGTTTAACGCCCAGTCTGGCACCCTTCTGGGCGTTTAACGCCAGAAAGGGGCACCAGACTGGCGTTAAACGCCAGAAAAGGGCAAGAACCTGGCGTTAAACGCCAGGAATGGGCACCAGCCCGGCGTTTAACGCCAGAAATGGCTCAAAACGTGAATTTTGATGCCATTTGGTGCAGGGATGACTTTTCCTTGACACCACAGGATCTGTGGACCCCACAGGATCCCCACCTACCCTACCATCACTCTCTCTCTTCTTCCCCCATTCACCAATCACCTCAACACCTCTTCCCCAAAAACCCTTCACCTATCAAATCCCATCTTTTCTCTTCACCACTCATATCCATCCTTCATAAATCCCCACCAACCTCACCCTTCAAATTCAAACCACTTTCCCTCCCAAACCCACCCATAATGGCCGAACCATTACCCCCCTCTCTCCTATATATACCCTTCTTCAACCCTTCATTTTCACACAACCTAAACACCACTTTCCCCCCTCTTTGGCCGAACACACCACCATCTCCCTCTTCCTCATTTCTTCTTCTTCTACTCTCTTCTTTCTTCTTTTGCTCGAGGACGAGCAAACATTTTAAGTTTGGTGTGGTAAAAGCGTTGCTTTTTCATTTTTCCATAACCATTATGGCATCCAAGGCCGGAGAAACCTCTAGAAAGAGGAAAGGGAAGGCAAAAGCTTCCACCTCCGAGTCATGGGAGATGGATAGATTCCTCTCAAGGGTGCATCAAGATCACTTCTATGAAGTTGTGGCCTTGAAGAAGGTGATCCCCGAGGTCCCCTTTTCACTCAAAAAGGGTGAATATCCGGAGATCTGACATGAGATCCGAAGAAGAGGTTGGGAAGTTCTTACCAACCCCATTCAACAAGTTGGAATCTTGATGGTTCAAGAGTTCTATGCCAATGCATGGATCACCAAGAACCATGACCAAAGTGTGAACCCGAATCCAAAGAATTATCTCACTATGGTTCGGGGGAAATACTTGGATTTTAGTCCGGAGAGTGCGAGGGTGGCGTTCAACTTGCCTATGATGCAAGGAGATGAGCATCCTTACACAAGAAGGGTCAACTTTGATCAAAGGTTGGACCAAGTCCTCACAGTCATATGTGAAGAGGGCGCACAATGGAAGCAAGATTCAAGGGGAAAGCCGGTCCAATTGAGAAGGCATGACCTCAAGCCCGTGGCTAGAGGATGGTTAGAGTTCATACAACGCTCAATCATTCCCACTAGCAACCGGTCCGAAGTTACCATAGACCGGGCTATCATGATCCATAGCATCATGATTGGAGAAGAAATAGAGGTTCATGAGGTTATAGCCCAAGAACTCTATAAGGTGGCGGACAAGACCTCCACCTTGGCAAGGTTAGCCTTTCCTCATCTCATTTGTCACCTCTGTTATTCAGTTGGAGTTGACATAGAGGGAGACATCCCTATTGATGAGGACAAACCCATCACCAAGAAAAGGATGGAGTACACAAGAGACCCCACTCATCATGAGATCCCTGAGATTCCTCAAGGGATGCGCTTTCCTCCACAAAACTATTGGGAGCAACTAAACACCTCCCTAGAAGAATTGAGTTCCAACATGGGACAACTAAGGGTGGAGCATCAAGAACACTCCATCATCCTTCATGAGATTAGAGAAGATCAAAGAATCATGAGGGAGGAGCAACAAAGACAAGGAAGAGACATTGAGGAGCTCAAGCACTCCATAGGATCTTCAAGAGCAAGAAGGAGCCGCCATCACTAAGGTGGACCCGTTCTTTGATTTCCTTGTTATTTGTTCTTCTGTTTTTCAAATTTTATGCTTATGTTTATCCATGTTTGTGTCTTGTGATCATTAGTGTCTTAGTGTCTATGCCTTAAAGTTATGAATGTCCTATGAATCCATCACCTTTCTTGAATAAAAATGTGCTTAATTGAAAAAGGAAGAATTGCATGAATTTTGAATTTTATAACAGTTAATTATTTTGATGTGGTGGCAATATTTTTGTTCTCTGAATGTATGCTTAAACAGTGCATATGTATCTTGAATTTGTGGTTCATGAATGTTGGCTCTTGAAAGAATGATGAAAAAGGAGACATGTTACTGAGGATCTGAAAAATCAATAAAATGATTCTTGAAGCAAGAAAAAGCATTTCAAAAAAAAAATCGAAAAAAAAAGAAAAAGAAAGAAAAAGAAAAATCGAAAAAAAAAGAGAGAGAAATAAGACTTGTGATCCAAGGCAAATAAGAGTGTGCTTAAGAACCCTGGACACCTCTAATTGGGGACTTTAGCAAAGCTGAGTCACAATCTGAAAAGGTTCACCCAATTATGTGTCTGTGGCATGTATGTATCCGGTGGTAATACTGGAAGACAGAGTGCTTTGGGCCACAGCCAAGACTCAATAAATAGCTATGTTCAAGAATCATCATACTTTACTAGGAGAATCATTAACACTATCCGGATTCTAAGTTCCTAAAGAAGCCAACCATTCTGAATTTCAAAGGATAGAGTGAGATGCCAAAACTATTCAGAGGCAAAAAGTAAAAGCCCCGCTCATCTAATTAATACTGATCTTCATAGATGTTTTTGGAATTCATTGCATATTCTCTTTTTTTATCTTACTTGATTTTCAGTTGCTTGGGGACAAGCAACAATTTAAGTTTGGTGTTGTGATGAGCGGATAATTTGTATACTTTTTGGCATTGTTTTTAGTATGTTTTTAGTATGATCTAGTTAGTTTTTAGTATATTTTTATTAGTTTTTAGTTAAAATTCACTTTTCTGGACTTTACTATGAGTTTGTGTGTTTTTCTGTGATTTCAGGTATTTTCTGGCTGAAATTGAGGGACCTGAGCAAAAATCTGATTCAGAGACCAAAAAGGACTGCAGATGCTGTTGGATTCTGACATCCCTGCACTCGAAGTGGATTTTCTGGAGCTACAGAAGCCCAATTGGCGCGCTCTCAATGGCGTTGGAAAGTAGACATCCTGGGCTTTCCAGCAATATATGATAGTCCATACTTTGCCCAAGATTTGATGGCCCAAACCGGCGTTCAAAGTCACCTCAAGAAATCCCAGCGTTAAACGCTGGAACTGGCACCCAAATGGGAGTTAAACGCCCAAACTGGCACTAGAACTGGCGTTTAACTCCAAGAAGAGTCTCTGCACGAAAAATGCTTCAATGCTCAGCCCAAGCACACACCAAGTGGGCCCGGAAGAGGATTTTTATGTCATTTACTCATTTCTGTACACCTTAGGCTACTAGTTTCTTATAAGTAGGACCTTTTACTATTGTATTTTCATCTTTGGATCTTTGGATCTTAAAATCTTTTGATCACTTTAGATCTCTAGATCATCTTTGGACATTTTAGTTCTTAGATCATTGGGAGGCTGGCCATTCGGCCATGCCTAGACCTCATGCTTATGTATTTTCAACGGTGGAGCTTCTACACACCATAGATTAAGGTGTGGAGCTCTGCTGTACCTCGAGTATTAATGCAATTACTATTGTTCTTCCATTCAATTCCGCTTGTTCTTTGTCCAAGATATCACTTGTTCTTCAACTTGATGAATGTAATGATCCGTGACACTCATCATCATTCTCACCCATGAACAAGGTGACTGACAACCACCTTTGTTCTACAAGCGATCAAGGCCCTAGTGAATATCTCTTGGATTCCTGATTGCACGATGCATGGTTGATCGCCTGACAACCGAGTGCTCGCCTGACAAACGAGCCAACCATTCCGTGAGATCAGAGTCTTCGTGGTATAGGCGAGAACTGATGGCGGCATTCAAGAGAATCCGGAAGGTCTAACCTTGTCTGTGGTATTCTGAGTAGGATTCAATGACTGAATGACTGTGACGTGCTTCAAACTCCTGAGGGCGGGGCGTTAGTGACAGACGCAAAAGAATCACTGGATTCTATTCCGGCCTGATTGAGAACCGACAGATGAATTCTGCTATGCTGTGACAGAGCATATGCAATCGCTTTCACTGAGAGGATGGGAGGTAGCCACTGACAACGGTGAAACCCTTGCTTAAGCTTGCCATGGAAAGGAGTAAGAAGGATTGGATGAAGACAGTAGGAAAGCAGAGAGACGGAAGAGAAGGCATCTTCATGCGCTTATCTGAAGTTCCTACCAATGAATTACATAAGTATCACTATCTTTACCTCTGTGTTATTTTCGTTCATCACCATTATCATTTGAGTTTGCCTGACTAAGATTTACAAGATGACCATAGCTTGCTTCAATACTAACAATCTCCGTGGGATCGACCCTTACTCGCGTAAGGTTTATTACTTGGACGACCCAGTGCACTTGCTGGTTAGTTGTGCGAAGTTGTGTAATGCCATGGTATTGAGCTACCACGTTCTTGGAGCCATTACCGGGGATTATGAGAGTTGTGAAAAAAGTATTGTTCACAATTTCGCGCACCAAAAACCATATATCAATTATGTATGTCATGCAAGTAGAAATCAAGAGTTCCCATTATTCTCAATGTGAATCTTAGGATGGCTCTTAAAAACTTAGTGTTCTTCCTTGAAGAAATGTTGTTAATTAACCAACATTTGTTGCTATATATATATATATATATATATATATATATATATATATATATATATATATATATATATAGTGTGTGTGTGTGTGTGGATTGTTGTGATTCTATTATACTAAAGTTTCTAGTTTACTCTTTTTAATTCCAATTAATCCAAGCTATCATATGCTAAAAGGGTAAACTAAACTAATTAATCCGTATATTCTATATCACAACTTAATAAGCTAAAAGTGCAACTAAACTAAATATCTAAGATAAATATATAAATCTAAGTGCAAAATGCAGAAATATTGTAAAAATATAGAAAAATGTGCAAGTACTGGAAGATAAATAAGATAAGATAAAATAAAAATAAAAATACAGAAAAATAAGCAAAATAGGATAAAAGAGAGTCTGAAAAGTGGTTCACCAAAATAAAGTTCGCCAGAGATGGCGACCTCCCTACACTTAAATAATAGCATCGTCCTCGATGCTTACTCAAGCTGGGTGTGAAGAAGTGTCATCTCCGGAAGGATGTGCAGTAGGTGTCTCTGTGGTGGTCTGAGGCTCTACAGTCTGGATGAGTGGGGGCTCTGCCTGTAGAGGGATTTCTGGATCAGCCGGCTGTATCGGATGTGGCTCCTCATGGTGTGGCGTAGCTTGCTCAGGTCCTGTTGTGAGGGATGATCTTCTTGCAGTCCGCGGTGGTTGGCTTCTCATCAGCAATCTCCCAGGGCACCTCAGCTCGGCAGCCCAACTGAGTAATCAAGTATGGAAAAGGGAGGGTGCCTCTAACATGGACCCTGGCCATGTAATACCGGATGAAGCGGGGCAGATATAAGTCCTTTCCTTCCATCACACACCAGATGAGGGTGATCATAGCAGCTGGCACCTTTGTCTCATGAGTGCTCAGCATCACATAGTTACTCAGAATCTGCTGCCAAAGCCGAGCCTCATCGTTCAGGTAGATGATCTTAATACCTTTAGGGGTCACTGTGGATTTTTCCATGACCCATGGGACAGTAGGATCAAGAGCTATAGTCCTCTTGACTGCATCCCAGTCAAATTTCATAAATCGCATATCCTCCTCAGTCTTTTGGTAACCATCTGGCTGATCTGATTTAGGTTGGAGCTGAAGGATTTCTTCTATTGCTTCATCAGTAACCAGTATCTGCTTGCCTCTGAGCTGTACTGCATCCAGGGACGTTTTGATGTAGTTATAATAGGATTCTCTGACCCAGGATGAGTTGATCTCAGTCAAGTTTCGCTCCAAGAAAAACCAGCCTCTCTGTTTAATTTGGTCTGAAGTGTATTGTTTGAGTTCTTCTGGAATCTTGAGGGTCCTTTCCAGGTATAGGTTCCTGGAAGTGGCAAAAACTGGGTACTTCAGCTCACAGTATTTGTTTGCAAATTTTTCTGGGTCATTGGTAGGCACCAACTGATCAGCCTTTTCCTGTGAGGTGAAATTCTTTTCCCGCTAGGAATCGTTGTGGAGGATATCCAAAATAAATGTAGAGGCTTCTCCTCCTTTTCTTTTGCCTGTAGCTGCTTTGTCTTTTCCCTTACTTTTGGGATCAGACATCCTGAAAAGTAGAAGTTGTAGGATACAGTTTAAGAACTAGAGCAGGAAAATAGGTAAGCAAATAGGATTTATCAATATAAGCATAAAGGCAAAAGAGCAATAGAAGCATAAAATGAGTTAAATAAATGTAAGATTTTGGATTGTATGCAAGTTAGAAGTTTGAGAGTAAAAATCACAATCCAAGATATATGATATGTGGAGTTCTTGTTAATTAGGAAAAACAGTAATCATGCCTTGAATTAGAAAGTTAAAGTAGTTAGGTAAAAAGAAAAGTTAGAAAGTTAAAGTGGTTAGTAAGTAAAAAGAAAGTGAAAGTAAGTGGCATGATAATGGGTTTCCTAGTTAACAATAAATTCACAAACTTGAAGAACAATCAACTCATATACAAGCAAAGATTTCAGTTTATTGATGATAACTCAAAAAAAAAATTTGCAAAAGGAAAAGGAAATCATCAATAATGCAATTTAGTAGTCCGGGAACCGAAAAGAGTGAGAATGCAAGCCCATTCATCCATGAATTGGCTAGCTTGAAACCAAATAGCACAAAACTTTGAATTTGCCAAAACCAATTCATGAATGGGAGTTGAGTAAAACAATTTGCTGAAAAAAATTTAGGCAGCATTCCGGCTAAAATTGGATGTTCCCGGGTAATAAACAGCAAGAAAATCAGTTCATATGACATTAAATAGTGCTGAAAAGATTAACAAATAGCAAGAACATTAAAGAACAGTCTAACAACAACATCAAACATGAAAGAACAACATATGAACAGCATCATCATCACAGCAAATGCAGAATTGCGAATCAGATAAAAAACAGGTAGCAAGAATGGCACAATTATCAGGCCTAAATTCACTAACCACATCCTAACTACCTAACCACCTAAAATCCACTACAATCATGCATCTCTGACTATCCTAATTTGAACAGAAACTGAAAGATATGCAACTAACTAACTAACTGATAGAGGAATCGGTTGTCTGCGGAACCTGGTGTGTAGAGGAACAAATGTATGGATCAGAGAGATGGTGGGAGTGTGGTGGTGGCGAGGCAATGGGGGCTGTGTGGTGGGTGTGGGTATAAGGGGGTTATGGGGGAGGGAAGGAGGGGAGGGTTGGGGCGTGGTGGCCGGCGGTTGAGGGAGGCGACGGTGATGGCGGTTCGGCGATGGTGCGGGGGTGTCGCGGAGGGGGAAGAGTGGAGGGGAGAAGGATGGAAGAATGGAAGGGGGTGGTTCGGTGAGGGTAGTGCGGTGGCGGGGTGCGACGAGGCGGGGCGGTGGTGGTGGTGTCTGGTAGGTGGTAGTTGAGGGAAAGAAGAGAGAATGCAGAGGGGGTTTGGGGGGGAGGGTATGGTGTTTAGGGACGCGAAAGGGTAGGGTTTCGCGTGGGTGGGTGTTAGTGATTTTGAATCTACGGGAACGCGTGGAGTACGCGATCGCGTGATTGGGGCAAAAAGGGAAACGACGCGAACGCGTTAGTGACGCGATCGCATGAGTCAAGTAAAATGTAAGTGACACGTACGCATGAAGCACACGAACGCGTCGCTGAGAATTGTGCTAAACACACAGTTCCAACGTCATTTTGGTGCAACTCTCTGTTTCCAATAGGGTCCATAAAATCCATGCGACGCGTACGCGTCTCTCATTCTTTTACGTGGGATGTGTGTAGTGCAAGTGACGCGTTCGCGTCAGGGACGCGAACACGTGGGCCAATTTGTGCTAAATGCACACCAGTCGCATGATTTCAGCCCAACTTTCTGGGCGTTGGATCTTTACGCCGATTTCTAATCGACGCCGACGCATGGCCTGTGCGCTCGCGTGGGGTCTTCTTTTTTTTAATGCAGGATGCAAAACCACCATTTTTATGCAATATGCAGAATGCAATGCTGATGTGTATGTTATGAATAAGTCCAGGTTCAATGAAAATAGAATAAAATAAAACTTAAAAATAAACAAAATGAAATAAGATTGAAAAAGGAACGATCATACCACGGTGGGTTGTCTCCCACCTAGCACTTTTAGTTAAAGTCCTTAAGTTGGACATTTGATGAGCTTTCTGCTATGGTGGCTTGTGCTTGAATTCATCTAAAAATCTCCACCACTGTTTAGAATGCCAACAACCTCCAGGGTCCCAAACTAGGCATGTAAAGCCCTTGAGCAAATTCGAACAGGTTTTCAGGTTCCCGAGGTGCTGACTTTCAGAATAGATTCCAGGATCCCAAACCTTGCTTTTATATATGCCTTTGTCTCGATCTCTGTTTTTCCAGCCGGGCGGTTTGGAAGTTGTATTCTCACTAAGATGACCAAACATCTTCCGAGACCTATGCAATCGAACTCGAAACCAATCCCTACACTTCAAAGTGAAGCATGGAACTTTGTTGAATCTTGCATACCATCCTTGAGCACGAACCATTTCCCTCTAAGCTGGCCATCTGTTTCAAGCAAACCATATTCAAGTGGAAAAGTAAAGATAAAGGCTAAGGATTTTACCCACATGAAATTTGTATTGGATGGTAATGGCCTTGGAAAAGGTGTTTCTAGTGGTTTTGCAAGCTCTACTCCCTTGTGTTCTTCTGTGAAATCTACCACTTCTTTGCAAACTTCTTCAGCTGCAATCACGTCTTGATCCAAGTCTTCGACATCTTCCTCATCACTCAAGTCATAATTTGGAGGTTGAGAAAAGTCTACCTCCGCATCATTTTCGCATTCACTTGGGGAAGATTCTTCACTCTCACAGAATTTACTTGCGGATACAAGTTCATTACTAGGATAACTTGACTCGTGATTATCATTATCAAGGAAACTCGCTTCTTGAGTTGTTCCGTCCAGTTCTTCATAGGATACCTGCCTTGGGGGTTGTTGGTGCACGAATTTGTAATCCGCACAACTAACCAGCAAGTGCACTGGGTCGTCCAAGTAATACCTTACGTGAGTAAGGGTCGAATCCCACGGAGATTGTTGGATTGAAGCAAGCTATGTTTATTTTATTAATCTTAGTCAGGATACCAATAGGGTTCTTTAGCCTCGTATTTTAATAAAGAAAAGGGCATAAAATAAATAGTTATTACTTTAATAATGGAGAATATGTTGGAGTTTTGGAGATGCTTTGTCCTCTGAATCTCAACTTTTCCTTGAAATTTTTTTCCCACACGCAAGGTCCCTTCCATGGCAAGCTCTATGTAGGGTGTCACCATTGTCAATGGCTACTTCCCATCCTCTCAGTGAAAACGTTCCTATGCTCTGTCACAGCACGGCTAATCATCTATCGGTTCTCAATCAGGTTGGAATAGAATCCATTGATTCTTTTGCGTCTGTCACTAACGCGCAGCCTTCAGGAGTTTGAAGCTCGTCACAGTCATTCAATCCCAGAATCCTACTCGGAATACCACATACAAGGTTTAGACTTTCCGGATTCTCATGAATGCCGTCATCAATCCGGCTTATACCACGAAGATTCTGATTAAGGAATCTAAGAGATACTCATTCAATCTGATGTAGAACGGAGGTGGTTGTCAGGCACACATTCATGGATTGAGGAAGGTGATGAGTGTCACGGATCATCACCTTCTCCATAATTAAGCGCGAATGAACATCTTAGATAAGAACAAGCGTGTTTGAATGGAAAACAAAAGTAATTGTATTAATTCATTGAGACGCTGCAGAGCTCCTCACCCCCAACAATGGAGTTTAGAGACTCATGCCGTCAAAGTGCATATAATTCAGATCTGAAAATGTCATGAGGTACAAGATAAATCTCTAAAAGTTGTTTAAATAGTAAACTAGTAACCTAGGTTTACAGAATGTGAGTAAACTAAGATAATTGGTGCAGAAATCCACTTCTGGGGCCCACTTGGTGTGTGCTGGGACTGAGACTAAAGCTATCCACGAGTTTAGGCCTTTCTTGGAGTTGAACTCCAAGTTATAACGTGATTTGGGCGTTCAACTCCGGATCATGACGTTTTTCTGGCGTTTAACTCCAGACAGCAGCATGTACTTGGCGTTTAACGCCAAGTTACATCGTCTATCTTCGCGCAAAGTATAAACTATTATATATTGCTGGAAAGCCCTGGATGTCTACTTTCCAACGCCGTTGAGAGCACGCCAATTGGACTCCTGTAGCTCAAAAAAATCCATTCTGAGTGCAGGAAGGTCAGGATCCAACAGCATCAGCAGTCCTTTTTCAGCCTAACTCAGATTTTTGCTCAACTCCCTCAATTTCAGCCAGAAAATACCTGAAATTACAGAAAAATACACAAACTCATAGTAAAGTCCAGAAATATGATTTTTGCCTAAAAACTAATAATATTTTACTAAAAACTAATTAAAACATACTAAAATCTACATGAAATTACCCCCAAAAAGCGTATAAAATATCCGCTCATCAGTTGTGCAATATCCTCCTTAGCATCAATTGCAAATTTCTTGATGGGATTTTCCACAATTCTGGATTCCCATGGAGGTTCAGCATCTCCTAAGTCTTCAACCAATTCTTCTTCTTCGATAATTTCAGCTTCCTCCACTTGTTCTAGTACAAAATCATGCTCCTTACTATCCATTGGAGTTTCTAGTATCTCCTTCATGCTGCATTCTTCATTAGATTGCCCATATGAAGCCGTGGGGGTTCTTTGAGTGTCCGAACATCGGGAAGGTAATTAATTTATCGCTTGATTTAATTGGTGAAGGGTGGCATGAAATTTTTCCACTGTTTCCTTGAGACGCTCCCTTGATTCTTAGGGTGATAGATATGGACATGGTGCATAGGGAAGTGGTGGTTCTTGGGAGTAATTGGGTTGGAGTTGGGGTGGATAAAGGTTGGGGTCATATGGAGGTGAATGGTGGTAGTTGGCTTGTGAGTGTGGTGGTTCAAAGCTGTGTTGAGGAGGTGGTTCATAGGCATATGACGGGGCTTGTCGGTAATTACAAGGGAGTCCACCATATCTATCATCTTGGTACGTATCTCGGAATGGTTTTTGACCATAGTAATTTGGTGGGTGATGGTTGTTACGAAGGGGTCCACCATAATTATTGTATCTACATGCATTGTTGAATGGTCATTGTCCATGGTAGTTTGGAAGGTGTTATTGCCTAAAAGGTTGATCAGATCCTCGTGGCTCCGTCTATCTCTGATTATTTTGACCTTGATGCATGTTTCTGTTGTAGCTTCCATTCCTTTCAACAATATTATCGTAACCAAACTCAAAAGCGACGGGGGTGAGAACTCATAATAGTTAATAAAAATTAAAAACAAAAATAAAAACAAATAAACAAGTAAAAGAAAATATTTACAATAACAAAAAATAAGGCACACAGTTGCAGCTCCCCGGCAACGGCGCCATTTTGACGAACAGGATTTTTTGCTAGTAAAGAATTTCATAAAAATAATCGCGTTGTAGATATAGTTTCTAAACTGACAGAAAATTCTTTCGTACAAAAATTTTGGTTGTCACAAATAACAAAACCCAATAAAATTTATAACCGAAGTATTCAAACCTCGGGTCGTCTCTCAAGGAATTGCAGGGCAGTATGATTTATTATTGGTTATGGAAAACTGTATATTTTTTGGTTTTTGAAATAAGGGGCAAGTAATTTAAATGACAAGGAAAAATAGATTGATAATAATAAAATCTCTTGGCAAGGTATAAGAATTGGAATTTCTATCCTAGTTATCCTTATCAGGTGTGATGAGAATTCGGTTTTAATCCCACTTAGTTAACCCTTACTGAACAAAGGAAAGTCAAGTGGACTGATTAATCTGATCCTCAAGTCCTAGTCAATTCCTGTGGAAAGACTGGCTTTAGAATGATTCAAATCAATCAGCAACTCCAATTTCAATCAACAGCTGAGTTTGATAACTTAAGTGTTACCAATTACTTAACCAAAGCCAAAATAGAAAATAAATCTAAATTAAATTGAAAGCATCATAAATAGAATATAAAAATCGTTAATCTGAAATACCTCTCTTCATAGTCTATTTTCATGCATGTATTTACTCTGCTGTATATAGAAGTAGGCAAGGAACTAAGTTTGGTGTTCCCACACCAACTTAAGTTCAGAAAAAATTACAAGCATACATGCATTCTAACCATCTCTCAAGTGCTTGGGGAACAAGAAACTTCCAATAACTTTGCAGGAAGTCAATCAATCTCATGGAGGGTAAGACGCACCATCATTTAAGGAGATAGAAAAGGATACAAAAGCTATGGATGATGATGGCAAGGAGGAAGCTAGAAGACACTACCAAGAAGGTTGTGTTGTTACTTAATCCCTGCTGCTGTTAAAAGTCTGATTTGGAAGTACAATTATACCCCTGCTGAGTAGTATCATTCTAGTTATAATTCATTGGCATCCTGTTTGCCTGTTTGTTTGTCTTCAAGCTTGCTAGTTGATAAACCCATATTTTATGATATATATTGTGCTCAATTCAAGAGATTCATTCAATCCTTCACTCACTTACTCATGTAAATTGCATGGTTTTACCTTCCATTCCTTACTATGTGATATATGTGAAAAACATATTTCCTATGCTTTAAAAATAATTATTTTTAATTACCCTTCATTACCATTCGATGCGTGATTTGCGTGTTAAGTAGTTTCAGATCTTCTAAGGCAGGAATTGCTTAAAGGATGGAAAGGAAACATACAAAAATGGAAGGAAAGCACAAAATGGAGTTTTTGAAGAAAAGGGCGCGACGCGAACGCATGGACGACGCGGCCGCATGCCCAGTGTGAAAAGGGTGCGACGCAAACGCGTGACTGACGCGGACGCGCGCCATGAGCAGAACACAGATGACGCAGACGCATGACCGAAGCGAACGCGTGATAAGGAAAACTCCAGATGACGCGACCGCGTGACCCACGCAGATGCGTGACAGACGCCACGCACCAGAAATTATAGAAAATACTCCCAGCGATTTTTGAAACCCTTTTTGGCCCAGATCCAAGTCTAGAAGGCACAGATTAGAGGTTATGAAGTGGGGGAATGCATCGATTCAGAGGGAGATCTCCAATTATTTACTTTTCATAGTTTAGATGTAGTTTTTAGAGAGAGAGGTTCTCTCCTCTCTCTTAGGTTTTAGGATTAGGATTTCTTATTATTTCAAGTTAGTATTCCAACTCTTTATCAGGTTCAATGTTCCCTTTTTAGTTACTTTGACAATTTAATTTATGAAATCTTCCATGTTACATATGATTCTCTTAATTAATGTTATTTGAGGTATTTCATTTTATGATTGCTTTCTTTTATTTATGTTATTGTTGCTTCCAATCTGAAGACATTTTTATTCGAGTAAGTTTACTTTTCCCCTTTTGGCCTTGGTTAAGCAATTGGTAACTCATGAGTTATCAAACTCAACGTGATTGATAATTATTATCTTTGCTAATTGAATTGAACTTCAATAACTCCAGTCCTTTCTTAGGAATTGACCAGGACCTGAGGATCAAACTAATTGGTCCACTTGACCTTCCTTTGCTTTAGTAAAGGCTAAGTAAGTGGGATTAAAACTCAATTCTCATCACCATTGATAAGGATAACTAGGATAGGACTTCCAATTTCTCATACCTTGTCGAGAGTTTATTTTATAGTTATTTATTTATTTTTATTGTCGTTTAAATTACGTGTTCCTTACTTTCACACCCCAATTTGCAAAACTCATAACCAATAATAAGAACATACCTCCCTGCAGTTCCTTGAGAAGACGACCCGAGGTTTGAATACTTCGGTTATCAATTTTAAAAGGGGTTTGTTACTTGTGACAACCAAAATGTTTGAACGAAAGGACTTTTGTTGGTTTAGAAGCCATACCTGCAACAAAGATTTATCTGTGAATTTTTAGACCACGCAAAAGTTCTCTCTTCAAAATGGCGCCGTTGCCGGAAAACTCCAAACGTGTGCCTTATTATTGGTTATTGTAAATATTTTTTCTTTTATTTGTTTATTTGTTTTTGTTTTGCCCTTTTTTATTCTTTTATTAGCTACTATGAATTCTCACCCCTCTCGCTTTGAGTTTGGTTCTAATATTGTTGAAGGGAACGGAAGTTATAGCAGGAACATGCATCAAGGTCAGAGAAATCAAAGATGGATGGAGCCAAGAGGATTTGATCAACACTTTAGGCAACAACACCCTCCAAGATATCATGGACAAAGACCATTCTACAATGCATACCAAGCTGATAGATATGGTGGATAACCTTGTAACTACCAACAAGCCCCACCATGTGTCTATAGACCATCCTCTCAACATAACTTTGAACTATCACACTCACAAGCTTCTTTTCACCATTCACCACCATACGATCCTTATTTACCCCAATTCCAATCTAATTACTCCCAAACACCACCACTTCCCTATGTACCATGTCCAAATCCATCACCTCGAGAATCACAGGCTCGCCTCAAGGAAACAGTAGATCAACTTCATACAACCCTTCATCAGCTGGAGCAAGCAATACATCAATTATCTTCCAGATGTTTAGACCCTCAATGAACTCCAATAGCTTTATGTGGAGAATCTAATGACGAACGTAGCATGAAGGAGACACTAGAAACCCCAGTGGGCCGTAATGAGCATAACTTTGTTCTGGAACAATTGGAGAAAGCTCAAATTATCCAAGAAGAAGAAGTACTAATTGAAGATTTAGGAGATGCTAAACCTCCATGGGAATCCAGAGTTGTGAAAAATTTCGTCAAGGACGTTACAATTAATGCTAAGGAGGGTAGTGCACAACCCCCAAAGCAGGTATTTCGTGAAGAACTAGACGGAATAACCCAAGACGCACGTTTCCTTGATGATGATAGTCTCAAGTCAAGTTCTCCTAGTAATGAACTTGCATCCGCAAGTGAATTCTCTGAGATTGAAAAACCTTATCCAAGTGAATACGAAGATGATATCGAGGTAGATTTTTCTCAACCTCCAACTTATGACTTGTGTGATACGGAAGATGTCGAAGACTTTGATCAAGACGTGGTTGCATTTGAAGAAGTTCGCAAAGAAGTGGAGGAATTCGCAGAAGATTACAAGGGAGTAGAACTTACAGAACCACTGGAAACACCTATCCCAAGGCCATTACCACCCAATAGAAGCTTCAAGTGGGTACAATCCTTAACCTTTAACTTTATTTTTCCATTTGAATATGGTTTGCCTGAAACGGATGGCCAGCTTAGAGCTCTCTGCGGCTTTAAGAGTAAGAGGGAAATGGCTGGTACTCAGAGCTGGTGCACAAGGTTCAATAAGGTTCCACGCTTCAATTCGAAGTGCACGGATTGGTATCATGTTCAATCGAATGGATCTCGGAAAATGTTTGGTCATCTTGGTGAGAATCTAATTTCTAAACCGCCCGGATGGAAAAATATAGATCAAGATGAAGGCGGATTTAAAAGCAAAGTTTGGAATCTTGGAAAATATTCTGATATTCGTCACCCCGGAAACCTGAAAATCTGTTTGAAGCTGCTCAGAAGCTTTACATGCCTAGTTTGGGACCCCGAAGGCTGTTGGCATTCCAAACATTGGTGGAGATTTCTGGATGAATTTAAGCATAAGCCACCATAACATAAAGCTCATCCAATATCCAACTTAAGGACTTTAACTAAAAGTGCTAGGTGGGAGACAACCCACCATGATATGGTCGTTTCTTTTTCAATTTTTATTTCGTACTATTTGATTTTATGTTATATTATTTTTATTGAACCTGGATGTTATTCATAGCATTTGCATTAGCATTGCATACTGCATCATTGCATACTTGCATATATAAAAAAAAGAGGAAGGTGTGCGACGCGATCGCATCGCTAAAGCATTCGTGTCAGTTGTGAAAAACTCCTACCATGCGTCCGCGTCAATCACACGAACGCGTGATCTGGAAATCGGCGTAATAATCCAACGCCTAGAAATTTGGGCTGGAATCGTGCGGCTATTGTGCGTTTAGCACAAAAGGGCCCACGCGTTCGCGTCAATCTTGCGAACGCGTCACTTGCAAAACATCCATCCCACGCGAAAGCATGAGCGACGCGTTCGCGTCGCGTGGATTGCACAACACCCTAAAGGAGACAGAGAGTTGCGCTGAAACGACACTGTAATTGTGCGTTTAGCACAATTTCCAGCGACGCGGTCGCATGCCTCATGCGACCGCGTCATGCATCCTTTTACCCATTCCATACGATCGCGTTACTCACGCGATCGCGTCAACCCCCCGTCCACCCTAGCCACGCGACCACGTGCCCCATGCGTTCGCGTGGATTCAATTTCACTAACCCCCAGTGACGTGAAACCCTACCCCACGCGCCCCATTCTCCCCCCCAAACCCCCCACTGCTCCCTCTCTGCCCCCTCGCCACCCACAACCACCACCACCACCCCAACCAACTCCAACCGCCGCACCACCCTCGACCACCCAGCCACGACCGCGACGCCACCCCCTTCTTCCTTCCCTCTCTTTCTTCTCTTTCTCCTCTCTTCTTCCCTCCACCACCGCTGCCCCCCTCCGCGGCCACCACCACCACCACACCAACACCACCCCACTCCCACCACCTCTCTTCGTTCCATACTTGTGCCTCTAACCACCAGGTTCCGCCGAACGCCGCTTTTCTTTCATACGTCGTTAGTTGCATATTTCTCAGTTTATGTTTAAATTTAGGATAGTTAGAGATGTATGTTGTAGTGGATTCTAGGTGGTTAGGTAGCTAGGATGTGATTAGTGGATTTAGGCCTGATTCATTGCGCTGTTCTTGCTACTTGTTTTATAATTTTCACAATTCTGCTGTTGCTGTGATGATTAGTATTGTTCATATGATGTTCTCACTGTTCATGCTGCTATTGCGACTGCTCTTTCATGTTCATATTATTTATGTCTATTTACAGATTTGTTTTAATTTTTATAAACTATTCTGCTTGCTGTTTATTACCCGGGAACATCCAATTTTAGCTGAAATGCTGCCCAATTTTCGGTAAATCGTTTTGATTCTCATTCATATATTGGTTTTGGCATTTTCAATTTTGCATTCCTTAGCTCTTCCCAAACCAATTCATGAATGCACGTGCCAGCATTCTTATTCCTCTGTTTTTCCGGTTAATAAATCACATTATTGTTGATTAGATTTCACTTTTTCGCTATTTCTATATCTATATGCATCATCAACAACTTGATTTCCTTGCTTGAATATGAGTTGTCTGTTGCTTAAAATTGTGAAATTCTTGTTATGTAGAAACCAATAATCATGCCACTTACTCTGACTTTCTCTTTACTAACTCACTGATTTTCGCTTTCTAACCTCTTTTTCAATTTTACCCACTTTTAACTTTCTAACTTTCCCATCTACTTTCTGACTAACTCTTTCAACCTTTTCACTCATGGCATGATTATTGTTGCTCCTACTTAACAAGTATTCCACTCATAAAATATTTTGGCTTGTGATTTTTCATCTCAGATTTTTACCTCCGAAACAATCCAAAATATACATTTCTTTAACTCATTTCATAATTTTACTGCTCCTTTGCCACTTTGTGCTTATCTTGTTATCTGCCTACTTGTTTTTCTATTTTTATTATATCCTAGATTTCTATTTTTCAGGATGGCTGACCCTCAAAGAAAAGGAAAAGGCAAGGCTACCATTGGCAAACGGAAAAGAGGTGAACCCTCTATGTCTATCCTGGAGATTATGCATGATGACTCCTGGCGGGAAAAGCACTTTACTCCGCAGGAGAAGGCTGACCAGCTCCTCCTTACCAAAGATCCAATCAAGTTTGCAAACCGATACTGTGAGCTGAAGTATCCAGTGTTTGCTACCTCCAGAAATCTGTACCTGGAGAGAACTCTGAAGATTCTAGAAGAACTACAGTAGTACACCTCCGATCAGATCAAACAAAGAGGCTGGTTCTTCTTGGAGAGAAATTTGACAGAGGTCAATGCTTCCTGGGTAAGAGAGTTTTACTGTAATTATTTCAAGACTTCCCTGGATGTAGTGCACCTCAGAGGGAAACAGATACTGGTCACCGAAGAGGCCATTGAGGATATTCTGAAGCTTCAACCTAAGTCAGATCAGCCTGACTGTTACAAAAAGGCTGAAGAGGATATGAGGTTTCTGAGATTCGACTGGGATGCTGTCAAGGAGAGGATAGCCCTTGACCCTACTATCCTATGGGTCATGGGTAAGAACACCACAATGCCTAAAGGAATCAAGCTTATGTATCTGAATGATGAGGCTCGGCTCTGGCACCAGATCAAGAGCAACTTTGTTATGCTGAGTACTCACGAGACGGAGCTGCCTGCTACTATGATCACCCTTCTATGGTGTGTGCTGAAGGGTAAGGACCTGTATTTGCCACGATTCATCCGGCACTTTATGGCCAGGGTCCATGTTAGAGGCACCCTTCCTTTCCCTTACCTGGTCACCCAGCTAGGCCGTCGAGCTGACGTGCCTTGGGAGGATGCTGATGAGAAGCCACCTGCTGCGGACTGCAAGAAGATTATCCCTCACAGTAGGAAGTTTCGGGCTTTAGGCTATACACCTCCATTCCTCACCGCTTCTGCTGAGACAGCCACGCCTTCAGCTGCCCCCTCTTCTTCCACTGCACCTCCAGCTGCCCCTGAGCCTATTTATCATTTGGTGCATCGACTCTTTGCCCACCTGGACTGTATGGAGCATCGCAACAAGCGACGCTATAAGCACCTCAAGTTGATGATCCAATCCGGCGGCGACATCCCCTCCGAGCCTGACACCCCTTCCGATACATCTGAGGTGGCGGAGGACGATCACGAGGAGGAGACACCCACCCAGGTTGCACAGGCAGGACCAGAGCAGGCTGCGCCACAGCAGGAGGAGCCACACCAGATACAGACCGTAGAGGTAGAGATTCCTATCCAGTTAGAGCCTCTACTGCAGCAGACAGATCCTGCTACCCTCATCCAGTCTGCAGATCCTCAGGCCACCACCGAGACTCCAGCAGCCCATCCTTCCAGTGATGACACTCCTTCACACCCGGCTTGAGTGAGCATCGAGGAAGATGCTTTATTTTATGTGTGGGGAGGTCGCCATCTCTAGCGTATCTTTTTTGTGAACCACTACAGACTCTTTTATTTTATTTTGGTTATTTTTCTGTATTTTTATCTTTATTTTTATTTTTATCTTTCAGTACTTATACATTGTTCTTTTCATGTGTTTTTTACTTTTATTTCTGCATTTTGCACCTTAGTTCATATTTTAGCCATTTAGTTTAGTTGTAATTCTAACTTATTAGTTATAGAATATGTGGATTAATTAGTATAAGTTTACCCTTTTAGCATATGATAGTTTGGTTTAAATTGAAAATAAAAAGGAAGTAAACTAGAGACCTTAACATAATCAAAAACAATCCACACCTTGTATATACAGCATAACATGTTAGTTAGTTAACAACATTTCATCAAGGAGGAACACTAAAACTTTAAAGCCACCCAAAATAAAAAATTTTTTTACATTGAGAATAATGGGAACTCTTAATTTCTACTTGCATGACATGTATAACTGATATATGATGTTTGAGCTAGAGAACACACAGCCTGTGAGTTTTGAGCTTAATTGTATGGTTACATTCAAACCATAATTTTTATTCTTGTGTGTTTTGCCCTTCTTTTTTATTCTGATGTTCTTTGCTTTGTTTTAATTTATATGTCCAATATAGAATATAGATACATACTAAGAGATGATTGAGGCCATTGCTTGAAATATTTGCTCACTTATCTAAAATTAGCCTACCTTTTACATCACCCTTGTTAGCCCCATTGAGCTTTTTAATACCCTCTTGTTCTATAAACCACATTACTAGCCTTAAGCAGAAAAACAAAATAAAAATCCCAAGTTGAATCCTTGGTTAGCTTAAGATAGAAATTGTGTATTGTTTAAGTGTGGGGAACTTTATGGGAACATGGATGATAGAAACAAAGGTGGAAAGTTAAAAAAATAAAGATGTTTCAAAATAAAAATTTGGGAAGCATGCTCATATGAAATCAAAACAATTGAATTACCATGTGCATTAAAAAAAAATTTGGTATTTAATTAAGGGGATACAAAAAAATTCCCCAATTACAAAATAAAAAGAATCAATGCACATGGGATAAAATTTAAATTAATGCATGAGTTTGCAGTACAAAGTGAGAAAAGTTGGGCAAATAGGTTAAGAAACTTTGAATTACAAAATATGTATGTTAGGTGAGATCTTAGACTAATCAAGGATTCACTTATTAGCTCACTTAGCCTTATACATATACCCTTACCCTTACCTTAGCCCCATTACAACCTTGAAAAAGACCTCATGATTTTTGTATGTCTGTATTCTATAATTGTTGATTGGTTAGATGAAGAACAAAGTTATAAAAAGTAAGGATAAAAAGAGGAATAGAGTGATTAACCCAATAAACACTGAGTGACTAGAGAGTAAACACAAAATCCAGTGAGGGTTCAATAGCTCATCACCATATATCTCTGCTTGAATTGTTAATTGTCTTGCAAGTTTGAAAAATATTTTTACCCATCTCAATTGTAAAAGTGCTTTAACATTATCTAGGGTTTGGCTATGCATATATGATTCCTTGAGAATGTGAATTAATTTAACTACATGTAAGTTTTATATACAAGTGTATAACAATTAGAATTGCATGATTCATTTAGGTAGTTGCATTTAGAATAGATTGCATTGCATGAGATTCCACCACTTTAACCTTACCTTACTCTTTATCTTGGATTTAGCATGAGGACATGCTATTGTTTAAGTGTGGGGAGGTTGATAAACCCATATTTTATGATATATATTGTGCTCAATTCAAGAGATTCATTCAATCCTTCACTCACTTATTCATGTAAATTGCATGGTTTTACCTTCCCTTCCTTACTATGTGATATATGTGAAAAACATATTTCCTATGCTTTAAAAATAATTATTTTTAAGTACCCTTCATTACCATTCGATGCCGTGATTTGTGTGTTAAGTAGTTTCAGATCTTCTAAGGCAGGAATGACTTAAAGGATGGAAAGGAAACATACAAAAATGGAAGGAAAGCACAAAATGGAGTTTTTGAAGAAAAGGGCGCGACACGAACGTATGGACGACGCGGCCGCATGCCCAGTGCAAAAAGGGCACGACGCGAACGCGTGACTGACGCGGACGCACGCCATGAGCAGAACACAGATGACACGGACGCATGACCGAAGCGAACGCGTGATAAGAAAAACTCCAGATGACGCGACCGCATGACAGACGCCACGCACCAGAAATTACAGAAAATGCTCCCAGCGATTTCTGAAACCCTTTTTGGCCCAGATCCAAGTCCAGAAAGCACAGATTAGAGGTTATGAAGTGGGGGAATGCATCCATTCAGAGGGAGATCTCCAATTATTCACTTTTCATAGTTTAGATGTAGTTTTTAGAGAGAGAGGTTCTCTCCTCTCTCTTAGGTTTTAGAATTAGGATTTCTTATTATTTCAAGTTAGTATTCCAACTCTTTATCAGGTTCAATGTTCCCTTTTTAATTACTTTGACAATTTAATTTATGAACTCTTCCATGTTACATATGATTCTCTTAATTAATGTTATTTGAGGTATTTCAGTTTATGATTGCTTTCTTTTATTTATGTTACTGTTGCTTCCAATCTGAAGACATTTTTATTCGAGTAAGTTTACTTTTCCCCTTTTGGCCTTGGTTAATGATGAGCGGATAATTTGTACGCTTTTTGGCATTATTTTTAGTATGTTTTTAGTATGATCTAGTTAGTTTTTAGTATATTTTTATTAGTTTTTAGTTAAAATTCACTTTTCTGGACTTTACTATGAGTTTGTGTGTTTTTCTGTGATTTCAGGTATTTTCTGGCTGAAATTGAGGGACCTGAGCAAAAATCTGATTCAGAGACTAAAAAGGACTGCAGATGCTGTTGGATTCTGACCTCCCTGCACTCAAAGTGGATTTTCTAGAGCTACAGAAGCGCAATTGGCGCGCTCTCAACGGCGTTGGAAAGTAGACATCCTGGGCTTTCCAGCAATATATGATAGTCCATACTTTGCCCAAGATTTGATGGCCCAAACCGGCGTTCAAAGTCACCCTCAGAAATCCCAGCGTTAAACGCTGGAACTGGCACCCAAATGGGAGTTAAACGCCCAAACTGGCACTAAAGCTGGCGTTTAACTCCAAGAAGAGTCTCTACACGAAAATGCTTCATTGCTCAGCCCAAGCACACACCAAGTGGGCCCGGAAGTGGATTTTTATGTCATTTACTCATCTCTGTACACCCTAGGCTACTAGTTCTCTATAAGTAGGACCTTTTACTATTGTATTTTCATCTTTTGATCATGTTTTTATGATTGAACCCTCTTTGGGAGGCTGGCCATTCGGCCATGCCTAGACCTTATACTTATGTATTTTCAACGGTGGAGCTTCTACACACCATAGATTAAGGTGTGGAGCTCTGCTGTACCTCGAGTATTAATGCAATTACTATTGTTCTTCCATTCAATTCCGCTTGTTCTTGTTCTAAGATATCACTTGTTCTTCAACTGGATGAATGTGATGATCCGTGACACTCATCATCATTCTCACTTATGAACGTGTGACTGACAACCACCTCCGTTCTACCTTCGATTGAGTGAATATCTCTTGGATTCCTGATTGCACGATGCATGGTTGATCGCCTGACAACCGAGTGCTCGTCTGACAAACGAGCCAGCCATTCCGTGAGATCAGAGTCTTCGTGGTATAGGCGAGAACTGATGGCGGCATTCAAGAGAATCCGGAAGGTTTAACCTTGTCTGTGGTATTCTGAGTAGGATTCAATGATTGAATGACTGTGACATGCTTCAAACTCCTAGCAGGCGGGGCGTTAGTGACAGACGCAAAAGAATCGATGGATTCTATTCCGGCCTGACCGAGAACCGACAGATGATTACCCATGCTGTGACAGAGCATAGGCGACGTTTTCACTGAGAGGATGGGAGGTAGCCATTGACAACGGTGAAACCCTACATAAGCTTGCCATGGAAAGGAGTAAGAAGGATTGGATGAAGACAGTAGGAAAGCAGAGAGACGGAAGGGAAGGCATCTTCATGCGCTTATCTGAAGTTCCTACCAATGAATTACATAAGTACCTCTATCTTTATCTTATTGTTTATTTTCGTTCATCACCATATCCATTTGAGTTTGCCTGACTAAGATTTACAAGATGACCATAGCTTGCTTCATACTAACAATCTCCGTGGGATCGACCCTTACTCGCGTAAGGTTTATTACTTGGACGACCCAGTGCACTTGCTGGTTAGTTGTGCGAAGTTGTGTAATGCCATGGTATTGAGCTACCAAGTTTTTGGGGTTCATGACCAGGGATTATGAGAGTTGTGAAAAGTATTGTTCACAATTTCGCGCACTATGTTTTTGGCGCCGTTGCCGGGGATTGTTGAGTTTGGACAACTGACGGTTCATCTTGTTGCTTAGATTAGGTATTTTTTTTTCGAAATTCTTGAAGATGAATTCTAGAGTTTCATGATGATTTGTTGAAGTCTGGCTGGCTGAGAAGCCATGTCTAATCTCATTGGACCGAGGTTTCAACTTATCATCACAAGAGCTTCTTGATCTTTATCAATCTTGCTTTTGGAGCAGTGATCTGCTAAGGCTTGGCTGGCCATTGGCCATGTCTAGTGTTTTGGACCGAAGCTTTCTTTGAGAGCTTGGCTGGCTGTGAAGCCATGTCTAATTCCTGGACCGGAGTCTTAGACTAGCATTGCACTGATTCCTGGAATTCTCATTGAGAATTTTGATACCTTTTTCCACTTAATTTTCGAAAAACACAAAAAATTACAAAATCATAAAATCCAAAAATTTCTTGTTTGAGTCAAGTGTCTTATTTTAAGTTTGGTGTCAATTACATGCATTCATTCATGTGTATTAAGGATTCTCAAGTAATTCTTGATAATTTTCGTGCTCTGATCTTTGAATTCAATTGACTTGAGTGTTTTGTGTGTCTCATATGCATTTTCATTCTGTTAGTGTCAGTAGTATACAAACTGCTAAGTTTGGTGTCTTGCATGCATTGTTATTTGATTCTTGTTGCATTTTGATTTGTTCTTATTATTAAAAATCCAAAAATATTTTTAATTTGTGTCTTCTCAAGTCAATAATACAGAGAATTGAAGATTCAGAACATACAGCAGAGGAATTATGCAGAAAAAGCTGGGCGTTCAAAACGCCCAGTGAAGAAGGACAGACTGGCGTTTAAACGCCAGCCAGGGTACCTGGTTGGGCGTTTAACGCCCAAAAAGGTATAGTTTTGGGCGTTAAACGTCAGAATGTGCACCATTCTGGGCGTTTAACGCCATGATGGCACAAGGGGGAAGATTCTGTTTTTCAATGCAAATTTTTTTTCAGTTTTCAAAGTTTTTCAAATTCAAATCTTTTTCAAATCATATCTTTTCAATCAAATCTCTTTCAAATTCAATTTCTTTCTATTTTCAAAGATACTTACTATCAATTAATGATTTGATTCAACATTTCAAGTATGTTGCCTTTTCTGTTGAGAAAGGTTTAATGTTTGAATCATATCTTTTCTTGTTAGTCAAGTTTTTAATTTTTTCAAAATCAAATCTTTTTAAAATGTTTTTCAAATCATATCTTCTCAATCACATCTGTTTAAAACCAATCATATCTTCTTAACCACATTTTTTCAAAATAATTTTCAATCAAATCTCTTTGATTTCTAATTTCAAAATCTTTTTTCAAAAATCACTTTACTTCTTTCCCACTTTCATTTTCGAAAATTAAGTAATGTTTTTCAAAAATGTTTTCAAAATTTTTACTTAATTTTCGAAAATCACTTCCCTTCTTCTCACATCCTTCTATTTATGGACTAACACTATTCCTTAATGCAAAATTCGAACTCCATCTCCATTGACAAGTTCGAATTTTCTACTTCTGTCTTCTACTCTTCTTTTCCTCTGACACTTCAAGGAATCTCTATACTGTGACATAGAGGATTCCACATTTCTTGTTCTCTTCTCTCTCATATGAGCAGGAGCAAAGACAAAGGCATTCTTGTTGAGGCTGATCCTGAGCCTGAAAGGACCTTGAAGAGAAAGCTAAGAGAAGCCAAAGCTCAACTCTCTTTAGAGGATCTGACCGAATTCTTCAAGGAAGAAGAACTCATGGCAGCCGAAAACAACAACAATGCCAACAATGCAAGGAAGGTGCTGGGTGACTTTACTGCACCTACTCCCGATTTCTATGGGAGAAACATCTCTATCCCTGCCATTGGAGCAAACAACTTTGAGCTTAAGCCTCAATTAGTTTCTCTAATGCAACAGAATTGCAAGTTCCATGGACTTCCATTGGAAGATCCTCATCAGTTTTTAGCTGAATTCTTGCAAATCTGTGACACTGTCAAGACTAATGGGGTTGACCCTGAGGTCTACAGACTTATGCTATTCCCTTTTGCTGTAAGAGACAGAGCTAGAACATGGTTGGACTCTCAACCTAAAGAAAGCCTGGACTCTTGGGAAAAGCTAGTCAATGCCTTCTTGGCAAAGTTCTTTCCACCTCAAAAATTGAGTAAGCTTAGAGTGGAAGTCCAAACCTTCACACAGAAGGAAGGAGAATCCCTCTATGAAGCTTGGGAAAGATACAAACAATTAATCAGAAAGTGTCTTTCTGATATGCTTTCTGAATGGAGCATCATAGGTATTTTCTATGATGGTCTCTCTGAACTATCCAAGATGTCTTTGGATAGCTTTGCAGGAGGATCTCTTCATCTGAAGAAGACGCCTACTGAAGCTCAAGAACTGATTGAAATGGTTGCAAATAACCAATTCATGTACACTTCTGAAAGAAATCCTGTGAACAATGGGACTAGTCAGAAGAAAGGAGTTCTTGAGATTGACACTCTGAATGCCATATTGGCACAGAACAAAATATTGACTCAACAAGTCAATATGATTTCTCAAAGTCTGTCTGGAATGCAAAATGCACCAAGCAGTACTAAGGAGGTTTCATCTGAGGAAGAAGCCTATGATCCTGAGAATCCTTCAATGGAAAAGGTGAATTACATGGGAGAACCCTATGGAAACACCTATAATCCTTCATGGAGAAATCATCCAAATTTTTCATGGAAGGATCAACAGAGACCTCAACAAGGTTTCAATAACAATAATGGTGGAAGAAACAGGTTTAGCAACAGCAAGCCTTTTCCATCATCTTCTCAGCAACAGACAGAGAGTTCTAAGCAGAATACCTCTGACTTAGCAACCATGGTCTTTGATCTAATCAAAACCACTCAAAGTTTCATGACTGAAACAAGGTCTTCCATTAGAAATTTGGAAGGACAAGTGGGTCAGCTGAGCAAGAAAATTACTGAACTCCCTCCTAGTACTCTCCCAAGCAATACAGAAGAAAATCCAAAAGGAGAGTGCAAGGCCATCAACATGGCCGAATTTTGGGAGCAGGAAGAGGCAGTGAACGCCACTGAGGAAGGCCTCACTGGGCGTCCACTGGCCTCCAATGAGTTCCCCAATGAGGAACCATGGGAATCTGAGGCTCAAACTGAGACCATAGAGATTCCATTGGACTTACTTTTGCCGTTCATGAGCTCTGATGAGTATTCTTCCTCTGAAGAGGATGAGTATGTCACTGAAGAGCAAGTTGCTAAATACCTTGGAGCAATCATGAAGTTAAATGACAAGTTATTTGGAATTGAGACTTGGGAGGATGAAGCTCCTTTGCTCACCAAAGAACTGGATAACTTGTCTAAGCAGAAACTGCCTCAAAAGAGACAGGATCCTGGGAAGTTTTCAATACCTTGTACCATAGGCACCATGACCTTCAAGAAGGCCTTGTGTGACTTAGGGTCAAGTGTAAACCTCATGCCCCTCTCTGTAATGGAGAAGTTAGGGATCTCTGAGGTGCAAGCTGCAAAAATCTCACTAGAGATGGCAGACAATTCAAGAAAACAAACCCATGGACTTGTAGAGGATGTTCTGGTAAAAGTTGAAGACCATTACATCCCTACTGATTTCATAGTCCTAGAGACTGGGAAGTGCATGGATGAGTCCATCATCCTTGGGAGACCCTTCCTAGCCACTGCAAAGGCTGTGATTGATGTTGATAGAGGAGAGTTGATCATTCAAGTGAATGAAGAATCCTTGGTGTTTAAGGCCCAAGGATATCCCTCTGTCATCATGGAGAGGAAGCATGAAGAGCTTCCCTCAAAACAGAGCCAAACAGAGCCCCCACAGTCAAACTCTAAGTTTGGTGTTGGGAGGCCACAACCAAACTCTAAGTTTGGTGTTGAACCCCCACATTCAAACTCTAAGTTTGGTGTTGGGAGGTTCCAACATGGTTCTGAGTATCTGTGAGGCTCCATGAGAGTCCTCTGTCAAGCTACTGACATTAAAGAAGCGCTTGTTGGGAGGCAACCCAATGTTTTATAATTAACTATTTTCTTTTGTTATTTTATGTCTTTTGTAGGTTGATGATCATAAGAAGTCACAAAATCAATGAAAAAAGCAAAAACAGAATGAAAAACAGGAAGAAAAACAGCACACCCTGGAGGACGCACCTACTGGCGTTTAAACGCCAGTGAGGTTAGCTGTTGGGCGTTTAACGCCCAGTCTGGCACCATTCTGGGCGTTTAACGCCAGAAAGGGGCACCAGACTGGCGTTAAACGCCAGAAAGGGGCAAGAAGCTGGCGTTAAACGCCAGAAATGGGCACCAGCCTGGCGTTTAACGCCAGAAATGGCACAAAACGTGATTTTGCTTGCCATTTGGTGCAGGGATGACTTTTCCTTGACACCTCAGGATCTGTGGACCCCACAGGATCCCCACCTACCCTACCACTCTCTCTCTTCTTCACCCATTCACCAATCACCTCAACACATCTTCCCCAAAAACCCCTCACCTATCAAATCCCATCTTTCTCTTCACCACTCACATCCATCCTTCATAAAATCCCACCTACCTCACCATTCAAATTCAAACCACTTTCCCACCCAAACCCACCCTCAAATGGCCGAACTCTACCCTCCCCCTCTCCTATATAAACCCTCCTTCACTCCTTCATTTTCACACACCTTAAACACCATTTCTCTCCCCTTTGGCCGAATACAAAGCCATTCCCTTTCTCCTCATTTCTTCTTCTTCTACTCTCTTCTTTCTTCTTTGCTCGAGGACGAGCAAACCTTTTAAGTTTGGTGTGGTAAAAGCATTGCTTTTTGTTTTTCCATAACCATTTATGGCATCCAAGGCCGGAGAAACCTCTAGAAAGAGGAAAGGGAAGGCAAAAGCTTCCACCTCCGAGTCATGGGAGATGGAAAGATTCATCTCAAGGGTGCATCAAGACCACTTCTATGAAGTTGTGGCCTTGAAGAAGGTGATCCCCGAGGTCCCTTTTTCACTCAAAAAGGGTGAATATCCGGAGATCCGACATGAGATCCGAAGAAGAGGTTGGGAAGTTCTTACCAACCCCATTCAACAAGTCAGAATCTTGATGGTTCAAGAGTTCTATGCCAATGCATGGATCACCAAGAACCATGACCAAAGTGTGAACCCGAATCCAAAGAATTATCTTACTATGGTTCGGGGGAAATACTTGGATTTTAGTCCGGAAAGTGTAAGGTTGGCATTCAATTTGCCCATGATGCAAGGAGATGAACATCCTTACACTAGAAGGGTCAACTTTGATCAAAGGTTGGACCAAGTCCTCACAATCATATGTGAAGAGGGCGCCCAATGGAAGAGAGATTCAAGAGGGAAGCCGGTTCAATTAAGAAGGCATGACCTCAAGCCCGTGGCTAGAGGATGGTTGGAGTTTATCCAACGCTCAATCATTCCCACTAGCAACCGGTCCGAAGTTACCATAGACCGGGCTATCATGATTCATAGCATCATGATTGGAGAAGAAATAGAAGTTCATGAGGTTATAGCCCAAGAACTCTATAAGGTGGCGGACAAGTCCTCTACCTTGGCAAGGTTAGCCTTTCCTCATCTCATTTGTCACCTCTGTTATTCAGTTGGAGTTGACATAGAGGGAGACACCCCCATTGATGAGGACAAGCCCATCACTAAGAAGAGGATGGAGCACACAAGAGACCCCACTCATCATGAGATCCCTGAGATTCCTAAAGGGATGCACTTTCCTCCACAAAACTATTGGGAGCAACTGAACACCTCCCTAGGAGAATTGAGTTCCAACATGGGACAACTAAGGGTGGAGCACCAAGAACACTCCATCATCCTCCATGAAATTAGAGAAGATCAAAGAATCATGAGGGAGGAGCAACAAAGACAAGGAAGAGACATTGAGGAGCTCAAGCACTCCATAGGATCTTTAAGAGGAAGAAAGAGCCGCCATCACTAAGGTGGACCCGTTCCTTGATTTCCTTGTTCTTTATTCTTCTGTTTTTCGAATTTTATGTGCTTATGTTTATCCATGTTTGTGTCTTGTGATCATTAGTGTCTTAGTGTCTATGCCTTAAAGTTATGAATGTCCTATGAATCCATCACCTTTCTTGAATACAAACGTGCTTAATTGAAAAGAAAAGAGTTGCATGAATTTTGAATTTTATAACAGTTTAATTATTTTGATGTGGTGGCAATATTTTTGTTTTCTGAATGTATGCTTAAACAGTGCATATGTATCTTGAATTTGTGGTTCATGAATGTTGGCTCTTGAAAGAATGATGAAAAAGGAGACATGTTACCGAGGATCTGAAAAATCATAAAAATGATTCTTGAAGCAAGAAAAAAGCAATGAAAAAAAAATCGAAAAAAAAAGAGAGAAGGAAAAAGAAAACGAAAAAAAAAATTTGTGATCCAAGGCAATAAGAGTGTGCTTAAGAACCCTGGACACCTCTAGTTGGGGACTCTAGCAAAGCTGAGTCACAATCTGAAAAGGTTCACCCAATTATGTGTCTGTGGCATGTATGTATCCGGTGGTAATACTGGAAGACAGAGTGCTTTGGGCCACAGCCAAGACTCAATAAGTAGCTATGTTCAAGAATCATCATACTCTACTAGGAGAATCAATAACACTATCTGGATTCTAAGTTCCTAAAGAAGCCAATCATTCTGAATTTCAAAGGATAGAGTGAGATGCCAAAACTGTTCAGAGGCAAAAAGCTAAAAGCCCCGCTCATCTAATTGATACTGATCTTCATAGATGTTTTTGGAATTCATTGCATATTCTCTTCTTTTTATCTTATTTGATTTTCAGTTGCTTGAGGACAAGCAACAATTTAAGTTTGGTGTTGTGATGAGCGGATAATTTGTACGCTTTTTGGCATTGTTTTTAGTATGTTTTTAGTATGATCTAGTTAGTTTTTAGTATATTTTTATTAGTTTTTAGTTAAAATTCACTTTTCTGGACTTTACTATGAGTTTGTGTGTTTTTCTGTGATTTCAGGTATTTTCTGGCTGAAATTGAGGGACCTGAGCAAAAATCTGATTCAGAGACTAAAAAGGACTGCAGATGCTGTTGGATTCTGACCTCCCTGCACTCGAAGTGGATTTTCTGGAGCTACAGAAGCCCAATTGGCGCGCTCTCAACGGCGTTGGAAAGTAGACATCCTGGGCTTTCCAGCAATATATGATAGTCCATACTTTGCCCAAGATTTGATGGCCCAAACCGGCGTTCAAAGTCACCCTCAGAAATCCCAGCGTTAAACGCTGGAACTGGCACCCAAATGGGAGTTAAACGCCCAAACTGGCACTAAAGCTGGCGTTTAACTCCAAGAAGAGTCTCTACACGAAAATGCTTCATTGCTCAGCCCAAGCACACACCAAGTGGGCCCGGAAGTGGATTTTTATGTCATTTACTCATCTCTGTACACCCTAGGCTACTAGTTCTCTATAAGTAGGACCTTTTACTATTGTATTTTCATCTTTTGATCATGTTTTTATGATTGAACCCTCTTTGGGAGGCTGGCCATTCGGCCATGCCTAGACCTTATACTTATGTATTTTCAACGGTGGAGCTTCTACACACCATAGATTAAGGTGTGGAGCTCTGCTGTACCTCGAGTATTAATGCAATTACTATTGTTCTTCCATTCAATTCCGCTTGTTCTTGTTCTAAGATATCACTTGTTCTTCAACTGGATGAATGTGATGATCCGTGACACTCATCATCATTCTCACTTATGAACGTGTGACTGACAACCACCTCCGTTCTACCTTCGATTGAGTGAATATCTCTTGGATTCCTGATTGCACGATGCATGGTTGATCGCCTGACAACCGAGTGCTCGTCTGACAAACGAGCCAGCCATTCCGTGAGATCAGAGTCTTCGTGGTATAGGCGAGAACTGATGGCGGCATTCAAGAGAATCCGGAAGGTTTAACCTTGTCTGTGGTATTCTGAGTAGGATTCAATGATTGAATGACTGTGACATGCTTCAAACTCCTAGCAGGCGGGGCGTTAGTGACAGACGCAAAAGAATCGATGGATTCTATTCCGGCCTGACCGAGAACCGACAGATGATTACCCATGCTGTGACAGAGCATAGGCGACGTTTTCACTGAGAGGATGGGAGGTAGCCATTGACAACGGTGAAACCCTACATAAGCTTGCCATGGAAAGGAGTAAGAAGGATTGGATGAAGACAGTAGGAAAGCAGAGAGACGGAAAGGAAGGCATCTTCATGTGCTTATCTGAAGTTCCTACCAATGAATTACATAAGTACCTCTATCTTTATCTTATTGTTTATTTTCGTTCATCACCATATCCATTTGAGTTTGCCTGACTAAGATTTACAAGATGACCATAGCTTGCTTCATACTAACAATCTTCGTGGGATCGACCCTTACTCGCGTAAGGTTTATTACTTGGACGACCCAGTGCACTTGCTGGTTAGTTGTGCGAAGTTATGTAATGCCATGGTATTGAGCTACCAAGTTTTTGGGGTTCATGACCGGGGATTATGAGAGTTGTGAAAAGTATTGTTCACAATTTCACGCACCAGTTAAGCAATTGGTAACTCATGAGTTATCAAACTCAACGTGATTGATAATTGTTGTCTTTGCTAATTGATTTAAACTTCAATAACTCCAATCCTTTCTTAGGAATTGACCAGGACCTGAGGATCAAACTAATTGGTCCACTTGACCTTCCTTTGCTTTAGTAAAGGCTAACTAAGTGGGATTAAAACTCAATTCTCATCACCATTGATAAGGATAACTAGGATAGGACTTCCAATTTCTCATACCTTGCCGAGATTTTATTTTATAGTTATTTATTTATTTTTATTGTCGTTTAAATTACGTGTTCCTTACTTTCACACCCCAATTTGCAAAACTCATAACCAATAATAAGAACATACCTCCCTGCAGTTCCTTGAGAAGACGACCTGAGGTTTGAATACTTCGGTTATCAATTTTAAAAGGGGTTTGTTACTTGTGACAACCAAAACGTTTGTAAGAAAGGACTTTTGTTGGTTTAGAAGCTATACCTGCAACAAAGATTTATCTGCGAATTTCTAGACCACGCAAAAGTTCTCTCTTCACTAGTCTAAGTGCTTTCATCATCTCATCTTACTTGAATTTTCTGCATTGTTCCCCATGCTTGAATAAAAGAAAAATGATTGTAAAACAGAGAAAGAGTAAAGGTCTGGTTTGATATGAGACAAAATAAGGTTATGTGGTGGTATGTGCTGGTTTATTAGTTGATTTATGAATAAGGCTAGAGATTGGCATAACTTTGAGATATGAACTTGAGTTACATTTCATGAGACTTGACAAATGAAAGAGGTCCATAATAAAAGAAAGAAAATGCAAGAGAAAGAAACAAAAAGAAATAAACAAGGCTGGGCACCAATGGCTTGAGATTTGGATATATGCCTGTGATGTTCTTGTACAAAGATAAGCTTGGATAACTAGGTTCTAAGGGGTGCTTCATCACCCGGCAACTTGGGTTAACTAACCCAGGATTGCCAACTGAAAGTGAACCATCAAGAGCTACTTTGAGACAAAGCATTTAGTGACCCAAAGAGGTGCTGGGCATCAATTTCCAAAGAACAAAACGAGCTAAATGCCTGTGATGTGTGTGTGCTAAGGAGAGGCTTGAGCAAGTAAGCCCTTGGGGTTGTTTCAACACCTAGCATCTTGAACCAACTAGGGCAGGAATGCTGGCTGAAAGCTTACTTTAAAAAGCTGCCTTAACACAGAGCATTAAGCCTCAGCAAGCAATAAATCTTAGACATGAAAAAGAGCAAGAAAAAAATTGAAGGACCAAGCAATAACAAGTCTCATTTTTTTGTGTAATTCAAGTAAGGATCCAAAGGGATGTCTACACCTTAGCCACAGAATAAAAATCACTAAGATACCATGCATGAAAACCCCATTAACCAGAATTGAATGTCTTCCAATAAAGGCTTACATCTCTCTCTGTTTTCATTCATTCTCTTTGTGTTTGCTGCTTGCTTGGGGACAAGCAAGATTTAAGTTTGGTTTTGTGATGACAAGTCATCTTAGGCTAGTTTCACAAGCCTTATTTATTTGTTTTTACTTAGTTTTCATGCATTTCTTAGGCAATAAGTAAGTGTTTGGATGTGAAATTCATGCTTGTCTTGATTCAATCAAACATTGTAATTTTATGCATTTTCATGAGATTTTCTGTAAGATTTAGTGATGTTTTGAAAGATGAAAAATCTTGTGATTATGCCAAGGTTTTTATGAGTTTGTTTGGTTGATGATAGGAAGAAAGAAGCAGAGGAAGAGCAAGGTAGAAAAGGAAGAGAGGCCAACGTTGGAGCCAACATTGGCCCATCAACGTTGAAGGCAATGTTCTGGAGAAAGAAAACATGGGTGCCAACGTTGGAGGGAACGTTGGTGAACCAACGTTACCTCCAACATCCTTTAAAATGTTCATTTCTGGAGCTGAAAGAATTTTGGACGACGCGTGACCAAACGAACATTGGAGGTCCAACGTTGCCATGAACGTTGCCTCTAACGTCTGTGATGAGAAGCCCAGAATTTGGAATTGAGAAACTTGAATCGACGCGCACGCGTCTATGACGCGTACACGTGGAGTGAAAAAATGGCAATGCACACGCACGCGTGGAAGGGCAAAAACACAGCCTTCATGCGTACGCGTGGTATACGCGCACGCGTGGATAGGCGAACGTTGGCACTCCAACGTTGAGTCAAACGTTGATGACAGCAACTAGAAGTCAAATTTTTAAAGCGATGTTTGACTCAACATTTTCCCAAAAACGTTGACTCCAATTTTAATACCAGAAGTGCACAATTGGCACACTCTTCTCCTCAATTGCATTATGCGCCAATCCAATCAATACCTGCTTCAATCAAGGCTAAGGCCCACATCCAAGTACACTGAAGTAGCCTATAAATAGAAGAATGCTTGAAGATGAAAATGGGGGGCTCTCACGGACAGTAGGAGTAGTAGTAGCAGTAGGAGTAGGAGTAGGAGCAGATAGAAGGCTCTTGTATACACTTTTCCTTTTCTGCACTTTTACATTTCAATTGTATTAAATTCAGTTTATTAGCTTATGCAATTTCAATTTCCTGCATCACTTCTCTTCTACAACTTTCCTTTTTGCAACTTTACATCCCAATTTGCTATTGAGTTCAATTTAATTCCATGCAATTTAATTTTTTGCACTTCTGTTCTTTGCAATTCTACATTTTTGTTTTACTTTCTTGTTTAGAGTGATGACCCATTGAACCCCAACTCATTAGGGGGAGGAGCTCTATTGTGATTCATGTGAATTGAATTAAATTCTTCTTCCTCTCAATTCATCTGGATAGCTAAGAAACAACTTCTGTTTTGATTGAGATTCATTCACTCCGGAAGGGGGTTTGAATCTGTTGAATTTCCATGTGAGCTTCGGAAGGGGCATCATGGAAATTAGAACTGAAGCTCTGTTTCTCACAACTCTCTTGATCAACACCATTCGGGAGGAATTGAGATCTTGAAAGTTTGTGTGGCTTATGGATGAGAGAACATGCTTAACCTCTTCTCATGACAATTAGATCAGGGAATTGGCAACATTGATTGTGATTAGAAAGATTAGATTGCTAAAGAATTGGGATCCAATCAATTTCAATCTGCCATAGATCTATTTATATGATTGAGAAGGAAGTTGAGACCCATTTGATTCATTATGGATTATGATATCTCTAATCCCTGATGAGTCTTTCTTTCTGTTATTGTCCTTGAGTTCTGTTCAGTTGCTTGATTTACTGCTCTCTTTAACTTCCCTGCACCCAAATTCCTTTACATTTGATGCAATTTAAGTTTCTGTTAATTTACTTTCTGCAATTTATATTCTCTGCACTTTACATTCTGTTAGTTCACTTTTACTCAATTCACCAGTGTTAGCTTGACTAGACTAATCACCTACTAAAGTTGCTTGATCCATCAATCCCTGTGGAATCGACCTCACTCCTGTGAGTTATTATTACTTGATGCGACCCAGTATACTTGCCGGTGAGTTTGTGCGAAATTTAATTTTTCGTCATCAGGATGTCACAGTAAATTTTAGAATGTTACATTTAACGGTGTTTATATAATATTCTTGAATATTTGAGATTGCTCTGGATGATTCCAAAATGTTCCAAAATATCATAGAAGGTCCTGGAATGCCCAAAAAGGTTCTGAAAGACTCTGGAAGGTCATAGAGTATTCTAGAAGAATGTGGATGTATATAGAAATATAAATAGTAGTGTTGAATAATTTAGAAGTATTTAGAGAAATGTGATAATTTAGATATTTAAAATTAATGTTCTGGATACTCAATTTGGACTGTCCATTAAGAAGGTGGATGACTATAAATAAGAGTTGAGAGTTAGAGTTTGTGTGTGAAAGTCAGTTGTAACAAACACTTTAAGTAACAAAGTGTTCTTTCCACCAAAACTTCATTTTTCTTGTATTATTAGCTTTCTTACTAAGTATTGAGGATTAGACTAACTTGATCTTAACTCAAGAGATTGAGTAAGTTTGAATATCGGCACGATAACGTTAAAGGCTATTCAAAGTCATGACATTGGACTATGATGTATACCACTCAGATAAAGTTTTACTAAAAAAAAAATACTAGCAATTTTTTCGAAAAATATTTATCTTACATCTCATCATTTTAACATGTTCACTTATTTTTCAATACATTACAACATATCATATGGGTACAACAACATAAAAATGGAATAATATTGTTGTTCGTTACTTGGGGTTCTCGGGTACTCGACGGGTCGGGAGACCTTGAAGGAATGAGATGGTGAGACCCTGAAGCAACTCAGAGCGGGCTCTTGGTCCAGGATCGGAGGTCGGTGGGAGTGACGGTAGACAGACAAGGGGGGATGACCACCTACAAGGACACTCTGACGATTAAGTCAGTGTCCGTACGAGAGGATAGCCAAATTAGGTAAGGTGATCTGTACCTCGGGGGGAGTGCTGACCTCTCCCCTTATATACTGCGTTGGGCGGGCCCAAAGATGACCTAGCCCACTGGCCAAGATGCTTGTAAGTTGTCCTTGTCCACGTGGGGGGAGCTGGTCATTCTGAACTTCAGGTCGGGGCTTCGGGTCACGGCCCCGAGAAAACTGACCCGACCGGTTTGCTAAGCGTAGTGATGGATTGCGCAGGTGGTGAAGTCGGTCATCGGTCAGGTTGGGTACCGGGAACCGACCCATAGGATTTCCTTGGGGGAGTTTGGGCCTAGGTCGGAGGTGATGACCCGACTCGGCGGTTAGTTGGGCTGGACTGGTGGTCCGTAAAAGTGCCCCCAACGCGCTAGCCTTGAGGTTTAGAGCTCGTGGCTAGGCGCGTTTGTCCTATTTGCTGAGAGAGGATGTGTTCTTCTTCTCGGGAGTCCGTTGATGGCATTTCATGTCTCGCACACATGGTTGTCTCTTCTTTGGTGCTGCCTCCTTGGCTTCTGCGCGGGGCATTAAATGCCCCATCATTTCATGATTTAAAATTTGTGTAAAAAGACAGGTATGCCCCTGTCTTTTGGCACTCCTTCCGACGGTTACACTCTTCGCCCCTTTTTATTTTTGCGAACCCCTTATTTCCCCACTTTCTTTTTCTTCTTTCTCTACTTTCTTGAACTGCCGCTGCTTCCATTTCCATTTCTGCTCTTGCTGCTGCTTTGTTCTTTTGGATTTCTCCTTTATCCTTTCCAGATTCTGCATTTTCCTAGTAAGTTGTTGTTCATTTCTCTTCCCTCTTTATTTCTCTGGTTTCCCTTGGTACCTTTATGCATTTCGTGTGCATGACTGGGTTTCTTTTTTGCTTTTCACTGTTTCTTCCTTTAGAGGGGGCGCCACTGGGTTTAGTTTAAATTCTAGTTTAGCATAGGGGTGTCTTGGGGGTGGTTTTAGTTTGTAATTGGTTTTACTGTTTTGCGGGTTCCCAACCTTCTGTTCCAACTAAGTGGTGCCCCCGTTGTAGGTATGGATGAGTGCCTCGTTCTTCCTAACCAGGCTCAGTGGCCGCTAGCCGATTTCATCGATCATTACGCCTGGGTCTCTTCCGACGTGAAGGACACCCCTTCTAAGGTCACAAAAGAGAGCCTCCAGGATTTGCGCCAGTCGGCGCTCTTGTATAGGGGAGGTCCCGAGGAGGCGTTTTACCAAGTTTATGTCCCTGCTGATCGGGAGCGCGTCTGCCAGAAGAACTTGGTGGCTCCTCGGGTTGTTGAATGGTTGTGGGTTCGCCTACCCTTTTCCCCTTTGTCATGGGTTTGCTGAACCGCTGCGATGTAGCTCCGTTGCAACTGTACCCAAACAGCTGGGCTGCCATCCAGTGTTTTGAGACGGTTTGTGAATATCTGGAGCTTCCGACTTCTGTAAACATCTTTCTCTACCTCTTTCTTTTTACGAATCCTTCTCGCCAGGGGAAGGCGAAGAAGGGGTATATGTCCTTCAGGGCCCAGCAAGGTCGCAGGATCTTCGGCCTTTTTGAGGACTCCTTGCATGGCTTCAAGTCTACTTTTTTCAAAGTTAGGACAATCGAGGGTCATCAACCCTTCTGGCTTACTGCCGAGGGAGAAAGGCGGATCCCGACCTACTGGAGTTTCGGGGCGGGATTTGATTATCTAATAAAAATCTCTTATGACTGGTTGAGTCCGGAAGATTGCAACATTGCCGACATCTTGTTGTCTATTTTTGGCGAGAAAAACCTTAATCCTTGCATGGTTATGGGGGACCGGGAGGCCGGTCAGTCGTATGTTGGTGAGTTCTTTTCCCTTTGTGTTTTTAGTGTTTTGCTCTTCTATCATTCACAACTTTGCTTTCTCTTTCTTTGCTTGCAGTTTCCATGGCGGGTGGGAGAAAAACCTTGGCTGACTTGATGAACCTCATCCAGGTGTATGGTGAGGGTGGCGAGGACTCCTCGGCGACCCCTACGGCGAGTCAAGATCGGGAGGATGCCGAGGAGGGTAGTGTTCGAGTTGACGGAGCCGACCAGGGGGAGCCGGAGAAAAAGGTTCCCCCTGAGAACACCTCAGTGAATCCACGTGTGAAGGCGGAATCTCCTTTTGACGAGGAGGATCTGGGGTTTGGTGACGATGACTTGAAAGTCGTTAGCAATCCTAAGAAGAGAAAACATGATTCCGGGAAGGCGTTCTTGGTTATGGAGAAGAACTTCGATGCTGGGGGTTTCATTGAATCCCAGTTGCTCCCTGGCATCGAAGAGTTTTTCCATGATGCTGACCTTTCCGGGCAGGCGAGGTGGATCTACCGCAGTCTTTTTCGAGTTGTAGCCATTGCCAAGAAGGTGGAGCCTGTCTTGGGAAATTATCATGCTTTGGAAGTGAAGTTTCGGGACTCCCAAAAAGATCTGACTGACTCAAGGTCTCGGGAGGAGTCCCTGAAGACAAAATTGTCTGAGTAGGAGAAGAAGGCTGAGGAGGATGCCAAGGAGATCAACAGGCTGGTGGATCGGGACCTCGCCTTGATGAAAGATCTGAACACTACTCGTGGTGAGGCTGCTACTGCTGAGAAGAGGGCCAAGGAGCTGGAGGAAAAACTGAAGTTGGCGGAGAGCTCGGCAGAGACTGCTCGCCAAGAGATGGCTGCTTTGAGGAATAAGAACAAGGAGCTTGCAAAGGGGGCTCTGGAGGCCATGAAGCTGACCGAGGAGGGAATTAAGCTCCAGGCAACCGTGCTGGCTCCTGACCTTGATCTTTCTCAAGTTGGGGCTCTGAAGACGGTTGAGGGCGGGAAGATCGTTGACATCTTCAAGTCTTGAGATGGATACTTCTTTCAGTCTTTGTATTCCTTTTTTGTAATGTTTTTATCTCAGGGCCTGTTTTAAGGCTCCCTTTAATTGTAACGAACACTTTGGCACTGTTATCTTAATTAGGTCGCTTTTTGTTTATTGCTTGCTTACTCGGGCCGTCGTGGCTTTGCCTTTATTGTTTATTTGTTTTTTGCTTACTCGGGCTGTCATGGCCTTTTGGTTTACCGTTTTTTTGGTATTTACCATTTTTGTTTCCTGTCACTTTGAGCCGTTTTGCTTTGGGTCCCTTTGGTTCCCGGGGTGATTAGTCCCGGGTTCCCGTTAGGTCGATCGTTCGTTATTTTTCATCATTTTGTTGTTTTGACGTGAATCTTGCAAAAAGACAAACTTATCATAGACGCATTGTTAGAACTGTGAAGCAAAGAAGTAATGTAATGTATAATTAAGTGAAAGATAGTAAAAGAGGAATGCAAGAGAAATTTTAACAAAAAAGGGGGGTTAGGTCGTGTGGTCGCTCCTTCTTATGAGTAGAACCTCCTCAGGTTTGCCATGTTCCATCTTCTCGGTACCTCGCTTCCATCCAATTTCTCTAACTTGTAACCCCCTTTGCCGAGGACCTCTCTTATCCTGTAGGGGCCCTCCCAGTTTGCTGCCAACTTGCCTTCTCCTGGGGTTGGCAGCCCTATGTCGTTGCGTCGCAAGACCAAGTCACCTTCTTCCATGCTTCTTTTTAGCACCTTGCCATTGTACCTTAGGGCTATCCTTTGCTTTATCGTTGTTTCTGCTAGTTGCGCCATTTGTCTTGTCTCGTCGACCAGATCTTTTTTGATTGCTTCACTTCCTCCTCCGAGGAGTAACCTTGGACTCGGCTCCCCAATCTCGACTGGGATGACTGCGTCGACCCCGTATGTGAGTCGAAAGGGGGTTTCGCTGGTAGATGATTGGGGGGTGGTCTTGTAAGACCACAGGACTGTAGCTAGCTCGTCTGCCCATGAGCCCTTCTTTCCCTCAAGTCGCTTCTTTATCCCTTTTAGGATGACTTTGTTAGCTGCCTCCACCTGGCCGTTGATTTGGGGGTGTTCGACTGAGGAGAACCTTTGCTTGATTTTTAGTCCCACTAGGAATCCTTTGAACTTCTTGTCGGTGAACTGTGTCCCGTTATCCGATATGACGGTTTCTGGGATTCCAAACCTGGTGACCACCTGCCTCTATACGAATTTTTGGCAATTCGCTGAAGATATGCTAGCCATTGGTTCTGCTTCTACCCATTTGGTGTAATAATCTATGGCTACTATCAAGTATTTCACTTGCCTCGGCCCAAGTGGGAATGGTCCTAAAAGGCCGACTCCCCATTGGGTAAAAGGTCGGGGGGCCATCATCAGGTTGAGTTCTTCGGGTGGTGCTTTGTGGAAGTTGGCATTTTCTTGGCATTTTTTCTATTTTTTAATGAACTCCTGGATGTCCGACATCATCATGGGCCAGTAATATCCTACTCGGATGATCTTTCTGGCCAGTGATCTTCCCCCGATGTGGTGGCCACAACATCCCTCGTGGACTTCACTTAGGACGTAGTCCATCTGGTCAGGGCGCAGGCATTTGAGTAGGGGTTGGTAGAGCCCTCACTTGTACAACTGTCCCTGTATGATTATGTATTTGGGGGCTTCCCTCTTGATGGTTTGTGCTTCCTTCTCGTCTGGGGGTGTTCCTCCATGCTCCAGGTATCGGAAGATAGGGTCTATCCATGAGGGGGGCTTGGGGTTTCGGTTGCGCATAAGATGATTGCTGGTCGGTTGCCAATCCTTGGATTAGGGATCTGTTCCCCGCCCCGGGTTTGGTGCTGGCTAATTTAGAGAGGAGGTCGGCTCGGGCGTTTCTTTCTCTAGGGCATGCTAGACTATGACCTCCTTAAAGCTTTTGCATAGCTCTTTTACCTTTTCCAGGTATTTTTGTAGTAGTGCGTCCCTGGCTTGGTAACTGTCGTTTATCTGGGAAGTAACGACCTGGGAGTCACTACTAACTTCCACTCTTGATGCTCTGACCTCTTTGGCTAACATTAGCCCTCCTATTAGGGCTTCGTACTCTGCCTAGTTGTTAGAGACTGGGAAATCGAATTTGATCGATTGCTCATAGGCTACTCCTGTCGAGTTTTCGAGAATGATCCCAGCTCCTCCAAACGTTTGGTTGGATGCTCCGTCAACATGGAGTTTCCACCGTGTGCTCGCTATGTCAGGAGCCTCCCTTGTGACTTCCACTAGGACGTCTGCCATGGCTTGGGCTTTAATTGCTTGCCTATGTTCGTATTGTAAGTTATATTGGGATAGCTCTATTGCCCATGCAATCATTCTTCCCGCGAGGTCGGGTTTCTGAAGGACTTGTCGAATAGCCGGGTCGGTTCTTAGGATGATCACGTGCCATTGGAAGTATTGTTTTAGTCTTCTGGATGAGGTCAGCATGGTGTAAGCCAACTTTTCCAACTTAGTGTACTTCAACTCCGCCCCTTGGAGTACTTGATGACAAGTCATCATATACCTATTTTTCTATGCTTTTTCATACAAGAAATTGATGATTAGTGCTTAAATATTGCATTCTTTTGTACTTAATTGGAAGATTTTCTTGATATTTTAATTTTATAAATCTTGTAGAAAATAAGAAGAAAAAGAAGCAAAGAAGCACAAAAAAAAGGAGAAAAAAGAGCTTTGGGGTATACTTTGGAGCCTTAGGCCACGCTTTTAAAAGCGTGGCCCATGACCAAATCAAGGAAGGAAGCAGCCAGCACGCACACTGCCCTGCCCTTGCCAAGGGCAGGGTAGAATCGTGATGCACATTGAGGTTGGAAGCAAGAATTTCGCTAAGGTAAAATCTGGGCGCTCACAGCATGACCATGCCTCCTTCAAAGGGCTATAACTTGAGCTACAGACGTCCAATTGATGTGCTTCTAGTTGCGTTGGAAAGCTGACATTTAGAGCTTTCCAACGATATATAGCAATCCATATTTGGTGTACAATTGAGGCAGGAACGAAAGGAATCTTTAAGGGCCAAAAATAAGCGAAAATAAACCAAAATGCTTCCACCAAGGCTCGAAGAGGGAGACACAAGGAACCCAAGGAAGTCTGCCCTCAAGGAGAGCAGAATGCCCTCTTGGAGGGCAATATCGTGTTTTCTTCATGAAAATTCAAGGAAAAATTGCAACAACTTCCTCCACCAAGTTTCGAACACAAGACCTCTAGGAAGCCAAGCCTTAGGCGTGAATTAGGTGCCAAGAAGAAAAAGCCAAGCAATGCACTCCATGGGATTCGAACTTGGCACTCCCCAAAGGAAACATTGCCCTGCCCTCCGCAAGGGCAGGGCAGCATTTTGGTGCATGGCACGCACATCCTTGGCACGGCCAGCACGCACAATTGATGCGCAGCAAGGGAGCTTCGGCCAGCAGCAAGCACGCACGGCCCAGGGAAGCATGGCACGCACCATGCCACCACTGCCCTGCTCTCCCCAAGGGCAGGGCAGCATCCTGATGCTTCCAAGCCTTGGCACGCTAGTTGGATCCTTACACAAGGCTTCCCTGCTCTGCCCTCTACAAGGGCAGGGCAGCCTCCTGGGAGCAACATGGGCCAAAATTCAACCAAAATTTCATTTAAATTCAATTCCTCACCAAATTGAATCAAGGCCAACCAAACCCATTTCTCCTCAAATTCAAAGCAAGCTAAGCCCACATCATCACTCAAAGGCACATGGATCAATTAAATTAGGATTTTCATTTTTGTAATTTTTTTTAATTTCATTTTCATTTTTCATTTTGTAAAGCCTATATAAGGCATCATTTCCATCTTTGTAGAGGGGGGCTCCATTAGAAAGCTCTCTTAGTTTTCATTCTTGCTTTGGATCTTGGGTGAAGAATTGAAGAACTTCTGTTTCAATCTCACCTTGAGATCTCTTCTTTAATTTTCTGCATAATTAACTTCTACTTTCTGTTCATTTCTTCTTCTTCTGCAATTCTGCAATTTGCTTTCCTTTATTTCTTTTGCAATTGTTCTTGTTGGATCAAGGAAGGATTTGAGATCTAGACTTGTTATCTAGTCTCCTCCACTCCTGAGATCTTCAATCACTTTTAATTTGCTGCAACTTAAGCATTGCTTTTCTGTTCTAAATTCTTCAAGGCATTTTTACTTTTCTGTTAAGATCTAGTTCCATTGAATCAATTCTCTACTCTTCTACTTGTTGCAATTTATTTTTCCTTGATTAATTTCTGCAATCCCACATCCTTGACCCATTAAGATTCAAGCAATTTACATTTCTTGTCATTTAAGTTTCTGCAATTTACATTGCTTGTTCTTTAAGCTTCCTGCCTATTTACATTCTGCACTTTAAGTTCATTGCTATTTACATTTTGCTGCCACAATTCTCACTTAAATGTTAGTTTGACTAAACTAATCACCCACTAAAGTTGCTTGATCCATCAATCCCTGTGGGATCGACCTCACTCTTGTGAGTTATTATTACTTGATGCGACCCGGTATACTTGCCGGTTGGATATGTGTGTTGGAAATTCGTTTTTCCACAAAAACACCATCAAGTTTTTGGCGCCGTTGCCGGGGATTGATTAGATCAACAATGATTAAGTGGGTGAGAAGTCTAGATCAAGCATTTTCTTTATTTTTGTTCTCTGTTCTAAGTTGAAACCAAGGTGTTTGAGTTATTGCCTCACTAAGAAAATCATCTCTGAGATATGAATTTCAATTTTCCGTGGTGTTGTGTTTTACAAAATTCAAATGGAGTTCAACTCATCTTATGATCAAACAAATTTTATGGGATATTACCCACCATCACCAATCTCTAATGGTGGCTGGGAATATCACCAAGAGAATACACATTCTGAGCACTCCAATTCATGGAGATTTGCTTCAGAGACACAAGATGAGCAAGAAAATCATATGGGATACCAACCACCACCACAAAATGATTCATATCATTATCCTCATGGTGGATGGAAGTATCACCAAAGAATGGAAGAGCATCCACCCTCACATCCCAGTTTCTCATTTGAAAGTTCTTCATCACTTGATTATTATTACTCTCAACCTTCATCTCTTGAACCACCTGATGAGGATTGCCTTCAAGCCATTGAAATACATAAAAAACTCGTGGAAAGATACACACAACCCCAATCCTGGAAAGAAATCATCTTCAAGAAGATGAATGGCCCCTTAGAGCAAACAAGGAGGAGCGTAGAACCACTGAGCAAGGAAAATGAAGGCCAATTGATGGATGTGAAGGAGAAAGTGGAAGAGCAAGATAAGGAGGCCACTGCATCAAGTGAACTTTCAATGAAGAATGAGGTGGTTGAAAATGAAACTGCACTTGAGGTGACAAGGGAAGAAGTGGAGGATCAAGAAAGTGAGGAAGACACTCAAGAGAAGTCACCCTCAATTGAAGCAGAGAGTTGCATAGAAGAAGGATTCAAGGAACCACCAATTGAAGAGGCTCTTAATGAAGAAATCACTCCAATAATCACACAGCAACCATGTCTTGACATCCAAGAAGTGAAGGCAATTAACAAAAGCACCAAGAAGAGGATTGTGACCAAGATACCAAGGACAACATTCAAGAGAAGGTCAACTGCAAACAAACCTCCCCCTGATCCAGCAAGCAAGATTAATCAAGCCAATTTCACAAGGAAGCTTGCTGAAAGGAGACCAAGACAGGGGACAATAGCTGAAACTTTTCCCCTCTTGAAGTCATTCCTCTTAACAAACTAGAAGAAGAGGAAGAAAGTGAAGAGCAACATGTCAAGCTAATGACACTAAAAGAGCACTTGTTGGGAGGTAACCCAACCGTAGGTACATTTCTTTTTATGCTTTGTTTAAATTCAATAAATTGGCATATGGTTACATTCTAAGTTTGGTGTTGCCTTGCAACAAATTATTTTCAATCTTTTTGGATGATTGCATCAAATCAAAAATGAAAGTGACACACCAAGATTCTAAGTTTGGTGTGCCACTTATTTTCTATGTAAATCATTCTAGCAACATCACTTGTCTGCATAATCATATTGCCTTTTGCAGTGTTATTTTTCTTCTTCTTAGTTGGATAATTTTTGTTTTCTCTTTGTTTCATTTATTTACTTATTTTTAATGCTTTCTTTCATTAACTGTTTTTGTTAATACATCACCAAAACATCCTTATTCATGACAGACTCTTCACTTGGTGATTGTATTCAACAAATAACAGTTTCTTTTGTTTAGTTTTAGTTCAAATAAATTCACATATGGTTGCATTCTAAGTTTGGTGTTGCTATGCAACAAAATTTGGTTCCAATATCTATTAGATACTTGCATCAATTCCGAGTGAAAGTGTCACACTAAGTTTGGTGTGCCACTTATTCTTTATGCAAAGTATTGTGCACACCTTCTTATGCTTGCAATCAAATGTCGCTGCCTCTTGTGCCTTGATTGTTATTTTTCATTTTTGCTTGCTTAAAACACATGTGCTACTAACATTTCATTGTGTAAGACATTCATGATCCATCTTAGCCCCATAGCCATTGTTCTAATTGTTGCTTGAGGATGAGCAAGCACTCTAAGTTGGCAAGGGAAAGGGAAGAATTGGAGAAAAAGGACAACAATAATGAAGATGAACTACAAGGTTGTAAAGTTCCTTTTCCTCTCCTTTGTTTCCAGCACTTTAAATTGCATGATTGTCTTTATATTCTCTGTATGCATGTGTGGTATGACTAAGCATAGCTTGAATTTTGATTGAAACATGGTGCTGTGGCATTATAACTACCAACTTGAGCTTTGTGAATTCAAAAGCAATAAAGTATCATGATCATAAACAAACAAGGCATTAAAGAAGAATTTGGCATATGCATACAAGTATTGGATAGCTAGTATGATTGATTGTTGCTCAATTGCATTGGATTTTATTTAATTGAAGTTTTTCATCTAGTACATTTTGTGAAATCTTTTGAAATCATGAAAACCTTGAAGAAGCAAATACAATTAAAGTAAGAAAAGAAAAAGGGAAAGAATGAGAAAGCTGAAGGCTCTGAGTACCAATGGCAATTTATTTGCTAAGTGCTTGTGGTGTTTATGTATCAAGCCAAATGCTTGAAAACAAAACACTTAGAAGTCAAGGCTAGGCTCAAGTGCAAAAGCACTCCCTCAAAGCTCAAGGCTCTGAGCATCAATGATTAGAGAGTCAAGAAAAGAAAAGAAAAATGAGCTTAATGAAGTCCTCTAATTAAATGCTTGTGGTGCTTATGTATCAAGTGGTAATACTTGAAAACAAAGCATTTAGAAGTCGTAGCTTTGTTATTAACTCATGGGGCAAAGCACCCAAAAGGAGAAGCTAAAAAAAAAAAAAAGAAAAAAAAATCAAATGCTTGTTTCAAGGAAAAATTATAAGAAAAAGATTTCATAAAATAAGCTAGATAGAAGCATCAATCATTTACATCTCTTTTGTAATTGTAGCATGCATAGAAAACTAGCTTGCCATGAACATTGAGTTGCTATTCTTATTACCTTGGATTGTCAATCTTTATTGCATGATTCTTTTCTTGCTTGGGGACAAGCAAGGTTTAAGTTTGGTGTTGTGATGACAAGTCATCATATACCTATTTTTCTATGCTTTTTCATACAAGAAATTGATGATTAGTGCTTAAATATTGCATTCTTTTGTACTTAATTGGAAGATTTTCTTGATATTTTAATTTTATAAATCTTGTAGAAAATAAGAAGAAAAAGAAGCAAAGAAGCACAAAAAAAGGAGAAAAAAGAGCTTTGGGGTACACTTTGAAGTTGGGGTACACTTTGGAGCCTTAGGCCACGCTTTTAAAAGCGTGGCCCATGACCAAATCAAGGAAGGAAGCAGCCAGCACGCACACTGCCCTGCCCTTGCCAAGGGCAGGGCAGAATCGTGATGCACATTGAGGTTGGAAGCAAGAATTTCGCTAAGGTAAAATCTGGGCGCTCACAGCATGACCATGCCTCCTTCAAAGGGCTATAACTTGAGCTACAGACGTCCAATTGATGTGCTTCCAGTTGCGTTCGAAAGCTGACATTCAGAGCTTTCCAACGATATATAGCAATCCATATTTGGTGTACAATTGAGGCAGGAACGAAAGGCATCTTTAAGGGCCAAAAACAAGCGAAAATAAACCAAAATGCTTCCACCAAGGCTCGAAGAGGGAGACACAAGGAACCCAAGGAAGTCTGCCCTCAAGGAGAGCAGAATGCCCTCTTGGAGGGCAATATCGTGTTTTCTTCATGAAAATTCAAGGAAAAATTGCAACAACTTCCTCCACCAAGTTTCGAACACAAGACCTCTAGGAAGCCAAGCCTTAGGCGTGAATTAGGTGCCAAGAAGAAAAAGCCAAGCAATGCACTCCATGGGATTCGAACTTGGCACTCCCCAAAGGAAACATTGCCCTGCCCTCCGCAAGGGCAGGGCAGCATTTTGGTGCATGGCACGCACATCCTTGGCACGGCCAGCACGCACAATTGATGCGCAGCAAGGGAGCTTCGGCCAGCAGCAAGCACGCACGGCCCAGGGAAGCATGGCACGCACCATGCCACCACTGCCCTGCTCTCCCCAAGGGCAGGGCAGCATCCTGATGCTTCCAAGCCTTGGCACGCTAGTTGGATCCTTACACAAGGCTTCCCTGCTCTGCCCTCTACAAGGGCAGGGCAGCCTCCTGGGAGCAACATGGGCCAAAATTCAACCAAAATTTCATTTAAATTCAATTCCTCACCAAATTGAATCAAGGCCAACCAAACCCATTTCTCCTCAAATTCAAAGCAAGCTAAGCCCACATCATCACTCAAAGGCACATGGATCAATTAAATTAGGATTTTCATTTTTGTAATTTTTTTAATTTCATTTTCATTTTTCATTTTGTAAAGCCTATATAAGGCATCATTTCCATCTTTGTAGAGGGGGCTCCATTAGAAAGCTCTCTTAGTTTTCATTCTTGCTTTGGATCTTGGGTGAAGAATTGAAGAACTTCTGTTTCAATCTCACCTTGAGATCTCTTCTTTAATTTTCTGCATAATTGACTTCTACTTTCTGTTCATTTCTTCTTCTTCTGCAATTCTGCAATTTGCTTTCCTTTATTTCTTTTGCAATTGTTCTTGTTGGATCAAGGAAGGATTTGAGATCTAGACTTGTTATCTAGTCTCTTCCACTCCTGAGATCTTCAATCACTTTTAATTTGCTGCAACTTAAGCATTGCTTTTCTGTTCTAAATTCTTCAAGGCATTTTTACTTTTCTGTTAAGATCTAGTTCCATTGAATCAATTCTCTACTCTTCTACTTGTTGCAATTTATTTTTCCTTGATTAATTTCTGCAATCCCACATCCCTGACCCATTTAAGATTCAAGCAATTTACATTTCTTGTCATTTAAGTTTCTGCAATTTACATTGCTTGTTCTTTAAGCTTCCTGCCTATTTACATTCTGCACTTTAAGTTCATTGCTATTTACATTTTGCTGCCACAATTCTCACTTAAATGTTAGCTTGACTAAACTAATCACCCACTAAAGTTGCTTGATCCATCAATCCCTGTGGGATCGACCTCACTCTTGTGAGTTATTATTACTTGATGCGACCCGGTATACTTGCCGGTTGGATATGTGTGTTGGAAATTCGTTTTTCCACAAAAACACCATCAGTACTTTGCTGATGAAGTATATTGGGCGTTGAGTTTTGTCCTCTTCTCGGACAAGGACTGGTGCCATGGCCTGTGTGGTCACAGCTAGATATAAGTACAGGGGTTCCCTTTCTCTAGGATTGCTGAGTACGGGAGGTTTTGAGAGTATCTTTTTGAAGTGGTTGAACGCTTCTTCGCATGCCGGAGTCCATTCGAAGGTGATCCCTTTCTGCCGAGGCGCCGAGGAACCGTGATAGAGCTGTGAGCTTCCCAGTAAGTCGTTGCACATCCTTGACATACCCAGGACTTGTCATTTTGAGGACGGCTTCGCATTTGTCTGGGTTGGCCTCCACCCCTCTTTGTGTTATCATGAACCCTAAGAATTTCCCTGCATCCATGGCAAATGCGCATTTGAGTGGATTGAGCCTCATTTTGAATTTTCTTAGTGCTTTGAAGACAGTTTGGAGGTCGTCTATTAGCCTGTTCGGTTCTACTATTTTCACCAGGATGTCATCAACGTATACTTCTACTGACTTGCCAATGAGGTCATGGAAGACCTTGTTCATTAGTCTTTGGTAGGTGGCTCCCGCATTTTTCAGCCCAAAGGGCATTAATTTGTAGCAGTAAGTACCCCCTGGCGTTATGAATGCCGTTTTGTCCTCGTCAGGTCGGTGCATCGGGATCTGGTTGTAGCCCGAATAGGCATCCATGAAGCTGAGAAAACGATATCCTGCCGTTGAGTCGACCAAGGTGTCGATGTTGGAGAGGGGGAAAGAGTCTTTTGGGCATATTTTGTTCAGATTGGAGTAATCAACGCACATTCACCACCTTCCGCTGGATTTCTTGACTAGGACGACATTGGACAGCCATGTTGAATATTCGAGTTCTTTGATGAATCCTGTTTCTAGTAACCCTGCTGTTTGTCTGGCGACTTTGTCGGCCCTTTCTTGAGACATCTTTCTTCGCTGCTGGGCTACTGGTTTAGCGTCAGGTTTTACGGCTAGTCGGTGGGACATGACCTTGGGATCCAGTCACGGCATGTCTGATGGTGTCCATGCGAAGAGGTTGCCGTTTGCCCTTACAACCTCCATGAGGGGCCCTTGAGTTCATAGAGCAAGTTCCTATTTACAAAGGTAAACTGATCTGCTGACTTCCCTATTTGAAACTTTTCTATGTCCCCCTCTAGTTCTGGTCTCGGCTTGTCCTCCATCCTGATGTCCAGGTCTGCCAAGAACACGCCAGCTGCCCTCTTGGATTCTTTCCTTAAGGATAGACTGGCGCTGTCGCAGGCGACTACCGTTTCTAGGTCTCGCCTTATGGAGCCGACTGTTCCCTTGTTCGTTATGAACTTCATTGTCAGGAACTTAGTGTATATTATAGCTGAGAATTCGTTGATGGTCTTTCTCCCCAGGATGATATTGTAGGCTGTGGAGTCTCTGAGGACTACAAAGTCTGCCATAACTGATTTCCTGGCGTCGCCAGTTCCCAGGCAGATTGGGAGAGAGATCGTCTCGTCAGGTTTTATGTAGTTATCTCCTAGTCCCATAACTCCATGCTGGTGGCTCTTAAGGTCAGATTCCTTGAGCCCCATGGCGTCGAACACGTTCCTGAATAGGATGTTAGAATCAGCTCACGTATCGACGAGGATTCGTCTGACTAATCTTGTTCCGATCATCGTAGTGATCACCATGGGGGGTTGTCGGGGAGGTCGTGAAACCATTTATCTTCCGGGCCAAAGGATATCGTGGGAGATCTTTTGCTAGCGACGGGACCTTCTGTTGAGATGGAGAGTACCCGGGTATCCTTTTTTGCTGCCGATTTGGACTTAGGAGGGCTGTCGCGCCCGACCATGATATTGACCACAAATATTGGGGTTATTGTTATCCCCCGTGGGTTCTTGTTTTTGTTTGACAGTTCGGCTACGATCTTCCTCGAAGCGTTCTCGTTCTTGTCTTCTCGGCTCCCTGATGAGCCGGGAGAATTCATTCAGCTTCCCTTCTCTAATAGCCTGCTCTAAGGTGTCTTTGAGATTGAAGCAGTCTTGGGTTTTGTGACCAAATCCTTTGTGATAATCACAGTAAAGGCTTTTGTTGCCTCCCGTTCTTTCTTTCAATGGTCTAGGTCTGGACAGGATTCCCTTGTTTGCAGTTTGTTGGTAAACCTCTACTATGGGCGCCGTAAGTGGCGTGTAGTTCGTGAACCTTCCTACCCGTGGAGGTTGCTTAGACTACTTATCTAGGGTGCCGTCCTTGGGATCTTCTTTGTACCTGTCGACCTGGGGGGCCTGCCAACCTAGGGGGTTTGAGAGCTGCCATTTGTTGCCTGCTACAACCTGACTCACTTCCTCATCATTGATGTATTCCTTGGCCACCCTTTGAATCTCTTGCATGGACCAGAAATGCTTGGTAGTGAGGTGCTTTCTAAAGTTATCGTTTAGCAGGCCGTTTGTTAGGCAAAGACTAGCGACTGAGTCCGTAAGGCCGTCAATCTCTAGGCACTCATCGTTGAATCTGTCTAGGAACTTTCTGGTCGGCTCTCTGGGCTTTTGGGTAACCCCTAGCAAGTTGATTGGGTGCTTGGCCTTGGCTATGCTTGTCGTGAACCGAGCCAGGAAGCTTTGGAAGATGTTCACAAAAGCTGTGATGGACCCTTGTGGGAGGGCGTTGAACCATCGAATCGCTGGGTCGGCTAGCGTCACAGGGAACGCTCGGCATCGGACCGCATCACCCACCCCTTCCAAGTTCATTCTTGCTTCAAAGGCTGTGAGGTGCTCCTGGGGATCCTTAGTCCCATCGTACCTCATGTCTGTCGGCTTGTCGAAGTTTTTCGGGAGCCGGACCTTGAGGATCGAGGGGTAGAAAGGAGTGGCTCCCATGATAATGGGGTCCTTCTATTTCTTGGTTTTCCTTTCTGGGACTCCCAATAGCTCTCAGACCTGCTTTGGGTACGTCGGGAGGTCGCCTGGGTACGCGCCTCACCGTGCTCTGTTAGGCTCCTTTCTCAGCTCTCGTGTCTTCGGGAGGGGGAGCGAGTGCGGGTGTGGGATCGGCTGGCGTCGCCGCGGGAGTGGCGCGCCCCTGTGGGATCGGCCCCTCGCTGCCAGCTCTCGCTCAAGGTTTTGTACTCTATGCCTGAGTTCTTGCATGATCTTGGTGCTGTCGGCCCCCGTTCCTCCGAAGGGATGTCTTTTGGGGGTCTTGGTGTAAATTTGTTGGTTCGGCTAGACGGAGGATCGTAGCTGTTTGCCGGCATGGGCTGTCGAGCTTGCCCTGCTCAGGCGGGCTCTGCTTCCTTCGCAGAGTTCCTCCGAAGTGTTGAATCGCTCTATGTCTGCTTCAGGGTCCCCACAGACGGCGCCAATGTTCATTACCTGGGGTTCTCGGGTACTCGACGGGTCAGGAGACCTTGAAGGGATGAGATGGTGAGACCCTGAAGCAACTCGAAGTGGGCTCTTGGTCCAGGATCAAAGGTCGGTGGGAGTGGCGGTAGATAGACAAGGGGGGATGCCCACCTGCAAAGACACTCCGACGATCAAGTCAGTGTCCGTACGAGAGGATAGCCAAATTAGGTAAGGTGATGTGTACCTCGGGGAGAGTGCTGACCTCTCCCATTATATACTGCGTTGGGTGGGCCCAAAGATGACCTAGCCCACTGGCCAGGACGCCTGTAAGTTGTCCTTGTCCACGTGGGGGGAGCTGATCGTTCTGAACTTCGGGTCGGGGCTTCGGGTCGTGGCCCCGAGAAACCGACCCGACCGGTTTGCTAGGCGTAGTGATGGATTGCATAGGTGGTGAAGTCGGTCATCGGCCGGGTCGGGTACCGGGAACCGACCCATAGAATTTCCTTGGCGGAATTTGGACCTGGGTCGGAGGTGGTGACCCGACCCGGCGGTTAGTTGGGCTGAACTGGTGGTCCGTAACAATTGTGTAACAGGTGAACAACTAAAGGAGTTCAGTTTTTCGATTTATATATATATATATAGAAACATGATTACAAATATAATAAAATCATATTAGCATTAAAAAAATTAAACACTAAAGGACATAAATAAAATGGTAATATTAAAAAGACAAAAAAAATTTAATTTATTTAGAATTTATTAATTATTGCAATAATTAATAAATATTAAGTTGGTTAATTTATTTTAGTTGTTAAATATTTTTATAAATAAATATACACCAATTTAAACATAGCACAAATTTAAATAGAATTGTGACTAATAATCTAATGTATACCACTGATTTTTTCAAAAGAATTTTCATCTAATTCTTATTAATTATTTTATTTATATTATATATATAATAAAATATATTTGAAGAAACTGCATTATAACATTATTATTTAAGCATAATTTTGAAAACAATGATTTTATAGAAAAAATAAATTCTAAAGTAAAGATATTATAAATAAACACTAAAAAATGTAAATGATGTGGCAACAAAACGAATATAACATAAAAGGGACAGGATACTTATTATTAGAAAATATGTGACAAAAAAAATATAAATAGACAAACAAAAATGTGAAAAAAATGATGAAGGGCTTTTGAGACAGTTATACACATATAAAAAATTTTTCACTTGAGTAATTAATTTATTAATCTGATATAATATTTTAAAATAAATTTTTCTTGAATAAATTTACTGTTTAAATTTAAAAATTATCAATTTAATTGTAAATTTAATTATTTGTTGCTATGAAAAAAGAAATTTAAAATAAAAAATATTATTTAAAAAAATATTTTTAATTTAAAATAATTATATTTAAAAAATATTTTATTTAATTGAATTGACTACTACAATTAATTACATAGAAACTGAAAATTATACAAATCAATGAAATACTTTTAAGGTACAAAAAATAAAATAAAAGAAGAGATGGAAAAGAAGAAAGATAATTTAATATTAGAGGTGTTGTATTACTTTTACATATACATGCATTAAAAAATATTTAAAAAGTAATCATATACATATATCTTATATTGCAAAACATATTGGTTATGGTAAAATAAAAAATATTGGATTGAAACAAACTCATGAAAAAATGCATACCACCTCACTTAATTTTATTGGAATCAAAGGGCGCTATCATTTGACTCATTGATTAGTTTGTAAGTTAGTTATTTAGTTGGTTATGCTAGTTCATTAAGTCAATTAGAATGATAGCTAAATCAATTAGCCTTCTAGTAGCTCCTAATAGAGTGTAGTTTGTATAAATAGTAACAATGTAACTAATTCACATGAGTGAGTTCATTCTTTTAATTTACATAAGTTTCATTTTTCTTTTTTTTTTTCCTTTTTCTCTCTTTTATCAAATTTTATGTATTTCTCTTCACTTCATTCTCATCCTTCTCTCAAAATCTCACACCATAGAGATTGATGAGAGCTCCATTTTCTAGCACACAGTTTTTACATGGTGTGATGAATGTAGGAGAGATGAGAGTGTTCCGATCAACGAACTTTTGAGAGAAAGTTCTAAATCTGCTATTTCTCAAATTCATCGATTCACGATAGAAGCTGATTTCAAAAGGTGTGATTCATGGATGATCAAAATGCTGAAACAGTGAACTCATACGCACAACCTAGATCAATGGATGTGCAGTAACTCGCTAATCTTCTCAATCAATTGAGCATGTTGCAAGCTTAAAATAGCAAAATCAAATCCGAATTTGGTTGCAGATTCATCCAGTCCATATTTCATACATTCAGTTGAGAATCCTAGAACTCCTATTGTTTCGATTATTCTGAATGTTACAAATGATCAAGCTGGAACAATGCGATGATTCGTGCATTGAAAGGAAAGAATAAATTGAAATTCATTGATGAAATCATTATAAAATCGAAAGAAAAGGATGTGATGTTTGAGACATGGAAAAAATGTAATACGTTCATTGTGTCCTTGATCAATTTGTTACTGAATAGTGATATCGTCGATAACATTATTTGGAATAAAGTTGCTTCTGACCTGTGAAAGGATTTGAAACATCGTTATTATCATGGAGACAAATTCAAAGTAGTTGAATTGAAGGAATAAATGTATCGTATGAAGCAAGGAGATTTAACTGTTACTGCTTACTTTGCAAAATTGAAGACGATTTGAGAACAACTGAATAGTTTCAGACCTGTTCCAAGCTGCACATTTGTGTAGATAAATGCAATTGTGGATTAGCAAAAAGAAGAGAATACAGGCAAGAGAGCCACACTATTCGATTCTTGAGAGACCTTAATGAGAGGTTTGCTAATCTCAGATCCAACATAATGCTTATGGATCCTATTCCAGGTGTTGATATGGTATTTTCTCTCCTCATTCATCAAACGAGACAATTTGACAATTTTGGCTCTGAATCGTTAGACAAAGCACTGCTACAAACTAGAATCAATTCCTTTGATGCATCTGGCAAAGGAAGAGGTGAAGGAAGAGGTAGAGGAGAAAGAGAACTCAATGAAAGTAGAGGAAGGGGAAGAGGCACCCACATGCAGTTCACATTTTGTGAAAAGCTTGGGCATACAATGGAGACACACTACAAAAAGTATGGCCTCCATCCATATTTGAAACAAAGGAAACAAGGTTCCATCAATTACATGGCCATTAAGCAGAATTATGATGAAATTAGTAGCAGCGCCTCAGCTGTTAACCAAGAAGAAGTGAATGAAACAACAAGGATCGATTTAACTGCAAACTAAAGACAAGTCTTGATGAATCTTTTCAAAGGACAATCTGCACAATAGGATTCTCATGGAACTGCAAACCAGGTTCAGATTCCATTTTATTCAAATTAAGGTAAAATCCATTTGTTGCAATTTAATGCAAGGATTTTGTCAATGGTTAGACCAAAATCTCCTCTCTAAGTCACAGACACAAGAGCCACAGATCATGTTTCTTTTTATCTGAATGATTTCATAGTTTATAACAAAATAAAACCAATAATTATTAAAATGTCTAATGGTAGTCTAACAACAAGTAGCATTGTTGGTACCATTATGTTCTCTAACAATTTGATTTTAACAAATGTGTTGTTTATTCCATCATTTGACTTCAAATTGGTTTCAGTTTCAAAGTTAATTGCAACTTTAAAATGCAAATTGCTTATCAATGATCAAATGTGTGAAATTCAGGGCTAGGCTACATTGAGGATGATTGGAGAAGCTAAGTGTGTTATTGTCCTTTATACAATAAACAGTCCAATCATGTATTTTCATCAACCTTCATTTGCAGCTTTTGAATTACACATATTGAATGGTTCAAATAATCCAAACAAAGAGCCTTAAACTGCTGCCATGTCCTTTGACAATAAGTAACTATAGCACATTAGATTAGGTCATATTTTTTTGAATAAAATTGTACTTTTTCAAAATGATTTTTCTTTCATTGATTGTAACATTTTGAAAAACACAACATTGTCACCTTATGATCCTTGTCACTTGGCAAAGTAAAAGAAGTTGCCATTTGCATCTAGTTTTAGTAAAACTTATAAATGCTTTGATATTGTCCATATGGACATTTGGGGTCCAACATCTTTGCCATCAAATTTTAGGCATAGATACTTCTTAACCGTGGTTGAAGACAAGAGTAGGTACACATGGATTTATTTCATGAAACTTAAATCTGAAGCTTCAGGTCTATTGTAAAATTTTGTACAATTTGTTAAAGTTCAACTTGACACTCAAATAAAATGTATTAGAACTGATAATGGACCTGAGTTTCTCTTAAAAGATTTTTATGCAAAAAGTGGTATTGTGTATCAAACATCTTCTGTGAAAACTCCACAGCAAAATGGAATAGTTGAGCGCAAGCATCAACATATTCTTGGAGTTGCTCGAGTATTGCTTTTCCATTCAAAAGTTTCCAAATTCTTTTGACAATTCGCAGTTGCTCATGCCACTCATATCATAAATTTCATTCTAAGTTAATGTTTGCATAATCACAGTCCATATTATATATTGCACTAAGCTTTACTTGACTTGACTCATCTTAAAACATTTGGTCACTTGGCATATGCCAGTTCATTAGTGTTGGCAGAACTAAATTTGATCCAAGGGGACAAAGATGTGCTTCTTGGGTTACAAAGAAGGCACTAAAGGGTATGCATTGGTTGATCTTGAATCTAGAGAAGTATTTGTCTCAAGACACATTAGCTTTTATGAACAAATTCTACAACATCATGCATGCATCCTCATTAGCCTAATACTATTAATTTCAACTTTGAAGAGTGATCCATTGATCCATTCATTTAGAATGATTTCATGCATTACACTTTTACATCATCTCATTACTCTTATGCATCAACTAAAGACATTCTTAGCACCACCATTGACTCAACACCAATGCATCACAATGACATGCCAAGTAGTGTTCTTAACGATCACATAGTGCCAGTGGCACCAACAACCACTACTGTTGTCCCAAATGATGTACAGGCCTCTCTTAGGCATATTAGAAATAAGAGTCATCCTTCATATGTCAAGGGTTATCATTGTATATTGGCCAAAATAGGCTTAGAATCTTCCTCAACTCAGATGTATCCAATTTCAAATTATTTATCTTATGATAAGATGAATTTTAAATACAAATCCCCCATATCTTCAAATCTTGATCCTTGCACCTATGAGGAGGCTTCTATGCATCTTTAGTTGTTTTTTTCGTTAGAATTTTACTCAATAAGTTAATGATTCTTGTTAGAAAATCAATGATTTCATGATAGAAAAAGGCATAAGAAGGAGAATCAAACAAAGGACTCTTTGGACCAAACAGAAAACTCCTAGACAAGAATCACCAAAGGAAGCTATGCATTCCACGTGGGAACCCATGCCTGCAATGTGAAAAGAAAAATAGAAGGCAATTGGTGCCAAAACAAGCCATGCGTGCAACATAGGAGCCCATGCGCTACACTTGAAGACCAAATAGAGACCCATTGTGCTTTATATAGCCATGCATGCAATGTGGGATTTGGTGCCTGCAATGTGAAGATCAAACAGAGGCAAATTGCACCAAATCCAACCATGCGTTGCACTTAAGAGCCCATGTAATGCACTTGAGGATCAAAATATGTTGCACTTAGGGTTGTCGCATATGAAAATGCTAAGCTCTGTAAGGAGAGGACCAAAATATTGCATGATAAGAAACTCTCCTTAAGAACATTTAATCCCAGACAACAAGTCCTTCTCTTCAACTCAAGGCTGAAAATCTTTCCTGGAAAACTAAAATTAAGATGGTCAAAATCCTTCACAATCACTAAGGTGTCTCCTTATGACCACATTGAGGTTATGGAGGTAGAGTCCCAAAGAAGACTCACTGTGAATGGTCAACAATTGAAGCATTATCTTGGCAGCAAAGTGGATCATCAGAAATACATTTATCTGTTGACCAAGAGAGCGCACTGTCAAGCTAGTGACGTTAAAAAGCGCTTGTTGGGAGGCAACACAATGATTAGTATCCTTTAATTTCCTATTTTATTAGTCTTTATTAGCTTTTCTTTTGTTTATGATTCATGAATGCAAATAGAGATAACAAATTGCAAGATTTCACTGCCTGGAACCCAAACCTAGGACAAAGTTGGGTGTTAAGCAATGCCATGTGTTACACGCATAGTAGTGCATTGTACATGGGAAGGAAAATAGAGCCACCAACTCCCTAGCTCTACCCATGTGTTGTACGCATGAAGGGGTGCGTGTAACATACCAAAACTTGTCCCTCCCCTTGGGACCTTCTCCTCCCACGTTGCACGCAAGAACTAGTGTGTCCAACATACCATATATTAGCCCCCTAGGTCCTTGGATTCCCATGTGTTGCACACATGCCCTGGTGGGTCCAATGCACCACATAAATTGGCTCCACTAAACCTTTTCTCCTAATGCATTGCACACAAGGGAGGGTGCATCTAACGTACCAACATTTGCTCTCCTGGGGGCTTATTGAGCCGTGCGTTCTACTCCAAAGAGGGTGCATCTAATGCACCTAGTTATGGGAGGCATTGGTCCTCTAAAGGACCATACGTGTAACGCATCATATTATGTGTTTAACACACCACAACCAAACTTAAGTTTGATGTGGTTGTGATGAGCGGATATTTTATACGCTTTTTTGCATCATTTTCATATAGTTTTTATTTAGTTTTTATTATCTTTTTATAGGTTTTAGTGTTAAATTCATATTTTTGGATTTTACTATGATTTTTTGTATTTTTGTATAATTTTAAGTATTTTCTGGCTGAAATTGAAGAGGTGGAGCAGAAGTCTGATTCATAGACAGAGAAAGCACTGCAGATGCTGTCCGGATCTGACCTCCTTGCACTCGGAAGAGTTTTTCTGGATCTTCAAAAGTCCAAATGTAGCGCTCTCAATGGCTATGGAAATCTGACTTTTAGAGCTTTCCAGTAATGTATAATACTCCATACTTTTCTTCGGAGTAGAAGGCCCAAAATTGGCGTCCAATGCCAGCTTCCTGCCCTCTTTCTAGGCATCCAGCGCCCAAAGAGTAGAGACCAGCCTCCAAACGCCCAAAGAGGACCCTCTATCTGGCGTTCCACGCCCAAGAGACCTCACAGCACATGAATCTCATCAAAGCTCAGTCCAAACACTCACCAAGTAGGCCCCAGAAGTAGATTTTAGCACTAAATAGACTATTTTACCCTTACTAGTCATCTGTTTAGTATTCAAAGTTATTTGTACATAATCATTCGAACAACATCAAGACTTTACAGCCCTATTTTCATTTTACATTGTATTTTACATCAGTATAAGTTTCTAAACCTCCTAGGTTGAGGGGAAGAGCCCTGCTGAGTCCTATGAATTAATAAAAGTATTACTGTTTCTTCTTCATTCGATCCGTGTTTGATTAATTCTAAGATGTATATTCATACTTCAACGTGGTGGATAGGATGATCAGTGACAATCAGCTCTGTTCATCACATTAAGACGAACGTGCCTGACAAACACTTGCGTCTACTTGGGTTTGTGTTAATACTTCAGTGGAAAGCATGCACCACCAGCTTGAATCATACATCTCTCAGACGGCTAATCCATGACTTCGTTGGGGACTTCTTGAGACACCAGTTCAGCCAATTTCGGGGTGATTAGGGTCTCTGTAATGGAGGCTAGAACCTTTTGATGCAGCATTCTTTGATCTGGAAGATCTGACCTTGTCTGTGGTGTTTTAAGTAGGATCATTAAGGAGAATGGACTATATGCGCTTCACCCTCAAGCAAAGATGGATCCACACTAACCTTGGGGTTCAGATCCGAAGGAGTATTGACGACCTCTCAATAAAGGCACCAATCGCTTACAGCTTGCCATTGAAGAGATCACTCACAAGCAAAGAGGACAGCAATACCATAGTTAATTCAGAAAGACAAAGCAACTCGAATCCTTAACCCTATTCATAATTAGTATTTTCTACCCCTTTTGCTTTATTCCTTTTATGGTTTAACCAAATTCAATCCAACAACCTTCTGATTCGCCTGACTAAGGTCTGCAAGATAACCAAAGCTTGCTTCAGACCACAATCCTCATGGGATCGACCCTGACTCACTCAGGTATTACTTGGATGACCCAGTACACTTGCTGGTACAACAGTACAAAGGTGTGGGGATTCGTGCTACCAGGTTGCTCCTTGCATGGGAGTGCATGCACGTCCCCCCTCTTGTGCTTATCAAATCCTCTTTGTTTCATTTCATGCATAATTTCATTCTCTCTGTTTTCATATTTTATTTTCCTTTTCTAATTTTTATTTAAATTTTGGAGGTAGAAGCATGTGAGCACCTATGGAATCTCTGCTAGCTTCACTAGTCCATTGAGTAATGCACATGTATTGATCTTTTTTGTGCTTGCATAAGTATTTCAACCACCCTATGGTCCATTTCATATGGAACTATGCATGAGCTCTTCAAAGTCTCGAAGACCATCCCCTAAAGGAAAAGAATTTGAATGCCATTGTCCTTCCTTGCTTCCCTTCATATGCATTGGTCACTTTTCTCTATGCTTCCATCAATCTAATGCCATACTTATTCCACACTCTATCCCATGTATTACAAGCCTTGTCCCTTTCCCTTGCTTGTTTCAAACTACCCCCACCCCATGCACACCCTTGGATTTCAAGATTCAAACTCCATCGTCCATTTTACCTCCCCTTCCCATTATAAATACTACCCTTTTACACACTTCCTTCATTCACTTTTGCTTCATACTTCTCTTTACATAATCATAGTCTTCTTCCATTCTCTCTGCATTCCTCTCCTCTAATTCCATAATATTCACCACCATTCACCTATTCTACACACTTCTTCTTTCTCTTCACCATTGTCCTTCTCTTTTTTTGCTTGGGGACAAGCAAAATCTTTAAATTTGGTGTTGGTTTTGATCCATCTAGCTCGATAAAAAAGAATGACACCTAAGAAACAATTTTCTTTATCAAACAAGAGGAAAGAAAAGGTACCAGCTACTCCTGCATATGACTCAACAAGGTTCCTCTCTAGATTGCATGAGAATAAATTCTACAACTTTTTTGTGGCAAGAAGATTATCTTCAAAGGGCCATTTAATTTGAAAAGGAAAGAGTACCCTAAAATCACTAATCAAATCACAAGAAAGAGATAGCAAGTCCTCTATGATCTAGTCCTAAAGATGGGGCAAATACTAATTGAAGAATTTTATGCCAATGTATGGCTTACCGATGCACAAACCCATGATAAAAGATCCTGAACTTACAAAATCTTTGTGAGAGGTAAAGAGATCAAATTTAGTCCTGAAAGCATCTGGAGGATTCTTCGGTTGAGAATCTCAATCTCCTCATCTTCCGAAGTGACTTACAAGGAGACAATGAGTAATGACCCAAGGCTTGAAGAGGTAGTCAGAGACATCAGTCTACCAGGTGTACAGTAGATCAAAGATGTGACGGTAAGGCACTCCACTTAAGGAGAAGCAATCTCAAGCCCGAAGTAAGGGATTGGATGGAATTTCTCCACTATTTGATCTTGCCTACAAGCAACTGATCCAAGCTTACTATGGCTAGAGCCATTATGGTTCATTATATCATGATTAGTGAAGAGGTAAGAGTGGACAAAATCATTCCGAATAAACTATGTCACTTTACCTCTAATTTAGGTCAAAATTCTCTGCTGGGTTTCCCAAGTATTATCCATCGTCTTTGTGAAGCCATCGGTGTCTTCATTGAGAATGAAATCCCTATCTCAATAGGAAAACTAATCACCAAGAAAATAATTGAGAGAGTGAAAGTAGCACCTTCTCAAGGAGCTCAAGAAGAAGAAATTTCACAAGCTCAAGAAGAAGAAATTTTACAACTTCTTCTACCTCAGCCTCAAGCTCCTCAAGGTCAAGTCGAACCGAGTCAACAACCCTTACTCCTCCACAACAAGAGGTAGGTGGCAGCAAGTGTACTCCGCAATCCAAGAACTCTCCACACAATAAACAAAATTCTATAAAGAGTTCCAAGAGAACAAAACCTTACAAGAGGCACATCACAAGGAGTTCCAAGATTTCAGAGCTTTGCATGATGAATATCATAAGGAATTCTAAGATTATCGAGCACTTTCTGAGACTCGATATGAAGTCGAAGACTCTTGGCAACTAAACATGCATGCCAAGATTAACTATTGTACTTGGACTCAAAATGCTGCACATCCAACAATACTTTCGTATGAATAGGTGACCAAAGTTTATAAAAAGGAGCTTAAGAAGAAAAACAAAGAGCATGCCCTCTGGAGAGATAAGGAACTAACTATCCAAAGACTTTGAAAGCCAAAAGACAAAGCTGAACATTCCGTACTAGGAATTTGGGAACCAAGAGAAAGTTAAGATGAGGATGATGAAGAAGATGATGATGCAGGCAACAATGATAAATAAGGTGGTCAAGTTCTTTTATGCTTATCCTATCTTTCATTTCTTTTTCTTTCTATCCTGTTTGTCTTTTCTTTTCTCTTGCATTATTTCCTGTTTTATTTTATTTTATTTTATTTTGCTCTTTCTTGAGTTTTGCTACACTTAGCAAGCATAAACTATGTATCACAAAGAAAAGACAAAGAAAATGGTTGAGAAAAACAAGAAAGAGTATGACTAATTGGGTAAGGAAGGCTAAATTAGCTTAAGTGTTTAGTGCAAAATGAGTATCATTATTTGAGACTTCAATCTAGAGGAGTATTATAGAATCCTTATATGTCACAAAGCCTTGAAGAAGCACAAATAATCAACTAATTAACACATAAATAAATAAACAAGGAGGGAAAGAGTAGACAAAGGCTCTGAGCACCACTGACTAAGAAAATTAAAAAGAAAATATGAACTCAAAAAGTTCTTTAGTCAAGTGCTTGTGGTATTTTTGTGTCAAGCAAAGTTTGAAATAAAACATTTAAAGTCACAGCTAGGCTTAAGGTGCAAAGCATCCCCCAAAGAAAGAGAAGCTAAAGGCTCTGAAAACCTCTGATTGGAAAGGTTAAAAAGACAACTTGAACTCAAAGGGTTTCCCAATCAAGTTCTTGTAGTGTTTCTATGTCGAGTAAAGCTTAAGACAAACATTTAGAGTCACGGCTAGACTCGAAGTGCAAAGCACCTTCATAAAAGAAATTGTGGAAGAAAAGAAAGAGTTAAGCTTGCTTCAAGGTGGAAATTTATAAGAAAGGATTCTATAATATGATTGATATGGAAGTCTTGCAAGAATCAAGACTTTTGTGCTAGATTGTGTATCAGTTAAAAGGCTGACCAAACCTAGTGAAAATACTACAAGTCACCCTTGAATTGAGGTTTAGTTCTTCAATTATGAATATATAATTCTTTGTTTGCTTGAGGACAAGCAAAGTCCTAAGTTTGGTGATGTGATGCATCCACATCTTTGGTTATTTTTTCGTTAGAATTTCACTCATTAAGCTACTGATTCTATTAGAAAAACAATGACTTCATGATTCAATGAGCATTACTTTGAGTTAGTTTGAATTCATTTGTTACAGGAGAATTTGCAAAGATCAAGGAGGAAGAAGAGGCTAGGAATCATGGTAAAAAAAAGGCATAAGAAGGAGAATCAAACAGAGAGCTCCCTGGACAAGAATCATCAAAGGAAACTATGTGTTGCACGTGGGAACCCTTGCATGCAATGTGAAGAGAAAAAATAGAAGCCAATTTCTGCCAAAGCAATCCATGCGTGTAAAGCCCATGTGTTGCACTTGAAGACCAAACAGAGACCCAATGTGCCTTGATGAGTGGATTATTTATACCCTTTTTGGCATTGTTTTTACATAGTTTTTAGTATGATTTAGTCACTTTTTATAACATTTTTATTAGTTTTTATTCAAAAATCATATTTCTAGACTTTACTATGAGTTTGTATGTTTTTCTGTAATTTGAGGTATTTTCTAGCTGAAATTGAGGGACCTGAGTAAAAATCTGATTTAGAGGCTGAAAAAGGACTGCAGATGCTGTTGGATTCTGACCCTCCTGCACTCGAAGTGGATTTTCTGGAGCTACAAAAGCTCAATTGGCGCGCTCTCAATTGAGTTGGAAAGTAGACATCTTGGGCTTTCTAGCAATATATAATAGTTCATACTTTACCCGAGATTTGATAGCCCAAACTGGCATCTAAATCCAGCCTAAAACTTTCTGGCGTAAAACGCCAGAATTGGCATAATTCTTGGCGTTAAACGCCCATTTTGGCACCCAGGGTGGCGTTTAACTCCAACTTTGGGCATATGCATGTGAAAGCTTGAAGGATCAGCCCAGACACGCACCAAGTGGGTCCTAGAAGTGGATTTCTGCACTATCTGCACTTAGTTACTCATTTTCTATAAACCTAAGTTACTAGTTTAGTATAAAAACTACTTTTAGAGATTCAGTTTACAACTTATGATTTTTTACACTTCATATTGTATCTTCTACGGCATGAGTCTCTAAACCCCATAGGTGGGGGTGAGGAGATCTACTGTGTTTCAATGGATTAATGCAATTACTACTGTTTTCTATTCAATTACGCTTGATTCTATTCTAAGATATTCACTCGTACTTCAATATGGAGAATATGATGATCCGTGACACTCATCATTATCCTCAACCCTATGAACGCGTACCTAACAACCACTCCGTTCTATCTGAGCTCAACGTATTCATTGGGCGACAGCTTGAGTACATATCTCTTAGGTTTCTGATCCACGGACCGAGTCCGGGGGTTAGAACCTTTATGGTATAGGCTAGAACCAATTGGCAGAATTCCTGGGATCCAGAAAGTCTAAACCTTGTATGTGGTATTCTGAGTAGGATCTGGTAAGTGATGACTATGACGAGCTTCAAACCTGCGAATGTTGGGCGCAGTGACAGTGTGCAAAAGGACAAGGGTCCTATTCTGACGCTAGTGGGAACCGACAGATGATTAGCCGTGCGGTAGCTGTACATGGTATTTTTCATCCGAGATGAGAAATCTGACAGTTGATTAGCCATGCAGAGATCGTACCTTGTATTTTTCATCCGAGAGGATCATAAAGCTTGCCATTGAAGGAAGCCATGCGTGCTTGGAGAAGAAGGCAGTAAGAAAGCAGAGATTCAGAGGACAGAGCATCTCTGGAACCTCATCCTGTTCTCATTACTGAATCACGAGTACTATTTATTTTATGTTATTTATTTTTCATAAATACAATCACTCTTATCATTAATCTCCTGACTAATATTTACAAAATAACCATAACTTGGTTCAAGCCAACAATCTCCGTGGGATCGACCCTTACTCACATAAGGTATTACTTGGACGACCCAGTGCACTTGCTGGTTAGTTGTGCGGAGTTGTGAAAAGTGTAATCACAATTTCCCACACCAAGTTTTTGGCACCGTTGCCGGAGATTGTTCGAGTTTGGACAACTGACGGTATATTTTGTTGCTTAGATTAGGAAAAATTTATCTTTTTTTTTTGGTTTAGAGTCACTAAAATTGAGTTTTCTATTATTGTTTTTGGTCAAAATATTAAAATCCTTATTTTCTTTTTCTAAATTATTTTCAAAAGTTTTTTTTAAAAAAAAACCAATAACTTTATAATTTAGTCTTCTATTTGAGTTTAGTTTCATGTTTTAAGTTTGGTGTCAATTGCATGTTTTTATTTTCCTTCAATTTTTCGAATTGCATGTTATTATTTTTCTTTATATTTTTGAGTTTTATATGTCTTGTTCTTTCTTGATCTTCAAGTTGTTCTTGTTTATTTTCTTTGTTTGATCTTTAATTTTTCTTGTTGTGTGTCTTTCCTTGTTTTTCTTGTGCAATTTCGAATTATTAGTGTCCAAAATATTAAAATTTTTAAGTTTGGTGTCCTTTGTGTCCTTATTTCCTTAAAAATTTTTAAAATTTGTTCTTGGTTTTCATCTTGATCTTCAAAGTATTCTTGGTGTTCATCTTGACATTCAAAGTTTTCGTGTTTATTTTTTTGTATTGATCTAAAAATTCTAAGTTTGGTGTCATTTTATTGTTTTTCTCTTTCCTTATTGAATTCAAAAAATATCTTTCCCTTTATTTACTCATAGTTTTCGAATTCTCTAAGTTGACTTATTCAAAATTTTAACATTTGGTAGTTTCTTGTTAGTTAAAATTTCAATTTTAAAATTTATCTTTTAAATCTTTTTCAATTTTCTTTTTCTATTTTTCGAAAATCCTTTATAAAATTTTTCAAAATCTTTTTCTTACTCATAATTTTTGAATTACTTGTACTATCTTATTATTTTGATTGAAAAATTTTAAGTTTGGTGTTTCCTTGTTGAGAAAGTTTTAATCTTCAAATTTTAAAATCATATCTTTTTCAAATCTTTTCTTTTATTTATTTATTTTTACAAGCATCTTTAATTTTAAGACATATCTTTTTCAAAACCTCCTAACCACTTTCTCTCTCTTCATTTTTCGAAAATCATATCCAAAATTTTTTCAGAATTTTCGTTTATTAATCTTTTTATTATTCGAATTTCTTTTATTTCTTTATCTTTTAGTTTTTGAAATTTATATTTTATTTTTCAATTATTTTATTTTATTTCTTTCTTTCAATTTGGTTTATCTTTAATTAAATAAAATAAAAACAAAAATATTTTAATTTTTCTTTTACTTTATTTCTATTTTACAATCCACAACATCTCCCTTTCTCCATCATGGACCTAAGTGGAAATGAACAGTCCAGAAGGACTCTGGGGTCATATGCTAACCCCACTACTGCTGCATATGGGAGTAGTATCTGTATACCTCCCATAAGAGCAAGCAGCTTTGAGTTAAATCCTCAGCTCATTATTATGGTGCAGCAAAATTGCCAGTATTTTAGTCTTCCATAGGAAGAACCTACTGAGTTTCAGGCACAGTTCTTACAAATTGTTGACACAGTACGTGATAAGGAAGTAGATTAGGATGTCTACAGATTATTACTGTTTTCATTTGCTGTAAAAGATCAAGCTAAGAGATGGTTAAATAACCAACCCACAGCAAGCATAAGAACATGGAAATAGTTATCAGACAAATTCCTGAATCAATATTTCCCTCCAAAAAAGATGACACAGCTAAGGCTGGACATCCAAGGCTTTAAACAAAAGGATAATGAATCTCTTTATAATGCTTAGGAGAGGTACATAGGGATGCTAAGAAAATGTCCCTCTGAAATATTTTCAGAGTGGGTGTAGTTAGAAATCTTTTACTACGGGCTTACAGAAAAGGCCCAAATGTCTCTAGACCACTCAGCTGGTGGATCTATACATATGAGAAAGACAATTGAAGAGGCTCAATAGCTCATTGATACAGTTGCTAGAAATCAATATCTATACTTAAGTAGTGGGTCCTCCATGAAAGAAGAAGCTAATGCAGTATCCACTGAACTTAGTCTTCAAGAACAAGTTGCTGAAATCAATCAGCAATTGCTTAGTATAACAAAACAGTTCCCAAAATTCAAAGAGATGCTCCAAGACACTAAAAATGCTAACCAGAATATGGAAGCACAATTGGATCAGACAAGACAGCAGCTATCTAAACAGATAACAGAAGAATGCCAAGCTGTTCAATTAAGAAGTGAGAAGACATTGAATGTCTCAACTCAAAGCAGCAGAAAGCCAAGAAAGGAACAACTGATAGAGGATGACCAACCCACTGCCCAAAATCCCTCTAAGGACATTAAGAGCCTAGAGAGGAATGATTCTGGCATTCAAACGCCAGAAAAGGGTAAGAAAGTGGCGTTAAACGCCCAAGGGATGGCCAGTTCTGGCGTCCAAACACCAGAAAAGGGTGGTAATCTGGCATTAAACGCCCAGGCAGCCCCCAATTCTGGCGTTCAAACGCCAATAAGGGATCAGACACCTGCAAGTGCTGATAACAACCCCCTTAAGCAGGCTTCTCCAACCACTTCTGTAGGAAACAAACCTGCAACAAATAAGGTTGAAGAATATAAAGCCAAGATGCCTTATCCTCTGAAACTCTGCCAAGCAGAATAGGATAAACAATTTTCCTGCTTTGCAGACTATCTCAGGACTCTTGAAATAAAGATTCCATTTGCAGAGGCACTTGAGCAAATACCCTCTTATGCTAAGTTCATGAAAGAGATCTTAAGTCATAAGAAGGATTGGAGAGAAACTGAAAATGTTTTCCTCACTGAAGAATGCAGTGCAGTCATTTTGAAAAGCTTACCAGAGAAGCTTAAGGATCCCGAAAACTTTATGATACTATGCACATTAGAGGGTACTTGTACCAAGACAGCTCTATGTGACCTTGGGGCAAGTATCAACCTAATCCCTGCATCCACTATCAGAAAGCTTGGCTTGACTGATGAGGTCAAACCAACCCGAATATGTCTTCAACTTGCTGATGGCTCCATTAAATATCCATCAGGCATAATTGAGGACATGATTGTCAAGGTTGGGCCATTTTGCCTTTCCCACTAACTTTGTAGTGCTGGAAATGGAGGAGCACAAGAGTGCAACTCTCATTCTAGGAAGACCCTTCCTAGCAACTAGACGAACTCTCATTAATGTCCAAACAGGGGAAGTGACCCTGAGAGTCAATGAGGATGAGTTTAAGTTGAATGCTGTCAAAGCTATGCAGCATCCAGACACACCAAAAGACTTCCTGAGCGTTGATATTATTGACTCCTTGGTGGAAGAGGTCAATATGACTGAAAGTCTCGAATCAGAGCTAGAGGACATTTTTAAAGATGTTCAGCCTGACCTGGAGGAACCAGAGAGAACCAAAGAACCTCTGGAAACTCCTTAGGAAGAGGGGAAGCCTCCTAAACCCGAGCTTAAACCACTACCACCATTCCTGAAATATGCATTTCTGGGAGAAGATGACACTTTTCCAGTAATCATAAGCTCTACTTTAGAGCCACAGGAAGAGGAAACACTACTTCATGTGCTAAGGACACACAAGACAGCTCTTCCATAAGTGATCTTAAGGGAATTAGCCCAGCTAGATGCATGCACAAGATCCTATTGGAGGATGATGCTAAGCCAGTGGTTCAACCACAGAGACGGCTAAACCCAGCCATGAAGGAGGTGGTGCAGAAAGAGGTCACTAAGCTACTAGAGGCTGGGATTATTTATCCTATTTCTGATAGCCCCTGGGTGAGCCCTGTCCAAGGTCCCCAAGAAGGGAGGCATGACAGTGGTTCATAATGAAAAAATGAACTGGTTCCTACAAGAACAGTTACAGGGTGGCGTATGTGTATTGACTACAGAAGACTCAATACAGTCACCAGAAAGGATCATTTTACCTTACCATTCATAGACCAGATGCTAGAGAGACTAGCAGGTCATGAATACTACTACTTTTTGGACGGCTATTCAGGTTACAACCAAATAGCAGTAGATCCTCAGGACCAAGAGAAAACATCATTCACATATCCTTCTGGAGTATTTGCCTATAGAAGAATGCCATTTGGCCTGTGTAATGCAGCTGGAACCTTTCAGAGGTGCATGCTCTCTATTTTCTCTGATATGGTAGAAAATTTTTTGGAAATCTTCATGGATGACTTCTCAGTATTTGGAGACTCATTCAGCTCCTGTCTTGACCATCTAGCACTTGTTCTGAAAAGGTGCCAAGAGACTAACCTGGTTTTAAACTGGAAAAAATGTCACTTTATGGAGACTGAAGGAATTGTCCTTGGGCACAAAATTTCAAACAAGGGAATAGAGGTGGATCAAGCTAAGGTAGAGGTAATTGAAAAATTACCACCACCTACTAATGTTAAGGCAATCAAAAGTTTTCTGGGGCATGCATGATTCTATAGGAAGTTTATAAAGGATTTTTCAAAAATTGCAAAACCTCTGAGCAATCTACTAGCTGCTGACACGCCATTTGTCTTTGATACGGAGTGTTTGCAGACGTTTGAAACTCTGAAAGCTAAGCTGGTCACAGCACCAGTCATTTCTGCACCAGACTGGACATTACCATTTGAACTAATGTGTGATGCCAGTGATCATGCCATTGGTACAGTATTGGGACAGAGGCACAACAAGCTTCTGCACATCATTTATTATGCTAGCCATGTTTTGAATGACGCACAGAAGAATTATACAACCACAGAAAAAGAGTTGCTTACAGTAGTTTATGCCATTGACAAGTTCAGATCTTATCTAGTGGAATCAAAAGTGATTGTGTACACTGACCATGCTACTCTAAAATATCTCCTCACAAAGCAAGATTCAAAACCCAGACTCATCAGATGGGTGTTGCTTCTGCAAGAATTTGATATGGAAATAAGAGACAGAAAAGGGACAGAGAACCAGGTAGCAAATCACATGTCCCGGATAGAACCAGTAGCAGGGGCGTCCCTCCTTCCTATCGAGATCTCTAAAACCTTTTCGGATGAGCAACTCTTTACCATTCAGGAATTACCATGGTTTACAGACATTGCAAATTATAAAGCTGTGAGATTCATACCCAAAGAGTACAGTAAGCAACAAATGAAAAAGATGATTTCTAATGCAAAGTACTACTTGTGGGATGAACCATATCTCTTTAAGAGGTGTGCAGATGGAGTAATCCGCAGATGTGTGCCTAGAGAAGAGGCACAGAAGATCCTATGGTATTGCCATGGATCACAATATAGAGGACACTTTGGAGGTGAGCGAACAGCCACCAAGGTTCTCCAATGTGGCTTCTACTGGCCTACTCTCTATAGAGACTCCTGAGAGTTTGTACGTAACTGTGACAATTATCAGAGAGCTAGTAATCTGCCTCATGGTTATGCCATGCCTCAATAAGGGATCTTAGAGATTGAATTGTCTGATGTATGGGGTATTGACTTCATAGGGCCTTTCCCACCATCATACTCAAACGCTTATATTCTGGTGGCAGTAGACTATGTATCTAAATGGGTGGAGGCAATTGCAACACCCACTAATGATACTGATGAGCGGATAATTTATACGCTTTTTGGCATTGTTTTCACATAGTTTTTAGTAAGTTTAAGCTACTTTTAGGGATGTTTTCATTAGTTTTTATGTTAAATTCACATTTCTGGACTTTACTATGAGTTTGTGTGTTTTTCTGTGATTTCAGGTAAATTCTGACTGAAATTGAGGGATTTGAGCAAAACTCTGAAGAAGGATGACAAAAGGACTGCTGATGCTGTTGGAATCTGACCTCCCTGCACTCGAAATGGATTTTCTGGAGCTACAGAACTCCAATTGGCGCGCTCTCAACGGCGTTGGAAAGTAGACATCCAGGGCTTTCCAGCAATATATAATAGTCCATACTTTATTCGAAGAATGACGACGTAACTTGGCGTTAAACGCCAAGTACACGCTGCTGTCTGGAGTTAAACGCCAGAAAAACGTCATGATCCGGAGTTGAACGCCCAAAACACGTCATAACTCAGAGTTCAACGCCAAGATATGCCTTAGCTCGTGGAATGATCAAGCTCAGCCCAAACATACACCAAGTGGGCCCCGGAAGTGAATTTATGCATCAATTACTTACTCATGTAAACCCTAGTAGCTAGTCTAGTATATATAGGACATTTATCTATTGTATTAGACATCTTTGATCTCAGTTTTGTTTTATTCTTCATCTTAGGGGATCATTGATCACGTTAGAGAGGGCTGGCCATTCGGCCATGCCTGAACTCTTTGCTTATGTATTTTCAACGGTGGAGTTTCTGCACACCATAAATTAAGGGTGTGGAGCTCTGCTGTACCTCAAGTATTAATGAAATTCTATCTTCTTTTATTCAAATCTCTCTTATTCTTATTCCAAGATATTCATTCGTACCCAAGAACATGATGAATGTGATGAGTCAGATTACCCTCATTATCATTCTCACTTATGAATGCGCGTGATTGACAACCATGTCCGTTCTACATGCAACAGAGCTTGAATGCGTATCTCTTAGATTCCCCAACAGAATCTTCGTGGTATAAGTTAGATAGTTGGCGGCATTCATTTGGATCCGGAAAGTCCAACCTTGTCTGTGGTGTTCCGAGTAGGATCCTGGGAGTCCGGAAAGTCCAACCTTATCTGTGGTGTTCCGAGTAGGATTCCGATCATGAATGACCGTGACGTGCTTCAAACTTTAACCTGCTGGGCGTTGGTGACAGACGCAAAAGAGGGATTCTATTCCAGTAGGAGCGGGAACCAACCGGTGATTAGCCGTACTGTGACAGAGTGCGTTAGCATAGTTTTCACTGCGAGGATGGGATGTAGCCATCAGCCATGGGTGATGCCTCCAGACTGGTTAGCTGTGCGAGTGACAGCCGCACAGGTTATTTCCCCGTGAGGAATGAAAGTAGCCACAGTTGATGGTGAACCCCTATACAAAGCTTGCCATGGAAAGGAGTAAGAAAGATTGAGTAGAAGGAGTAGGAGAGCAGGCGTCCTTGAGCCATGCAGCAGCTGTATATACTTAAAAGATACCTCTACTAATGAATCTGCATAAGTATTTCTATCCCTTTTATTATTTCTTCTTTTTATTATTAATTATTCGAAAACCCATAAACTATTTTAATCTGCCTAACTGAGATTTGCAAGGTGACTATAGCTTGCTTCATACCAACAATCTCTGTGGATTCGACCCTTACTCACGTAAGGTTATTACTTGGACGACCCAGTACACTTGCTGGTTAGTTGAACGAGGTTGTGAAGGAAATAAACAATGCCCTCAGAGTATACATCTTTTATAAATCCAATTACAAGAAAGAAGGAAATCACAATTTCGTCCACCAAGTTTTTGGCGCCGTTGCCGGGGATTGTTCGAGTATGGACAACTGACGGTTCATCTTGTTGCTCAGATTAGGTAATTTTCTTTTCAAAAATCTTTTTCAAAATTTTTTTCTTTTTATTTTTCGTTTTTCTAAACTTTATTTTCGAAAAAAAATCAATAAAAATACAAAAAAATTAGAAAATCATAAAAATCAAAAATATTTTGTGTTTCTTGTTTGAGTCTTGTGTTAATTTTTAAGTTTGGTGTCAATTGCATGATTTTAAAAAAAAATTTCTTGCATTTTTCGAAAATCCCATGCATTCATAGTGTTCTTCATGATCTTCAAGTTGTTCTTGATAAGTCCTCTTGTTTGATCTTGATGATTTCTTGTTTTGTGTCTTTTGTTGTTTTTCATGTGCATTTTTGCATTCATATTTTCCATGCATTCAAAATTTCTAAGTTTGGTGTCTTGCATGTTTTCTTTGCATCAAAATTTTTCAAAATTATGTTCTTGATGTTCATCATGATCTTCAAAGTGTTCTTGGTGTTCATCTTGACATTCATAGCATTCATGCATGCATCTTGTGTCTTGATCCAAAATTTTCATGTTTTGGGTCATTTTTGTGTTTTTCATTCAAAATTTGATTTCAAAAATATCTTTTCCTTAATTCCCTCCAAAATTTCGAAATTTTGGGTTGACTTGGTCAAAAATTTTTAAAATTAGTTGTTTCTTACAAGTCAAGTCAAAATTTCAATTTTAAAAATCTTATCTTTTCAAAATCTTTTTCAAAAATCATATCTTTTTCATTTTTTTTCTATTTTCGAAAATTTCAAAATATTTTCAAAAATCTTTTTCTTATCTTTATATCTAATTTTCGAAAATTAGCTAACAATTAATGTGATTGGTTCAAAAATTTTAAGTTTGTTACTTTCTTGTTAAGAAAGGTTCAATCTTTAAGTTCTAGAATCTTATCTTGTAGTTTCTTGTTAGTTAAGTCAAATTTAAAATTAAATCTTCTTCAAAATATCTTTTTCAAATTTAATCTTTTTATCTTTTATCTTATCTTTTTCAAAAATTTTATCTTTTTCAAAATTTAATTTCAAAATATCTTATCTAACTTCTTATCTTCTTATCTTTTTCAAAATTTGAGTTCAAATCTTTTTCAATCAACTAACTAACTTTTTGTTTGTTTCTTATCTTTTTCAAAACCACCTAACTACTTTTCCCTCTCTAATTTTCGAAAATTCTCCCTCTCTTTTTCAAAAATTCTTTTTGTTTTAAATTTTAATCTTAAACTTATTTCATCTTTAATTTTCGAAAATCACTAACCATTTTTTTTAAAATTATTTTCGAAAATTTCTTTTTCTTTTCTTCTTCTATTTAATTATTTAATTACTAACACTTCTCTTCACCTCTCTTCATCCAAATCCGAACCTCCTTCTTCATTCTTCTACCCCCTTCTTCTTCTACTAACACAAAGGAATCTCTATACTGTGACATAGAGGATTCCTTTTTCTTTTCTTGTTTTCTTCTCTTTCTTATGAGCAGGAACAAGGATAAAGGCACTCTTGTTGAAGCTGATCCAGAACCTGAAAGGACTCTGAAGAGAAAATTAAGAGAAGCTAAATTACAACAATCCAGAAACAACCTTTCAGAAATTTTCGAACAGGAGAAGGACATGGCAGCCGAAAATAATAATAATAATGCAAGGAGAATGCTTGGTGACTTCACAAAGCCAACATCCAAGTTTGATGGAAGAAGCATCTCCATTCCTGCCATTGGAGCCAATAACTTTGAGCTTAAGCCTCAACTAGTTGCTTTAATGCAACAAAACTGCAAGTTTTATGGACTTCCATCTGAAGATCCTTATCAGTTCTTAACTGAATTCTTGCAAGTCTGTGACACTGTAAAGACGAATGGAGTTAATCCTGAAGTCTACAGACTCATGCTTTTCCCTTTTGCTGTAAGAGACAGAGCTAGAATATGGTTGGATTCACAACCTAAGGACAGCCTGAACTCTTGGGATAAGCTGGTTACTGCCTTCTTAGATAAGTTCTTCCCTCCTCAAAAGCTGAGCAAGCTGAGAGTGGATGTTCAAACCTTCAAACAAAAAGATGGTGAATCCCTCTATGAAGCTTGGGAAAGATACAAGCAGTTAACCAAAAGATGTCCATCTGACATGTTTTCAGAATGGACCCTATTAGATATATTCTATTATGGTCTCTCTGAATTTTCGAAAATGTCATTGGACCATTCTGCAGGTGGATCTATCCACCTGAAGAAAACGCCTGAAGAGGCTCAAGAACTCATTGACATGGTTGCAAACAACCAGTTCATGTATACCTCTGAGAGGAATTCCGTGAATATTGGGGTCCCTCAGAAGAAAGGAGTTCTTGAAATTGATGCTCTGAATGCCATATTGGCTCAGAACAAAATGTTGACTCAACAGGTCAACATTATCTCTCAAAATCTGAATGGATTGCAACATGCATCCAACAATACTAGAGAGGCAGCTTCTGAAGAAGCTTCTGATCTTGAGAACCCTGCCATGGCAGAGGTTAATTACTTAGGTGAACCTTATGGAAACACCTATAACCCATCATGGAGAAATCATCCAAATTTCTCCTGGAAGGATCAACAAAAACCTCAACAAGGTTTTAACAATGGTGGACGCAATAGGCTGAATAATAGTAAGCCATATCCATCATCTTCTCAGCAACAGACAGAGAACTCTGAACAAAATAATTCTAATTTAGCCAATATAGTCTCTGATCTGTCAAAAGCCACTTTCAGTTTCATGAATGAAACAAGATCCTCCATTAGAAATTTGGAGGCACAAGTAGGCCAGCTGAGTAAGAAAGTTATTGAAACTCCTCCCAGTATTCTCCCAAGTAATACAGAAGAGAATCCAAAAGGAGAGTGCAAAGCCATTGACTTAGTCAACATGGCCGAATGCATCAAGGAGGAGGAGGACGAAAATCCCAGTGAGGAAGACCTCCTGGGACGTCCTCCAAGCAAGAAGGAGCTTCCTATTAAGGATCCTGAGGAATCTGAGGCTCATACAGAGACCTTAGAGATTCCATTAAATCTCCTTCTGCCATTCATGAGCTCTGACTATTATTCATCCTCTGAAGAGGATGAAGATGTGACTGGTGAGCAAATTGCTCAATATCTAGGAGCTATCATGAAACTGAATGCCAAGCTATTTGGTAATGAGACTTGGGAAAGTGAACCTCCCTTGCTCATTAGTGATTTAGAGACTTGGATTCAGGAAACTCTACCTCAAAAGAAACAAGATCCTGGCAAGTTCTTAATACCTTGCACCATTGGCACCATGAGCTTTGAAAAAGCTCTATGTGATCTTGGGTCAGGGATAAACCTTATGCCACTCTCTGTAATGGAGAAGCTAGGGATCATTGAGGTGCAACCTGCTTTGTTCTCACTGCAATTGGCAGATAAGTCAGTGAGATAAGCTCATGGGATAGTAGAGGACGTGCTTATAAAAGTTGAAGACTTTTACATCCCTGCTGATTTCCTAATCCTAGATACTAGGAAGGAAGATGATGAATGCATCATCCTAGGAAGACCTTTCTTAGCCACAGCAGAAGCTGTGATAGATGTCAACAGAGGAGAGTTAGTCCTTCAATTGAATGGAGAATACCTTGTGTTCCAAGCACATGGCCATCCCTCTGTGACAAAAGAGAGAAAGCATGAAGAGCTTCTCTCAGTTCAAGGTCAAGAAGAGCCCACACAGTCAGACTCTAAGTTTGGTGTTGTGAAGCCACAACCAAACTCTAAGTTTGGTGTTCAAACCCCATATCCAAACTCTAAGTTTGGTGTTCAAACCCCATATCCAAACTCTAAGTTTGGTGTTGGGACTAGACAACATTGACTTGATTGCTCTGTGGCTCCATGAGAGCCACTGTCAAGCTATTGACATTAAAGAAGCGCTTGTTGGGAGGCAACCCAATTTTATTTATCTAATTTTATTTTATTTTGTTTCTTTGTTATTTTTGTGTTTAATTAGGTACATGATCATGAGGAGTCACGAAAAAATCAAAAAAATTAAAAACAGAGTCAAAAACAGAAGAAAAAAAATTTTCACCCTGGAGGACGCACGGGCCGGCGTTCAGCGCCCAGAAGATGCATCTGGCCAGCGTTCAGTGCCAGAACAGAGCATCTTCCTGGCGCTGAACGCCCAAAACAAGCAACATCCTGGCGTTTAACGCCAGGATGCGCACGCAGAGGACAATCTGGCGCTGAACGCCAGAAACAAGCTTGAAACTGGCGTTCAACGCCAGAAACAAGCATTACATGGGCGTTTAACGCCCAGAACATGCACCAATGGGCGTTTGAACGCCAGAATGGTGCATGAAGGCAATCTACACGCCTATATGGTGAAGGAATGGTATTTCTTTTCACCTCAGGACCTGTGGACCCCACAGGATCTCCACCTCAGGATCTGTGGACCCCACAGGATCCCCACCTACCCAATTCTCACCTTCCCTCTTAATCCTACTTTTGTGATTTGAATATCCATGTCACAATTCCCAATACCCTTCACCAATCACCTCAATTCCTCTTCCCAATTACCCCATGCACCATTCACATCAACCTCCTCTTCCCCATAAACCCCACCTACCCCCACTACATTCAAATTCAATTTCCCACCCATTCCCACCTAACATGGCCGAAACATAACCCTCCCCCTCCCTATAAATACCTCCCTTTTCTTCTTCATTTTCACACAACATAACCCCTTCTTCTCTACATAGCCGAACCCCCCCTTCTCCCTCTCTACTCAAATTTTCTTCTTCTTCTTCTTCTACTCTTCTTTTCTTTTTGCTCGAGGACGAGCAAATTTTAAGTTTGGTGTGGTAAAAGCATAGCTTTTTTGCTTTTCCATTACCATTACTGGCACCTAAGGCCAGAGAAACCTCAAAGGGAAGACAAAAGCTTCCACCTCTGAGTCTTGGGAGATGGAAAATATAAGCCATCATAGCTCAGTGGTATAACATGTGACTGCAAATCAAGAGATCCCTGAGATACCTCAGGGGATAAGTTGTCCTCCACACAACTATTGGGAGCAAATAATGTTAAAAACACCAAAATCACTAGGGATCATGCAACAGAAACAAGGAAGAGGCATAGAGGAGCTCAAAAAGCACCATTGGACCTTCAAAAAGGCGCCACCCTCACTCAGGTGGATTCATTCCTTGTTCTCTATTTTCTTTCTGTTTTCGGTTTTTAATACTATGTTTATTTATGTTTTGTGTCTTTACTTCATGATCATTAGTATGTAACCATGCCTTAAAGATTATGAATAATTCCATGAATCCTTCACCTCTCTTAAAAGAAAAATGTTTTAATTCAAAAGAACAAGAAGTACATAATTTTCGAAATTATTAGTGAATTTAATTTAATTATATTGATGTGGTGGCAATAATTTTTGTTTTCTGAATGAATGCTTGAACAGTGCATATTTTTGATCTTGTTGTTTATGAGTGTTAAAATTGTTGGCTCTTGAAAGAATGATGAACAAAGAGAAATGTTATTGATGAACTGAAAAATTCATGAATTGATTCTTGAAGCAAGAAAAAGCAGTGAAAAAAAAAGTGGCGAAAAAAAATATAAATAGAAAGAAAAAGCAAGCAAAAAAAAAAAAGCCAATAGCCCTTAAAACCAAAAGGCAAGGGTAAAAAGGATCCAAGGCTTTGAGCATCAATGGATAGGAGGGCCCAAGGAAGTTAAATCCAGGCCTAAGCGGCTAAATCAAGCTGTCCCTAACCATGTGCTTGTGTCATGAAGGCCCAAGTGAAAAGCTTGAGACTGAGTGGTTAAAGTCGTGATCCAAAAGAGTGTGCTCAAGAGCTCTGGACACCACTAACTGGGGACTCTAGCAAAGCTGAGTCACAATCTGAAAAGGTTCACCCAGTCATGTGTCTGTGGCATTTGTGTATCCGGTGGTAATACTGGAAGACAAAGTGCTTAGGGCCACGGCCAAGACTCATAAGTAACTGTGTTCAAGAATCAACATGCTTAACTAGGAGAGTCAATAACACTATCTGAAATTCTAAGTTCCTAGAGAAGCCAATCACTCTAAACTTCAAAGGAAAAAGTGAGATGCCAAAACTATTCAGAAGCAAAAAGCTACAAGTCCCGCTCATGTAATTAAATTAATATTCATTGATATTTTGGACTTTATAGTATATTCTCTTCTTTTTATCCTATTTGATTTTCAGTTGCTTGGGGACAAGCAACAATTTAAGTTTGGTGTTGTGATGAGCGGATAATTTATACGCTTTTTGGCATTGTTTTCACATAGTTTTTAGTAAGTTTAAGCTACTTTTAGGGATGTTTTCATTAGTTTTTATGTTAAATTCACATTTCTGGACTTTACTATGAGTTTGTGTGTTTTTCTGTGATTTCAGGTAAATTCTGACTGAAATTGAGGGATTTGAGCAAAACTCTGAAGAAGGATGACAAAAGGACTGCTGATGCTGTTGGAATCTGACCTCCCTGCACTCGAAATGGATTTTCTGGAGCTACAGAACTCCAATTGGCGCGCTCTCAACGGCGTTGGAAAGTAGACATCCAGGGCTTTCCAGCAATATATAATAGTCCATACTTTATTCGAAGAATGACGACGTAACTTGGCGTTAAACGCCAAGTACACGCTGCTGTCTGGAGTTAAACGCCAGAAAAACGTCATGATCCGGAGTTGAACGCCCAAAACACGTCATAACTCAGAGTTCAACGCCAAGATATGCCTTAGCTCGTGGAATGATCAAGCTCAGCCCAAACATACACCAAGTGGGCCCCGGAAGTGAATTTATGCATCAATTACTTACTCATGTAAACCCTAGTAGCTAGTCTAGTATATATAGGACATTTATCTATTGTATTAGACATCTTTGATCTCAGTTTTGTTTTATTCTTCATCTTAGGGGATCATTGATCACGTTAGAGAGGGCTGGCCATTCGGCCATGCCTGAACTCTTTGCTTATGTATTTTCAACGGTGGAGTTTCTGCACACCATAAATTAAGGGTGTGGAGCTCTGCTGTACCTCAAGTATTAATGAAATTCTATCTTCTTTTATTCAAATCTCTCTTATTCTTATTCCAAGATATTCATTCGTACCCAAGAACATGATGAATGTGATGAGTCAGATTACCCTCATTATCATTCTCACTTATGAATGCGCGTGATTGACAACCATGTCCGTTCTACATGCAACAGAGCTTGAATGCGTATCTCTTAGATTCCCCAACAGAATCTTCGTGGTATAAGTTAGATAGTTGGCGGCATTCATTTGGATCCGAAAAGTCCAACCTTGTCTGTGGTGTTCCGAGTAGGATCCTGGGAGTCCGGAAAGTCCAACCTTGTCTGTGGTGTTCCGAGTAGGATTCCGATCATGAATGACCGTGACGTGCTTCAAACTTTAACCTGCTGGGCGTTGGTGACAGACGCAAAAGAGGGATTCTATTCCAGTAGGAGCGGGAACCAACCGGTGATTAGCCGTACTGTGACAGAGTGCGTTAGCATAGTTTTCACTGCGAGGATGGGATGTAGCCATCAGCCATGGGTGATGCCTCCAGACTGGTTAGCTGTGCGAGTGACAGCCGCACAGGTTATTTCCCCGTGAGGAATGAAAGTAGCCACAGTTGATGGTGAACCCCTATACAAAGCTTGCCATGGAAAGGAGTAAGAAAGATTGAGTAGAAGGAGTAGGAGAGCAGGCGTCCTTGAGCCATGCAGCAGCTGTATATACTTAAAAGATACCTCTACTAATGAATCTGCATAAGTATTTCTATCCCTTTTATTATTTCTTCTTTTTATTATTAATTATTCGAAAACCCATAAACTATTTTAATCTGCCTAACTGAGATTTGCAAGGTGACTATAGCTTGCTTCATACCAACAATCTCTGTGGATTCGACCCTTACTCACGTAAGGTTATTACTTGGACGACCCAGTACACTTGCTGGTTAGTTGAACGAGGTTGTGAAGGAAATAAACAATGCCCTCAGAGTATACATCTTTTATAAATCCAATTACAAGAAAGAAGGGAATCACAATTTCGTCCACCAGATACAAATCAATGAAATACTTTTAAGGTACAAAAAATAAAATAAAAGAAGAGATGGAAAAGAAGAAAGATAATTTAATATTAGAGGTGTTGTATTACTTTTACATAGACATGCATTAAAAAATATTTAAAAAGTAATCATATACATATATATTATATTGCAAAACATATTGGTTATGGTAAAATAAAAAATATTGGATTGAAACAAACTCATGAAAAAATGCATACCACCTCACTTAATTTTATTGGAATCAAAGGGCGCTATCATTTGACTCATTGATTAGTTTGTAAGTTAGTTATTTAGTTGGTTATGCTAGTTCATTAAGTCAATTAGAATGATAGCTAAATTAATTAGCCTTCTAGTAGCTCCTAATAGAGTGTAGTTTGTATAAATAGTAACAATGTAACTAATTCACATGAGTGAGTTCATTCTTTTAATTTACATAAGTTTCACTCTTCTTTTCTTTTTCCCTTCTTCTCTCCTTTATCAAATTTTCTGCATTTCTCTTCACTTCATTCTCATCCTTCTCTCAAAATCTCACACCATAGAGATTGATGAGAGCTCCATTTTCTAGCACACGGTTTTTACATGGTGTGATGAATGTAGGAGAGATGAGAGTGTTCCGATCAACGAACTTTTGAGAGAAAGTTCTAAATCTGCTATTTCTCAAATTCATCGATTCACGATAGAAAGCTAATTTCAAAAGGTGTGATTCATGGATGATCCAAATGCTGAAACAGTGAACTCATACGCACAACCTAGATCAATGGATGTGCAGTAACTCGCTAATCTTCTCAATCAATTGAGCATGTTGCAAGCTTAAAATAGCAAAATCAAATCCGAATTTGGTTGCAGATTCATCCAGTCCATATTTCATACATTCAGTTGAGAATCCTAGAACTCCTATTGTTTCGACTATTCTGAATGTTACAAATGATCACAGCTGGAACAATGCGATGATTCGTGCGTTGAAAGGAAAGAATAAATTGAAATTCATTGATGAAATCATTATAAAACCGAAAGAAAATGATGTGATGATTGAGACATGGAAAAAATGTAATACGTTCATTGTGTCCTTGATCAATTTGTTACTGAATAGTGATATCGTCGATAACGTTATTTGGAATAAAGTTGCTTCTGACCTGTGGAAGGATTTAAAACATCGTTATTATCATGGAGACAAATTCAAAGTAGTTGAATTGAAGGAATAAATGTATCGTATGAAGCAAGGAGATTTAACTGTTACTGCTTACTTTGCAAAATTGAAGACGATTTGAGAACAACTGAATAGTTTCAGACCTGTTCCAAGCTACACATTTGTGTAGATAAATGCAATTGTGGATTAGCAAAAAGAAGAGAATACAGGCAAGAGAGCCACACTATTCGATTCTTGAGAGACCTTAATGAGAGGTTTGCTAATCTCAGATCCAACATAATGCTTATGGATCCTATTCCAGGTGTTGATATGGTATTTTCTCTCCTCATTCATCAAACGAGACAATTTGACAATTTTGGCTCTGAATCGTTAGACAAAGCACTGCTACAAACTAGAATCAATTCCTTTGATGCATCTGGCAAAGGAAGAGGTGAAGGAAGAGGTAGAGGAGAAAGAGAACTCAATGAAAGTAGAGGAAGGGGAAGAGGCACCCACATGCAGTTCACATTTTGTGAAAAGCTTGGGCATACAATGGAGACACACTACAAAAAGTATGGCCTCCATCCATATTTGAAACAAAGGAAACAAGGTTCCATCAATTACATGGCCATTAAGCAGAATTATGATGAAATTAGTAGCAGTGCCTCAGCTGTTAACCAAGAAGAAGTAAATGAAACAACAAGGATCGATTTAACTGCAAACTAAAGACAAGTCTTGATGAATCTTTTCAAAGGACAATCTGCACAATAGGATTCTCATGGAACTGCAAACCAGGTTCAGATTCCATTTTATTCAAATTAAGGTAAAATCCATTTGTTGCAATTTAATGCAAGGATTTTGTCAATGGTTAGACCAAAATCTCCTCTCTAAGTCACAGACACAAGAGCCACAGATCATGTTTCTTTTTATCTGAATGATTTCATAGTTTATAACAAAATAAAACCAATAATTATTAAAATGTCTAATGGTAGTCTAACAACAAGTAGCATTGTTGGTACCATTATGTTCTCTAACAATTTGATTTTAACAAATGTGTTGTTTATTCCATCATTTGACTTCAAATTGGTTTCAGTTTCAAAGTTAATTGCAACTTTAAAATGCAAATTGCTTATCAATGATCAAATGTGTGAAATTCAGGGCTAGGCTACATTGAGGATGATTGGAGAAGCTAAGTGTGTTATTGGCCTTTATACAATAAACAGTCCAATCATGTATTTTCATCAACCTTCATTTGTAGCTTTTGAATTACACATATTGAATGGTTCAAATAATCCAAACAAAGAGCCTTAAACTGCTGCCATGTCCTTTGACAATAAGTAACTATAGCACATTAGATTAGGTCATATTTTTTTGAATAAAATTGTACTTTTTCAAAATGATTTTTCTTTCATTGATTGTAACATTTTGAAAAACACAACATTGTCACCTTATGATCCTTGTCACTTGGCAAAGTAAAAGAAGTTGCCATTTGCATCTAGTTTTAGTAAAACTTATAAATGCTTTGATATTGTCCATATGGACATTTGGGGTCCAACATCTTTGCCATCAAATTTTAGGCATAGATACTTCTTAACCGTGGTTGAAGACAAGAGTAGGTACACATGGATTTATTTCATGAAACTTAAATCTGAAGCTTCAGGTCTATTGTAAAATTTTGTACAATTTGTTAAAGTTCAACTTGACACTCAAATAAAATGTATTAGAACTGATAATGGACCTGAGTTTCTCTTAAAAGATTTTTATGCAAAAAGTGGTATTGTGTATCAAACATCTTCTGTGAAAACTCCACAGCAAAATGGAATAGTTGAGCGCAAGCATCAACATATTCTTGGAGTTGCTCGAGTATTGCTTTTCCATTCAAAAGTTTCCAAATTCTTTTGACAATTCGCAGTTGCTCATGCCACTCATATCATAAATTTCATTCTAAGTTAATGTTTGCATAATCACAGTCCATATTATATATTGCACTAAGCTTTACTTGACTTGACTCATCTTAAAACATTTGGTCACTTGGCATATGCCAGTTCATTAGTGTTGGCAGAACTAAATTTGATCCAAGGGGACAAAGATGTGCTTCTTGGGTTACAAAGAAGGCACTAAAGGGTATGCATTGGTTGATCTTGAATCTAGAGAAGTATTTGTCTCAAGACACATTAGCTTTTATGAACAAATTCTACAACATCATGCATGCATCCTCATATGCATCCTCATTAGCCTAATACTATTAATTTCAACTTTGAAGAGTGATCCATTGATCCATTCATTTAGAATGATTTCATGCATTACACTTTTACATCATCTCATTACTCTTATGCATCAACTAAAGACATTCTTAGCACCACCATTGACTCAACACCAATGCATCACAATGACATGCCAAGTAGTGTTCTTAACGATCACATAGTGCCAGTGGCACCAACAACCACTACTGTTGTCCCAAATGATGTACAGGCCTCTCTTAGGCCTATTAGAAATAAGAGTCATCCTTCATATGTCAAGGGTTATCATTGTATATTGGCCAAAATAGGCTTAGCATCTTCCTCAACTCAGATGTATCCAATTTCAAATTATTTATCTTATGATAAGATGAATTTTAAATACAAATCCCCCATATCTTCAAATCTTGATCCTTGCACCTATGAGGAGGCTTCTATGCATCTTTAGTTGTTTTTTTCGTTAGAATTTTACTCAATAAGTTAATGATTCTTGTTAGAAAATCAGTGATTTCATGATTCAGTGAGCATTACTTTTAGTTAGTTTGAATTCATTTGTTATAGGAGAATTTGCAAAGATCAAAGAAGAAGAAAAGGCTAGGAATCATGATAAAAAAAAGGCATAAGAAGGAGAATCAAACAAAGGACTCTTTGGACCAAACAGAAAACTCCTAGACAAGAATCACCAAAGGAAGCTATGCATTCCACGTGGGAACCCATGCCTGCAATGTGAAAAGAAAAATAGAAGGCAATTGGTGCCAAAACAAGCCATGCGTGCAACATAGGAGCCTATGCGCTACACTTGAAGACCAAATAGAGACCCATTGTGCTTTATATAGCCATGCATGCAATGTGGGATTTGGTGCCTGCAATGTGAAGATCAAACAGAGGCAAATTGCACCAAATCCAACCATGCGTTGCACTTAAGAGCCCATGTAATGCACTTGAGGATCAAAATATGTTGCACTTAGGGTTGTCGCATATGAAAATGCTAAGCTCTGTAAGGAGAGGACCAAAATATTGCATGATAAGAAACTCTCCTTAAGAACATTTAATCCCAGACAACAAGTCCTTCTCTTCAACTCAAGGCTGAAAATCTTTCCTGGAAAACTAAAATTAAGATGGTCAAAATCCTTCACAATCACTAAGGTGTCTCCTTATGACCACATTGAGGTTATGGAGGTAGAGTCCCAAAGAAGACTCACTGTGAATGGTCAACAATTGAAGCATTATCTTGCCGGCAAAGTGGATCATCAGAAATACATTTATCTGTTGACCAAGAGAGCGCACTGTCAAGCTAGTGACGTTAAAAAAGCGCTTGTTGGGAGGCAACACAATGATTAGTATCCTTTAATTTCCTATTTTATTAGTCTTTATTAGCTTTTCTTTTGTTTATGATTCATGAATGCAAATAGAGATAACAAATTGCAAGATTTCACTGCCTGGAACCCAAACCTAGGACAAAGTTGGGTGTTAAGCAATGCCATGTGTTACACGCATAGTAGTGCATTGTACATGGGAAGGAAAATAGAGCCACCAACTCCCTAGCTCTACCCATGTGTTGTACGCATGAAGGGGTGCGTGTAACATACCAAAACTTGTCCCTCCCCTTGGGACCTTCTCCTCCCACGTTGCACGCAAGAACTAGTGTGTCCAACATACCATATATTAGCCCCCTAGGTCCTTGGATTCCCATGTGTTGCACACATGCCCTGGTGGGTCCAATGCACCACATAAATTGGCTCCACTAAACTTTTTCTCCTAATGCATTGTACACAAGGGAGGGTGCATCTAACGTACCAACATTTGCTCTCCTGGGGGCTTATTGAGCCGTGCGTTCTACTCCAAAGAGGGTGCATCTAATGCACCTAGTTATGGGAGGCATTAGTCCTCTAAAGGACTATACGTGTAACGCATCATATTATGTTTTTAACACACCACAACCAAACTTAAGTTTGATGTGGTTGTGATGAGCGGATATTTTATACGCTTTTTTGCATCATTTTCATATAGTTTTTATTTAGTTTTTATTATCTTTTTATAGGTTTTAGTGTTAAATTCATATTTTTGGATTTTACTATGATTTTTTGTATTTTTGTACAATTTCAAGTATTTTCTGGCTGAAATTGAAGAGGTGGAGCAGAAGTCTGATTCATAGACAGAGAAAGCACTGCAGATGCTGTCCAGATCTGACCTCCTTGCACTCGGAAGAGTTTTTCTGGATCTTCAAAAGTCCAAATGTAGCGCTCTCAATGGCTATGGAAATCTGACTTTTAGAGCTTTCCAGTAATGTATAATACTCTATACTTTTCTTCGGAGTAGAAGGCCCAAAATTGGCGTCCAATGCCAGCTTCCTGCCCTCTTTCTAGGCATCCAGCGCCCAAAGAGCAGAGACCAGCCTCCAAACGCCCAAAGAGGACCCTCTATCTGGCGTTCCATGCCCAAGAGACCTCACAGCACATGAATCTCATCAAAGCTCAGTACAAACACTCACCAAGTAGGCCCCAGAAGTAGATTTTAGCACTAAATAGACTATTTTACCCTTACTAGTCATCTGTTTAGTATTCAAAGTTATTTGTACATAATCATTCGAACAACATCAAGACTTTACAGCCCTATTTTCATTTTACATTGTATTTTACATCAGTATAAGTTTCTAAACCTCCTAGGTTGAGGGGAAGAGCCCTGCTGAGTCCTATGAATTAATAAAAGTATTACTGTTTCTTCTTCATTCGATCCGTGTTTGATTAATTCTAAGATGTATATTCATACTTCAACGTGGTGGATAGGATGATCAGTGACAATCAGCTCTGTTCATCACATTAAGACGAACGTGCCTGACAAACACTTGCGTCTACTTGGGTTTGTGTTAATACTTCAGTGGAAAGCATGCACCACCAGCTTGAATCATACATCTCTCAGACGGCTAATCCATGACTTCGTTGGGGACTTCTTGAGACACCAGTTCAGCCAATTTCGGGGTGATTAGGGTCTCTGTAATGGAGGCTAGAACCTTTTGATGTAGCATTCTTTGATCTGGAAGATCTGACCTTGTTTGTGGTGTTTTAAGTAGGATCATTAAGGAGAATGGACTATATGCGCTTCACCCTCAAGCAAAGATGGATCCACACTAACCTTGGGGTTCAGATCCGAAGGAGTATTGACGACCTCTCAATAAAGGCACCAATCGCTTACAGCTTGCCATTGAAGAGATCACTCACAAGCAAAGAGGACAGCAATACCAGAGTTAATTCAGAAAGACAAAGCAACTCGAATCCTTAACCCTATTCATAATTAGTATTTTCTACCCCTTTTGCTTTATTCCTTTTATGGTTTAACCAAATTCAATCCAACAACCTTCTGATTCGCCTGACTAAGGTCTGCAAGATAACCAAAGCTTGCTTCAGACCACAATCCTCATGGGATCGACTCTGACTCACTCAGGTATTACTTGGATGACCCAGTACACTTGCTGGTACAACAATACAAAGGTGTGGGGATTCGTGCTACCAGGTTGCTCCTTGCATGGGAGTGCATGCACGTCCCCCCTCTTGTGCTTATCAAATCCTCTTTGTTTCATTTCATGCATAATTTCATTCTCTCTGTTTTCATATTTTATTTTCCTTTTCTAATTTTTATTTAAATTTTGGAGGTAGAAGCATGTGAGCACCTATGGAATCTCTGCTAGCTTCACTAGTCCATTGAGTAATGCACATGTATTGATCTTTTTTGTGCTTGCAAAAGTATTTCAACCACCCTATGGTCCATTTCATATGGAACTATGCATGAGCTCTTCAAAGTCTCGAAGACCATCCCCTAAAGGAAAAGAATTTGAATGCCATTGTCCTTCCTTGCTTCCCTTCATATGCATTGGTCACTTTTCTCTATGCTTCCATCAATCTAATGCCATACTTATTCCACACTCTATCCCATGTATTACAAGCCTTGTCCCTTTCCCTTGCTTGTTTCAAACTACCCCCACCCCATGCACACCCTTGGATTTCAAGATTCAAACTCCATCGTCCATTTTACCTCCCCTTCCCATTATAAATACTACCCTTTTACACACTTCCTTCATTCACTTTTGCTTCATACTTCTCTTTACATAATCATAGTCTTCTTCCATTCTCTCTGCATTCCTCTCCTCTAATTCCATAATATTCACCACCATTCACCTATTCTACACACTTCTTCTTTCTCTTCACCATTGTCCTTCTCTTTTTTTGCTTGGGGACAAGCAAAATCTTTAAATTTGGTGTTGGTTTTGATCCATCTAGCTCGATAAAAAAGAATGACACCTAAGAAACAATTTTCTTTATCAAACAAGAGGAAAGAAAAGATACCAGCTACTCCTGCATATGACTCAACAAGGTTCCTCTCTAGATTGCATGAGAATAAATTCTACAACTTTTTTGTGGCAAGAAGATTATCTTCAAAGGGCCATTTAATTTGAAAAGGAAAGAGTACCCTAAAATCACTAATCAAATCACAAGAAAGAGATAGCAAGTCCTCTATGATCTAGTCCTAAAGATGGGGCAACTACTAATTGAAGAATTTTATGCCAATGTATGGCTTACCGATGCACAAACCCATGATAAAAGATCCTGAACTTACAAAATCTTTGTGAGAGGTAAAGAGATCAAATTTAGTCCTGAAAGCATCTGGAGGATTCTTCGGTTTAGAATCTCAATCTCCTCATCTTCCGAAGTGACTTACAAGGAGACAATGAGTAATGACCCAAGGCTTGAAGAGGTAGTCAGAGACATCAGTCTACCAGGTGTACAGTAGATCAAAGATGTGACGGTAAGGCACTCCACTTAAGGAGAAGCAATCTCAAGCCCGAAGTAAGGGATTGGATGGAATTTCTCCACTATTTGATCTTGCCTACAAGCAACTGATCCAAGCTTACTATGGCTAGAGCCATTATGGTTCATTATATCATGATTAGTGAAGAGGTAAGAGTGGACAAAATCATTCCGAATAAACTATGTCACTTTACCTCTAATTTAGGTCAAAATTCTCTGCTGGGTTTCCCAAGTATTATCCATCGTCTTTGTGAAGCCATCGGTGTCTTCATTGAGAATGAAATCCCTATCTCAATAGGAAAACTAATCACCAAGAAAATAATTGAGAGAGTGAAAGTAGCACCTTCTCAAGGAGCTCAAGAAGAAGAAATTTCACAAGCTCAAGAAGAAGAAATTTTACAACTTCTTCTACCTCAGCCTCAAGCTCCTCAAGGTCAAGTCGAACCGAGTCAACAACCCTTACTCCTCCACAACAAGAGGTAGGTGGCAGCAAGTGTACTCCGCAATCCAAGAACTCTCCACACAATAAACAAAATTCTATAAAGAGTTCCAAGAGAACAAAACCTTACAAGAGGCACATCACAAGGAGTTCCAAGATTTCAGAGCTTTGCATGATGAATATCATAAGGAATTCTAAGATTATCGAGCACTTTCTGAGACTCGATATGAAGTCGAAGACTCTTGGCAACTAAACATGCATGCCAAGATTAACTATTGTACTTGGACTCAAAATGCTGCACATCCAACAATACTTCCGTATGAATAGGTGACCAAAGTTTATAAAAAGGAGCTTAAGAAGAAAAACAAAGAGCATGCCCTCTGGAAAGATAAGGAACTAACTATCCAAAGACTTTGAAAGCCAAAAGACAAAGCTGAACATTCCGTACTAGGAATTTGGGAACCAAGAGAAAGTTAAGAGGAGGATGATGAAGAAGATGATGATGCAGGCAACAATGATAAATAAGGTGGTCAAGTTCTTTTATGCTTATCCTATCTTTCATTTCTTTTTCTTTCTATCCTGTTTGTCTTTTCTTTTCTCTTGCATTATTTCCTGTTTTATTTTATTTTATTTTATTTTGCTCTTTCTTGAGTTTTGCTACACTTAGCAAGCATAAACTATGTATCACAAAGAAAAGACAAAGAAAATGGTTGAGAAAAACAAGAAAGAGTATGACTAATTGGGTAAGGAAGGCTAAATTAGCTTAAGTGTTTAGTGCAAAATGAGTATCATTATTTGAGACTTCAATCTAGAGGAGTATTATAGAATCCTTATATGTCACAAAGCCTTGAAGAAGCACAAATAATCAACTAATTAACACTTAAATAAATAAACAAGGAGGGAAAGAGTAGACAAAGGCTCTGAGCACCACTGACTAAGAAAATTAAAAAGAAAATATGAACTCAAAAAGTTTGTGGTATTTTTGTGTCAAGCAAAGTTTGAAATAAAACATTTAAAGTCACAGCTAGGCTTAAGGTGCAAAGCATCCCCCAAAGAAAGAGAAGCTAAAGGCTCTGAAAACCTCTGATTGGAAAGGTTAAAAAGATAACTTGAACTCAAAGGGTTTCCCAATCAAGTTCTTGTAGTGTTTCTATGTCGAGTAAAGCTTAAGACAAACATTTAGAGTCACGGCTAGACTCGAAGTGCAAAGCACCTTCATAAAAGAAATTGTGGAAGAAAAGAAAGAGTTAAGCTTGCTTCAAGGTGGAAATTTATAAGAAAGGATTCTATAATATGATTGATATGGAAGTCTTGCAAGAATCAAGACTTTTGTGCTAGATTGTGTATCAGTTAAAAGGCTGACCAAACCTAGTGAAAATACTACAAGTCACCCTTGAATTGAGGTTTAGTTCTTCAATTATGAATATATAATTCTTTGTTTGCTTGAGGACAAGCAAAGTCCTAAGTTTGGTGATGTGATGCATCCACATCTTTGGTTATTTTTTCGTTAGAATTTCACTCATTAAGCTACTGATTCTATTAGAAAAACAATGACTTCATGATTCAATGAGCATTACTTTGAGTTAGTTTGAATTCATTTGTTACAGGAGAATTTGCAAAGATCAAGGAGGAAGAAGAGGCTAGGAATCATGGTAAAAAAAAGGCATAAGAAGGAGAATCAAACAGAGAGCTCCCTGGACAAGAATCATCAAAGGAAACTATGTGTTGCACGTGGGAACCCATGCATGCAATGTGAAGAGAAAAAATAGAAGCCAATTTCTGCCAAAGCAATCCATGCGTGTAAAGCCCATGTGTTGCACTTGAAGACCAAACAGAGACCCAATGTGCCTTGATGAGTGGATTATTTATACCCTTTTTGGCATTGTTTTTACATAGTTTTTAGTATGATTTAGTCACTTTTTATAACATTTTTATTAGTTTTTATTCAAAGATCATATTTCTAGACTTTACTATGAGTTTGTGTGTTTTTCTGTAATTTGAGGTATTTTCTAGCTGAAATTGAGGGACCTGAGTAAAAATCTGATTCAGAGGCTGAAAAAGGACTGCAGATGCTGTTGGATTCTGACCCTCCTGCACTCGAAGTGGATTTTCTGGAGCTACAAAAGCTCAATTGGCGCGCTCTCAATTAAGTTGGAAAGTAGACATCTTGGGCTTTCTAGCAATATATAATAGTTCATACTTTACCCAAGATTTGATAGCCCAAACTGGCATCTAAATCCAGCCTAAAACTTTCTGGCGTAAAACGCCAGAATTGGCATAATTCTTGGCGTTAAACGCCCATTTTGGCACCCAGGGTGGCGTTTAACTCCAACTTTGGGCATATGCATGTGAAAGCTTGAAGGATCAGCCCAGACACGCACCAAGTGGGTCCTAGAAGTGGATTTCTGCACTATCTACACTTAGTTACTCATTTTCTATAAACCTAAGTTACTAGTTTAGTATAAAAACTACTTTTAGAGATTCAGTTTACAACTTATGATTTTTTACACTTCATATTGTATCTTCTACGGCATGAGTCTCTAAACCCCATAGGTGGGGGTGAGGAGATCTACTGTGTTTCAATGGATTAATGCAATTACTACTGTTTTCTATTCAATTACGCTTGATTCTATTCTAAGATATTCACTCGTACTTCAATATGGAGAATATGATGATCCGTGACACTCATCATTATCCTCAACCCTATGAACGCGTACCTAACAACCACTCCGTTCTATCTGAGCTCAACGTATTCATTGGGCGACAACTTGAGTACATATCTCTTAGGTTTCTGATCCACGGACCGAGTCCGGGGGTTAGAACCTTTGTGGTATAGGCTAGAACCAATTGGCAGCATTCCTGGGATCCAGAAAGTCTAAACCTTGTATGTGGTATTCTGAGTAGGATCTGGGAAGGGATGACTATGACGAGCTTCAAACCTGCGAATGTTGGGCGCAGTGACAGTGTGCAAAAGGACAAGGGTCCTATTCTGACGCTAGTGGGAACCGACAGATGATTAGCTGTGCGGTAGCTGTACATGGTATTTTTCATCCGAGATGAGAAATCTGACAGTTGATTAGCCATGCAGAGATCGTACCTTGTATTTTTCATCCGAGAGGATCATAAAGCTTGCCATTGAAGGAAGCCATGCGTGCTTGAAGAAGAAGGCAGTAAGAAAGCAGAGATTCAGAGGACAGAGCATCTCTGGAACCTCATCCTGTTCTCATTACTGAATCACGAGTACTATTTATTTTATGTTATTTATTTTTCATAAATACAATCACTCTTATCATTAATCTCCTGACTAATATTTACAAAATAACCATAACTTGGTTCAAGCCAACAATCTCCGTGGGATCGACCCTTACTCACATAAGGTATTACTTGGACGACCCAGTGCATTTGCTGGTTAGTTGTGCGGAGTTGTGAAAAGTGTAATCACAATTTCCCACACCAAGTTTTTGGCACCGTTGCCGGAGATTGTTCGAGTTTGGACAACTGACGGTATATTTTATTGCTTAGATTAGGAAAAATTTATCTTTTTTTTTTGGTTTAGAGTCACTAAAATTGAGTTTTCTATTATTGTTTTTGGTCAAAATATTAAAATCCTTATTTTCTTTTTCTAAATTATTTTCAAAAGTTTTTTTTAAAAAAAAACCAATAACTTTATAATTTAGTCTTCTATTTGAGTTTAGTTTCATGTTTTAAGTTTGGTGTCAATTGCATGTTTTTATTTTCCTTCAATTTTTCGAATTGCATGTTATTATTTTTCTTTATATTTTCGAGTTTTATATGTCTTGTTCTTTCTTGATCTTCAAGTTGTTCTTGTTTATTTTCTTTGTTTGATCTTTAATTTTTCTTGTTGTGTGTCTTTCCTTGTTTTTCTTGTGCAATTTCGAATTATTAGTGTCCAAAATATTAAAATTTTTAAGTTTGGTGTCCTTTGTGTCCTTATTTCCTTAAAAATTTTTAAAATTTGTTCTTGGTTTTCATCTTAATCTTCAAAGTATTCTTGGTGTTCATCTTGACATTCAAAGTTTTCGTGTTTATTTTCTTTGTATTGATCTAAAAATTCTAAGTTTGGTGTCATTTTATTGTTTTTCTCTTTCCTTATTGAATTCAAAAAATATCTTTCCCTTTATTTACTCATAGTTTTCGAATTCTCTAAGTTGACTTATTCAAAATTTTAACATTTGGTAGTTTCTTGTTAGTTAAAATTTCAATTTTAAAATTTATCTTTTAAATCTTTTTCAATTTTCTTTTTATATTTTTCGAAAATCCTTTATAAAATTTTTCAAAATCTTTTTCTTACTCATAATTTTTGAATTACTTGTACTATCTTATTATTTTGATTGAAAAATTTTAAGTTTGGTGTTTCCTTGTTGAGAAAGTTTTAATCTTCAAATTTTAAAATCATATCTTTTTCAAATCTTTTCTTTTATTTATTTATTTTTACAAGCATCTTTAATTTTAAGACATATCTTTTTCAAAACCTCCTAACCACTATCTCTCTCTTCATTTTTCGAAAATCATATCCAAAAATTTTTCAGAATTTTCGTTTATTAATCTTTTTATTATTCGAATTTCTTTTATTTCTTTATCTTTTAGTTTTTGAAATTTATATTTTATTTTTCAATTATTTTATTTTATTTCTTTCTTTCAATTTGGTTTATCTTTAATTAAATAAAATAAAAACAAAAATATTTTAATTTTTCTTTTACTTTATTTCTATTTTACAATCCACAACATCTCCCTTTCTCCATCATGGACCTAAGTGGAAATGAACAGTCCAGAAGGACTCTGGGGTCATATGCTAACCCCACTACTGCTGCATATGGGAGTAGTATCTGTATACCTCCCATAAGAGTAAGCAGCTTTGAGTTAAATCCTCAGCTCATTATTATGGTGCAGCAAAATTGCCAGTATTTTAGTCTTCCATAGGAAGAACCTACTGAGTTTCAGGCACAGTTCTTACAAATTGTTGACACAGTACGTGATAAGGAAGTAGATTAGGATGTCTACAGATTATTACTGTTTTCATTTGCTGTAAAAGATCAAGCTAAGAGATGGTTAAATAACCAACCCACAGCAAGCATAAGAACATGGAAATAGTTATCAGACAAATTCCTGAATCAATATTTCCCTCCAAAAAAGATGACACAGCTAAGGCTGGACATCCAAGGCTTTAAACAAAAGGATAATGAATCTCTTTATAATGCTTGGGAGAGGTACATAGGGATGCTAAGAAAATGTCCCTCTGAAATATTTTCAGAGTGGGTGTAGTTAGAAATCTTTTACTACGGGCTTACAGAAAAGGCCCAAATGTCTCTAGACCACTCAGCTGGTGGATCTATACATATGAGAAAGACAATTGAAGAGGCTCAATAGCTCATTGATACAGTTGCTAGAAATCAATATCTATACTTAAGTAGTGGGTCCTCCATGAAAGAAGAAGCTAATGCAGTATCCACTGAACTTAGTCTTCAAGAACAAGTTGCTGAAATCAATCAGCAATTGCTTAGTATAACAAAACAGTTCCCAAAATTCAAAGAGATGCTCCAAGACACTAAAAATGCTAACCAGAATATGGAAGCACAATTGGATCAGACAAGACAGCAGCTATCTAAACAGATAACAGAAGAATGCCAAGCTGTTCAATTAAGAAGTGAGAAGACATTGAATGTCTCAACTCAAAGCAGCAGAAAGCCAAGAAAGGAACAACTGATAGAGGATGACCAACCTACTGCCCAAAATCCCTCTAAGGACATTAAGAGCCTAGAGAGGAATGATTCTGGCATTCAAACGCCAGAAAAGGGTAAGAAAGTGGCGTTAAACGCCCAAGGGATGGCCAGTTCTGGCGTCCAAACACCAGAAAAGGGTGGTAATCTGGCATTAAACGCCCAGGCAGCCCCCAATTCTGGCGTTCAAACGCCAATAAGGGATCAGACACCTGCAAGTGCTGATAACAACCCCCTTAAGCAGGCTTCTCCAACCACTTCTGTAGGAAACAAACCTGCAACAAATAAGGTTGAAGAATATAAAGCCAAGATGCCTTATCCTCTGAAACTCTGCCAAGCAGAATAGGATAAACAATTTTCCTGCTTTGCAGACTATCTCAGGACTCTTGAAATAAAGATTCCATTTGCAGAGGCACTTGAGCAAATACCCTCTTATGCTAAGTTCATGAAAGAGATCTTAAGTCATAAGAAGGATTGGAGAGAAACTGAAAAGGTTTTCCTCACTGAAGAATGCAGTGCAGTCATTTTGAAAAGCTTACCAGAGAAGCTTAAGGATCCCGAAAACTTTATGATACTATGCACATTAGAGGGTACTTGTACCAAGACAGCTCTATGTGACCTTGGGGCAAGTATCAACCTAATCCCTGCATCCACTATCAGAAAGCTTGGCTTGACTGATGAAGTCAAACCAACCCGGATATGTCTTCAACTTGCTGATGGCTCCATTAAATATCCATCAGGCATAATTGAGGACATGATTGTCAAGGTTGGGCCATTTTGCCTTTCCCACTAACTTTGTAGTGCTGGAAATGGAGGAGCACAAGAGTGAAACTCTCATTCTAGGAAGACCCTTCCTAGCAACTAGACGAACTCTCATTAATGTCCAAACAGGGGAAGTGACCCTGAGAGTCAATGAGGATGAGTTTAAGTTGAATGCTGTCAAAGCTATGCAGCATCCAGACACACCAAAAGACTTCCTGAGCGTTGATATTATTGACTCCTTGGTGGAAGAGGTCAATATGACTGAAAGTCTCGAATCAGAGCTAGAGGACATTTTTAAAGATGTTCAGCCTGACCTGGAGGAACCAGAGAGAACCAAAGAACCTCTGGAAACTCCTCAGGAAGAGGGGAAGCCTCCTAAACCCGAGCTTAAACCACTACCACCATTCCTGAAATATGCATTTCTGGGAGAAGATGACACTTTTCCAGTAATCATAAGCTCTACTTTAGAGCCACAGGAAGAGGAAACACTACTTCATGTGCTAAGGACACACAAGACAGCTCTTCCATAAGTGATCTTAAGGGAATTAGCCCAGCTAGATGCATGCACAAGATCCTATTGGAGGATGATGCTAAGCCAGTGGTTCAACCACAGAGACGGCTGAATCCAGCCATGAAGGAGGTGGTGCAGAAAGAGGTCACTAAGCTACTAGAGGCTGGGATTATTTATCCTATTTCTGATAGCCCCTGGGTGAGCCCTGTCCAAGGTCCCCAAGAAGGGAGGCATGACAGTGGTTCATAATGAAAAAATGAACTGGTTCCTACAAGAACAGTTACAGGGTGGTGTATGTGTATTGACTACAGAAGACTCAATACAGTCACCAGAAAGGATCATTTTACCTTACCATTCATAGACCAGATGCTAGAGAGACTAGCAGGTCATGAATACTACTACTTTTTGGACGGCTATTCAGGTTACAACCAAATAGCAGTAGATCCTCAGGACCAAGAGAAAACATCATTCACATATCCTTCTGGAGTATTTGCCTATAGAAGAATGCCATTTGGCCTGTGTAATGCAGCTGGAACCTTTCAGAGGTGCATGCTCTCTATTTTCTCTGATATGGTAGAAAATTTTTTGGAAATCTTCATGGATGACTTCTCAGTATTTGGAGACTCATTCAGCTCCTGTCTTGACCATCTAGCACTTGTTCTGAAAAGGTGCCAAGAGACTAACCTGGTTTTAAACTGGAAAAAATGTCACTTTATGGAGAATGAAGGAATTGTCCTTGGGAACAAAATTTCAAACAAGGGAATAGAGGTGGATCAAGCTAAGGTAGAGGTAATTGAAAAATTACCACCACCTACTAATGTTAAGGCAATCAAAAGTTTTCTGGGGCATGCATGATTCTATAGGAAGTTTATAAAGGATTTTTCAAAAATTGCAAAACCTCTGAGCAATCTACTAGCTGCTGACACGCCATTTGTCTTTGACACGGAGTGTTTGTAGACGTTTGAAACTCTGAAAGCTAAGCTGGTCACAGCACCAGTCATTTCTGCACCAGACTGGACATTACCATTTGAACTAATGTGTGATGCCAGTGATCATGCCATTGGTACAGTATTGGGACAGAGGCACAACAAGCTTCTGCACATCATTTATTATGCTAGCCATGTTTTGAATGACGCACAGAAGAATTATACAACCACAGAAAAAGAGTTGCTTACAGTAGTTTATGCCATTGACAAGTTCAGATCTTATCTAGTGGAATCAAAAGTGATTGTGTACACTGACCATGCTACTCTAAAATATCTCCTCACAAAGCAAGATTCAAAACCCAGACTCATCAGATGGGTGTTGCTTCTGCAAGAATTTGATATGGAAATAAGAGACAGAAAAGGGACAGAGAACCAGGTAGCAAATCACATGTCCCGGATAGAACCAGTAGCAGGGGCGTCCCTCCTTCCTATCGAGATCTCTAAAACCTTTCCGGATGAGCAATTCTTTACCATTCAGGAATTACCATGGTTTACAGACATTGCAAATTATAAAGCTGTGAGATTCATACCCAAAGAGTACAGTAAGCAACAAATGAAAAAGTTGATTTCTAATGCAAAGTACTACTTGTGGGATGAACCATATCTCTTTAAGAGGTGTGCAGATGGAGTAATCCGCAGATGTGTGCCTAGAGAAGAGGCACAGAAGATCCTATGGCATTGCCATGGATCACAATATAGAGGACACTTTGGAGGTGAGCGAACAGCCACCAAGGTTCTCCAATGTGGCTTCTACTGGCCTACTCTCTATAGAGACTCCTGAGAGTTTGTACGTAACTGTGACAATTACCAGAGAGCTAGTAATCTGCCTCATGGTTATGCCATGCCTCAATAAGGGATCTTAGAGATTGAGTTGTCTGATGTATGGGGTATTGACTTCATAGGGCCTTTCCCACCATCATACTCAAACACTTATATTCTGGTGGCAGTAGACTATGTATCTAAATGGGTGGAGGCAATTGCAACACCCACTAATGATACAAATCAATGAAATACTTTTAAGGTACAAAAAATAAAATAAAAGAAGAGATGGAAAAGAAGAAAGATAATTTAATATTAGAGGTGTTGTATTACTTTTACATAGACATGCATTAAAAAATATTTAAAAAGTAATCATATACATATATATTATATTGCAAAACATATTGGTTATGGTAAAATAAAAAATATTGGATTGAAACAAACTCATGAAAAAATGCATACCACCTCACTTAATTTTATTGGAATCAAAGGGCGCTATCATTTGACTCATTAATTAGTTTGTAAGTTAGTTATTTAGTTGGTTATGCTAGTTCATTAAGTCAATTAGAATGATAGCTAAATTAATTAGCCTTCTAGTAGCTCCTAATAGAGTGTAGTTTGTATAAATAGTAACAATGTAACTAATTCACATGAGTGAGTTCATTCTTTTAATTTACATAAGTTTCACTCTTCTTTTCTTTTTCCCTTCTTCTCTCCTTTATCAAATTTTCTGCATTTCTCTTCACTTCATTCTCATCCTTCTCTCAAAATCTCACACCATAGAGATTGATGAGAGCTCCATTTTCTAGCACACGGTTTTTACATGGTGTGATGAATGTAGGAGAGATGAGAGTGTTCCGATCAACGAACTTTTGAGAGAAAGTTCTAAATCTGCTATTTCTCAAATTCATCGATTCACGATAGAAAGCTAATTTCAAAAGGTGTGATTCATGGATGATCCAAATGCTGAAACAGTGAACTCATACGCACAACCTAGATCAATGGATGTGCAGTAACTCGCTAATCTTCTCAATCAATTGAGCATGTTGCAAGCTTAAAATAGCAAAATCAAATCCGAATTTGGTTGCAGATTCATCCAGTCCATATTTCATACATTCAGTTGAGAATCCTAGAACTCCTATTGTTTCGACTATTCTGAATGTTACAAATGATCACAGCTGGAACAATGCGATGATTCGTGCGTTGAAAGGAAAGAATAAATTGAAATTCATTGATGAAATCATTATAAAACCGAAAGAAAATGATGTGATGTTTGAGACATGGAAAAAATGTAATACGTTCATTGTGTCCTTGATCAATTTGTTACTGAATAGTGATATCGTCGATAACGTTATTTGGAATAAAGTTGCTTCTGACCTGTGGAAGGATTTAAAACATCGTTATTATCATGGAGACAAATTCAAAGTAGTTGAATTGAAGGAATAAATGTATCGTATGAAGCAAGGAGATTTAACTGTTACTGCTTACTTTGCAAAATTGAAGACGATTTGAGAACAACTGAATAGTTTCAGACCTGTTCCAAGCTGCACATTTGTGTAGATAAATGCAATTGTGGATTAGCAAAATGAAGAAAATATAGGCAAGAGAGCCACACTATTCGATTCTTGAGAGACCTTAATGAGAAGTTTGCTAATGTCAGATCCAACATAATGCTTATGGATCCTATTCCAGGTGTTGATATGGTATTTTCTCTCCTCATTCATCAAACGAGACAATTTGACAATTTTGGCTCTGAATCGTTAGACAAAGCACTGCTATAAACTAGAATCAATTCCTTTGATGCATTTGGCAAATGAAGAGGTGAAGGAAGAGGTAGAGGAGAAAGAGAACTCATTGAAAGTAGAAGAAGGGGCAGAGGCACCCACATGCAGTTAACATTTTGTGAAAAGCTTGGGCATACAATGGAGACATGCTACAAAAAGTTATGGCCTCCCTCCATATTTGAAACAAAGGAAACAAGGTTCCATCAATTACATGGCCATTAAGCAGAATTATGATGAAATTAGTAGCAGTGCCTCAGCTGTTAACCAAGAAGAAGTGAATGAAACAACAAGGATCGATTTAACTGCAAACTAAAGACAAGTCTTGATGAATCTTTTCAAAGGACAATCTGCACAATAGGATTCTCATGGAACTGCAAACCAGGTTCAGATTCCATTTTATTCAAATTAAGGTAAAATCCATTTGTTGCAATTTAATGCAAGAATTTTGTCAATGGTTAGACCAAAATCTCCTCTCTAAGTCACAGACACAAGAGCCACAAATCATGTTTCTTTTGATCTGAATGATTTCATAGCTTATAACAAAATAAAACCAATCATTATTAAAATGTCTAATGGTAGTCTAACAACAAGTAGCATTGTTGGTACCATCATGTTCTCTAACAATTTGATTTTAACAAATTTGTTGTTTATTCCATCATTTGACTTCAAATTGGTTTCAGTTTCAAAGTTAATTGCAACTTTAAAATGCAAATTGCTTATCAATGATCAAATGTGTGAAATTCAGGGCTAGGCTACATTGAGGATGATTGGAGTAGCTAAGTGTGTTATTGGCCTTTATACAATGAACAGTCCAATCATGTATTTTCATCAACCTCATTTGCAGCTTTTTGAATTACACATATTGAATGGTTCAAATAATCCAAACAAAGAGCCTCAAACTGCTGCCATGTCCTTTGACAATAAGTAACTATAGCACATTAGATTAGGTCATTTTTTTTTACTAAAATTGTACTTTTTCAAAATGATTTTTCTTTCATTGATTGTAACATTTTGAAAAATACAACATTGTCACCTTATGATCCTTGTCACTTGGCAAAGTAAAACAAGTTGCCATTTGCATCTAGTTTTAGTAAAACTTATAAATGCTTTGATATTGTCCATATGGACATTGGGGTCCAACATCTTTGCCATCAAATTTTAGGCATAAATACTTCTTAACCGTGGTTGAAGACAAGAGTAGGTACACATGGATTTATTTCATGAAACTTAAATCTGAAGCTTCAGGTCTATTGTAAAATTTTGTACAATTTATTAAAGTTCAACTTGACACTCAAATAAAATGTATTAGAACTGATAATGGACCTAAGTTTCTCTTAAAAGATTTTTATGCAAAAAGTGGTATTGTGTATCAAACATCTTGTGTGAAAACTCCACAGCAAAATGGAATAGTTGAGCGCAAGCATCAACATATTCTTGGAGTTGCTCGAGTATTGCTTTTCCATTCAAAAGTTTTCAAATTCCTTTGGCAATTCGCAGTTGCTCATGCCACTCATATCATAAATTTCATTCTAAGTTAATTGGTGGACGAAATTGTGATCACATCAATGTAGTACTCTTTGTTATTGTATGGAATCATTATTGTGGCTCTTTGCTATGTGTGGACACAACTCCGTTCAACTTAACCAGCAAGTGTACTGGGTCATCCAAGTAATACCTTACATGAGTAAGGGTCGATCCCACAGAGATTGTTGGTATGAAGCAAGCTATAGTCATCTTGTAAATCCCAGTCAGGCGGATTATAATTGATTATGGATTTTCGAATAATAATAAACAGGAAATAAAGATAAATAACATAGGATAGAAATACTTATGTAAATTAATGGTGGGAATTCCAGATAAGCGTATGAAGATACTGTGCCCTTTCTTTTTCTACTTTTCTACTTCTTCCTTCAATCCTTCTTACTCCTTTCCATGGCAAGCTGTATGTAGGGCATCACTGTTGTCAATGGCTACATCCCATCCTCTCAGTGAAAAAGGTCCAAATGCTCTGTCACAGCACGGCTAATCATCTGTCGGTTCTCAATCAGGTTTGGAATAGAATCCATTGATTCTTTTGCGCCTGTCCATAACGCCCAGCCTTCAGGAGTTTGAAGCTCGTCACAGTCATTCAATCCCGGAATCCTACTCGGAATACCACAGACAAGGTTAGACTTTCCGGATTTCCATGAATGCCGCCATTAATTCTAGCTTATACCACGAAGATTCTGATTAAGGAATCCAAGAGATATGCACCCGGTCTAAGGTAGAACGGAAGTGGTTGTCAGTCATGCGCGTTCATAGGTGAGAATGATGATGAGTGTCACGGATCATCACATTCATCAAGTTGAAGTGCAACGAATATCTTAGAATAGGAATAAAGAGAATTGAATAGAAAATAATAGTAATTGTATTAAAACTTGAGGTACAGCAGAGCTCCACACTCTTAATTTATGGTGTGTAGAAACTCCACCGTTGAAAATACATAAGTGAAAGGTTCAGGCATTGCCGAATGGCCAGCCCCCATGAAGGTCTAAGGACTAGGCGTCCAGAGATGTCTAATACAATAGTAAACTATCCTATTTATACAAGACTAGCTACCAGGGTTTACATGAGTAGGTAATTGATGCATAAATCCACTTCCGGGGCCCACTTGGTGTATGTTTGGGCTGAGCTTGATCTATCCACGTGCTGAGGCTTCTTTTGGAGTTGAACGCCAAGTTGTAACGTGTTTTGGGCGTTCAACTCCAGGTCGTGACATGTTTCTGGCGTTTTACACCAGACGGCAACATGGAATTGGCGTTGAGCGCCAATTTACGTCATCAATTCCCAAATAAAGTATGGACTATGACATATTGCTGGAAAGATTTGGATGTCTATTTTCCAACGCCGTTGAGAGCGCGCCATTTGAAGTTTTGTAGCTCCAGAAAATCCATTTCGAGTGCAGGAAGGTCAGATTCCAACAGCATCAGCAGTCCTTTGTCAGCCTCCTATCAGAGTTTTGCTCAAGTCCCTCAATTTTAGCCAGAAATTACCTGAAATCACAGAAAAATACACAAACTCATAGTAAAGTCCAGAAATGTGAATTTAACTTAAAAACTAATGAAAACATCCCTAAAAGTAGCTTGAACTTACTAAAAACTACCTAAAAACAATGCCAAAAAGCATATAAATTATCCGCTCATCACAACACCAAACTTAAATTATTGCTTGTCCCCAAGCAACTGAAAATCAATTAGGATAAAAAGAAGAGAATATACTATAAATTTCAAAATATCAATGAATATTAATTCTAATTAGATGAGCGGGACTTGTAGCTTTTTGCTTCTGAACAGTTTTGGCATCTCACTTTTTCCTTTGAATTTCAGAATGATTGGCTTCTCTAGGAACTTAGAATTTCGGATAGTGTTATTGACTTTCCTAGTTAAGTATGTTGATTCTTGAACATAGCTACTTATGAGTCTTGGCCGTGGCCCTAAGCACTTTGTTTTCTAGTATTACCACTGGATACATAAATGCCACAGACACATGACTGGGTGAACCTTTTCAGATTGTGACTCAGCTTTGCTAGAGTCCCCAGTTAGAGGTGTCCAGAGCTCTTAAGCACACTCTTTTTGCTTTTGGATCACGACTTTAACCACTCAATCTCAAGCTTTTCACTTGGACCAGCATGCCACAAGCACATGGTTAGGGACAGCTTTGATTTAGCCGCTTAGGCCTGGATTTTAATTCCTTGGGCCCTCCTATCCATTGATGCTCAAAGCCTTGGATCCTTTTTACCCTTGCCTTTTGGTTTCAAGGGCTATTGGCTTTTTCTGCTTGCTTTTTCTTTTTCTTTCTATTTTTTTCGCCAGTTTTTTTTTTCACAAGCCTTTGCTTTTTCACTGCTTTTTCTTGCTTCAACAATCAGTTTTATGATTTTTTAGATCATCAATAACATTTCTCTTTGTTCATCATTCTTTCAAGATCCAATAATTTTAACATTCATAAACAACAAGATCAAAATTATGCACTGTTCAAGCATTCATTCAGAAAATAAAAAGTATTGTCACCACATCAATATAATTAAACTAAATTCAAGGATAAATTCGAAATTCATGTACTTCTTGTTCTTTTGAATTAAAAACATTTTTTATTTAAGAAAGGTGAAGGATTATGGAATTATTCATAACTCTAAGACATAGTTACTAAACACTAACGATCATGAAGTAGAGACACAAAACATAAATGAACACAACATAAAAACCGAAAAGCAGAAAAAAATAAGAACAAGGAATGAATCCACCTTAGTGGCGTCTTCTTCTTGAAGGACCAACAATGTCCTTAAGCTCTTCTATGTCCCTTCCTTGTCTTTGTTGCTCCTCCCTCATTGCCCTTTGATCTTCTCTTATTTCATGAAGAATGACGGAGTGCTCATGATGTTCCACCCTTAATTGTTCCACATTGTAGCTCAAATCTTCTAAGGAAGTGTTGAGTTGTTCCCAATAGTTGTTGGGAGGAAAGTGCATCCCTTGAGGCATCTCAGGGATTTCTTGATGATGAGCTTCCTCATGCATCTCTTGAGATCCGTGGAGGGTCTCTCTTGCTTGCTCCATCCTCTTCTTGGTGATGGGCTTATCCTCTTCAATGGGGATGTCTCCTTCTATGATAACTCCAGCTGAGTGACATAGATGGCAAATAAGGTGAGGAAAAGCTAGCCTTGCCATGGTGGAGGACTTATCGGCTATTTTGTAGATTTCATTGGAGATGACTTCATGAACTTCTACTTCCTCTCCAATCATGATGCTATGAATCATGATGGCCCGATCCACAGTAACTTCAGATCGGTTGCTAGTGGGAATGATGGAGCGTTGAATGAACTCCAACCATCCTCTAGCCACAGGCTTGAGGTCCAGTCTTCTTAGTTGAACTGGCTTGCCTTTGGAGTCTCTTTTCCATTGAGCTCCTTCCACACATATGTCCATTAGGACTTGGTCCAACCTTTGATTAAAGTTGACCCTTCTAGTGTAGGGGCGTTCATCTCCTTGCATCATGGGCAAGTGGAACGCCAACCTCACATTTTCCGGACTAAAATCTAAGTATTTCCCCCAAACCATTGTGAGATAATTCTTTGGACTCGGGTTCATACTTTGATCATGGTTCATAGTGATCCATGCATTGGCATAGAACTCTTGAACCATTAAGATTCCGACTTGTTGCATGGGGTTGGTTAGGACTTCCCAACCTCTTTTTCGGATCTCATGTCGGATCTCCAGATACTCATTTTTCTTAAGCTAGAAAGGGACCTCAGGGATCACCTTCTTCTTTGCCACAACATCATAGAAGTAGTCTTGATGGCTTTTGGAGATGAATCTTTCCATCTCCCATGACTCGGAGGTGGAAGCTTTTATCTTCCCTTTTCCTTTTCTAGAGGATTCTCTGGCCTTAGGTGTCATTGATGGTAATGAAAAAACAAAAAGCTTATGCTTTTACCATACCAAACTTAAAATATTGCTCGCCCTCGAGCAAGAGAAGAAAGAAGAGAAGAAGAAGAAGAAGAAAATATGGAGGAGAGTGAAAGATGGTGTTTCGGCCAAGGTGTAGAAGAGGGGATTTGTGTTGTGTGAAAATGAAGTAGAATGGAAGGGTATATATAGGGAGGGGAGAGGGTGTAGTTTCGGTCATTTAGGGTGGGTTTGGGTGGGAAAGTGTTTTTGAATTTTGAAGGTAGGTGGGGTTTATGGGGAAGAGTGGATGGATGTGAGTGGTGAAGGGGATAATTGGGAAGAGAGATTGAAGTTGTTGGGAAGTGTGTTTTGGGGAGGAGTGTTATAGGATTAGGAGGTAAGGTGGGAATATGTTAAGTGGAGATCCTGTGGGGTCCACAGATCCTGAGATGATCCTGTGGGGTCCACAGATCCTGAGGTGTCAAGGATTTACATCCCTGCACCAATTAGGCATGTAGAATGCCTTTGCACACCATTCTGGTGTTTAAACGCCGAGATGATGCACACTTTGGTCGTTCAACGCCCATGTGTAGCATGTTTCTGGCGTTGAACGCCAGTTCCATGCTTGTTACTGGCGTTCAGCGCCAGCTTTCCTCAAGGAACATTCCTGGCGTTCAAACGCCAGAATGTTGCTTGTTTCTGGCGTTCAGTGCCAGATTCATGCTCTGTTCTAGCGTTGAACACCAGCCAGATGCTCCTTACTGGCGTTGAACGCCAGTATGTCCTCTCTCCAGGGTGTGATTTTTCTTCTGCTATTTTTGATTCTGTTTTTAATTTTTATATTTTTTCGTGACTCCACATGATCATGTACCTAATAAAACACAAAATAATAATAATAAAATAAAATAAAAATAAAAATTAGATAAATAAAAATTTGGTTGCCTCCCAACAAGCGCTCTTTTAATGTCATTAGCTTGACAGTGGGTTCTCATGGAGCTACAAAAGTGATTAGGTCAATGTTGTATAGTCCCAACACCAAACTTAGAGTTTGGATATGGTGTCTTAACACCAAACTTAGAGTTTGGTTGTGGCCTCCCAACACCAAACTTAGAGTTTGACTGTGGGGGCTCTTCTTGACTCTGAACTGAGAGAAGCTCTTCATGCTTACTCTCTTTTGTCAAAGAGGGATGGCCATGTGCCTTAAACACAAGGTAGTCCCCATTCAATTGAAGGACTAATTCACCTCTGTTGACATCTATCACAGCTCCTGATGTGGTTAGGAAAGGTCTTCCAAGGATGATGCACTCATCCTCTTCCTTCCTAGTGTCTAAGATTATGAAATCAGCAGGGATGTAAAGGCCTTCAACCTTTACTAACACATCCTCTACTACTCCATAAGCTTGTCTTAATGACTTATCTGCCAATTGTAATGAGAACAAGACAGGTTGTACCTCAATGATCCCCAGCTTCTCCATTACAGAGAGTGGCATAAGATTTATCCCTGACCCCAGATCACATAGAGCTTTTCCAAAGGTCATGGTGCCTATGGTACAAGGTATTAAGAACTTGCCAGGATCTTATCTCTTTTGAGGTAAAATTTGCTGAATCTATCTAGTTCACTAATGAGCAAGGGAGGTTCACTTTCCCAAGTCTCATTACCAAACAACTTGGCATTCAGCTTCATGATAGCTCCTAAATATTGAGCAACTTGCCCTCCAGTCACATCTTCATCCTCTTCAGAGGAGGAATAGTCTTTAGAGCTCATGAATGGCAGAAGGAGATTTAATGGAATCCCTTTGGTCTCTATATAAGCCTCAGATTTCTTTGGATCCTTAATAGGAAACCCCCTCTTGCTTGAGAGACGTCCCAGGAGGTTTTCCTCACTAGGATTTTCGTCCTCCTCCTCCCTTGTGCATTCGGCCATATTGATTACATCAATGGCCTTGCACTCTCCTTTTGGATTTTCTTCTGTATTGCTTGGGAGAATACTGAGAGGAGTTTCAATGACTTTCTTACTCAGCTAGCCCACTTGTGCCTCCAGATTTCTGATGGAGGATCTTGTTTCACTCATGAAACTGAAAGTGGCTTTTGACAGATCAGAGACTAGATTGGCTAAATTAGAAGTGTTTTGTTCAGAATTCTCTGTCTGTTGCTGAGAAGATGATGGAAAAGGCTTGTTATTGCTCAGCCTATTGCGTCCACCATTGTTAAAGCCTTGTTGAGGCTTTTGTTGATCCTTCCATGAGAAGTTTGGATGATTTTTCCATGATGAGTTATAGGTGTTTCCACAAGGTTCACCCATGTAATTAACCTCTGCCATTGCAGGGTTCTCAGGATCATAAGCTTCTTCAGAAGCTGCCTCTTTAGTACTGTTTGATGCATTTTGCCATCCATTCAGACTTTGAGAGATCATGTTGACTTACTGAGTCAACACTTTGTTCTGAGCTAATATGGCATTCAGAGCATCAATTTCAAGAACTCCCTTCCTCTGAGGCATCCCATTATTCACGAAATTCCTCTCAGAAGTGTACATGAATTGGTTATTTGCAACCATGTCAATGAGTTCTTGAGCTTCTGCAGGTGTTTTCTTTAGGTGAATGGATCCACCTGCAGAACGGTCCAATGACATTTTTGAAAACTCAGATAGACCATAATAGAATATATCTAATATGGTCCATTCTGAAAACATGTCAGATGGACACCTTTTGGTCAGCTGCTTGTATCTTTCCCAAGCTTCATAGAGGGATTCACCATCCTTTTGTTTGAAGGTTTGAACATCCACTCTAAGCTTGCTTAGCTTTTGAGGAGGAAAAAAATTATCCAAGAAAGCTGTGACTAGCTTATCCTAGGAGTCCAGGCTATCCTTAGGTTGTGAATCCAACCATATTCTAGCTTTGTCTCTTATAGCAAAAGGGAAAAGCATGAGCCTGTAGACTTCAGGATCTACTCCATTTGTCTTAACAGTCTCACAAATCTGCAAGAACTCAGTTAAAAACTGGTAAGGATCTTCAGATGGAAGTTCATAAAACTTGCAGTTCTGTTGCATTAAAGCAACTAGTTGAGGTTTAAGCTCAAAATTGTTGGTTCCAATGGCAAGAATGGAGATGCTTCTTCCATCAAACTTGGACGTTGGTTTTGTGAAGTCACCAAGCATTCTCCTTGCATTATTATTGTTGGGTTCGGCTTCCATCTCCTTCTCTTGTTCGAAAATTTCTGAAAGGTTGTTTCTGGATTGTTTAGCTTCTCTTAGTTTCCTCTTCAGAGTCCTTTCAGGTTCTGGATCAATTTCAACAAGAGTACTTTTTTCCTTGCTCCTACTCATATGAAAGAGAGGAAAACAAGAAAAGAAGAGGAATCCTCTATGTCACAGTATAGAGATTCCTTTATGTTAGTAAAAGAAGAAAGGGGAGAAGAGTGAAGAAGAATGGGTTCGGATTTTCAGATGAAGAGAGGTGAAGAGAAGTGTTAGTAAATAAATAATTAAATAGAAGAGGAGAAGGGATAGAGAAATTCGAAAATTAATTTTTGAAAAGGGGTTAGTAATTTCGAAAATTAAAGATAAGATATAATTAAAATTAAAATTTAATACAAAAAGAATTTTTGAAAAAGAGATGAGATATTTTAGAAAATTAGAGAGGGAAAAGTAGTTAGGTGGTTTTGAAAAAGATAAGAAACAAACAAAAAGTCAAATAGTTAGTTGAAAAAGATATTAAAGTCAAATTTGAAAAGATAAGAAGATAAGATATTTTGAAATCAAATTTTTGAAAAAGATAAAATTTTGAAAAAGATATGATAAAAAGATAAGACAAGAAGATATGATAAAAAGATAGGATTGAAAAAGATTTAATTTTTAAAAATTAAAATTAATTACTTCACTAACAAGAAACTTTAAGATAAGATTCTAGAACTTAAAGATTGAACCTTTCTTAACAAGAAAGTAACAAACTTCAAATTTTTGAATCAATCACATTAATTATTAGTGAGTTTTTTTTGAAAATATGATATAAAGATAAGAAAAAGATTTTTGAAAATATTTTGAAAAAGATTTTTGAAATTTTCGAAAAATAGAAAAAATGAAAAAGATATCATTTTTGAAAAAGATTTTGAAAAGATAAGATTTTTAAAATTGAAAATTTGACTTGACTTGTAAGAAACAACTAATTTTAAAAATTTTTGACTAAGTCAACTCAAATTTTCGAAAATTATGAGAAAAATAAGGAAAAGATAATTTTTTTATTTTTTTTGAATTTTTAAAGATGAGAGAGAAAAAAATAAAAATGACCCAAAACATGAAAATTTTGGATCAAACACATGATGCATGCAAGAACACTATGAATGTCAAGATGAACACCAAGAACACTTTGAAGATCATGATAAACATCAAGAACATAATTTTGAAAAAATTTTTATGCAAAGAAAACATGCAAGACACCAAACTTAGAAATCTTTAATGCATGGACTCTAACAAACAAAAAATGCATATGAAAAACAAGAAAATATACCAAACAAGAAAACATCAAGATCAAACAAGAGGACTTATCAAGAACAACTTGAAGATTATGAAGAACACTATGAATGCATGAATTTTCGAAAAATGCAAGAAAAAATTTTTTTGGGTTTTTATTTAATTTTTTCGAAAATAAAGTTTCGAAAAACGAAAAAAGAAAAGAAAAATTAAAAAAAAAAGATTTTTGAAAAATTTTTGAAAAGAAAATTACCTAATCTAAGCAACAAGATGAACTGTCAGTTGTCCACACTCGAACAATCCCCGGCAACGGCGCCAAAAACTTGGTGGACGAAATTGTGATCACATCAATGTAGTACTCTTTGTTATTGTATGGAATCATTATTGTGGCTCTTTGCTATGTGTGGACACAACTCCGTTCAACTTAACCAGCAAGTGTACTGGGTCATCCAAGTAATACCTTACGTGAGTAAGGGTCGATCCCACAGAGATTGTTGGTATGAAGCAAGCTATAGTCATCTTGTAAATCCCAGTCAGGCGGATTATAATTGATTATGGATTTTCGAATAATAATAAACAGGAAATAAAGATAAATAACATAGGATAGAAATACTTATGTAAATTAATGGTGGGAATTTCAGATAAGCGTATGAAGATACTGTGCCCTTTCTTTTTCTACTTTTCTACTTCTTCCTTCAATCCTTCTTACTCCTTTCCATGGTAAACTGTATGTAGGGCATCACTGTTGTCAATGGCTACATCCCATCCTCTCAGTGAAAAAGGTCCAAATGCTCTGTCACAGCACGGCTAATCATCTGTCGGTTCTCAATCAAGTTGGAATAGAATCCCTTGATTCTTTTGCGTCTGTCACTAACGCCCAGCCTTCAGGAGTTTGAAGCTCGTCATAGTCATTCAATCCCGGAATCCTACTCGGAATACCACAGACAAGGTTAGACTTTCCGGATTCCCATGAATGCCGCCATCAATTCTAGCTTATACCACGAAGATTCTGATTAAGGAATCCAAGAGATATACGCCCGGTCTAAGGTAGAACGGAAGTGGTTGTCAGTCACGCGCGTTCATAGGTGAGAATGATGATGAGTGTCACGGATCATCACATTCATCAAGTTGAAGTGCAACGAATATCTTAGAATAGGAATAAAGAGAATTGAATAGAAAATAATAGTAATTGTATTAAAACTTGAGGTACAGCAGAGCTCCACACCCTTAATCTATGGTGTGTAAAAACTCCACCGTTGAAAATACATAAGTGAAAGGTTCAGGCATGGCCGAATGGCCAGCCCCCATGAAGGTCTAAGGACTAGGCGTCCAGAGATGTCTAATACAATAGTAAACTATCCTATTTATACTAGACTAGCTACTACGGTTTACATGAGTAGGTAATTGATGCATAAATCCACTTCCGGGGCCTACTTGGTGTATGTTTGGGCTGAGCTTGATCTATCCATGTGCTGAGGCTTCTTTTGGAGTTGAACGCCAAGTTGTAACGTGTTTTGAGCGTTCAACTCCGGGTCGTGACGTGTTTCTGGTGTTTTACTCCAAACAGCAACATGGAATTGGCGTTGAGCGCCAATTTACGTCGTCAATTCCCAAATAAAGTATGGACTATTATATATTGATAGAAAGCTCTGGATGTCTACTTTCCAACGCCGTTGAGAGCGCACCATTTGGAGTTCTGTAGCTCCAGAAAATCTATTTCGAATTCAGGAAGGTCAGATTCCAACAGCATCAGCAGTCCTTTGTCAGCCTCCTATCAGAGTTTTGCTCAAGTCTCTCAATTTTAGCCAGAAATTACCTGAAATCACAGAAAAACACACAAACTCATAGTAAAGTCCAGAAATGTGAATTTAACATAAAAACTAATGAAAACATCCCTAAAAGTAGCTTGAACTTACTAAAAACTACCTAAAAACAATGCCAAAAAGTGTATAAATTATCCGCTCATCATTAATGTTTGCACAATCACAGTCCATATTATATATTGCACTAAGCTTTACTTGATTTGACTTATCTTAAAACATTTGGTCGCTTGGCATATGCCAGTTCATTAGTGTTGGCAGAACTAAATTTGATCCAAGGGGACAAAGATGTGCTTCTTGGGTTACAAAGAAGGCACCAAAGGGTATGCATTGGTTGATCTTGAATCTAGAGAAGTATTTGTCTCAAGACACATTAGCTTTTATGAACAAATTCTACAACATCATGCATGCATCCTCATTAGCCTAATACTATTAATTTCAACTTTGAAAAGTGATCCATTGATCCATTCATTTAGAATGATTTCATGCATTACACTTTTACATCATCTCATTACTCTCATGCATCAACTAAAGACATTCTTAGCACCACCATTGACTCAACACCAATGCATCACAATGGCATGCCAAGTAGTGTTCTTAATGATCACATGGTGCCAGTGGCACCAACAACCACTACTGTTGTCCCAAATGATGTACAGGCCTCTCCTAGGCCTATTAGAAATAAGAGTCATCCTTCATATGTCAAGGGTTATCATTGTATATTGGCCAAAATAGGCTTAGCACCTTCCTCAACTCAAATGTATCCAATTTCAAATTATTTATCTTATGATAAGATGAATTTTAAATACAAATCCCACATATCTTCAAATCTTGATCCTTGCACCTATGAGGAGGTTTCTATGCATCATTGTGATGCATCTGCATCTTTAGTTGTTTTTTTGTTAGAATTTTACTCAATAAGTTAATGATTCTTGTTAGAAAATCAATGATTTCATGATTCAATGAGCATTACTTTTAGTTAGTTTGAATTCATTTGTTATAGGAGAATTTGAAGGAGAATTTGCAAAGATCAAAGAAGAAGAAAAGGCTAGGAATCATGATAAAAAAAAGGCATAAGAAGGAGAATCAAACAGAGGACTCTTTGGACCAAACAGAAAACTCCTGGACAAGAATCACCAAAGGAAGCTATGCATTGCACGTGGGAACCCATGCCTGCAATGTGAAAAGAAAAATAAAAGCCAATTGGTGCCAAAACAAGCCATGCGTGCAACATGGGAGCCTATGAACTACACTTGAAGACCAAATAGAGACCCATTGTGCTTTATATAGCCATGCATGCAATGTGGGATTTGGTGCCTGCAATGTGAAGATCAAACAGAGGCAAATTGCACCAAATCCAACCCTGCGTTGCACTTAAGAGCCCATGTAATGCACTTGAGGATCAAAATATGTTGCACTTAGGGTTGTCGCATATGAAAATGCTAAGCTCTATAAGGACAGGACCAAAATATTGCATGATAAGAAACTCTCCTTAAGAACATTTAATCCCAGACAACAAGTCCTTCTCTTCAACTCAAGGCTGAAAATCTTTCCTGGAAAACTCAAAATAAGATGGTCAAAATCCTTCACAATCACTAAGGTGTCTCCTTATGACCACATTGAGGTTATGGAGGTAGAGTCCCAAAGAAGACTCACTGTGAATGGTCAACAATTGAAGCATTATCTTGGCGGCAAAGTGGATCATCAGAAATTCATTTATCTGTTGACCAAGAGAGTGCACTGTCAAGCTAGTGATGTTAAAAACGCGCTTGTTGGGAGGCAACACAATGATTAGTATCCTTTAATTTCCTATTTTATTAGTCTTTATTAGCTTTTCTTTTGTTTATGATTCATGAATGCAAATAGAGATAACAAATTCCAAGATTTCACTGCCTGGAACCCAAACCTAGGACAAAGTTTGGTGTTAAGCAATGCCATGCGTTACACGCATAGTAGTGCATTGTACATGGGAAGGAAAACAGAGCCACCAAATCCCTAGCTCTACCCATGTGTTGTACGCATGAAGGGGTGCGTGTAACATACCAAAACTTGTCCCTCCCCTTGGGACCTTCTCCTCCCACGTTGCACGCAAGAACTACTGCGTCCAATGTACCATATATTAGCCCCCTAGGTCCTTGGATTCCCATGTGTTGCACACATGCCCTAGTGGGTCCAATGCACCACATAAATTGGCTCCACTAAACCTTTTCTCCTAATGCCTTGCACACAAGGGAGGGTGTATCTAACGTACCAACATTTGCTCTCCTGGGGCCTTATTGAGCCGTGCGTTCTACTCCAAGGAGGGTGCATCTAATGCACCTAGTTATGGGAGGCATTGGTCCTCTAAAGGACCATACGTGTAACGCATCATATTATGTGTTTAACACACCACAACCAAACTTAAGTTTGATGTGGCTGTGATGAGCGGATATTTTATACGCTTTTTTGCATCATTTTAATATAGTTTTTATTTAGTTTTTATTATCTTTTTATAGGTTTTAGTGTTAAATTCATATTTTTGGATTTTACTATGAGTTTTTGTATTTTTGTACAATTTCAGGTATTTTCTGGCTGAAATTGAAGAGATGGAGCAGAAGTCTGATTCATAGACAGAGAAAGCACTACAGATTCTGTCCGGATCTGACCTCCTTGCACTCGGAAGAGTTTTTTTGGATCTTCAAAAGTCCAAATGTAGCGCTCTCAATGGCTATGGAAATCTGACTTTTAGAGCTTTCCAGTAATGTATAATACTCCATACTTTTCTTTGGAGTAGAAGGCCCAAAACTGGCATCCAATGCCAGCTTCCTGTCCCCTTTCCAGGCATCCAGCACCCAAAGAGCAGAGATCAGCCTCCAAACGCCCAAAGAGGACCCTCTACCTGGCGTTCCACACCCAAGAGACCTCACAGCACATGAATCTCATCAAAGCTCAGCCCAAACACTCACCAAGTAGGCCCCAGAAGTGAATTTTAGTACTAAATAGACTATTTTACCCTTACTAGTCATCTGTTTAGTATTCAAAGTTATTTTTACATAATCATTCGAACAACATCAAGACTTTACAGCCCTATTTTCATTTTACATTGTATTTTACATCAGTATGAGTTTCTAAACCTCCTAGGTTGAGGGGAAGAGCCCTGCTGAGTCCTATGAATTAATAAAAGTATTACTGTTTCTTCTTCATTCGATCCGTGTTTGATTAATTCTAAGATGTATATTCGTACCTCAACGTGGTGGATAAGATGATCAGTGACAATCAGCTCTGTTCATCACATTAAGACGAACGTGCCTGACAAACACTTGCGTCTACTTGGGTTTGTGTTAATACTTCAGTGGAAAGCATGCACCACCAGCTTGAATCATATATCTCTCAGACGACTAATCCATGACTTCGTTGGGGACTTCTTGAGACACCAGTTCAGCCGAAGTGACTTACAAGGAGACAATCTCCTCATCTTCCGAAGTGACTTACAAGGAGACAATGAGTAATGACCCAAGGCTTGAAGAGGTAGTCAGAGACATCGGTCTACCGGGTGTACAGTAGATCAAAGATGTGACGGGTAAGGCACTCCACTTAAGGAGAAGCAATCTCAAGCCCGAAGTAAGGGATTGGATGGAATTTCTCCACTATTTGATCTTGCCTACAAGCAACTGATCCAAGCTTACTATGGCTAGAGCCATTATGGTTCATTATATCATGATTAGTGAAGAGGTAAGAGTGGACAAAATCATTCCGAATAAACTATATCACTTTACCTCTAATTTAGGTCAAAATTCTCTGCTGGGTTTCCCAAGTATTATCCATCGTTTCTGTGAAGCCATCTGTGTCTTCATTGAGAATGAAATCCCTATTTCAATAGGAAAAATAATCACCAAGAAAATAATTGAGAGAATGAAAGTAGCACCTCCTCAAGGAGCTCAAGAAGAAGAAATTTCACAAGCTCAAGAAGAAGAAATTTTACAACTTCTTCTACGTCAGCCTCAAGCTCCTCAAGGTCAAGTCGAACCGAGTCAACAACCCTTTACTCCTCCACAACAAGAGGTAGGGTGGCAGCAAGTGTACTCCGTAATCCAAGAACTCTCCACACAATAAACAAAATTCTATAAAGAGTTCCAAGAGCACAAAACCTTACAAGAGGCACATCACAAGGAGTTCCAAGATTTCAGAGCTTTGCATGATGAATATCATAAGGAATTCTAAGATTATCGAGCACTTTCTGAGACTCGATATGAAGTCGAAGACTCTTGGCAACTAAACATGCATGCCAAGATTAACTATTGTACTTGGACTCAAAATGCTGCACATCCAACAATACTTCCGTATGAATAGGTGACCAAAGTTTATAAAAAGGAGCTTAAGAAGAAAAACAAAGAGCATGCCCTCTGGAGAGATAAGGAACTAACTATCCAAAGACTTTGAAAGCCAAAAGACAAAGCTGAACATTCCGTACTAGGAATTTGGGAACCAAGAGAAAGTTAAGAGGAGGATGATGAAGAAGATGATGATGCAGGCAACAATGATAAATAAGGTGGTCAAGTTCTTTTATGCTTATCCTATCTTTCATTTTTTTTTCTTTCTATTCTGTTTGTCTTTTCTTTTCTCTTGCATTATTTCCTGTTTTATTTTATTTTATTTTATTTTATTTTGCTCTTTCTTGAGTTTTGCTACACTTAGCAAGCATAAACTATGTATCACAAAGAAAAGACAAAGAAAATGGTTGAGAAAAATAAGAAAGAGTATGACTAATTAGGTAAGGAAGGCTAAATTAGCTTAAGTGTTTAGTGCAAAATGAGTATCATTATTTGAGACTTCAATCTAGAGGAGTATTATAGAATCCTCATATGTCACAAAGCCTTGAAGAAGCACAAATAATCAACTAATTAACACTTAAATAAATAAACAAGGAGGGAAAGAATAGACAAAGGCTCTGAGCACCACTGACTAAGAAAATTAAAAAGAAAATATGAACTCAAAAAGTTCTTTAGTCAAGTGCTTGTGGTATTTTTGTGTCAAGCAAAGTTTGAGACAAAACATTTAAAGTCACAGCTAGGCTTAAGGTGCAAAGCATCCCCCAAAGAAAGAGAAGCTAAAGGCTCTGAAAACCTCTGATTGGAAAGGATAAAAAGACAACTTGAACTCAAAGGGTTTCCCAATCAAGTGCTTGTAGTGTTTCTATGTCGAGTAAAGCTTAAGACAAAACATTTAGAGTCACGGTTAGACTCGAAGTGCAAAGCACCTTCATAAAAGAAATTGTGGAAGAAAAGAAAGAGTTAAGCTTGCTTCAAGGTGGAAATTTATAAGAAAGTATTCTATAATATGATTGGTATGGAAGTCTTGCAAGAATCAAGACTTTTGTGCTAGATTGTGTATAAGTTAAAAGGCTAACCAAACCTAGTGAAAATACTACAAGTCACCCATGAATTGTGAGGTTTAGTTCTTTAATTATGAATATATAATTCTTTGTTTGCTTGAGGACAAGCAAAGTCCTAAGTTTGGTGATGTGATGCATCCACATATTTGGTTATTTTTTCGTTAGAATTTCACTCATTAAGCTACTGATTCTATTAGAAAAACAATGACTTCATGATTCAATGAGCATTACTTTGAGTTAGTTTGAATTCATTTGTTACAGGTTTGCAAAGATCAAGGAGGAAGAAGAGGCTAGGAATCATGGTAAAAAAAAGGCATAAGAAGGAGAATCAAACAGAGAGCTCCCTGGACAAGAATCATCAAAGGAAGCTATGTGTTGCACTTGAAGACCAAACAGAGACCCAATGTGCCTTGATGAGTGGATTATTTATACTCTTTTTGGCATTGTTTTTACATAGTTTTTAGTATGATTTAGTCACTTTTTATAACATTTTTATTAGTTTTTATTCAAAAATCACATTTCTTGACTTTACTATGAGTTTGTGTATTTTTCTATAATTTGAGGTATTTTCTAGCTGAAATTGAGGGACCTGAGCAAAAATCTGATTCAGAGGCTGAAAAAGGACTGCAGATGCTGTTGGATTCTGACCCTCCTGCACTCGAAGTGGATTTTCTGGAGTTACAGAAGCTCAATTGGCGCGCTCTCAATTGAGTTGGAAAGTAGACATCTTGGGCTTTCCAGAAATATATAATAGTTCATACTTTACCTGAGATTTGATGGTCCAAACTGGCATCTAAACCCAGCCTAAAACTTTCTGGCGTAAAACGCTAGAATTGGCATAATTCTTGGCGTTAAACGCCCATTTTGGCACCCAGGGTGGCATTTAACTCCAACTTTGGGCATATGCATGTGAAAGCTTGAAGGATCAGCCCAGACACGCACCAAGTGGGTCCTAGAAGTGAATTTCTGCACTATCTGCACTTAGTTACTCATTTTCTATAAACCTAAGTTACTAGTTTAGTATAAAAACTACTTTTAGAGATTCAGTTTACAACTTATGATTTTTTACACTTCATATTGTATCTTCTACAGCATGAGTCTCTAAACCCCATAGGTGGGGGTGATGAGCTCTACCGTGTTTCAATAGATTAATGCAATTACTACTGTTTTCTATTCAATTACGCTTGATTCTATTCTAAGATATTCACTCGTACTTCAATATGGAGAATATGATGATCCGTGACACTCATCATTATCCTCAACCCTATGAACGCGTACCTGACAACCACTCCGTTCTATCTGAGCTCAACGTATTCATTGGGCGACAACTTGAGTACATATCTCTTGGGTTTCTGATCCACGGACCGAGTCGGGGGGTTAGAACCTTCGTGGTATAGGCTAGAACCAATTGGCAGCATTCTTGGGATTCAGAAAGTCTAAACCTTGTATGTGGTATTCTGAGTAGGATCTGGGAAGAGATGACTATGACGAGCTTCAAACCTGCGAACGTTGGGCGCAGTGACAGTGTGCAAAAGGACAAGGGTCCTATTCCGACGCTAGTGGGAACCGACAGATGATTAGCCGTGCAGTAGCTGTACATGGTATTTTTCATCCGAGACGAGAAATCTGACAGTTGATTAGCCATGCAGAGATTGTACCTGGTATTTTTCATCTGAGAGGATCATAAAGCTTGCCATTGAAGGAAGCCATGCGTGCTTGGAGAAGAAGGCAGTAAGAAAGCAGAGATTCAGAGGACAGAGCATCTCTGGAACCTCAGCCTGTTCTCATTACTGAATCACAAGTACTATTTATTTTATGTTATTTATTTTTCATAAATACAATCACTCTTATCATTAATCTCCTGACCAATATTTACAAAATAACCATAACTTGCTTCAAGCCAACAATCTCCGTGGGATCGACCCTTACTCACGTAAGGTATTAATTGGATGACCCAGTGCACTTGCTGGTTAGTTGTGCGGAGTTGTGAAAAGTGTAATCACAATTTCCCATACCAAATTTTTGGCACCGTTGTCGGGGATTGTTCGAGTTTGGACAACTGACAATTTATTTTGTTGCTTAGATTAGGAAAAATTTATCTTTTTTTTTTGGTTTAGAGTCACTAAAATTGAGTTTTCTATTATTGTTTTTGGTCAAAATTTTAAAATCCTTATTTTCTTTTTCTAAATTATTTTCAAAAGTTTTTTTAAAAAAAACCAATAACTTTATAATTTAGTCTTCTATTTGAGTTTAGTTTCATATTTTAAGTTTGGTGTCAATTGCATGTTTTTATTTTCCTTTAATTTTTCGAATTGCATGTTATTATTTTTCTTCATATTTTTTAGTTTTATATGTCTTGTTCTTTCATGATCTTCAAGTTGTTCTTGTTTATTTTCTTTGTTTGATCTTTAATTTTTCTTGTTGTGTGTCTTTCCTTGTTTTTCTTGTGCAATTTCGAATTATTAGTGTCCAAAATATTAAAATTTTTAAGTTTGGTGTCCTTTGTGTCCTTATTTCCTTAAAAATTTTCAAAATTTGTTCTTGGTTTTCTTCTTGATCTTCAAAGTATTCTTGGTGTTCATCTTGACATTCAAAGTTTTCGTGTTTGTTTTCTTTGTGTTGATCTAAAAATTCTAAGTTTGGTGTCATTTTATTGTTTTTCTCTTTCCTTATTAAATTTAAAAAAATATCTTTCCCTTTATTTACTCATAGTTTTCGAATTCTCTAAGTTGACTTATTCAAAATTTTTAACATTTGGTAGTTTCTTGTTAGTTAAAATTTCAATTTTAAAATTTATCTTTTAAATCCTTTTCAGTTTTCTTTTTATATTTTTCGAAAATCCTTTATAAAATTTTTCAAAATCTTTTTCTTACTCATAATTTTTGAATTACTTGTACTATCTTATTATTTTGATTGAAAAATTTTAAGTTTGGTGTTTACTTGTTGAGAAAGTTTTAATCTTCAAATTTTAAAATCATATCTTTTTCAAATCTTTTCTTTTATTTATTTATTTTTACAAGCATCTTTAATTTTAAGACATATCTTTTTCAAAATCTCCTAACCACTTTCTCTCTCTTCATTTTTCGAAAATCATATCCAAAAATTTTTCAAAATTTTCGTTTATTAATCTTTTTATTATTCGAATTTCTTTTATTTCTTTGTCTTTTAGTTTTCGAAATTTATATTTTATTTTTCAATTATTTTATTTTATTTCTTTCTTTCAATTCGGTTTATCTTTAATTAAATAAAATAAAAACAAAAATATTTTAATTTTTCTTTTACTTTATTTCTATTTTACAATCCACAACATTTCCCTTTCTCCATCATGGACCTAAGTGAAAATGAACAGTCCAGAAGGACTCTGGGGTCATATGCTAACCCCACTACTGCTGCATATGGGAGTAGTATCTGTATACCCCCCATAAGAGCAAGCAGCTTTGAGTTAAATCCTCAGCTCATTATCATGGTGCAGCAAAATTGTCAGTATTTTGGTCTTCCATAGGAAGAACCAACTGAGTTTCTGGCACAGTTCTTACAAATTGCTGACACAGTACGTGATAAGGAAGTAGATTAGGATGTCTACAGATTATTACTGTTTTCATTTGCTGTAAAAGATCAAGCTAAGAGATGGTTAAATAACCAACCCACAGCAAGCATAAGAACATGGAAATAGTTATCAGACAAATTCCTGAATCAATATTTCCCTCCAAAAAAGATGACACAGCTAAGGCTGGACATCCAAGGCTTTAAACAAAAGGATAATGAATCTCTTTATAATGCTTGGGAGAGGTACATAGGGATGCTAAGAAAATGTCCCTCTGAAATATTTTTAGAGTGGGTGTAGTTAGAAATCTTTTACTACGGGCTTACAGAAAAGGCCCAAATGTCCCTAGACCACTCAGCTGGTGGATCTATACATATGAGAAAGACAATTGAAGAGGCTCAATAGCTCATTGATACAGTTGCTAGAAATCAATATCTATACTTAAGTAGTGGGTCCTCCATGAAAGAAGAAGCTAATGCAGTATCCACTGAACTTAGTCTTCAAGAACAAGTTGCTGAAATCAATCAGCAATTGCTTAGTATAACAAAACAGTTCACAAAATTCAAAGAGATGCTCCAAGACACTAAAAATGCTAACCAGAATATGGAAGCACAATTGGATCAGACAAGACAACAGCTATCTAAACAGATAACAGAAGAATGCCAAGCTGTTCAATTAAGAAGTGAGAAGACATTGAATGTCTCAACTCAAAGCAGCAGAAAGCCAAGAAAGGAACAACTGACAGAGGATGACCAACCCACTACCCAAAATCCCTCTAAGGACATTAAGAGCCTAGAGAGGAATGATTCTAGCATTCAAACGCCAGAAAAGGGTAAGAAAGTGGCGTTAAACGCCCAAGGGATGGCCAGTTCTGGCGTGCAAACACCAGAAAAGGGTGATAATCTGGCGTTAAACGCCCAGGCAGCCCCTAATTCTGGCGTTGAAATGCCAATAAGGGATCAGACACCTGCAAGTACTGATAACAACCCCCTTAAGCAGGCTTCTCCAACCACTTCTGTAGGAAACAAACCTGCAACAACTAAGGTTGAAGAATATAAAGCGAAGATGACTTATCCTCAGAAACTCTGCCAAGCAGAACAGGATAAACAATTTGCCCGCTTTGCAGACTATCTCAGGACTCTTGAAATAAAGATTCCATTTGCAGAAGCACTTGAGCAAATACCCTCTTATGCTAAGTTCATGAAAAAGATCTTAAGTCATAAGAAGGATTGGAGAGAAACTGAAAAGGTTTTCCTCACTGAAGAATGCAGTGCAGTCATTCTGAAAAGCTTACCAGAGAAGCTTGAAGATCCTGGAAGCTTTATGATACCATGCACATTAGAGGGTGCTTGTACCAAGACAGCTATAGTGATCTTGGGGCAAGTATCAACCTAATACCTGCATCCACTATCAAAAAGCTTGGTTTGACTGATGAAGTTAAACCAACCCGGATATGTCTCCAACTTGCTGATGGCTCCATTAAAATTCTATCAGGCATAATTGAGGACATGATTGTCAAGGTTGGGCCATTTGCCTTTCCTACTGACTTTGTGGTGCTGGAAATGGAGGAGCACAAGAGTGCAACTCTCATTCTAGGAAGACCTTTCCTAGCAATTGGACGAACCCTTATTGACGTCCAAAAAGGGGAGATAACCCTGAGAGTCAATGAGGATGAGTTTAAGTTGAATGCTGTCAAAGCTATGCAGCATCCAGACACACCAAAAGACCTCCTGAGCGTTGATATTATTGACTCCTTGGTGGAAGAGGTCAATATGACTGAAAGTCTCGAATCAGAGCTAGAGGACATTTTTAAAGATGTTCAGCCTGACCTGGAGGAACCAGAGATAACCGAAGAACCTCTGGAAACTCCTCAGGAAAAGGGGAAGCCTCCTAAACCCGAGCTTAAACCACTACCACCATTCCAGAAATATGCATTTCTGGGAGAAGATTACACTTTTCCAGTAATCATAAGCTCGACTTTAGAGCCACAGGAAGAGGAAGCACTACTTCAGGTGCTAAGGACACACAAGACAGCTCTTCCATAAGTGATCTTAAGGGAATTAGCCCAGCTAGATGCATGCACAAGATCCTATTGGAGGATGATGCTAAGCCAGTGGTTCAACCACAGAGGCGGCTGAATCCAGCCATGAAGGAGGTGGTGCAGAAAGAGGTCACTAAACTACTAGAGGCTGGGATTATTTATCCTATTTCTAATAGCCCCTGGGTTAGCCCTGTCCAAGGTCCCCAAGAAGGGAGGCATGACAGTGGTTCATAATAAAAAAATGAACTGGTTCCTACAAAAGAACAGTTACAGGGTGGCGTATGTGTATTGACTACAGAAGACTCAATACAGCCACCAGAAAGGATCATTTTACCTTACCATTCATAAACCAGATGCTAGAGAGACTAGGAGGTCATGAATACTACTGCATTTTGGATGGCTATTCAAGTTACAACCAAATTGCAGAAGATCCTCAAGACCAAGAGAAAATAGCATTCACATGTCCTTCTGGAGTATTTGCCTATAGAAGAATGCCATTTGGCCTGTGCAATGCACCTGGAACCTTTCAGAGGTGCATGCTCTCTATTTTCTCTGATATGGTAGAAAATTTTCTGGAAGTCTTCATGGATGACTTCTCAGTATTTAGAGACTCATTCAGCTCCTGTCTTGACCATCTAGCACTTGTTCTGAAAAGGTGCCAAGAGACTAACTTGGTTTTAAACTGGGAAAATGTCACTTTATGGAGACTGAAGGAATTGTCCTTGGGCACAAAATTTCAAACAAGGGAATAGAGGTGGATCAAGCTAAGGTAGAGGTAATTGAAAAATTACCACCACCTACCAATGTTAAGGCAATCAGAAGTTTTCTGGGGCATGCATGATTCTATAGGAAGTTTATAAAGGATTTTTCAAAAATTGCAAAACCTCTGAGCAATCTACTAGCTGCTGACATGCCATTTGTCTTTGACACGGAGTGTTTGCAGGCATTTGAAACTCTAAAAGCTAAGTTGGTCACAGCACCAGTCATTTCTGCACCAGACTGGACATTACCATTTGAACTAATGTGTGATGCCAGTGATCATGCCATTGGTGCAGTATTGGGACAGAGGCACAACAAGCTTCTGCACGTCATTTATTATGCTAGCCATGTTTTGAATAACGCACTGAAGAATTATACAACCACAGAAAAAGAGTTGCTTGCAGTAGTTTATGCCATTGACAAGTTCAGATCTTATCTAGTAGGATCAAAAGTGATTGTGTACACTGACCATGCTGCTCTAAAATATCTCCTCACAAAGCAAGATTCAAAACCCAGACTCATCAGAGGGTGTTGCTTCTGCAAGAGTTTGATATAGAAATAAGAGACAGAAAAGGGACAGAGAACCAGGTAGCAGATCACATGTCCTGGATAGAACCAGTAGCAGGGGCGTCCCTCCTTCCTATTGAGATCTCTAAAACCTTTCCGGATGAGCAACTCTTTGCCATTCAGGAATTACCATGGTTTGCAGACATTGCAAACTATAAAGCTGTGAGATTCATACCCAAAGAGTACAGTAAGCAACAAATGAAAAAGTTGATTTCTAATGCAAAGTACTACTTGTGGGATGAACCATATCTCTTTAAGAGGTGTGCAGATGGAGTAATCCGCAGATGTGTGCCTAGAGAATAGGCATAGAAGATCCTATGGCATTGCCATGGATCACAATATGGAGGACACTTTGGAGGTGAGCGAACAGCCACCAAGGTTCTCCAATGTGGCTTCTACTGGCCTACTCTCTATGGAGACTCCCGAGAGTTTATACGTAACTGTGACAATTGCCAGAGAGCTAGTAATCTGCCTCATGGTTATGCCATGCCTCAACAAGGGATCTTAGAGATTGAGTTGTTTGATGTAGGCGCCACACCGTTTACGGCCACGCAACCACCGCATCGAGCTCTATGTTTCTATTGGAACAATTTCATAGGTAACTCGTTTATTCACTCTCATCCTTTTCTTCCCCAATTTTCGAAAATTAAGTGGAGGTATTGAATTTCTTCGCTCTTTGATGTTTTAGGATCCAATTAGTTTGACGAAAACATTCACTCTTGCTTACACGAAGCTTGGGTAAGGTGAGGATACCATAAATCCTATTTAATTTACTGAATTTATGTCTTGGGTATTAAATTGGGTATATATGTGTTATGGATGTGTATTAGGTTGTGAATAAATAATTGGAGCTTGAAATTGTGGATATTGGAACTTGGAGGAAGCTGTTTGATTGAACGTTTGGGGGCTGTATTTATTTTAGTAAGTTGCCTTGGACAATACCTGGAAACCAGCCAAGGTATGGTTTAGGTTTCTTGCATTTAATATATAATGTCCTGTTAAAACATAGGCAAGATAGCCATAGGATAAGTTGGAATGTGACGATTGGACTCCTGTTAGTAAAGAATTTTATAAAAATATAATCGCATTGTAAGTATAGTTTCTAAACCAGCAAAGAATCCTTTCGTACAAAAACTTTGGTTGTTGATGAGCGGGTATTTTATACGCTTTTTGGGGGTAATTTCATGTAGATTTTAGTATGTTTTAATTAGTTTTTAGTAGAATATTATTAGTTTTTAGGCAAAAATCATATTTCTGGACTTTACTATGAGTTTGTGTGTTTTTCTGTGATTTCAGGTAAATTCTGGCTGAAATTGAGGGAGCTGAGCAAAAATCTGAGTTAGGCTGAAAAAGGACTGCTGATGCTGTTGGATCCTGACCTTCCTGCACTCGAAATGGATTTTTTGGAGCTACAGGAGTCCAATTGGCGCGCTCTCAACGGCGTTGGAAAGTAGACATTCAGGGCTTTCCAGCAATATATAATAGTCCATACTTTGCGCGAAGATATACGACGTAAACTGGCGTTCAACGCCAGTTTCATGCTGCTGTCTGGCGTCCAACGCCAGAAACAGGTTACAAGTTGGAGTTCAGCGCCCAAAACACGTCACAACCTGGCGTTCAACTCCAGAAACAGCCCAAGCACATGAGAAGCTTTAGTCTCAGCCCCAACACACACCAAGTGGGCCCCAGAAGTGGATTTCTGCACCAATTATCTTAGTTTACTCATATTTTGTAAACCTAGGTTGCTAGTCTACTATTTAAACAACTTTTAGAGACTTATCTTGTACCTCATGACATTTTCAGATCTGAATTTTATACACTTTGATGGCATGAGTCTCTAAACTCCATTGTTGGGGGTGAGGAGCGCTGCAGCGTCTCGATGAATTAATGCAATTGTTTCTATTTCTCCATTCAAATGTGTGTGTTCCTATCTAAGATGTTCATTCGCGCTTAATTATGAAGAAGGTGATGATCCATGACACTCATCACCTTCCTCAATCGATGAACGTGTGCCTGACAACCACCTCCGTTCTACATCAGATTGAATGAGCTTCTCTTAGATTCTTTAATCAGAATCTTCGTGGTATAAGCTAGATTGATAGCGGCATTCATGAGAATCCGGAAAGTCTAAACCTTGTCCGTGGTATTCCGAGTAGGATTCCGGAATTGAATGACTATGACGAGCTTCAAACTCCTAAAGGCTGGGCGTTAGTGACAGACGCAAAAGAATCATTGGATTCTATTCCAACCTGATTAAGGACCGACAGATGATTAGCCGTGCTGTGACAGAGCATTTGGACCATTTTCACTGAGAGGATGGGAAGTAGCCATTGACAACGGTGACACCCTACATACAGCTTGCCATGGAGGGAACTGGTGCGCGAAATTGTGAACAATACTTTTCACAACTCTCATAATCCCCGGTCATGAACCCCAAAAACTTGGTGTTCAATACCATGGCATTACACAACTTCGCACAACTAACCAGCAAGTGCACTGGGTCGTCCAAGTAATAAACCTTACGCGAGTAAGGGTCGATCCCACGGAGATTGTTAGTATGAAGCAAGCTATGGTCATCTTGTAAATCTTAGTCAGGCAAACTCAAATGGATATGGTGATGAACGCATAAAAACATAAAGATAGAGATAGAGATACTTATGTAATTCATTGGTAGGAACTTCAGACAAGCGCATGAAGATGCCTTCCCTTCCGTCTCTCTGCTTTCCTACTGTCTTCATCCAATCCTTCTTACTCCTTTCCATGGCAAGCTTATGTAGGGTTTCACCGTTGTCAGCGGCTACCTCCCATCCTCTCAGTGAAAATGTTTCTATGCTCTGTCACAGCATGGCTAATCATCTGTCGGTTCTCGGTCAGGCTGGAATAGAATCCAGCGATTCTTTTGCGTCTGTCACTAACGCCCCGCCTGCTAGGAGTTTGAAGCACGTCACAGTCATTCAATCATTGAATCCTACTCAGAATACCACAGACAAGGTTAGACCTTCCGGATTCTCTTGAATGCCGCCATCAGTTCTAGCCTATACCACGAAGACTCTGATCTCACGGAATGGTTGGCTCGGTTGTCAGGCGAGCACTTGGTTGTCAGGCGATCAACCATGCATCGTGCAATCAGGAATCCAAGAGATATTCACCCAATCGAAGGTAGAACGGAGGTGGTTGTCAGTCACACGTTCATAGGTGAGAATGATGATGAGTGTCACGGATCATCACATTCATCAAGTTGAAGAACAAGTGATATCTTAGAACAAGAACAAGCGGAATTGAATGGAAGAACAATAGTAATTGCATTAATACTCGAGGTACAGCAGAGCTCCACACCTTAATCTATGGTGTGTAGAAACTCCACCGTTGAAAATACATAAGTATAAGGTCTAGGCATGGCCGTGAGGCCAGCCTCCCAATAATCTAAGAACTAAGTGTCCAAAGATGATCTAGAGATCTAGAGTGATCAAAAGATGAAAATACAATAGTAAAAGGTCCTACTTATAGAGAACTAGTAGCCTAGGGTGTACAGAGATGAGTAAATGACATAAAAATCCACTTCCGGGCCCACTTGGTGTGTGCTTGGGCTGAGCATTGAAGAATTTTCGTGTAGAGACTCCTCTTGGAGTTAAACGCCAGCTTTAGTGCCAGTTTGGGCGTTTAACTCCCATTTGGGTGCCAGTTCCAGCGTTTAACGCTGGGATTTCTGAGGGTGACTTTGAACGCCGGTTTGGGCCATCAAATCTTGGGCAAAGTATGGACTATCATATATTGCTGGAAAGCCCAGGATGTCTACTTTCCAACGCCGTTGAGAGAGCGCCAATTGGGCTTCTGTAGCTCCAGAAAATCCACTTCGAGTGCAGGAAGGTCAGAATCCAACAGTATCTGCAGTCCTTTTTAGTCTCTGAATCAGATTTTTGCTCAGGTCCCTCAATTTCAGCCAGAAAATACCTGAAATCACAGAAAAACACACAAACTCATAGTAAAGTCCAGAAAAGTGAATTTTAACTAAAAACTAATAAAAATATACTAAAAACTAACTAGATCATACTAAAAACATACTAAAAACAATGCCAAAAAGCGTACAAATTATCCGCTCATCAGGAACTTTGCACTTTTCCATGGATGGAATATTACATTACAAGAATAAATCAGACAAAGCATCTCCAAAACTCCAACATATTCTCCATTACTGCATAACAAGTATTTATTTTATGCCCTTTTTCCCTTTCTTCACTGAACTTGAAAAACACTGTTGTTGGCATCCTGACTAAGAATAATAAGATAAACATAGCTTGCTTCAAACCAACAATCTCCGTGGGATTCGACCCTTACTCACGTAAGGTATTACTTAGACGACCCAGTGCACTTGCTGGTTAGTTGTGCGGATTGCAAAAAGTGTTATTGCAATTTCGTGCACCAAGTTTTTGGCGCCGTTGTCGGGGATTGTTCGAGTTTGAACAACTAAAGGTTTATTTTATTTCTTAGATTAGGAATAATTTATTTTTATTGTTATAGAGTCATTAAATCCTGATAAGATAATTTCTTTTCAAAAATTTCTTTTCCAAAATATTATTTTTCTTAATTAATTGTTAATTTTTCGTGAGTTTAGTGTCTTGTTCTAAGTTTGGTGTTAATTGCACATTTTATATTTTTCTTTAAATTTCCGAACTTGTGTTCTTTGTTCTTCATTGATCTTCAAGTTGTTCTTGTTTATTTTTCTTGTTTGATCTTGAGTTTTTCTTGTTTTGTGTCTTTTCTTGTTTTTCTTGTACTTTTTCAAAACATTAACTTTCAAAAATTATACTTTTATCCACAAAAATAATACATCTTTAAAATACATTACATTTTTAGCTCAGTTGGTTATAGCGTTGGCTTATGTTCTTGGCAATTGGGCATCTTCTTTTAAAAATCTTTTTTCAAAAATAATTTTTCTTTGATTGAATCTTGTGCCAAACTCTAAGTTTGGTGTTTTCTTGTTAAGTTTTCTTTAATTTTCGAAAATTTGTCTTGGTTTTCTAAAAATTTTAAGTTTGGTGTTCTTTCTTTTGTTCTTGGTGTTCTTGTGAATCTTCAAGGTGTTCTTGAGTCTTTCTTGTGTTTTGATCTTAAAATTTTTAAGTTTGGTGTTCTTTGGTATTTTCCCTCCAAAATTTTCGAAAATAAGGAGCATTAGATCTAAAAATTTTAAGTCTTGTGTCTTTTGTGTGTTTTTCTCTTTCATCATAAAATTCAAAATTCAAAAAAATATCTTTCCTAACTAATTTTAAATTACATTTTCGAAAATTTTATATAAAAATTCAGATTTCAATTTCAAAATATTTTCAATTTCTTTTATTTATTTCGTTTTTATTTTATTTTATAAAATAATTTTTTATAAAATAAATAATATCAACATACATATCATCTCCTTTATTCCATCATGGAACTAAGTGGAAATGAACAGTCTAGGAGGACTCTGGGGTCATATGCTAACCCCACTACTGCTTCATATGGGAGTAGTATCTGTATACCCTCCATTGGAGTTAGTAGCTTTGAGTTGAATCCTCAGCTCATTATCATGGTGCAGCAAAACTGCCAGTATTCCGGTCTTCCACAGGAAGAACCTACAGAGTTTCTGGCACAATTTTTACAAATTGCTAACACAGTACATGATAAGGAAGTAGATCAGAATGTCTACAGATTATTACTGTTTCCATTTGCTGTAAAAGATCAAGCTAAGAGGTGGTTAAATAACCAGCCTAAGAACAGCATAAAAACATGGAAACAGCTGTCAGAAAAATTCCTGAATCACTATTTCCCTCCAAAACGGATGACACAGCTAAGGCTAAGCATCCAAGGCTTCAAACAAGGAGATAATGAATCCCTTTATGATGCTTGGGAGAGATACAGAGAGATGCTAAGAAAATGCCCCTCTGAAATGTTTTCAGAGTGGGTGCAATTAGACATCTTCTACTATGGGCTTACAGAAAAAGCTCAGATTTCTCTAGACCACTCAGCTGGTGGATCTATACATATGAGAAAAACAATTGAAGAAGCTCAAGAGCTTATTGATACAGTTGCCAGAAATCAGCATCTGTACTTAAGCAGTGAATCTTCATTGAAAGAAGAAGCTAAAACAGTAATTGCTGAACTCAGTCCTGTGGATCAAGCTAATGAATTCAATCAGCAATTAGACTTTCTAACCCAGCAGCTAGCCGAATTCAAGGAAATACTACAGGAAACAAGAATGGCTAACAGGAATATGGAAGTACAGTTAAAGCAAACAGAAAGGCAACTGTCAAAACAAATAGCAGAAGAATGCCAAGCAGATCAATTAAGAAGTGGGAAAACATTAAATACCTCACTTCAAAGCAGCAGGAAGCCAAGAAATGAACAAATGGCTACTCAAAATCCCTCTGAGGACAATCAGAGCCCAGAGAGGAATAAGGCTGGCGCTGAACGCCCAAACCATGCTCATTTTTGGCGTTCAACGCCAGAAACAAGCATGAATCCGGCGTTGAACGCCCAAGGGAAGCATAGTTCTAGCGTTCAGACGCCAGTAACAAATAAGGAGTTCGCGTTTAACGCCACTCCAGCTTCCACCCCTGGCATTCAAACGCCAGTGGGGGATCAGTCACATACAAGTGCTGATAACAACCCTTCTAAAAAGGCTTCCCAACCCACTTCTGTAGGTAATAAACCTGCAGCAACTAAGGTTGAGGAATATAAAGCCAAAATGCCTTATCCTCAAAAACTCCACCAAGCGAAACAGGATAAGCAATTTGCTTGCTTTGCAGACTATCTCAGGACTCTTGAAATAAAGATTCTGTTTGCAGAAGCACTTGAGCAAATACCCTCTTATGCTAAGTTCATGAAAGAGATCTTAAGTCATAAGAAGGATTGGAGGGAGACTGAAAAAGTTTACCTCACTGAAGAATGCAGTGTAGTCATTCTGAAAAGCTTACCTGAGAAGCTTAAAGATCCTGGGAGCTTCATGATACCATGCACATTAGAAGGTAATTGCACCAAGCAAGCTCTGTGTGACCTTGGGGCAAGTATCAACCTAATACCTGCATCTATTATCACAAAGCTTGGTTTGACTGAAGAAGTCAAACCAACCCGGATATGTCTTCAACTTGCTGATGGCTCCATTAAATACCCATCAGGCATGATTGAAGACATGATTGTCAAGGTTGGGCCATTTTCCTTTCCTACTGACTTTGTGGTGCTGGAAATGGAGGAGCACAAGAGGCAACTCTCATTCTAGGAAGACCTTTCCTAGCAACTGGCCGAACCCTCATTGACATCCAAAAAGGGGAAGTAACCCTGAGAGTCAATGAGGAAGAGTTCAAGTTGAATGTTGTCAAAGCTATGCAACATCCAGACACCCCAAATGACTGCATGAGTGTTGATATCATTAACTCTCTGGTGAGAGAGGTCAATATGGCTGAGAGTCTCGAATAAGAGTTAGAGGACATTTTAAAGATGTTCAGCCTGATTTGGAGGAATCAGAGAGAATAATAGAACCTCTGAAAATCCCTCAGGAAGAGGAGAAACTTCCCAAACCCGAGCTCAAACCATTACCACCATCTCTGAAATATGCATTTCTGGGAGAAGGTGATACCTTTCCTGTAATCATAAGCTCTACCCTAGAGCCACAGGAAGAGGAAGCACTAATTCAAGTGCTAAGGACACACAAGACAGCTCTTGGGTGGTCCATCAGTGATCTTAAGGGAATTAGCCCAGCCAGATGCATGCACAAGATCCTATTGGAGGGTGACGCCAAGCCAATGGTTCAACCACAAAGGCGGCTGAATCCAGCCATGAAGGAAGTGGTGCAGAAGGAGGTCACTAAATTACTAGAGGCTGGGATTATTTATCCTATTTCTGACAGCCCCTGGGTGAGCCCTGTCTAAGTTGTCCCTAAGAAAGGTGGCATGACAGTGGTTCACAATGAAAAAAAATAAACTGGTTCCTACAAGAACATTTACAGGGTGGCGTATGTGTATTGATTATAGAAGGCTCAATACAGCCACCAGAAAGGATCATTTTCCTTTACCATTCATAGACCAGATGCTAGAAAGACTAGCAGGTCATGAATACTACTGCTTCTTGGATGGATATTCAGGTTATAATCAAATTGCAGTAGATCCCCAGGATCAAGAGAAAACGGCATTCACATGTCCATCTGGAGTATTTGCATACAGAAGGATGCCATTTGGCCTGTGCAATGCACCTGCAACCTTTCAGAGGTGCATGCTCTCAATTTTCTCTGATATGGTGGAAAAATTTCTGGAAGTCTTCATGGATGACTTTTCAGTATTTGGAGACTCATTCAGCTCCTGCCTTAACCATTTATCACTTGTTCTGAAAAGATGCCAAGAGACTAACCTGGTTTTAAACTGGGAAAAATGTCACTTTATGGTGACTGAAGGAATTGTCCTTGGGCACAAAATTTCGAACAAGGGAATAGAGGTGGATCAAGCTAAGGTAGAGGTAATTGAAAAATTACCACCACCTGCCAATGTTAAGGCAATCAGAAGCTTTCTAGGGCATGCAGGATTCTATAGAAGGTTTATCAAGGATTTCTCAAAAATTGCCAAACCTCTAAGCAATCTGCTAGTTGCTGACATGCCATTTATTTTTTATAAGAAGTGTCTGCAGGCGTTTGAGACCCTGAAAGCTAAATTGGTCACAGCACCAATCATTTCTGCACCAAACTGGACATTGCCATTTGAACTGATGTGTGATGCCAGTGACCATGCCATTGGTGCAGTGTTGGGACAAAGGCATGACAAGCTTCTGCACGTCATTTACTATGCCAGCCGTGTTCTAAATGACGCACAGAAGAATTACACAACCACAGAAAAAGAGCTACTTGCAGTGGTTTACGCCATTGACAAATTCAGATCCTATTTAGTAGGATCAAAAGTGATTGTGTACACTGATCATGCTGCTCTTAAATATCTACTCACAAAGCAGGATTCAAAACCCAGACTTATAAGATGGGTGTTGCTTCTGCAAGAGTTTGATATAGAAATAAGAGACAGAAAAGGGACAGAGAATCAAGTAGCAGATCACCTGTCCTGAATAGAACCAGTAGAAAGGGCGTCCCTCCCTCTTACTGAGATCTCTGAAACCTTTCCGGATGAGCAGCTCTTTGCCATCCAGGAAGTGCCATGGTTTGCGGATATTGCAAACTATAAGGCAGTGAGGTTCATACCCAAAGAGTACAATAGGCAGCAATCAAAGAAATTGATCACAGATGCAAAGTACTATCTTTGGGATGAACCATATCTCTTCAAGAGATGTGCAGACGGAGTAATCCGTAGATGTGTGCCTAAGGAAGAAGCGCAGAAGATCCTATGGCACTGCCATGGATCACAGTATGGAGGACATTTTGGAAGTGAGCGAACAGCCACAATAGTCCTCCAATGTGGCTTCTACTGGCCTACTCTCTATAAAGATTCCCGAGTGTTTGTGCTTAATTGTGACAGTTGCCAAAGATCTGGCAATCTGCCTCACAGTTATGCCATGCCTCAACAAGGGATCTTGGAGATTGAGTTGTTTGATGTATGGGGTATTGACTTCATGGGACCTTTCCCACCATCATACTCAAACACTTATATTCTGGTGGCAGTGGATTATGTATCCAAATGGGTGGAGGCTATTGTAACACCCACTAATGACACTAAAACAGTTTTAAAATTCCTCCAGAAATACATCTTCAGCAGATTTGGTACCCCTAGAGTATTAATCAGTGATGGGGGCACTCATTTCTGCAATAAACAGCTTTACTCTGCTTTGGTACGTTATGGAGTTAGCCACAGGGTAGCTACTCCATATCACCCACAGACTAATGGGCAAGCTGAAGTCTCAAATAGAGAACTCAAAAGAATCCTGGAACGGACTGTAATTAACCGTAGAAGGGATTGGGCAAGTGATGAGCGGATAATTTGTATACTTTTTGGCATTGTTTTTAGTATGTTTTTGGTATGATCTAGTTAGTTTCTAGTATATTTTTATTAGTTTTTAGTTAAAATTCACTTTTCTGGGCTTTACTATGAGTTTGTGTGTTTTTCTGTGATTTCAGGTATTTTCTGGCTGAAATTGAGGGACCTGAGCAAAAATCTGATTCAGAGACTAAAAAGGACTGCAGATGCTGTTGGATTCTGACCTCCCTGCACTCGAAGTGGATTTTCTGGAGCTACAGAAGCCCAATTGGCGCGCTCTCAATGGCATTGGAAAGTAGACATCCTGGGCTTTCCAGCAATATATGATAGTCCATACTTTGCCCAAGATTTGATGGCCCAAACCGGCGTTCAAAGTCACCCTCAAGAATCCCAGCGTTAAACGCTGGAACTGGCACCCAAATGGGAGTTAAACGCCCAAACTGGCACTAAAGCTGGCGTTTAACTCCAAGGAGAGTCTCTGCACGAAAAATGCTTCAATGCTCAGCCCAAGCACACACCAAGTGGGCCCGGAAGTGGATTTTTATGTCATTTACTCATCTCTGTACACCCTAGGCTACTAGTTCTCTATATATAGGACCTTTTACTATTGTATTTTCATCTTGGTTCTTCTGGTTCCCTCTCTGGGGCCGAAACCAATGATCACTCTTGTTCTTATGTATTTTCAACGGTGGAGCTTCTACACACCATAGATTAAGGTGTGGAGCTCTGCTGTACCTCGAGTATTAATGCAATTACTATTGTTCTTCCATTCAATTCCGCTTGTTCTTTATCCAAGATATCACTTGTTCTTCAACTTGATGAATGTGATGATCCGTGACACTCATCATCATTCTCACCCATGAACAAGGTGACTGACAACCACTCTTGTTCTACAAGCGATCAAGGCTCTAGTGAATATCTCTTGGATTCTTTAATCGGAATCCTCGTGGTATAGGCGAGAACTGATGGCAGCATTCAAGAGAATCCGGAAGGTCTAACCTTGTCTGTGGTATTCTGAGTAGGATTCAATGACTGAATGACTGTGACGTGCTTCAAACTCCTGAGGGCAGGGCGTTAGTGACAGACGCAAAAGAATCACTGGATTCTATTCCGGCCTGATTGAGAACCGACAGATGAATTCCGCTATGCTGTGACAGAGCATATGCAATCGCTTTCACTGAGAGGATGGGAGGTAGCCACTAACAACGGTGAAACCCTTGCTTAAGCTTGCCATGGAAAGGAGTAAGAAGGATTGGATGAAGACAGTAGGAAAGCAGAGAGACGGAAGGGAAGGCATCTTCATGCGCTTATCTGAAGTTCCTACCAATGAATTACATAGGTATCTCTATCTTTATCTTTTATGTTACTTTCGTTCATCACCATATACATTTGAGTTTGCCTGACTAAGATTTACAAGATGACCATAGCTTGCTTCAATACTAACAATCTCCGTGGGATCGACCCTTACTCGCGTAAGGTTTATTACTTGGACGACCCAGTGCACTTGCTGGTTAGTTGTGCGAAGTTGTGTAATGCCATGGTACTGAACTACCAAGTTCTTTGGGGTTCATGACCGGGGATTATGAGAGTTGTGAATAAGTATTGTTCACAATTTCGCGCACCAAGTTTTTGGCGCTGTTGCCGGGGATTGTTCAAGGTTTGAGCAAGCTTTTGGTAACATCAGTGCCAAGATCCGGCAACAACACCAAGTTTTTGGCGCCGTTGCCGGGGATTGTTCTAGTTTTGAGCAAGCTTTTGGTAACATCAGTGCCAAGATCCGGCAACAACACCAAGTTTTTGGCGTTATTGCCAGGGATTGTTCTAGTTTGGACAACTGACGGTTCATCTTGTTGCTTAGATTAGGTATTTATTTTTTTCGAAATTCTTGAAGATGAATTCTAGAGTTTCATGATGATTTGTTGAAATCTGGCTGGCTGAGAAGCCATGTCTAATCTCATTGGACCGAGGTTTCAACTTATCATCACAAGAGCTTGTTGATTTTTATCAAATCTTGCTTTTGGAGCAGTGATCTGCTAAGGCTTGGCTGGCCTTTGGCCATGTCTAGTGTTTTGGACCGAAGCTTTCTTTGAAAGCTTGGCTGGCTGTGAAGCCATGTCTAATTCCTGGACCGGAGTCTTAGACTAACATTGCACTGATTCCTGGAATTCTCATTAAGAATTTCGATACCTTTTTCCACTTAACTTTCGAAAAACACAAAAAAAATTCAAAAAAATCATAAAATCCAAAAATATTTCTTGTTTGAGTCTAGTGTCTCATCATAAGTTTGGTGTCAATTGCATGCATTCATATGTCTTAGTGATCTTCAAGATGTTCTTGATGATTTACTTGCTCTGATCTTTGAATTCAATTGACTTGATTGTTCTGTGTGTCTCATATGCATTTTCATTTTGTTAGTGTCAGTAGTATACAAACTGCTAAGTTTGGTGTCATGCATGCATTGTTATTTGATTCTTGTTGCATTTTGATTTTTCCTTATTATTAAAAATCCAAAAATATTTTTAATTTGTGTCTTTTCAAGTCAATAATACAGAAAATTGAAGATTCAGAACATACAGCAGAGGAATTGCACAGAAAAAGCTGGGCGCTCAGAACGCCCAGTGAAGAAGGACAGACTGGCGTTTAAACGCCAGCCAGGGTACTTGGTTGGGCGTTTAACGCCCAAAAGGGTAGCATTTTGGGCGTTAAACGCCAGAATGTGCACCATTCTGGGCGTTTAACGCCAGGATTGCTAGAAGGGAAGATTTTGTTTTCAAATCAAATTTTTTTTTCAAGTTTTCAAAATCTTTTCAAAATCAAATCTTTTTCAAATCAATTTTTCAATCAAAATCTTTTTCAAAATTAATTTCTTTCCATTTTTCAAGATACTTACTATCAATTAATGATTTGATTCAACATTTCAAGTATGTTACCTTTTCTGTTGAGAAAGGTTTAATATTTGAATCATATCTTTTCTTGTTAGTCAAGTTTTTAATTTTCAAATCAAATCTTTTTAAAATGTTTTTCAAATCATATCTTCTCAATCACATCTTTTTAAAACCAATCATATCTTCTTAACCACATCTTTTTAAAAATAGTTTTCAATCAAATCTTTTTGATTTCTAACTTCAAAATCTTTTTCAAAAATCACTTGATTTCTTTTCCATTTTCATTTTCGAAAATTAAGTAATGTTTTTCAAAAATGTTTTCAAAATTTTTCACTTAATTTTCGAAAATTACTTCTCTCCTTCTCACATCCTTCTATTTATGGACTAACATTATTCCTTAATGCAAAATTTGAACTCCATCTCCTTTGTTAAGTTCGAATTTTCCACTTCTGTCTTCTACTCTTCTTTTCCTCTGACACTTCAAGGAATCTCTATACTGTGACATAGAGGATTCCACATTTTCTTGTTCTCTTCTCTTTCTTATGAGCAGGAGCAAAGACAAAGGCATTCTTGTTGAGGCTGATCCTGAACCTGAAAGGACCTTGAAGAGAAAGCTAAGAGAAGCCAAAGCACAACTCTCTTTGGAGCACCTGAACGAATTCTTCAAAGAAGAAGAACACATGGCAGCTGAAAACAACAATGCCAACAATGCAAGGAAGGTGCTGGGTGACTTTACTGCACCTACTCCCGATTTCTATGGGAGAAGCATCTCTATCCCTGCCATTGGAGCAAACAACTTTGAGCTTAAGCCTCAATTAGTTTCTCTAATGCAACAGAATTGCAAGTTCCATGGACTTCCACTGGAAGATCCTTATCAGTTTTTGGCTGAGTTCTTGCAAATCTGTGACACTGTCAAGACTAATGGGGTTGACCCTGAGGTCTACAGACTTATGCTATTCCCTTTTGCTGTAAGAGACAAGGCTAGAACATGGTTGGACTCTCAACCTAAAGAAAGCCTGGACTCTTGGGAAAAGCTAGTCAATGCCTTCTTGGCAAAGTTCTTTCCACCTCAAAAATTGAGTAAGCTTAGAGTGGAAGTCCAAACCTTCAGACAGAAGGAAGGAGAATCCCTCTATGAAGCTTGGGAAAGATACAAACAATTGATCAGAAAGTGTCCCTCTAACATGCTTTCTGAATGGAGCATCATAGGAATTTTCTATGATGGTCTCTCTGAAATGTCCAAGATGTCCTTGGATAGCTCTTCTGGAGGATCTCTTCATTTGAAGAAGACGCCTACTGAAGCTCAAGAACTGATTGAAATGGTTGCAAATAACCAATTCATGTACACTTCTGAAAGAAATCCTGTGAACAATGGGACTAGTCAGAAGAAAGGAGTTCTTGAGATTGACACTCTGAATGCCATTTTGGCTCAGAACAAAATATTGACTCAACAAGTCAATATGATTTCTCAAAGTCTGTCTAGAATGCAAAATGCACCAAGCAGTACTAAGGAAGCTTCATCTGAGGAAGAAGCTTATGATCCTGAGAACCCTTCAATAGAAGAGGTGAATTACATGGGAGAACCCTATGGAAACACCTATAATCCTTCATGGAGGAATCATCCAAATCTTTCATGGAAGGATCAACAGAGACCTCAACAAGGTTTCAACAATAATAATGGTGGAAGAAACAGGTTTAGCAATAGCAAGCCTTTTCCATCATCTTCTCAGCAACAGACAGAGAGTTCTAAGCAGAATACCTCTGACTTAGCAACCATGGTCTCTGATCTAATCAAAACCACTCAAAGTTTCATGACTGAAACAAGGTCCTCCATTAGAAATTTGGAAGGACAAGTGGGACAGCTGAGCAAGAAAATTACTGAACTCCCTCCTAGTACTCTCCCAAGCAATACAGAAGAAAATCCAAAAGGAGAGTGCAAGGCCATCAACATGGCCGAATTCTGGGAGGAAGAAGAGGCAGTGAACGCCACTGAGGAAGACCTCACTGGACGTCCACTGACCTCCAATGAGTTCCCCAATGAGGAACCATGGGAATCTGAGGCTCAAAATGAGACCATAGAGATTCCATTGGACTTACTTCTGCCATTCATGAGCTCTGATGAGTATTCTTCCTCTGAAGAGGATGAGTATGTCACTGAAGAGCAAGTTGCTAAATACCTTGGAGCAATCATGAAGCTAAATGACAAGTTATTTGGAAATGAGACTTGGGAGGATGAACCCCCTTTGCTCACCAAAGAACTAGATGACTTGTCTAGGCAGAGACTGCCTCAAAAGAGGCAGGATCCTGGGAAGTTTTCAATACCTTGTACCATAGGCACCATGACCTTCAAGAAGGCCTTGTGTGACTTAGGGTCAAGTGTAAACCTCATGCCCCTCTCTGTAATGGAGAAGCTAGGGATCTTTGAGGTGCAAGCTGCAAAAATCTCACTAGAGATGGCAGACAACTCAAGAAAACAAGCCTATGGACTTGTAAAGGATGTTCTGGTTAAAATTGAAGACCATTACATCCCTACTGATTTCATAGTCCTAGAGACTGGGAAGTGCATGGATGAATCCATCATCCTTGGCAGACCCTTCCTAGCCACAGCAAAGGCTGTGATTGATGTTGATAGAGGAGAGTTGATCATTCAAGTGAATGAAGAATCCTTGGTGTTTAAGGCCCAAGGATATCCCTCTGTCATCATGGAGAGGAAGCATGAAGAGCTTCTCTCAAAATAGAGCCAAACAGAGCCCCCACAGTCAAACTCTAAGTTTGGTGTTGGGAGGCCACAACCAAACTCTAAGTTTGGTGTTGAACCCCCACATTCAAACTCTAAGTTTGGTGTTGGGAGGTTCCAACACGGCTCTGAGTATCTGTGAGGCTCCATGAGAGTCCTCTGTCAAGCTAATGACAATAAAGAAGCGCTTGTTGGGAGGCAACCCAATGTTTTATAATTAATTATTTTCTTTTGTTATTTTATGTCTTTTGTAGGTTGATGATCATAAGAAGTCACAAAAACAATGAAAAAAAGCAAAAACAGAATGAAAAACAGGAAGAAAAACAGCACACCCTGGAGGACGCACCCACTGGCGTTTAAACGCCAGTGAGGTTAGCTGGTGGGCGTTTAACGCCCAGTCTGGCACCATTCTGGGCGTTTAACGCCAGAAAGGGGCACCAGACTGGCGTTAAACGCCAGAGAAGGGCAAGATGCTGGCGTTAAACGCCAGAAATGGGCACCAGCCCGGCGTTTAACGCCAGAAATGGCACAAAACGTGATTTTGCATGCCATTTGGTGCAGGGATGACTTTTCCTTGACACCTCAGGATCTGTGGACCCCACAGGACCCCCCACCTATCAAATCCCATCTTTCTCTTCACCACTCACATCCATCCTTCATAAAACCCCACCTACCTCACCATTCAAATTCAAACCACTTTCCCACCCAAACCCACCCTCAAATGGCCGAACTTCCCTCTCCCCCTCTCCTATATAAACCCTCCTTCACTCCTTCATTTTCACACACCTTAAACACCCTTTCTCTCCCCTTTGGCCGAATCCAAAGCCATTCCCTTTCTCCTCATTTCTTCTTCTTCTACTCTCTTCTTTCTTCTTTTGCTCGAGGACGAGCAAACATTTTAAGTTTGGTGTGGTAAAAGCATAGCTTTTTGTTTTTCCATAACCATTTATGGCATCCAAGGCCGGAGAAACCTCTAGAAAGAGGAAAGGGAAGGCAAAAGCTTTCACCTCCGAGTCATGGGAGATGGAGAGATTCATCTCAAGGGTGCATCAAGACCATTTCTATGAAGTTGTGGCCTTGAAGAAGGTGATCCCCGAGGTCCCTTTTTCACCCAAAAAGGGTGAATATCCGGAAATCCGACATGAGATCCGAAGAAGAGGTTGGGAAGTTCTTACCAACCCCATTCAACAAGTCGGAATCTTGATGGTTCAAGAGTTCTATGCCAATGCATGGATCACCAAGAACCATGACCAAAGTGTGAACCCGAATCCAAAGAATTATCTTACTATGGTTCGGGGGAAATACTTGGATTTTAGTCCGGAAAGTGTGAGGGTGGCGTTCAACTTGCCTATGATGCAAGGAGATGAGCATCCTTACACTAGAAGGGTCAACTTTGATCAAAGGTTGGACCAAGTCCTCACGGTCATATGTGAAGAGGGCGCCCAATGGAAGAGAGATTCAAGAGGAAAGCCGGTTCAATTAAGAAGGCATGACCTCAAGCCCGTGGCTAGAGGATGGTTAGAGTTCATACAACGCTCAATCATTCCCACTAGCAACCGGTCCGAAGTTACCACAGACCGGGCTATCATGATCCATAGCATCATGATTGGAGAAGAAATAGAGGTTCATGAGGTTATAGCCCAAGAACTCTATAAGGTGGCGGACAAGTCTTCTACCTTGGCAAGGTTAGCCTTTCCTCATCTCATTTGTCACCTCTGTTATTCAGTTGAAGTTGACATAAAGGGAGACATCCCCATTGATGAGGACAAGCCCATCACTAAGAAGAGGATGGAGCACACAAGAGACCCTACTCATCATGAGATCCCTGAGATTCCTCAAGGGATGCACTTTCCTCCGCAAAACTATTGGGAGCAATTAAGCACCTCCTCAGGAGAGTTGAGTTCCAACATGGGACAACTAAGGGTGGAGCATCAAGAACACTCCATTATCCTTCATGAAATTAGAGAAGATCAAAGAATCATGAGGGAGGAGCAACAAAGACAAGGAAGAGACATTGAGGAGCTCAAGCACTCCATAGGATCCTCAAGAGCAAGGAAGAGCCGCCATCACTAAGGTGGACCCGTTCCTTGATTTCCTTGTTCTTTATTCTTCTGTTTTTCGAATTTTATGCTTATGTTTATCCATGTTTGTGTCTTGTGATCATTAGTATCTTAGTGTCTATGCCTTAAAGTTATGAATGTCCTATGAATCCATCACCTTTCTTCAAAAAAACGTGCTTAATTGATAAAAGAAAAAGAATTGCATGAATTTTGAATTTTATAACAGTTTAATTATTTTGATGTGGTGGCAATATTTTTGTTTTCTGAATGTATGCTTAAACAGTGCATATGTATCTTGAATTTGTGGTTCATGAATGTTGGCTCTTGAAAGAATGATGAAAAAGGAGATATGTTACTGAGGATCTGAAAAATCATAAAAATGATTCTTGAAGCAAGAAAAAGCAAAAAAAAAAATCGAAAAAAAAAAGAGAAAAAGAAAAGAAAACGAAAAAAATAGAGAATAAAGAGTTGTGATCCAAGGCAAATAAGAGTGTGCTTAAGAACCCTGGACACCTCTAATTGGGGACTTTAGCAAAGCTGAGTTACAATCTGAAAAGGTTCACCCAATTATGTGTCTGTGGCATGTATGTATCCGGTGGTAATACTGGAAGACAGAGTGCTTTGGGCCACAGCCAAGACTCAATAAGTAGCTTTGTTCAAGAATCATCATACTTTACTAGGAGAATCATTAACACTATCTGGACTCTGAGTTCCTAAAGAAGCCAACCATTCTGAATTTCAAAGGATAGAGTGAGATGCCAAAACTATTCAGAGGCAAAAAGTTAAAAGCCCCGCTCATCTAATTAATACTGATCTTCACAGATGTTTTTGGAATTCATTGCATATTCTCTTCTTTTTATCTTGTTTGATTTTCAGTTGCTTGGGGACAAGCAACAATTTAAGTTTGGTGTTGTGATGAGCAGATAATTTGTATACTTTTTGGCATTGTTTTTAGTATGTTTTTGGTATGATCTAGTTAGTTTCTAGTATATTTTTATTAGTTTTTAGTTAAAATTCACTTTTCTGGACTTTACTATGAGTTTGTGTATTTTTCTGTGATTTCAGGTATTTTCTGGCTGAAATTGAGGGACCTGAGCAAAAATCTGATTCAGAGACTAAAAAGGACTGCAGATGCTGTTGGATTCTGACCTCCCTGCACTCGAAGTGGATTTTCTGGAGCTACAGAAGCCCAATTGGCGCGCTCTCAACGGCATTGAAAAGTAGACATCCTGGGCTTTCCAGCAATATATGATAGTCCATACTTTGCCCAAGATTTGATGGCCCAAACCGGCGTTCAAAGTCACCCTCAAGAATCCCAGCGTTAAACGCTGGAACTGGCACCCAAATGGGAGTTAAACGCCCAAACTGGCACTAAAGCTGGCGTTTAACTCCAAGGAGAGTCTCTGCACGAAAAATGCTTCAATGCTCAGCCCAAGCACACACCAAGTGGGCCCGGAAGTGGATTTTTATGTCATTTACTCATCTCTGTACACCCTAGGCTACTAGTTCTCTATATATAGGACCTTTTACTATTGTATTTTCATCTTGGTTCTTCTGGTTCCCTCTCTGGGGCCGAAACCAATGATCACTCTTGTTCTTATGTATTTTCAACGGTGGAGCTTCTACACACCATAGATTAAGGTGTGGAGCTCTGCTGTACCTCGAGTATTAATGCAATTACTATTGTTCTTCCATTCAATTCCGCTTGTTCTTTATCCAAGATATCACTTGTTCTTCAACTTGATGAATGTGATGATCCGTGACACTCATCATCATTCTCACCCATGAACAAGGTGACTGACAACCACTCTTGTTCTACAAGCGATCAAGGCTCTAGTGAATATCTCTTGGATTCTTTAATCGGAATCCTCGTGGTATAGGCGAGAACTGATGGCAGCATTCAAGAGAATCCGGAAGGTCTAACCTTGTCTGTGGTATTCTGAGTAGGATTCAATGACTGAATGACTGTGACGTGCTTCAAACTCCTGAGGGCAGGGCGTTAGTGACAGACGCAAAAGAATCACTGGATTCTATTCCGGCCTGATTGAGAACCGACAGATGAATTCCGCTATGCTGTGACAGAGCATATGCAATCGCTTTCACTGAGAGGATGGGAGGTAGCCACTAACAATGGTGAAACCCTTGCTTAAGCTTGCCATGGAAAGGAGTAAGAAGGATTGGATGAAGACAGTAGGAAAGCAGAGAGACGGAAGGGAAGGCATCTTCATGCGCTTATCTGAAGTTCCTACCAATGAATTACATAGGTATCTCTATCTTTATCTTTTATGTTACTTTCGTTCATCACCATATACATTTGAGTTTGCCTGACTAAGATTTACAAGATGACCATAGCTTGCTTCAATACTAACAATCTCCGTGGGATCGACCCTTACTCGCGTAAGGTTTATTACTTGGACGACCCAATGCACTTGCTGGTTAGTTGTGCGAAGTTGTGTAATGCCATGGTACTGAACTACCAAGTTCTTTGGGGTTCATGACCGGGGATTATGAGAGTTGTGAAAAAGTATTGTTCACAATTTCGCGCACTAGCAAGAAGCTTGGATGATGCCCTGTGGGCATACAGAACAGCATTCAAGACCCCTATAGGGACCTCTCCATACCAGCTTGTGTATGGAAAGGCATGTCACTTGCCAGTGGAACTGGAACACAAGGCCTACCGGGCAACCAGATTCCTAAACCTTGATGCCAAGTTAGCTGGAGAAAAACGACTGCTCCAGTTAAATGAGCTAGAGGAATTTAGACTCAATGCTTTCGAAAATGCAAAAATTTACAAAGAGAAAGCAAAAAGATGGCATGATAAGAAATTGTCATCCAGAGTCTTTGAGCCGGGGCAGAAAGTTCTGCTATTTAATTCTAGGCTCAAATTATTCCCCGGGAAATTAAAATCCTGGTGGAGAGGTCCATATGTAATTACCAGTGTATCACCATATGGATATGTAAAGCTTCAGGATAATGACTCTAACAAAAAGTTCATTGTTAATGGACAGAGAGTTAAACATTATCTTGAAAGCAATTTTGAGCAAGAATGCTCAATACTGAGACTTAATTAAAGCTCAGTAATAGTCCAGCTAACAACATTAAAGAAGCGCTTGCTGGGAGGCAACCCAGCCATTCACAAAATTTAATTTTATTCGTTTTTTTTAATTAATTGATTTTTACAGGTATATGTCAGAGTATCTTCAAAAGGTAAAATAGCAATTGATTGAATTCACAGAGTCACAGGGAAATTTGAAAGCTCACTGGCATGAAAAAGCCAGTAAGAAACGTTTTGGGCGTTGAACGCCCAAAAGAAGCACCCACTGGGCGTTCAACGCCAGTAAGGGTAGCCATCTGGGCGTTAAACGCCAGAAAAGAGTATCTTCTGGGCATTGAACGCCAGAAAGAAGCACCTTCTGGGCGTTTAACGCCAGATCGATAGCGTCCTGGGCGTTCAGAAAAACGCCCAGTGACAAAGGACTTCCTGGCGTTCAACGCCAGAAAGAAGCAACAGCTGGGCGTTGAACGCCCAGGAGAAGCAACAATTGGACGTTAAACGCCCAAAACATGTAGCAGTTGGGCGTTTAACGCCAGGATGGTGGAGAGGAGGTAAAATTCGTTTTTCTTTGCAAATTTTCTAATTTTTTTTTATGTTTCAATTCATGATTTCTTGCATAAACATATTTCAAAATGTCATCCTTCAAATCAAATTAGTTTTCTAAAAACCCTAATTTCTAAAACCCTTTTTTTAAATAATATGGCTTCATACATAAACATACACCTTTTTTCAATCCAATCCAACTTTTTTTCCAATTTCTTGTCAAACTTCATTATCTTTTAAAATCTTTTTCAAACTATAAATTTCAAATTTATATCATTCATATCATTTTAAATTATATCCTTTTCTTATCATATTTATCTTTTATAAATCATATCTCTTATCTTATATCTTTTTCTTATTTTCGAATACCCACCCCTTCCCTTTATATTCCCTTTCGGCGTCCCTTTCCTTATCCTCCATTCCACACTTGCTCTCCTCCTATCCCTCTTCTCTCTCTTCTTTTGCTTGAGGACAAGCAAACCTCTAAGTTTGGTGTGCTTATCCGTGATCACAAAAACATTCTCACTTTGATCATGGCCCCTAAAGGAAAACAACCCAACCCAAGAGGCAAGAAAGAGAATATTCCAAAGCCACTTTGGAATCAAGGGAAGTTCTTAACTAAAAAACATTCAGACCATTACTACAAAATAATGAGTCTCAGATCAGTGATCCCGGAAGTCAAGTTTGATCTGAAAGAAGATGAATATCCGGAGATCCAAGAACAAATTCGAAAAAGGAACTGGGAAATTCTAGCTAATCCTGAGACGAAAGTGGGAAGGAATATGGTTCAGGAGTTCTATGCAAATCTATGGCAAACAGACAGGCAAAGAATAATTGGAGCTGCCCTCTATGATCATCGAACCTTAGTCAGAGGAAAGATTGTTCACACTCATCTTGACAAAATCAAGAAGATCTTTAAGCTTCCTCAACTGAAGGATGACCCAGACTCCTTTAATAGGAGAATGATGAGGGTAAACAAAGGCCTGGACAAGATTCTAGAGGATATATGCATCCCTGAAGCCAGGTGGACCACCAGCACAACTGGCATCCCAAATCAACTCAAAAGAGAAGATCTCAAACCAACTACCAGAGGCTGGCTGGATTTCATTAGGCGTTCCATATTGCCCACCAGCAACCGTTCTGAAGTTACTGTTAAAAGAGCAATAATGATTCACTGCATCATGTTGGGAAAAGAAGTAGAAGTCCATTAATTGATCTCGTGTGAACTATATAAAATAGCAAACAAGAATTCCAAGGATGCCAGATTGGCCTATCCAAGCTTAATTTCTATGCTCTACAGAGATGCCGGAGTGAAGATGGGAATAACAGAATATATTTCAGTTGAGAGGCCAATCACTAAAATGTCAATGGAAAGACAACAGCTGCAGGATGATCCAATCAAGAGGAGAGCACAAGAAGTCCTCCCAGAACTTCCTCAATTCGAATATTGGGAACATCTTGAAGCATCTATTTCCAAATTGCAAGAAGCTATGAACCAAATAAAGGAAGAACAGAACAATCAAAGTAGCATGCTTTGCAAACTGCTTAAGGAACAAGAAGAGCAAGGGCATGATTTAAGGGAGCTGAAGCGCCAGAAATTAATCCTTGAAGGACCAAGCACCCCACAGATCAGAGGAACATCTACTTCCCAAAACACAGGTTGTTGAGTTCTAATTTTAGCTTTAACTCTGTGATAGTATTATTATAGAAATTTACCTTAGAAGATATATAGTAGTAGCAGTAGTAATTAGTATATCTATTCTGATTTTATTTCCAATTAAGTTATAATTTATTTTTCTCATCATCATCAGACATGAATAAAATAGTAGATAATTAGAATAAAGAAGTAATTTATATTTTTTTTGCGAGTTCTTAATAATAAAAATTATAATTAACTATATGTGGTGGCAATACTTTTTGTTCTCTGAATGAATGCTTGAACAATGCATAATTTTTATCTTGAATGTTATGAATATTGGCTCCTGAAAGAATGAGGAACACGAAAAATATTATTGATGATCTGAAAAATCATGAATTTGATTCTTGAAGCAAAAAAAAGCAGTGAAAAAAAAAAATTTTTACAAGAAATCATTGGATCAAGAGAAGGAATAAAAGCCAACAGCCCTTAAAACCAAAAGGCAAGGGTGAAAAGGATCCAAGGCTTTGAGCATCAGTGGATAGGAGGGCCTAAGGAAACAGTTCCAGGCCTAAGCGGCTGAATCAAGCTGTCCCTAACCATATGCTTGTGGCATGCAGGTCCAAGTGAAAAACTTGAGACTAAGTGGTTAAAGTCGTGATCCAAAGCAAAAAGAGTGTGCTTAAGAGCTCTGGACACCTCTAACTGGGGACTTCAGCAAAGCTGAGTCACAATCTGAAAAAGGTTCACCCAGTCATGTGTCTGTGGCATTTATGTATCCGGTGGTAATACTGGAAAACAAAATGCTTAGGGCCACGGCCAAGACTCATAAAGTAACTGTGTTCAAGAATCAACATACTACACTAGGAGAATCAATAATACTATCTGAATTCTGAGTTCCTATGGATGCCAATCATTCTGAATTTCAAAGGATAAAGGGAGATGCCAAAACTGTTCAGAAACAAAAAGCTACAAGCCCCGCTCATCTAATAAGAATCTGAGCTCCACTAAAAAACTCTGAAATATTATTACTTCTTAATTTCTTTTAATTCTATTTTATTTATCTAGTTGCTTGAGGACAAGCAACAGTTTAAGTTTGGTGTTGTGATGAGCGGGTATTTTATACGCTTTTTGGGGGTAATTTCATGTAGATTTTAGTATGTTTTAATTAGTTTTTAGTAGAATATTATTAGTTTTTAGGAAAAAATCATATTTCTGGACTTTACTATGAGTTTGTGTGTTTTTTTGTGATTTCAGGTAAATTCTGGCTGAAATTGAGGGAGCTGAGCAAAAATCTGAGTTAGGCTGAAAAAGGACTGCTGATGCTGTTGGATCCTGACCTCCCTGCACTCGGAATGGTTTTTTGGAGCTACAGGAGTCCAATTGGCGCGCTCTCAATGGCGTTGGAAAGTAGACATCCAGGGCTTTCCAGCAATATATAATAGTCCATACTTTGCGCGAAGATAGACGACGTAAACTGGCGTTCAACGCCAGTTTCATGCTGCTGTCTGGCGTCCAGCGCCAGAAACAGGTTACAAGTTGGAGTTCAGCGCCCAAAACACGTCACAACCTGGCGTTCAACTCCAGAAACAGCCCAAGCACGTGAGAAGCTTTAGTCTCAGCCCCAACACACACCAAGTTGGCCCCAGAAGTGGATTTCTGCACCAATTATCTTAGTTTACTCATATTTTGTAAACCTAGGTTGCTAGTCTACTATTTAAACAACTTTTAGAGACTTATCTTGTACCTCATGACATTTTCAGATCTGAATTTTATACACTTTGACGGCATGAGTCTCTAAACTCCATTGTTGGGGGTGAGGAGCTTTGCAGCGTCTCGATGAATTAATGCAATTGTTTCTATTTCTCCATTCAAACGTGTGTGTTCCTATCTAAGATGTTCATTCGCACTTAATTATGAAGAAGGTGATGATCCGTGACACTCATCACCTTCCTCAATCCATGAACGTGTGCCTGACAACCACCTCCGTTCTACATCAGATTGAATGAGCTTCTCTTAGATTCTTTAATCAGAATCTTCGTGGTATAAGCTAGATTGATGGCCGCATTCATGAGAATCCGGAAAGTCTAAACCTTGTCCGTGGTATTCCGAGTAGGATTCCGGGATTGAATGACTATGACGAGCTTCAAACTCCTGAAGGCTGGGCATTAGTGACAGACGCAAAAGAATCATTGGATTCTATTCCAACCTGATTGAGGACCGACAGATGATTAGTCGTGCTGTGACAGAGCATTTGGACCATTTTCACTGAGAGGATGGTAAGTAGCCATTGACAACGGTGACACCCTACATACAGCTTGCCATGGAGGGAACTTTGCACTTTTCCATGGATGGAATATTACATTACAGGAATAAATCAGACAAAGCATCTCCAAAACTCCAACATATTCTCCATTACTGCATAACAAGTATTTATTTTATGCCCTTTTCCCTTTCTTCACTGAACTTGAAAAACACTGTTGTTGGCATCCTGACTAAGAATAATAAGATAAACATAGCTTGCTTCAAACCAACAATCTCCGTGGGATTCGACACTTACTCACGTAAGGTATTACTTGGACGACCCAGTGCACTTGCTGGTTAGTTGTGCGGATTGCAAAAAGTGTTATTGCAATTTCGTGCACCAGTTGTCACAAGTAACAAAACCCAATAAAATTTATAACCAAAGTATTTAAATCTTGGGTCGTCTCTCAAGGAATTGCAGGGAAGTATGATTTATTATTGGTTATGGAAAATTGTATATTTTTGGGTTCTTGAAATAGGGAACAAGTAATTTAAATGGCAAAAAAAATAAATTAATAATTATAAAGAAAACTCTTGGCAAGGTATGAGAACTGGAAATCCCATCCTAGTTATCCTTATCAGGTGTGATGAGAATTGTTTATCGCTCCCACTTAGTTAACCCTTACTAAATAAAGGAAAGTCAAGTGGACCAATCAATTTGATCCTCAAGTCCTGGTCAACTCCTGTGGAAAGACTAGCTTTAGAGCGATCCAAATCAATCAGCGAGAATTCCAATTTTCAATCAACTGCTGAGTCTAATAACTCAAGTGTTACCAATTACTTAACCAAAGCCAAAAGGGGAAAAATCTAAATTAAATTGAAAGCATCATAAATAGAATAAAACAATCATAAATCTGAAATATCTCAAATTGCATTAAATAAAGAAATCAATTTTAACATGGAGTTTATAAGCCAAATTGAAAAGATAAATAAAAATTAAAGTAATAGAATAAATAAAAGTAGAAAATAAATTAAAGGAACATTGAACCTGGAATGAAGAGAAGTAGCCTAATCATAATAGAAATCCTAAATCCTAATCCTAAATCCTAAGAGAGAGGAGAGAGCCTCTCTCTCTAAAAGCTACATCTAAAACCTAAAATTGTGAATATGAATTTCAATCAATGAATGGATGGATTCCCCCCACTTTATAGCCTCTAATATGTGTTTTCTGGGCCGAGAACTGGGACAGAAATATCCCAGAAATCGCTGGGGACGAAATCTGTCACGCTGGTTTTTCTGCAAAACGACACGTCCGCGTGATCCATGCGTGTGTGTCATTTTTCTGTATTGCCACTATAGCAAATTATATATCTTTTCGAAGCTCCGAATGTTATCTTTCCAACGCAACTGAAACCGCCTCATTTGGATCTCTGTAGCTCAAGTTATGACCGTTTGAGTGTAAAGAGGTTAGGCTGGACAGCTTATCAATTTCTTCAACTTCTTGTATTCCTTCCACTTTTGCATGCTTCCTTTCCATCCCTCAAGCCATTTCTGCCCTGTAATCCCTGAAATCACCTAACAAACATATCACAGCATCGAATGGTAATAAGAGAGGATTAAACATAGGAAATTTAAGGCCAAAGAAACACGTTTTCAATCATAGCACAAAATCAGGAAGGAAAAATGTAAACTCATGCAAATCATATGAATAAGTGAGTAAAGAATTGATATAAACCACTCAATTGAGCATAAGATAAACCATAAAATTGTGGTTTATCAACCTCCCCACACTTAAACATTAGCATATCCTCATGCTAAGCTCAAGAGAAACTATAAGAGAGTGAAGGAGAATGGTAGAAAGTATGAAATGCAACCTATTTATATGAATGCAACTAAATACAGAATGCTTTTTTTCCTACTTGATTTAAAAGTGAATAAATTCTTCAAGAATAAATATAAACTGGATTCCGCTAATTCAAATCACAAAATAAAGTACAAGTAAACTTGCAAGAAGAAAATAGCTCATGAAAGCCGGGAACAAAGAATTGAGCATCGAACCCTCACCGGAAGTGTATGCACTCTAATTGCTCAGGTGTTTAAGGTTCGATCTCTCAGTTCTCTACTAATCTTGCTTTCTAAGGCTTGCTCTTCATCTAACAATCAACAAAAATTTAATACACAGATACACATATCAAGAGGTCTTTTAAGGGTTGTAATGGGGTTAGGGTCAAGGTAGGATTGTATTTGGCCAAGTGGACTAAAATCTGAATCCTTAATTAACTTAAACTTCTCACCTAACTTAGGACAATCCATGTAATCATAATATAAAGCCTAACTACCCATTAATTATATTTTTCACATATTCATGCATCCGAATTTGAGTACAACTCATATGCATTGCTTTCACCATTTACTTTGGGGCATTTTGTCCCCTTTTATTATTTGTTCTTTTTCTTTTCTTTTTCTCTCTTTTTTTATTTATATATATGCCTATTTTTCTTTTTTCTTTTTTTTTCTTTTGTTTTTCTCAATGCATATGATTAAATTATTGAATGCATGACTATGTCCTAAACATTTCTTTCACATTTTTATAAAGATATATAACACCCAATTCTCAAACCAAATGTTTCCAAACCCAACTTCCCTACACTTAATTCATGAGCACTCTCACTAGTCTAAGCTAACCAAGGATTCAAATTAAGGACATTATTGTTTTCCACTTAGAGTTAGTGATGAGCTAAAGTAAAGAACAAAGGGGTATAATAGGCTCAACATTGGTTTGCAAAGGATAATGAAAGGGTAAGGCCATATGGGTATGTAAGCTCAGTGAAACAAAGGCCTCAATCATATAAGTGCATGCATACATCAAACAATGAAAATATAGAATCAAGCAAGACAAAGATCACAATTTTAGAGAGAACAACACACACCAAAAAAATAAAATATTGGTTGATAAAATGCAACCAATTAAATAAGCTTAAAAATCTCACAGATTTTGTGTGTTCGAGCTCTAAACTATGTTTCAAAATAATATTTCTTTAAACAAGGTTCAATAAAAATTTTAATTCAAATTAGTGGAATGCTATAAAAATTTTCTTGAAAAAATATTACTTTAACAAAGTGGTGATAAAATATGCACAAAATCAAATAAATATGCAATCAAACATGCAAATGTAACAACTAACAAGGAAAATAAACCATTGGTGTTGAGATAGAAGAGTAACTAACCCATGGAGATCGGTATCGACCTTCCCACACTTAAAGATTACACCGTTCTCAGTGCATGCTGAGATGTACAAGTGGACGGGTTGCTCCAACTGACGCTTGTAGATGGAGGCGCCTTAGTTGGAGGTCTCTTGGTTCCTCTCCTTGCTGGTGTTTTGGGAGCAGCTTTCTCTTTACCAATCTTGGTGGCCATCCTAAAAAGGAAAAAAGTAAGTAACTTTAAAACTTAAGGGTTAGAGCAAGGAAGGGGATGGTATAAGTGATAATCAATGCACGGTAAAGAGGGATGTCATTAACACATGGTCATGACTACATGTGAAAAGTTCATCAATGGAAATATAGCAAGTGCATATGATGGCAAGTAGATGCAAGATGTTTATTGACATGCTGGCAAAGGCATGAGTAGCATAGATAGAGCATTCAATGTCCAAGTTAGATTACCAATCCTTTCAAACTAACAACCTATTTATATTGACAATTATATTTAATTAATAAAATATAAAAGGGGTTTTGTGAAAAAACAAGCATTAGAGTAGTAGAATAGTTTAAAATAGTGTGCAATGCCATACGGGCTTTTTTTCACAAACACATAGCATGCGTGGTAAATATGTTATTGAAAGTATTAATTTGAACATGCAAGTAACCCTTTAAGAAGTAATATTAATTGTCAAACAATTCCACAATAACTCGCAAGCAAAATATAGAAGTAAATAATCACCTAATTAAATTTCTAACACCAATTAAAGGAATAAAAAGAAAAGAAAAGAAAGAAAAAGAAAATATAGATAAAGAAAGTGAAAAGAAAAAGAAGAAGAAAACATTAATAAAAATAATAAAGGGAAAAGTAAAAATAAAGAGGGAAAGAAAAGAACCTTGATAATGTATGTGAAAAATAAGGAAGGGAGAAAGTAAAAAGTGAGAAGGAATAAAGAAGGAAGAAGGAAGAAGAAAGAAATAAGAAGGAAAAGAAAAGATTTAGATTTGGGAAGGAAAAGATAAGATATCTTGGCTGATCTGGATAAGCTGTACATTGCATGTGACGTGGACGCGTGGGTCACGCGATCGCGTGACCTGATTTGTGCTATTGGCGCGAGTGCAGCCTCACGTACACACAACTCTCTGTTTTATACTCATTTTGCCAAATTTTGGAGTGACGCGTTCATGTGGGTGATGCGATCGCGTGAATGGCCATATGTTGAAAACGATGCGGATGCGTGGGGCACGCGTTCAGGTGATAGGGCTTGTGCGTCCAGCACCATTCCAGCCCTACTCCACCATAAATTGCTGCCATACACCCATTTACATCGATTTTTGCAGGGCCACACGTTCGCATGGGTGACGCGGATGCGTGGGAAGGCTATTTCGCAAACGATGCGAGCGCGTCAGCGACGTGGTCGCGTGGGCATATTTGTGCCTGGGCACGCCTCCAGCCACGCTTTCGCGTGACTTTCTGCTTTTCTTCCTCATAGTTTCTAATGTGCTATGACGCGGACGCTGACGCGTCGCGTGCTTCTTTTTTTATATGCAGTATGTAAATGTAAATGCAGGCTATATGCAGCTATATACAGAGATTATGAGAAGAGTCATTAACAAAAATAAAAATAGAATAAAGTAAAATAAAACTAAGACTAAAATTGAATGATCATACCATGGTGGGTTGTCTCCCACCTAGCACTTTTAGTTAAAGTCCTTAAGTTGGACATTTGGTGAGCTCCTTGTCATGGTGGCTTGTGCTTGAACTCGTCTTGAAACTTCCACCAACGCTTGAACTTCCAATAAGCTCTATCAATACCAAGTAAATTTCTCAGGCTTTGATGGAGTTCTTCACAAGCTTTGAGCTCCCAAATTTTATCCTCATATATTCCCGGATCCCAAATCTTGATCCTACACCCGTATTTAAGTTGATCATCATGATTTTATCCAGGTGGTAAGCAATCGGAATTCTCACTAAGGCATCCAAATAGCCTCCTAGACCCATTCAGTTGTGCTTTACACCAACCTTTGCATTTAAACTTTGAGCTTTCCACCATATTGAACCTTGCATGACAAATCCAACCACTAGCCATCTTCCTCTTACTCGTAAAGCCACAAAGAGCTCGAAGTTGACCATCTGTCTCAAGTAACCCATATTCAAGCGAGAATGTAAAGGTCAAGGATAAGTATTTTACCCACTTGAATGTTGTATTGGATGGTAATGGCTTTGGAGGAGAGGTCTCCAACAACTTTGGCAAGGTGATTTCAAGCTCCATTCCCTTGTGCTCTTCCTTGATAACTTCCACCTCTTTGCAAGCTTCTTCAATTTCAACCTCTTCCTCTTGGTAGCTTTTTTCCAATTCAATATCTTCTTCATTATTCACCAAGGGTATGGGAGGTTGTGCTTCTTCTTCTTTAATCTCCATCTCTTGATTAACCTCTTCAAAGTCTTTAGCCATGATATGCCTTGGAAGTTGTACACTCTCTTCAACATCAAATTCAGACGTGTTGGAAGGAGGTTCTATGACTGGACTTTCCCATGGAGGTTCAGCATTTCCTAAGTCTTCAACCACTTCTTCCTCTTCAATAATTACTGCTTTGTCCAGTTGTTTTAGTATAAAATCGTACTCATCCTTGATGATTTTCTTTCCATGATAACTCCTTTCAACTATTCCTTCATCTTCAAGGGTCTCTCCTATCTCCACATTTTGGACCTCCTCTTGCTCTAAGACAAAATTAGACTCCTCCTTGATGTCTTTCTTCACTAATTCTTCAACCACTCCTTCGACTTCAAGGGTCTCCACTACCTTCATCTGTAGGGCCTCCTCTAGCTTCTTATGAAGTATGTATTTGCGAAGATGATTCCTTCTTTCTTGTTCCATATCAATAGTATAACTGGGATTATCTTGCTCTTGGATTGATGGATGTGGGTGCTCTTCCATAGAGGGTGGTGATGGGATGGAAAGATTATTATGTGGTTGAAAAGGAAGCGCACTGAAGCTTGAGGGTTGAATATTGGAGGTAGAGGGTTGGTCCATGTGAGATATAAGATTTTGGAGTGTAGAGGTGAGACCAATGATATTAGAGATGAGTGTGTTGTTATCCAATAGAGGTTGGGGTGGATAGGAGGGTTCATTTGTTGGGAGAAAGGGCTCATGATACGGAGGTGGTTCTTCTTGATAAGGATATGGAGATGGTGAATATTGAAGTGATGGTTCTAGGTGTGGTTCATGTGGTGGTTGGTGTGGTGGATGTGGGTCAGGGTCATATGGGGGTGTTTGGTGGTAAGGTGCTTGTGAGTATGGTGGTTCAAAGGTATGTTGGGGAGGTAGTTCATAAGCATATGGTGGGGCTTGTTGGTAACTACAAGGGGTTCCACCATATTCATCATCTTGGTACGCTCCCTGAAATGGCTATTAACCATAGTAATTTGGTGGAGGTGGTTGACGATTGGATTTTTGACGGTTTAGAATTTCACAAATGAATTCTCGTTGCAAGTATAGTTTCTAAACCAATCACTAATCCTTTCATACAAAAGATTGTTTGTCACAAGTAACAAACCCCTAAAATTAATAACCGAAGTATTGAATCCTCGGGTCGTTCTCCCTAGGAATTGTAATGAAGTGTCTTGTTATTGGTTGTGATGTGTTTTGAGGTTTTGGATAAGAGACATGAAAGTAAATGGCAATGAAATTAAACTAACAACTATAAAGCTCTTGGCAAGATATGAGAACTAGAAGTTCTATCCTAGTTATCCTTCTCAATTGTGATGAGTATTGTTCATTGCTACCACTTAGTTAACCCTTACTAAAGAAAGGAAAGTCAAGTGGATGAATTGACTTGAGCCACAAGTCCTAGCCAACTCCCAAGGAAAGACTAGCTTTAGTGCACTCCAAACCAATTAGCAATCTCTCCAATTATCAATCAACAAAGGAATTAGATAACTCAAGTGTCACTAATTACTCTACCTAGGCCAAGAGGAACAAAATCTACACTATATCTAGAAGAGGCATTTCAACAAACACATAAAGTGCAATAGAAGTAAACATTATTAAATGCAAGAATTAAAGAGAGATCTAACTACAAAGTTAAGAGATCAACAATAGAAAAGCAAAGAAGAACAATTATTATGAATTACCTCTTATTGAATTGGAAGAAAATGGAAGGAACAATAGTAGATCTACAACAAAGTATAAGAACAACATAAAGGAAATTACAATAAAAGAATGGAAGAAGAATGAATCTAACAACAAGGAATTGAGAAGATAGAAGTAGAAGAAGATGAATTAAAATCTAGATCTAAGAACTAAACCTAATCCTAATCCTAATTCTAGAGAGAAGTGAGAGCTTCTCTCTCTAGAAACTACTTCTAAAACTAAACTATGACTAATGGTAACTAACATGTGTTTCCCTCTTCACTCCTTGGGTTAAATAGCATCAGAAATGAGTTGGATTGGGCCCACAAGGCTTCTAAAATCGCTGGCCACGTTTTGCTTCAAGTGGTTGGACTAGGTGGCAGCAACGGCGCGTGCGCGTACTATGCGCGTGCGCGCCACCATACTTGTAGCAACTATGGCAAATCTTATATCGTTTCGAAGCCCCGGATGTTAGCTTTCTAACCCAACTGGAACCGCATCATTTGGACCTCTGTAGCTCAAGTTATGGTCGTTTAAGTGCGAAGAGGTCGGCTTGACAGCTTTTCGGTTCTTTCATTTCTTCATGAGTTCTCCAACTTTTCATGCTTTCTTTCTTCATTCCCTTGATCCAATCTTTGCCTCCTAAACCTTAAATCACTTAACAAACATATCAAGGCATCTAATGGAATCAAGGTGAATTAAATTTATTTATTTTAAGTCCTAAGAAGCATGTTTTCACTCTTAAGCACAATTAAGGGAGGATATACAAAACCATGCTATTTCATTGAATAAATGTGGGTAAAAGGTGATAAAATCCCCTAAAATCAAAACAAGATAAACCATCAAATTGGAGTTTGTCAACCTCCCCACACTTAAACCAAGCATGTCCTCATGCTTAAACCAAGAGAAAGCAAAGGGCATCAACATTTATTCAATGAAAACTAACTAAATGCAATCTACCTATATGCAACTATCTACATGAATGCAATTGCTTGGTCAAAGTAAATCAATTCCCAAGAAGCATATATGCACAAGGGCTAAGGACTAGCAAGTTTAATCCACAATTGAATTGAGTTATTAAATATTTTTACAAACTTGCATGAAAATTATGATCATAGGTGAAAACATGTAATTGAGCATCAAACCCTCACCGGATGTGTTTGCACTCTATTCGCTCAAGTGTTTAGGGGTTGATTCACTCAATTCTCTCCTAATCATGCTTTCTAAGATTTGTTCTTCTTCTAACAATCAACATATATTTCATGCATGCATACAAGTATCATGAGGTCTTTTCTTTGGTTGTAATGGGGCTAGGGTCAAGGTATGATGCATATATGGTTAAGTGAGCTTGAAATTTGAATCTTTGATAAGCTCAAACTTCCCACCTAACCTATGACATCCTATACAATTAAGTTCTAACCTAACTACCCATTTTTCACTTTTTCACATACTCATGTATTCCTTTTTAATTTCACACACATATGCATTGATTTTATTGAGCTACATTTTGCTTTGGGGCATTTTGTCCCCTTTTTATTGCTTTCTTTTTCTTCTTTTTCTATTTTTTTCTTTTTCTTTTCCATATTATTTTTATTTTTCTTTTTTTTTCTTTTTTGTTTTTCTCATTTTTTTCTTTCTATATACAAGAACCTCAATGCATAAGGTTTTACATTTGATTAATACATGAGTATGTACCCAATTCCCAATATTTCCAATAATAATACAAAACTACCCTTTTATTCCCCCAATGTCCCAAGATTCCCACACTTGAATGATACTCACATACACTAGCCTAAACTAATCAAAGATCCAAATAAGGACATTTATTGTTTTTCGCTTTAAGGCTTGTAATGTGCTAAATTAAGAATAAGTGGGTTAATCGTAGGCTCAAATTTGGCTAACAAAGGAAGATAAAAGGTAAGGCCATTTGGGTGAGTGAGCTAATGAAATGATGGCCTCAATCATATAAATGCATGAATACATAAAATAATGGACATAAAGAATCAAACAAATCAAAGATTACAATTATAGGAAGAGAATAATGCACACAAGAAGGAAAATAAGTGGTTATAGGATGTAACCACACCATTAGGCTCAAATCTCACTTGCTTGTGTTCTTAGCTCAAAACATGATCCACAATATATATATATTTCAAGCAAGTTTTATGAAAAGTTTTCACTCAAATCAATTGAGGTGCCCTATAGATAGAAATCCTTGAAAAATTTCGTTATTTTGACTAAGCTTATTGTGTATACATATGCAAAAATAAGAAAATGCAAGTAAAAATCCTAAAATCCTAGAATGAAATGCAAAAGTGTTGGAATTAGAAATTTTGTCACCCAAAATCGCCGACCGGTCGGACGACCTCCCCACACTTAAAAGTTTGCACCGTCCTCGGTGCACTCAAAGATGAGCAAGGGGGTACGGCGACTCTCCGGATTGCTACGTGTTCTTAGACTTGCTTCCGTTATTGCGTGTGGTGCATTCATCATAAAAAACAAAAATATAACACCATAAGATGAGAAGATATAAAAGCAAGGAAGCATACATTGTTGGAATGAGGTAAATCACTAGAATTGAGTGAGTGAATTAGTGTGACATTAATGACAAATATGTGTGTGAATTCTAAATTGCGCGGTTTAGAACACACATTAGCATAAAAGTTATGTCACAAAAGAAGCATGCACTTTACTCATTCTACTATGCTTGAGATGCTTTAAATGAACTTGTAAGGTAAAACAAGCATTAAAGAAGCATGAAAGCATTCAAGCCAAACACATATGGATGCATATGATCATGAAACACAATGCATTAAGGTAAATGCACAACATCATCCATCATCAAGAGGTTGCTTAATCACAAAATAAGGCTCAAATCACATGGTGGCCAAATCATGTAATTCAAGAAGAGTTACAAGCTCGAAGGCAATTCTCATCACTTGGTATTTTTCAAAAGATAAGCATGAAAAACTCAAGACCAAGTAGCAAAATATAACCTCAATCATAGGATCCAACAAAGATTATCTAAAAACATTAATGCTAAATTAGCATTTAGGCAATAAGGGGGAAGCAATGCATAGTAAACAAAGTCAATAATCCAACACTTATGATGAAAAGAGAGAAAATAAAATGAAAACTAAGCTAAAACTAACTAATATAAATGGTTATCCATGGTGTTTGGAAGTGTTGGATGAGGGGTGGAAGAAGGGGAGAAGAGATGAGAAGGAAAGAAATGGAAAGAGGAGAAGAAAAGAAATGTGGTGAAGGAGGGACATCCACGCGTACGCGCGCATGCCGCGCGCGCGGATGGTGTATTTCGAGAGTGGCGCGTACGCGCCATGTGCGCATGCGCGCAAGTGGGGTTGTGCCTCAGGCCCAATTTCCGCACAGTGCAGGCCTAACTCTCGGGTCAAGGTATGGAAGGTGGAACTTCTCAATCCACGCGTACGCGTGCATGGCGCGCTCGCGTGGATGGTCCAAAATGCTTGATGCACGCGTACGCACGCAGTGCACGTACGCGTGGATTGTGCTCTGTTTTTTTCCAAAAAAAATTTTTTTGCTATGTTTTTGCACCAATCCAAGCATTCCAAACCTCCAAGCAACTACCAAAACACCTTAAAACCTTATTTAACATACTAAAATACCAATTAAACTCATCAAATCAATCAAAACAAGAATTTAAACCAATTCTACCAATATGTACAAAAAGAAAAAATGCAAGGATTTTACCATGGTGGGGTGTCTCCCACCTAGCACTTTTATTTATTGTCCTTAAGTTGGACTTATGGGGAGCTTCTCTCAAGGTGGCTTGTGCTTGTACTCATCTTGGAACTTCCACCAATGCTTGGACTTCCAATAAGCTCCATCATTCAAGATTAATATCTCCAAGCTTTGATGGAGTTCTTCATAAACCATGGGCTCCCAATGTTGATCCTCATGTGTTCCCGGATCCCATATTTTGTCTTCACACCCATCTCCAAGTTGATTATCATTAATCCATGTGGGTGGTGAGCAAGGTGAATTCTCAACAAGGTGACCAAACATCCTTCTAGACCCATGTACTCTAGTTATACACCAACCTTTGCTATCAAGCTTTGGACATGTGACCATAGTGAACCTAGAATGATGCTTCCAACCACTAACCATCTCCTTTTTACTCTTAAAGCCACAAATATATCTAAGTTGACCATCCGTTTCAAGCAAACCATATTCAAAGGGAATAATAAAGCTTGAGTATAAGGAATTTACCCACTTGAATGAAAGAGTGGATGGTGGTGGCTTGGGGAGAGGTATTTCCAATGTGCTAGTAAACTCCACTCCCTTGTTTTCTTCCTTGATTGCCTCCACCTTTTCACAAACCTCTTCACTTTCAATCCTTTGTTCATCAACTTCTTCTAATTCTTCTCCATCACTCAAGTCATAAATGGGAGGTTGAGAGAAATCTACCTCCGCATCACTTTCAAATTCATTGGGAGAAGGTTTTTCAAATTCAAAGGATTCTTCACCAAGAAGATTGGATGCATGATCTTCATCACCAAGGGAACTCAATTCTTGTTTTACTCCTTCCAAGTCTTCATATGGGATATGCCTTGGAGGTTGTGCACATTCCTCCTCAACATCAAATTTACTCTTCTTGGAGGGATTTTCTTTGATTTTAGCTTCCCATGGAGGTTCCGCATCTCCTAAGTCTTCAACCACTTCTTCCTTTCCTTCAATAATCATAGGCTTCTCCAATTGTTCTAACACAAAGTAGCCTTCCTCCTTCTCCACTGGAGTCTCCAATCTCTCCTTCATGCTATGCTCTTCCTTGGATCCTTCACATGTAGCCATAGGAGTTCCTTGAATATTCAAGCATTGGGAGGCTAAATGATTTACTACCTTGGTCATGGTAGCTACAAATTGTTGCACATCCCTTTTCATTTCATCTTGCCCTTGAAGAAGAACATCAAGGGTTTCATCCATTAGAGATTGGGGCGGATAAGAGGGTTCATTGTCTTGGAGAAAGGGTTCATTATAGGAAGGTGGTTCTTCTTGGTAAGGTGGTAGTGTGTATTGAGGTGGTTCTTGGGAGTAATCTTGGAATTGTGGTTCCATGTATGGCTCATATGGTTCAAAAGGAGGTTGGTATGGTGGGTAAGGATCATGGTCATATGGAGGTGTTTGTTGAAAATAGGCTTGTGAGTGTGGTTGAGGGTCATGTTGAGGATATGGATCATAGGCATATGGTGGTGGTTCTTGAAAATCACAAGGAGATTCACCATAGCCATTTGATTGGTATGCATCATAGAATGGCTCCTCTTCATAGTGCATTGGTGGGGGTTGTTGCCATGAGGATTGATCATATGCATATGGCTCCTCCCACCTTTGGTTGTCCCATCCTTGATACATATCTCTATTATAGTCCTCATCACCTACAACATAATTGTAATCACACTCATAGCCAAAATGAGAATTCATGGTAGCGAGAAGAAATAAAAATCAAAAGCTAATAGAAAACAAGAGAAACAACTCTACAACTAGCAAATAAAGCAAAAATCAAGCTATTCACAATATTCACATATATACAATAACCAATAACATAACACCATTGCAATTCCCCGGCAACGGCGCCATTTTGACGATTGGATTTTTGACGGTTTAGAATTTCACAAATGAATTCTCGTTGCAAGTATAGTTTCTAAACCAATCACTAATCCTTTCATACAAAAGATTGTTTGTCACAAGTAACAAACCCCTAAAATTAATAACCGAAGTATTGAAACCTCGGGTCGTTCTCCCTAGGAATTGTAATGAAGTGTCTTGTTATTGGTTGTGATGTGTTTTGGGGTTTTGGATAAGAGACATGAAAGTAAATGGCAATGAAATTAAACTAACAACTATAAAGCTCTTGGCAAGATATGAGAACTAGAAGTTCTATCCTAGTTATCCTTCTCAATTGTGATGAGTATTGTTCATTGCTACCACTTAGTTAACCCTTACTAAAGAAAGGAAAGTCAAGTGGATGAATTGACTTGAGCCACAAGTCCTAGCCAACTCCCAAGGAAAGACTAGCTTTAGTGCACTCCAAACCAATTAGCAATCTCTCCAATTATCAATCAACAAAGGAATTAGATAACTCAAGTGTCACTAATTACTCTACCTAGGCCAAGAGGAACAAAATCTACACTATATCTAGAAGAGGCATTTCAACAAACACATAAAGTGCAATAGAAGTAAACATTATTAAATGCAAGAATTAAAGAGAGATCTAACTACAAAGTCAAGAGATCAACAATAGAAAAGCAAAGAAGAACAATTATTATGAATTACCTCTTATTGAATTGGAAGAAAATGGAAGGAACAATAGTAGATCTACAACAAAGTATAAGAACAACATAAAGGAAATTACAATAAAAGAATGGAAGAAGAATGAATCTAACAACAAGGAATTGAGAAGATAGAAGTAGAAGAAGATGAATTAAAATCTAGATCTAAGAACTAAACCTAATCCTAATCCTAATTCTAGAGAGAAGTGAGAGCTTCTCTCTCTAGAAACTACTTCTAAAACTAAACTATGACTAATGGTAACTAACATGTGTTTCCCTCTTCACTCCTTGGGTTAAATAGCATCAGAAATGAGTTGGATTGGGCCCACAAGGCTTCTAAAATCGCTGGCCACGTTTTGCTTCAAGTGGTTGGACTAGGTGGCAGCAACGGCGCATGCGCGTACTATGCGCGTGCGCGCCACCATACTTGTAGCAACTATGGCAAATCTTATATCGTTTCGAAGCCCCGGATGTTAGCTTTCTAACCCAACTGGAACCGCATCATTTGGACCTCTGTAGCTCAAGTTATGGTCGTTTAAGTGCGAAGAGGTCGGCTTGACAGCTTTTCGGTTCTTTCATTTCTTCATGAGTTCTCCAACTTTTCATGCTTTCTTTCTTCATTCCCTTGATCCAATCTTTGCCTCCTAAACCTTAAATCACTTAACAAACATATCAAGGCATCTAATGGAATCAAGGTGAATTAAATTTATTTATTTTAAGTCCTAAGAAGCATGTTTTCACTCTTAAGCACAATTAAGGGAGGATATACAAAACCATGCTATTTCATTGAATAAATGTGTGTAAAAGGTGATAAAATCCCCTAAAATCAAAACAAGATAAACCGTCAAATTGGAGTTTGTCAGTGGTTTGTCACGAAAGGGTCCACCATAACTATTGTCTTGGTATGCATCACAGAATGGTTGTTGGTTATAGCGCATTGGAGGGGGTTGTTGCCAAGAGGGTTGATCAAATCCTTGTGGCTCCTTCCATCTTTGATTCTTCCAACCTTGATGTCTATTTTCATTATAGTTTCCATTCCTTACAACAACATTGGAGCCAAACTTGAAACCAGAGGGATGAGAATTCATAGTAGCAATTAAAGACAAAAATTAATAAAAAATAATAAAAATAAACTCCTAAAACTAGAAACACTGACAATAATATAAGATAAAGATTTGAAAAAGATTTAAATTTTGAAAAGGTTTGATTTTTAAAATTTTAAATTTAAATTTTGAAATTTGAATTTTGAATTTTGGAATTTAAATATTGAAATTTGATTTTGAAATAAGATAAGATAAGATTTTGAAAAAGATATGATTTTTGAAAAAGATTTGAATTTTGAAATTTAAAACTAAGATAAGATAAGATAAAGATTTTAAAATAAAAATCTGAATTTTTTTTTGTAATTTTCGAAAAAAATCAATTAAAATAAAGAGAAAATATATTTTTTAATTTAATGAGGAAAGAGAAAAACAATAAAATGACACCAAACTTAAAATTTTTAGATCAAAACAAATAAAACAACCAAGAACAACTTGAAGGTCAAGATGAACACGAAGAACAACTTAAAAATCAAGAAAGAACAAGGAACATTATTTTCGAAAATTTTAAGAACTAAATAAAAACCAATAACCTCTTAATTTACGAAAAAACAAAAATAAAAACAAAAATAAAAACAAATAAACAAGCAAAAAGCAAATATTTACAATAACCAATAATAAGGCACACGTTTGCAATTCCCCGACAACAGCACCATTTTTGATGATTGGACTCCTGCTAGTAAAGAATTTTATAAAATATAATCGCGTTGTAAGTATAGTTTCTAAACCAGCAAAGAATCCTTTCGTACAAAAACTTTGGTTGTCACAAGTAACAAAACCCAATAAAATTTATAATCGAAGTATTTAAACCTCGGGTCGTCTCTCAAGGAATTGCAGGGAAGTATGATTTATTATTGGTTATGGAAAATTATATATTTTTGGATTTTTGAAAAAGGGAACAAGTAATTTAAATGGCAAGAAAAATAAATTAATAATTATAAAAAAAAACTCTTGGCAAGGTATGAGAACTGGAAATCCCATCCTAGTTATCCTTATCAGGTGTGATGAGAATTGTTTATCGCTCCCACTTAGTTAACCCTTACTAAATAAAGGAAAGTCAAGTGGACCAATCAATTTGATCCTCAAGTCCTGGTCAACTCCTGTGGAAAGACTAGCTTTAGAGCGATCCAAATCAATCAGCGAAAATTCCAATTTTTAATCAACTGCTGAGTCTGATAACTCAAGTGTTACCAATTACTTAACCAAAGCCAAAAGGGAAAAAATCTAAATTAAATTGAAAGCATCATAAATAGAATAAAACAATCATAAATCTAAAATACCTCAAAATACATTAAATAAAGAAATCAATTCTAACATGGAGTTCATAAGCCAAATTGAAAATATAAATAACAATTAAAGTAATAGAATAAATAAAAGTAGAAAATAAATTAAAGGAGCATTGAACCTGGAATGAAGAGAAGTAGCCTAATCATAATAGAAATCCTAAATCCTAATCCTAAATCCTAAGAGAGAGGAGAGAGCCTCTCTCTCTAAAAGCTACATCTAAAACCTAAAATTATGAATATGAATGTTCAATCAATGAATGGATGGATTCCCCACTTTATATCCTCTAATCTGTGTTTTCTGGGTCGAGAACTGGGACAGAAACAGCCCAGAAATCACTGGGGACGAAATCTGCCACGCTGGTTTTTCCGCAGAACGACACGTCCGCATGATCCATGCGTGCGCGTCATTTTTCTGTATGGCGACTATAGTGAATTATATATCGTTTCGAAGCCCCGGACGTTAGCTTTCCAACTCAACTAGAACCGCCTCATTTGGACCTTTGTAGCTCAATTTATGACCGTTTGAGTGCAAAGAGGTCAGGCTGGACAGCTTAGCAATTTCTTCAACTTCTTGTATTCCTTCCACTTTTACATGCTTCCTTTCCATCCCCCAAGTCATTCCTGCCCTGTAATACCTGAAATCATTTAACAAATATATCACGGCATCGAATAGTAAGAAGAGGGGATTAAACATAGGAAATTTAAGGCCAAAAAAGTATGTTTTCAATCATAGCACAAAATCAAGGAAAAATGTAAACTCGTGCAAATCATATGAATAAGTGAGTAAAGAATTGATATAAACCACTCAATTGATTATAAGATAAACCATAAAATAGTGGTTTATCAAAATACATGTGTATATTTAATGTTTAGCATCTTGTTGATGAACATGTTAGGTTTGGTGCTTGTTGATTAATTGGTGATTTGGTGAAGTATTGATTTGAGGTTATTGTAATGATGAGAAAGGGTATTTTGTGTTAAAAGCCTAGGATTTGTGAACTATGGTTTTTGGTTGATGGATTTGAATATGGTATGGGTATAATTGTTGATTTGAGGTAGGTTTATTGTGGTGATTGCTATGATGATAAGGAAGGGTATATTGAATTGAAAAAAATGCAGGTTTGGTGATGAAAAGGATGGAGTTTTTGAATGAAAAGGTTTGGGAATTTTGCAAAATTTGGTTTTGGGCCAAACTTTGGCGAGTTATAATTTGGCTTCCGGACCTTCAATTTATTTCCAACTTGTTTTAAATGAAAATTGGGTTCGTGAAGTTTATGCCGTTCGAAGAATAGATGAAAAAAGATTTAAAATGATTAAGTTATATGCATCAGAAATTTGGTTAAAAATTATGTAATTCTGCAGCATTCTGCCTAATCAGGTTTTTGGAAAAATGTACGTCCACCCGTACGCGTGGTCCATGCGTGGTATGGAAAATTTGACTGTGCGTACGTGAGTAGCCCTATGCGTACGCATAATGGGTCAACATGCATGTCCATGTGTACGCATGGCCTATGCGTGCGCGTGATATGATGTACTCACCTACGCGTACGCATGGTAAGGAGATGCGCGCGTGAGCTGCTTTATTACATTACCACGTATACGCGTGGCCCCTTTTTCAGCAAACATGATTTTTCTGAGTTTTAAACTCTATTTCAAACTTCTAAACCTCTATTTTCATTCCTTTAGTCATAAATAATAGTATTAAACCTGATAATCAGATGAAGTTAGGAAATGGGGATAACTTGGAGGTGAAGTAAAGCTGAAAAGTGATGAATTGATTATGAAATATTACAGATGATCATGTATGATACTTGGCTTGAATAATCAAATGATCTGAGATATGAGATTCCCTAGGTAGAGTACCGTGGCTTGCCACCACGTGTACCAGGTAAAAAACTCGATACTCTATTGACCCTACGACGTAAGGGTGATCGGGCACTTATAAATTCCCAGGAATGGTACCCCCATTGAGCGATTTGATATATATATATATATGAGAAAAAGCTATGCATAGACTTTTGGGGATGCACGCCGAGAGACAGTCCAAAGGTTTAGCAAACTGGACTTGTCGGGTTGGCTTGATAACCAACAGATGAGACTCATCAGCCATAGGACAGGCATGCATCATGTGTATATTACTTGAATTACTTGTTTGTGCATTAACTGGGTGTGCCTAAGTGTATTTTCTATGTTAAATGTATATTTGTTACCTGCAGTACTTGTAACCTTCTTGTGCTTGCCTTTATCTACTTGTTTGTCTATGATATATTGTTGGAGATGGAGGTATAGAGGAAAGACAGTGGGATTTAGACTCAAGATTGAGTTAAGATAGGCTTAGTTACTCTTAGAGAACCACCTTTTATGGCTTCTGTTTAATACTTAAAGCTTTATAATCTGAGTGTCGGTGTTCTAGGATTGCCTCTGGCATTCCCAAGACCTTATATCTTATATGTGTGGCACCTTTACTATGCTGAGAACCTCTGGTTCTCACCCCATACTATGTTGTTGTTTTTCAGATGCAGGTCGAGAGGCACCTCCTTACGCGTCAGAGCTCCTGAAGCGAACTGGTTATTGGGTTACTTTTTGGATTGTATAGTCATATATATGTGTGCCTAGTATTCTCTCCGCATGACTTGTTCCTTTTGATCCTCTTAGAGGCTTATGGAGAGACAGGATTTTGTTTATGTAAATTTGGGTTTTGGATATGTATATATATATGTAAATATTCTCCGGCCTAGTTTTGACTTCGCGGGCCGAGTTAGGAGCTTGTTATTTTGTACCTTTGGCCCTCTATTCCTACTTTTGTTATCTTATGCTCGATAGTTAAAGTTTTTTTAGCACGCAAGTTAACTCTTTTTCTGAACATTGCGTTTTAATTCGTGGTTTTTATTTTATCTGTTCTTCAAGGCTCCTAGTTTATTATATTCTTCTGCTATTATATGTACACTTTTTATTTTAGAGGTTGTAATACCCCATCATCTCTGTTTTACGGCTTAAGCGTAAGGCTGAGTGTGGTAGGGTATTACATTTCGGGACCAACCTTTGAATTCTCGTGACATAATGGGGGATCCAGATGTGGGGCAAGTCTTATGTTGGTAGGTCTATTTTATTTATTTTCTAGTTTTATGTATCTGTCTTTCAATCTTATAACTTGTTATTTCTCCTGTCTACTTTACTTTTGTAGTTGGCATGGCTGACGGGTTGACGACTCTACATCGTTTGAAGGATGCTTTCGTTGACACTCCGGAAGTTAGGGTTAAGGGGTCCTCTCACTCAACTCCTCTGGAGACCTTTATCCCCAGTTTGCAAATAGTCTTCAGGAGATCATCCAACAGGGGTTCGCCGGGAATGATGACCCCAGGGAGATCCCGATTCTCGAGATAGATAAGAAGCGCAAGCGGGTTGAAGGCACTGGTCGGAAAGGGATTAGCACAGGGGTGGTCGCTCCCTTTGTGATGGACCGCTCCTTTGATGCTCCTGGCTTTATCGACCGTCACTTGCTGCCCGAAACTAATGAGTTTTTTAGGGATTGCAATCTTTTCGGCCAAGCTAAGTCCATGTACCATGCCATCCTTCACTCCGTTGCCATCATCTAGAAAGCCTAGCCCTCGCGTTCGCAAAATTTTGTCTGGACAGGAAGCCGAAGCAGGCTCAGGCGGATTTGGAAATTTTGAAGGGACAGTTGGAGGCGGATAAGGTTGCCAGAGTTAAGGCGGCCAAGAATGCCGAAGATGCTAATACTGAGATCTTGAGGTTGTCAAGGTGGAAAACTGAGCTATCAATCCAGGTGGCTAAGGCCCAAAAACTGGCTACTGATGCCTAGACTGCCACTGTCACTACCGCTACCACTGTCCACGTTGAGGCGGAGGATGCGATGGCCGAGGTGGAGAATTTAAAGAATCGAAATGCTGCCCTGCTATCTGATGCTCGGGCAGCCGTTGCAGCTACTGAGGAGGCTTTGAAAGCCCAAGTCCAGGTTCTTGCCCTGGATATGGATGTGTCCGTGATGGGAGAATTCTGGACCATGAAGGATAGTCAGTTCGTTGATTTGGAGTAGTTTGTTACTATTTCTTATTTCATTTTATAAGTTTGTAAGCCGTCTATTCGACATTTCATATTGTTACTTTTGTGGAATAATTTATCTTGTGAAGTTTGTGAGCCATTTTCTCGGCTCATTGAACTGCGTTTTGGTGACCTATTTTGGTGCGCCATTTTGGATGAATAGTGGGCCCTTTGCCGTTTTAAGTACTTATGTTTATTTGTGGGTATCTGTTTGTTGGCCATTGGGGTGATCGGGCCCCCGGGTAGCCATCTGGTTTATTCTGTTCGTACCGTTTGCTTGGTAAGAATGCGAATGAAATGTTTTTTAGTTTGTACTATTTTGTTTGGGTAGGAGTTGTTTAAAATAGAAAAAAGTGACTTTTATTAAATGGTGGGCCTCGTTAAATCCTTCTGGTGTTACCGGATAGGAAAGAGTACCCGAAGAAACAGTTACGAAATAAAAGAAAAATGACCATTAAAGAACTAATAGAGATTTTGCAAAACAGCTAAATAAAAAATTTTGAGAAAGTTTCCAAATCGTTAGGGCTTCCCTATGAGTAGAAACACTGTAGGTTTGCAACGTTCCATGACCTCGGTAAGTCTGCCCGTTAAGTCATTCCAGCTCATAGGCTCCTTTTCTGATTACTGACTTGATTCGATAAGGCCCTTCCCAATTGGATGTGAGTTTAGCTTCTCTTGGGGTAGAGGGGCTGATATCATTGCATTGTAAAGACTAGGCCTCCCTCTCTGAAGTCTCTTTTCACTATGCCCAAATTGTACTTTAGACTCACCTTTTGTTTCAAGGCTAGTTTCCGCAGGTGGGCTATGCTTTTAACCTCGTCCGCGAGGTCCCGTTCTGCATTTTCATTGTGTCCCTCAATGGTCCTTCAGGGGCTTGGCTCCCCGATTTCTACAGGAATAATAGCTTCGAGGCCATATGTTAGCCAGAAGTGGGTTTTCCTGGTTGAGGTTTAGGGTGATGTTCGGTATAACCAGAGTACTGACCCGAGTTCATCGGCCCATAGGCCTTTGGCTTTGTCTAGCTGTTTCTTGAGCCCTTTTACAATGAATTTGTTGGCCGCTTCTACTTGGCCATTGATTTGCGGATGTTCCACCGAGATGAACCTCTGGGAGATGCCGAGTCCCTCTAGAAAAATTCTCGGAAGAACTTATCTACTAACTGGGTCTCGTTATCAGAGATTATGATCTTAGGTATTCTGAACCAGATTATGACTTGCCTCCAAAAGAATTTTTGGCATTGGGTGGCTATGATCGTGGCCAATGCTTTGGATTCGATCCATTTAGCGTAATAGTCAATGGTGACTATAAGAAATTGGAGTTTCCCGGGAGTCGTGGGAAATGAACTGACGAGGTCGATTCCCCAAGTTCCGAAGGGGTGATCCGCTGTTATTACACTATTTCTTGGTGTAGGTCAGCATGGACTTGGCATTTCTTGAAGCTTTTGACCAATTGGAGAGAGCCTCTGATGATAGTGAGCCAGAAGTATTCGACTCGGATAATCTTTTATGCTAGGATTTTGCTCTGACGTGGTGACCGCAACATCCTTCGTGAATTTTACGAAGTATGTAGTCTGTGTCGCTGGGTTCTATACACTTGAGGAGGGGTTGGGACAAGCCTCGTTTGTATAGTTATCCCGCTATAGTGGTGTATTTCACGGCCTCTAGCATTATGTGTTTTGCCTCTTTTGGGTCCTTAGGCAGGTCCCCATCGACGAGGTATCGGAGGATCGGGGTGGTCCAAGATTGTTGGTTTGACACCGGTAAGTTTGCTGAGGTTGTGGTCTCGATGGATGGTGTCTTGACGACTTCCTGGATTAGTAATTGGTTTTCCGGGACCGACTTGGTACTTGCTAGTTTAGAGAGTAGGTCCCCCTTGCATTTCGTTCACTAGGAATGTGTCGGATGGTTACCTCATCAATTCGGCGGTTAGTTCCTTGACTTTGGACAAGTACTGTTGTAATAGGGGGTCCCAAGTTTGGTAGTCCCCGTTTATTTGGGAGCTAACTATCTGGGAGTCTCTGCAGACTTCTAGCCTTTTTGTGCCGACTTCTTTGGCTAGCATCAATCCGGCTAAGAGGGCTTCGTATTCGATTTGGTTGTTAGAGATCGGAAACTCGTACCGAATGGACTGTTCGATAGCGAACTCGTTCTGTTTTCCAGTATTATTCCCGCTCCCTCGGAGCTGGTATTTGATGAGTCGTCAATGTGGAGCTTTCATAGCTCCTAGACTCATTTCCATAGCTGCGGTCCCGCTGTTTCTTGTATCACTGTTTGGGCGACCTTTCGTTCTTGGTTTCTTGCCATGATCGGCTTCTGGAGGCCGCTTGGCTTGCATGTTCTGGATGATATCGTTCCTTGGAAGCGACCAGACTTTCGAGCGTTTATACCCTTTGATAGAGATCTTGGATAATCTGGATTACTTTCTCTTCTTGGCCATCAGTTGCTCTAGCCTTATTGAGTTGGTGATTGTCTTCATTTGGTTGCTGCCTGTTAGGAATCGATTGGCGGTACACGGTGTTGGTTATCCTCCCGTGGGTGGGCGGGGTGACGTTGTTTCATGGCTTATCTGTCGGGTTGGGTGGGTCCGACTCATGGTGAAGGTTTGAGGATCGCTCTTCGAATTCTTCCGTCATGTCGCGGAGGTTTGGCAAGTTCCTACAAACGGCACTAATGTTTTGGAAGTTGCCGGTACGGGTTGTAAGATGGATCAGGGGCTCGCCGGCCTTGGGTGGTGACGGGATCAGATCTTCTCGGAGCAGCGATGGGTGGTACCTACAAAGACACTCCGATGCTCAAGTTAGAATGGATCTGAGAGGTATAAGTGAGAGTTAGGAATGTGTAATGTACCTGAAGGAGCCTCTGGCTCTCTTTATATGGTTTGTGTTGTTATCTTATCTTTATCTTGTGGACTAAAATAAGGAAGTATTTGAATTCAAATATTTAGTTAGGCATTTGTGGCTATTAGGCCGGTCTGGGCCATATTGGTGTCTCGACCTATGTAATCGAGTTGTAACTGCTCTGATTCGGAATCCGAGAATCGAATCCGGAACATGACCCAATAAAATTTTCATAAATTAAAAATTTACTAAAATGCACTCACTTAGCTTATATATAAAATTATAAATTGTCATATTAGATATTTAATGTTTGTATTGGATTATATTAAATTGTGTTTGGAATTTTGAATGTATTATCTAATATTAAACTTTATTGAATTTTAAAAAAATTATATTCTAAATTTTATGTTAATTTTTTTAAAAAAAATTAAAGATAATATCTATAGATATCTATAAATATTTGTTATTCTTGTAAAAATAATTAAATAAAAATTCGTAAAAAAAATTAAACAAAAGAAAAATCATAAACTAGAACGAGGAAAAAAACGAAAACGGAGAGGAAAAGGGATATCCGCCCTAAAAGTAACCATTGCCATCCCAAACTGAGATTCCCCGTTCTTTTTCTATTATGTTTGTCCATTGGATTAATAATGATGCATGTATATGTATTACAACATTATGTTGTTTTTAAAGCAAATAAACAGAAGTACAGTGCTTTCATAAATTCACATTCAATGATCTTGCTAGGGGAAAAAATTGTTTAAGTTTGTATAATAAGAATGACTTAACTTTTGCATCTATTACTATTTAATCAATGCTATTATTATTAATTATTAATAGTAATACATTTTGGTTGTTGTGGAGGTCAGTATTTATTTATTGGTCCACTTTGGTGGTATTTGGGCCACACAGGCCATTCAATATATGGAACCCTATTGACTAATTAATGTTCTATATATATATGAGGGAATCAAGGACTGACTCCTTAATCATATATGTGACAAAATTGATGACAAATTGTAGAAAGAGACTTCTTTGAACTTCAATGCAAGGACAATCAATCAAATTACAAAGTGACCTCATTCTAAATGATAACAAGTTAGTTCATCATTTGATTAAGTAAGTATTGAAAATTATGTATGTAATAATTTATTATAACAGCAAAATTTAAAATAAAGTTTCAATTTATAATAAATTAATTTTTAGTCTATTAGGTTAAAAGATATTGTGAGAAACAAAAAATAAAAACATCTCTTTTTGGCTATTTATATTTATAATTTTTACTTATTATTATTCTGTGTGTTTTTTCTTTATACCGAAGAGACAGTTCTTCAGGCATTTGTCAAGCTAAATAACCATTCCAAATGCAAAGAAGAAACCAGTTTATGTGAAAATCACATCAGCTCTACAACCAATGAAATAATGAGTTGCATTTGGTAAAATGTTGCTTTCTAAGTGTATTGAGGATGAGACTTGATTTTTCTTGTAATTATTTATTTGAAGAAACTAAAGTGGATTCTCTTTCAGTTTTCAGATACTATTATTTTAATATAGAAAAACTCAAAAGTTTAGTATCACTTTTTAATCTTAACATATATTTGAAATTTTATTTGTTCGATTGTGGTGTGGTTATTAGGAGAGCTGAAATAACGAGAGTATTGTTATGTGAGTGTGGTGAAGCCTATAATTATGAAGATGAAGAAGGAAATGGCAAAAGAGTGATTAAGTAATAGAACAGAGGGCAGCTTGCATCACTCTTTCAAGAAATCAGAATGAATGAATATATAAAGGGTCCATCTACTGTACAGATGTACTTTTGTACAGATTTACAGATTTTTGTCTTTTATTGATTTAAAAGCGTGTCACTAAAAGTATTACTTAAAGAAAAAGTGTTACTCTTAATCGTTAACTTGGCTCTGATACCAATTTTTAAAATGTAATTTCTTTTTCAAGATTATTAACTCTTCATATTTTGCTTCGAATGAGTTTATAATTTGTATAGATTTGGTTGGTGGTACTTTAAAAGTATTGAGCATTTCTACTATTACTAATTTTTATAGTTTTTTTTTTAATCTTATTTTAGTTTATAATATTCTTTTTTGCTTTGATTATTGTATATAAAATCTTTTATCTGTTTGTCTTTTTCTTTAATATAATTTTTCAAATCCTCCAAAACTTCTTTTATTTCTACACTTTCTGTTGTTTCTAAATATCTTTTTAATTTTTCAACTTCATTTTCCATCTTTTCTTTCAACAGCTTTAATTCTTTTAAGTCATAATATGATGTTCCAGGCATTTATAAATTTTTTAAGTTTAGTTCCAACTTGTTTATATTTGTTCTTATTTCTATCCTTTTTATTATAAGGTCACTAATTTCGAACTGAAGATTATTTAATTCCCTTTTATACTCCTTTATTTTACTTTTTAATTTTTTCGCCCTTTTTCTTTTTATTTTGTTTTCTGGTCTTTCAATCTTTGTATACTTCATTATTTATCTTAGAATTTCTGCAAATTCTATCATTGATTCATCACTATTTTCTAGAGATTCTATTAATTTTTCTAACTCTTCAACTTCTCCTTTCAATTTGTCATAGATTATTTTTAGAGCTTTAAATGCTCTTTGATTTATTTCAGAAAACTGTAAATAATTCAACCGATTTTCTCTTTCAAAGAGCTCTTGTTTCTTATCTTGATAGGTTACATATATTTTCTCTTTATTTATTGTCATAACTTAGTGTTTAGGGTTTCATTTAATTTTTCGACCTTTTTTGTTAATTCTTTTATTTCAGAATTTTCTTCTTTAATCTTTAACTTAGATAAACTTAAAGGGCTATTAATTTTGGATTCTCTTATTTGGAAATTCGATGAAACTAATTTTCCTGATGGTTCTTTTAGTAAAAGAACTGGGTTTTCAATAGCTTTATATTTTGGTATTTCTGTTTTTACAATTTTCTGAAATAATTCATCGACATAAATTCTTTCTCTGTTTTTAAATATTATACTATGATGGCTATTTGTTAAAGCATAATTTATTGCATATGTAATTGAAAATGGTTCATCGTCTTGTTCCATTAGATTCTTTCTGTGAAATTTATAAGCCAAACTTATAGATCTTCCAAGATTTTCAGTTGATAAAGGTATAGCATATCCAAGATGGGCATTGAATTTAACATTTACGTTTGCCAAGTTTCCATGAACAATTCCAATTATTTGATCTATTGGATCATCAGTAATTCTTTTGTCACAGATTGCTAAGCTTATTGGTGAATTAATTCCTTTCATATATGTAGATTTGATTAAGACTTGTATAGTACTAATATGAATCCATCCAATTTTAGATCTTTTTTGTTGATCCTTAATTTTCTCAATCTGTTTACTCAATTCTTCATCATTTATCAAAGCTATTTCAAGTTCTCCATTAGCAGATTTTATCTTTATAGGGGCTTCAAGTTGAATTTTTCCATAATATATTATATTTTTTCTATTAAAGACTTCTTTTAAAAGATTTTGTTTATTAAAATTTTCATTCGATTTGAGATTTAATTCCGTTTTTAGAACAGCCTGTTTTTCATTATCTAATAAGGCAGATAATCTATAATAATCAGATTCTTCCGTTAATTCTAAACTTTCTAAATAATTCATAACTATGAGATTAAGATAAAGGCGTACCTTTCTGGAGAAAAACTTCCTTTATTTAGAATATTTTACATAAGATGTTTTTATCTCCAGAGGGGAGATTGTAGATACTAACTCCAGAGGGGAGTTTAGAATTGGTTTTTCCTAAGGGAATTCTTCTTCAAACTATAGAATCGCCTCGGCCGCTTCCTCCTTGCTCTCCTAGCATATCAGTACTCTTAGCCTTCTGCTTTCTATTGTTTGATGCCTTCTACAATTGCCTAAGCAACCTATTTATAATGGTTGGGTCTGATGGATAATTCTCATCCTTACCCTTCTTATGACGGCATTGCTTACGTCATTGTTTATTATCTTGCAACAGCTACATTGTTGGTGCTTTATGACCTAAGCGCTTACGTCACTATGCAATAATGTTGAGAGATGCTTCAGATGTGCTGTCCTCCTCTTTCATCATGTGACCTTCAGATGCGTTGTCTTCTTCCTTTATCATGTGGGTTGATTCCGTTTTATTATTGCTTTCTTCAGATAACTCTGAGACACATAGCTGGCACTTGTGGTCTTCTCTGTCTTTTATCAAATAGCAGAGATTCCTCTTTATCCCTTCGGGGAGCTTTTCTAAGAGTCCAGATAAGTTGTAGAATGCTGATTCAAATTCCACTAAGAGTCTCATCTCTCTTTCTTCAATTTCATTCCTTTTACTGGACACAAGCAAAGTATTTCTGCTTTTATAGTTGATTCTTGTGTGAGATTCCCTTGTTATCTTTTGAGTTCTTTCGAAGACCCTTGCTAGTGTACTGGCTAGTCTTCCTTCATGAATGTAGATTGTTAAATCTTGAACTTGATCAATTGGTTGAAAATTTCCTAGGAAGACGGACATGAAGATTACTTGATGTGCTGGAACCAAGCATTCTTCTTCTTCATTAAAAATAGGTTGACTATTCGTAAATTTTAGGGATATATCCCTTGGATTTACGTTGTCAATCATATTTTTAAATCTCTTTACTGCATCAATAAATCCTGTAGGAAACTCACTAATAATTTTCAAATCATTAAAAATTAAAATTGTATCAATTAATCCATACTGGAAAAACTGATAGGTGTCAGATGGGGAAGCCTCTGGAAATATAACCAGCTTTGTTAGCTGTTCTTTGGCAATAGGATAATATCCCAAGATTGCCCTTTTTTCTTCAGTCCAATTTAGGACTATGTTAAGGGTTTCTCTGAGATTTGATCTACAGACCCTTTTCTTTTCCTTGATTTCGGCCCTTGTAGGAATGTTTTTTATTATTCCTGTCCTCTGGGTTTGAATTGGAGCTTTATCTACTCTTTTTAGGGTTTGCTCTGGATGAAGAGCTTCATATTCCCTGAAAAATTCCTTTGCTTCTTCCAGTGTTAAAAACCCTCCTTTATGAATTATCCTTGATTGATGTGTAAATGGTGCTGCTTTTTCCCAGGCATCATATACTCCTTTCATGGGGCCATTATAAATTACATAATATTTTTTATCTTGGGTGGATTTTTTGATAATTTCAGCAATTGTTTTATTTTCTGGAATTTTTTCTTCACCTGATTTGTCCACCACGCTTAGCTGGCTGAACTCTGATGGTTTTGGTTGTTGTGTTGATTTCATTGCTTCGATGGCCTTTTTGAGGGATTGGATCTGTATCCTTATTTGCTGACAATGCTTGCATTTTTCAAGTTCTTCTTCGTATTTCTGAATTTCTTGATCTAATGCGTTGTAGACGAACTCCATTCTCTTGTTAATGTATCTGCAATAACATTTTTGTCACCTTTAATATATTCAATTTTTATTGGATATTGTAACAAAAATAATTGCCATCTTACCAATCGTCCATGATTATAATCAACTTTTAAATTATATCGTATGAAACCTGTTAGATAACTTGAATCTGTCCTTAATGTAAATTCTCTGGGTAGTAAATCAATTTTTCATTTCTTAAGAGATTTAATTGCTGCTAGAGTTTCCTTTTCATGAGTGGTATATCTCCGTTCTGTTGGAGTAAAAGTCCCTGAAATATACCTGCAAAGTAATTCCTTTGGGGAATATTTAGAATCTAGTGATTCTTTTTCTTGTTCCAAACTTTTTATAGCTTTCTTAGCTTTTAGACATCCTGACCAGGTTATGTCTGAAGCATCTGTTTCTACTATTAAGTAGTCATTTTCTTCTGGAATATAAAGTTCTGGAAGTTTTTCACATAATTGTTTAATCCTTTGAATTTGCATACTGTCTTTTTCATCCCATTTCCATTCTTTTTTAGTACTTATTTTTGGAAATAAGCTTTTAGTGTATTCTGTTATATTCTTTAAAAATCCTTGATCAGAAATATAATTTATACATCCTAAAAATCTTTGTAATTGTTTTCTATCTTCTATTTTATTAGGGAATAAATTTACCTTTTCTAGGACATTTGGCTGGAGTTTTAACTTTCCTTGAGTGGATAGAATTAATCCAAGAAACTCTATTTCTTGTTTTGCTATTCTTGCTTTCTTTTTGCTAAGAACTAGTCCTTTTTCCTTACATCTTTCTAAAACTATTAATAATTTTTGAAGATGATCTTCTTTATCCTGTTTTGTAAAAATTAGTATATCATCAATGTACACTAAAACAAATTCATTTAACTCTTTTAGATTTTCTTTCATAAATCTTTGATAAATACCTGGAGCTTGTTTTAATCCAAATGGTAATACATTCCATTCATAGAGTAACACACTTGTTGATTCTTTTGTTGGGCAAGTAAAAGCAGTTAATTTCTTTGTTTCTTCGTCTAAACGAAGTTGCCAATATCCTGATTTTGCATCAAGAGATGAAAACCAAGTCGCTCCTTTTATTTTTTCTAAAATAGAATCTTTTCTTGGAAGTTTATGAGCATCACCAATAGTTGCTTCTAGGGGTGCACATGGGCCGGGTGAAGCCGGGTTTGATGGGACCCAGACCCGACCCGAAATATACACCGGGTCTATTTATTAGACCCGAACCCGACCCTAGACCCGATGAAACCAATACACTTTCGGGCCACAATTATACCGGGTGAAAACCGGGCCATTAACATTACATTACGTTGATACCTTCTTGTAAGCTAGCATGTAAAAATATCCAAATTTCTAAGACTCCAACCATTATTTAACATGGTAAAATTTACTTAGAAAAATATAACAAGAAGCAATCCTTCTTTAAAATTAAAGCATAACCACAATCAATACTAAAGCAAAACCACAATCAATACTAATATTGTCTAATAATATCAAATATTTAAATCAATACAAATAACACAATATTATGTATTAGTCTAAAGTCGTATGCATTCTAAACATAAAACATTAACTTATAGTCTTATAATGACTAATAACACAAAATATTAAGGTTTACAATACTTAAATTCCACATAAAAATAGTCATGATCCATCACTAATAACACAAAATATTAATTATGCATGATGACCGGGCCACCGGGCCGACTTCGGGTGACCCGAGCTATGGCCCGGACCCGACCCGAAATAATGACCGGGTCTATTTTTGAGACCCTAACCCGACCCTAAACCCGATGAAATCACACCAAATTAGCCCTTAAAGTGTTCGGGCCCGGGCCGAGCCGTCGGGCCGGGCCGGGTCTGTGCACCCCTAGTTGCTTCATTCATCTTCTTATAGTTAATAACCATTCTTCGTTTTTCCCTTTTAATTTCATTATTGTTTTCGACATAAAAGGCTGGAGCTGCATGAGAACTTTTACTTAATCTTATAATTCCTTTTTCCAAAAGATCTCTACATTCTAAAGAGAACTCTTCTCTATCTCTTGCAGAATAAGGAATTTTATTTGGAACATTTATCTCTTTTATAGGATCTTTTAATTTAATGCTTACTAATTCGTTATTTGTATTTTTAATATCTAACGGATTTTCAGCACAAATTTCATCCAAAAGTTCCTCTATCTTTATTTCAAGATTATTTTTTGGAATGTTTATCTGAAAGTATAAATTTAAATAACATGTTTCTAATATAGAAAATATTTTAAATTTTAAGATCTTATCTATAGTAGTAGTTGGTATTTTTATACGTTTTGATTTTTGATTTATTGAAGAATCATGTGGAGCTTTTAAAACTATATATGTTAATTCTTGAATGAATGGATGATATAGTTTTAAAAAGTTATTTCCTATGATAAAATCCATTCCAGAATCTAACATATATATAGATGGAACAATGAACCTATAATTTTGAATAAAAATTTCAGTCATCTCTACTTTTTGGTCAATTTTATGTATTGATTTGTCAGCTATTCTAACTCTTAATGGTTTCTTTAATTTTTTCCAATCAAGTTTTATGTTTGAACTAGCAAAGCATTGTGTTGCTCCAGAATCTATAAAAGCATTTATAAATTTTTCTGTTATTTTTATAGTAATAAATGTGACATTATTACTCAGCCTCTGAGTCTGTTTCTGAGACATATTCAAAAATATAGTCTAGGTTATCATCAGATTCCTCTAAAGGTTCCATAAAACAAGACTTAGCAATTTCTATTTGTTTAGTAAGATCTTTTTTATCCTTCTTTTTCGGACATTCATTTGCATAATGTCCTTCTTCTTGGCAATACCAGCACTTACAATTTTCTTTTTTATTTGGGCAATAGTCACTTTTTTGCCTTTTGTTTTTATTGTTATTTCTTGTTCTAAAATATCTCTTTTTTCTCCAGTTTGGATAGTATTTTCTTTTTCTAAATTGATATTTTCTCTTTCTCTGAAAATTTTTATTAAGCCCATATTTTTGGGGTATCTCTTCATTATCCTGACAGCAGATTCTAATTATATTTGCAAATCTTTTTTGAGTTGCTTCTTGCATACAACGCTCTTTTATTTCCTCTCTTATTGCAGCGGTTGCTCCACCAAAATTATTTTCAATTGTCCCTCTATTTATTTCTCTTATAAATCTTCCCATTATAAATTCATTAGCAGGATATGGAAGTTTTATTATATACATACTAAGATAATGATTTTTATCTTCTTCTTTTAATTTGTAATAATGTATTCTATATTCTCATATATAAGATTCCACATTACATAGATCATATATCTGGATATTAGCTAAATGATTTTTTGCTTCTTGATATTCTTTATTATAGACTTCTTGTTTATGATCTATAATATTTTTTCCAAAAAATTCTTTATATAGAATCATCATTATATATAATATCTTATCATAAGCTGTTATTTTTGTTGCTAAATCTTCTATTATTTGGTTTTCTATTGATGTCATATAATCTCTTATAGTTCCTTTAGTATGAAATCCTATGTAATTCCAAATATCTCTTCCAGACAATTCACTAAGCTTTGGATTAGTAAAAGCTTCTAATAAAAAGGAATTCAACCAATTTTCGAAAATTTCTTTTTCATTCTTTTTACAGTCTAAATCAAGCATTCTTTCTCCTTCCATTTATTGGATTTTAGGAACGTACTTTGATGGTATTTTTGTATATTTTGAATCTTTATTTATAAACCCTTTTTTAAAAGCATAATTATCAAAACCTGTTTCCCATTTATATTGAGATTGGTTATCTTTAGATGTTCCAGCTTCATTTTTTACTTGTATTGGAATTGCTGGTTCTTCGTCACTTGAATAATCTAGGATGTGTTCTTCATTTTCTATATTTTCAGAATTTACTAATTCTTCTTCTATTTGAAATCCTTGTTCCATAATATTATTTTCTTGAGCCATTTTTAATTGTTTAAAAAGCATTGTAACTTCTTCTAACTTTTCTTCAATATTCATAATTTTAGTGGTGGTTTTACTTTTAGATCTTTTATGTTAATTATATTTTGAAATTTTTCTTCTTTGGGATTCTCTTTTTCTTTATTTCTTTGAAATTTTATGGATACTAATATTTCTTCAAGCATAGCTACTATAGAATTTAATTGTGGGTTAAAAGTATGATAAAGATGTGGGGAATCATTTTCATGATAACATTTTTTAGAAATTCCGTGTGAAAAATAAGTTTTTTCAGGTTTTTGAAGTCCTTCAATAAAACTTATAGTAAAATAAAGATTTTGAGAAAAATCATTTTGTATTGATTTTAAGAATTCGGTGTCATTACAGTTAACATTAGTTAAAATCATTAATTTTTGGTCTATTAATTTTGATAACTTGATTATTTCTTCTCTTAAATCTTCTAATTTACTTTTTTCCATTAGGTGACGCTTTTTTTTGTAAAGAGTTACAGTTTAAAGTGTGGCTTTAGAAAGTGTGGTGTAGACAAATCTTTAAATCTGTACCAACTTTGATCTGTATACTAAAATTCTCCATATATAAATGAAATGAAACTATCTATAATTCTATGTAGTCTTAGACTGGCTTGGATCATGAGCTTCTGTATATAATGCTTGCCTTTTAAGTTTTTTCTGCCCCAGCTGAGAGGCATCCTAGAAACTAGAGCTATCATTTTATCACATTAAATGGTGCTATATTTTGTACATAGTCACAAGTCAGAATTTCAAATAGATTCCAATTTCTTTTAAGTAAATATAATACGAAAAAGTATGAGGAATCAATAAAATATTTGTACAATGTGCAATGTTCTGAAAATCGGACCGAACCGACCGGTCGAACCGGTTAAACCGGAAATTGACAGGAAAAATTATCCAATTCAGCATGCAAAACTACAAAATTAAAAACTGCTCAAGAACCGCTGAACCGGCCGGTTACCGGCAGGTCGGATCGGACCGGAACCCGGCCGGTTTACATAAAACGACCTCGCTTCCTTCCTTAAAAGAGAAAAACTTGCACGCGTTATCTCCCATTCCCCCTTCTCCAACTCCTTCCTTCAGCAAACCCTAGCCTCCACCAAAGAAAGCAAACCTAGTCTCCACCAATAGTTGTCGCCGTCTGTCGGAGTGAGAGACTGCTGCCTCCGTCCATCGCACTCAAGAACTTCCGTCTTCGTGCTCTCGGGCCTCTCGCCGGATCCTCCACGTCGGGTGCTCGCATCTCGCCGTTCTCCTCTGTGCTCGGCTGCTCGCGCCTCCCTCCGCCAGTGAGTGCTCGAGCTGTGCGTGTTGGTTGCTGCTCGATTCTGCCTCCCAGTCTCACTCGAGTCTCGTCTCAGTCTCTGGCATCTCGTGGTTTGTCTGTCTCGTCGCCGGCGGCAGAAGCAACTCGTGGGGTTGTCTCTTGCTCCTTCGCCTTCCGTGGGGTGGTCGCCGACTCGCCGTCGACCGTTGGTGAGTCCCTGCACCATCGCTTCCCTGTTCTCTCTTTTTAGATTTCCCTTCTCCCTGTATTCTTGCATGTTGCTGAATTGCTAATCAAATTTGCCTTGTTGCTAATCTAAATGTTGCTGTAAATCGGGACTTTACTTGGATTTGTTAAATTTGTTGCTGTAACTTGAATTTGTTGCCGAATTTGTTGCTTCCCAGTCACAGAATAAGAACAGAATACTCAGTCAGTGCTTGGTTGATTGGTTTTGCTCACTGATTGTATTTGATGATAAATTTTAAATTGATAACTTTTAAATTTTAAATTTGTACTGCGTGTTACTGATTCACTGTTGCTTCAGTACTTTTTGTTGTTGTTAATCATTGTGATGAGCTTTATTAAAATTGGGTTGAAAACTGTTGAATCTTTTTTCATTTTTAATTGTTCTTAACTTCTGTAATTATTTAGTTGGATAACTGATGTAATTATTGAGTTCAAGAGATTGAGTTTTTGATTTGCAAGGTGATTTTTTGTTGATTTTTTATTTAATTTGATAATGGTGTTTATGATTGGGGTTATCTGGTTTTCATTCTTTTTGAATTTGAAAATTCTTCCTACTTCAAACTGCTTATGCTGCTTTTCACTATTTCTGGTGTGTAACTTGTATACTTCTGCATGATTCTCTTTTGATTCCACACAAAGTTGATGGAAAAAACTGATTTTGTTATCTGGGGTAATCCTATTCTGTTTCTATCTATGTTTTCTTGCTAATGGAACATTCTAGTCTAGTTGTTTAGTGATCAGAATGTTATTCCTTCTTAGCTTCATGGAATGAAAGAGAAACTACATTGCATCTTCAGAGTCAGAGGAATCAAAAACCATTAATTAATTTATATATTATTCATTTTAGTTTTATGATTCTATCAATTTGGTTGTGGACTTATTCTTCTTATTCAGCATAGGAATTTAGCTGTGTACTTATTCTTCTACATTGGCATGTTCATCTTCACTTTGCAAAAAGCTTCTCATTTGATGATCTATTAACTACCTCATTTTTTCGTACCATTCCTTTTGTTATGGCTTTAGCTGAAGAAATTGGAAGGGCTGGATGAGGAGACATTGATGCCTCAGAAGACATCTTGAGGTTTTGATGATGGATAACTCTTTATGTTGACATTTAATATTTGATATTTCTTTATACTATTTAACTTGAGTTTGTATATTAATAAGATTATATGAATTTGATTGATGACATTAAATGTAGTTTTTTAAATTTGAAAACTATTTTAATATTTATATTATACTATAATTATATTTTAAGATGTTTATTTATAATTTATTTATTATTTTATTTTAAAACGGTTTTTCCGGTTGAACCACTGGTTAGACTGGTTGGACCAGTAAACCAGTGAACCAGTAGCTAGAGCGGTTTGATGACCGGTCCGGTTTTCCGAACCTTGTTTATTTCTCATACTGAAAATTTAGTCCATATATTTTGTTCAAATATGTGTTTTCTGCTAGAGTTATAAGATATCATTTTCAAGAGCTATTTGTACCTGCTTTAGGGAAATTTTCCTATAATTCTTAAAGGTTTATATGGGATATCTTTGTGGCATAATGCATCTGATATAAATTATTGTGTTTTGTTTGGAACAGGCATTGGGGTATACTCAATTTATTTTTGCTTGTTCAATTCTGAGTTGGAGTTGGGTTTAATTGTGAGTTGCTGAGGTAATAATACTGATTTTGTTGATGTTTGCTTATTCTGAATTGCTGATCTTCTGAAATGATGATGATGTTGTTGCCGATATGTTGTTGGCTTGTTGCTGATTTTCTGATGATTACTGATTAGTGATGATTAGTGCATGTGTTTAGTTAAAAATTTGGTTGTTAATGTTTTTTTTTGTGTAGAACATTAGGTGAAATTGTGAAATTTTGAATTTTATTAAGTTAGAAATTATTGAATTTAAATATTTGAAATTATAAATTGAATTTTTAATTAATATTTAATTAAACCGGTTGAACCTCGGTCAAACTATATATATTGTTGTTGATTATAACTTGTTGATTATGATTCTGTTTATTCAGTAACTGATTGATGTTGTTGATTCTTGGTAGTGTAATATATATAGTTTTAATGGTTGATTGATGTTTTTTTTCCTGATTATTGGTGTTTATGGTTGTTTTTGTTGCTATGCTATATTGTGCTGTGAACAGAATATGAATATCATTAGCCATTGTATGTTAAAGTTGGTGGTTAATGTGTTTAGGCTATGTTCTGTTTGGGTCTATGGCTGGATAAAGGGTCTATAAAATAGACCTGATCAAAATATAGTGCCGGATCAAGGCCAAAGCAAAGCCCATTAACACCATTTGCAATTTCATTGAAATTCTTGTCTTACCTTTTTTTTCCCCATCCAGCTTTGCTTCTTCTTTAATTGAATTTAATTTTGTTTGTTTATTTGTTTTTAGATTTCTGGTTGCAGAGTGTTACATTGAAATGGGTTGGAAAGCTGCAGAGAAACTTATTAGACACTGGAAAATTGTCAGAGGTGACAATGTAATAACAATCCCCGAATCCAACTAAATATTGTTTGTCCTTTTTTACATATTTATGTTATAAATTTTGATTTTACATATTCATTTTCTGTATGTAACAGGTTATGATCATAAGGGGTAAAGATAAGGGTGAGTCTGGGGTCATTAAACGTGTTATTCGTTCCCAGAATCGTGTTATTGTCGAGGGTAAAAATTTGGTGAGAAAAATAAAACACTCTTCATCCCTACTATATTATTTGTCATATTTAGCATGTGATTATGGAAAAAAATTGATACAATAACAATATACAAACCTTTGTCATAATGATATGGTATGCTCTAGAAACCATGGACACCAATTAAGTGATGTGTTGGTCGCAAGGACACCAACATAGCATGACGTATGTGTATCTGTATCTATATTTGACGAAACATGTATTTCTCAATTGGTTCACACTTCAGACATGACTTGGAAATAGTATAAATAGGTTGGGAAATATCAATAAAAATGATATTTTGTAAATTTTCGAATGAACTTAGTTGTAGTAAGTAGTAACACAAATGACATATGTTAATAATGTCTCTTAAATTTTCTGGCAGAGCCTAGAATGTTGTATATATTGGTAGATTGATATTTATAAAATCATGAAAATTATATAAATCGTATATGTACGTATGTGTTTATAACAATGTTGTTCTCGTGCTATTTTAAACATTTGGCTTGTCTTGGTTTCTATGTCATGTAAGTATTAGTGCTTTATTCGGTATTTTGTTATAATTTGAATGATTTGGTGTTCATGTGAGTTTATATCTATATTTGCATCAGTAACAACTCTTGTATTTTGTTGAGATTAAGTGAGAATTTTATTAAATGGGTGCACTATGCTTTCTAATTTTTTTTTACTTGAATGATTTTTTTGATGTCCTTTATACAGGTAAAGAAACATATCAAGGCAGGGCCAAGTCATGAAGGGGGGATCTTTACAGTTGAAGCCCCACTTCATGCCTCCAATGTGCAAGTCGTTGACCCAGTTACAGGGTATATGTACTTGTGTTTGAAAATTGAACCAGTGATTGTTGCATCTCCAGGTTTGGAATAATGTTTCACAGTAATTGATTTTCACTTTCACTTGTGCAGGAAGCCTTGCAAGGTTGGGATTAAATATCTTGAAGATGGTACTAAAGTCAGAGTATCCAGAGGAATAGGAACATCTGGGTCCATAATCCCTCGACCTGAGATCCTCAAGATAAGAACTACACCAAGACCTACACAACGTACATATCTAAAACCTTGCCCTTTTTTCCTTGTTTAAGTAGTAGCTGTAGCTTTTCTTTAAAGTTTCCATATATGGTAAGCATATGTTGTTTCTTCTGCCTTTCTAATTATACTCAGGAGTCACTTTTGGAGCTGATCCATCCTCCTTTAATATACACATTTAAAAGATGGCAGTTGGCACAAAAATATGCAGATATATAGAGTGGAAATTCATATTTGGAAAGAGAGTGGGGGAGTGGTCAATTTAGTTGTCCGACTGATTACATGTTGAAGAAATTTTTTTCCTTTATATCTTTCTGATAAAAGAAGAAATATTTTTGATACAAAGGGATTAAGGGAATGATATTACATAGAGGATGGTACATAAGATGTCCTCAACATAGTTACATAATTTCACTGGTTAGGTGACATACCACGTACTAATTAACAATTAACAATTCATCTACGTATCGGGACGCCATGGATATACTTCCTACATAACATATTTTACATGTGACCTGTTCCTGTATTTGAACGTATCAGTTTCCTTATAACTATGGTCCTCAATACAAAAAACGAAGCAGGATATTATCCCTTTAAATAGATCGCGTTCCTTACACTAGGTAGGTGCAAATCTATCTCACAAGACTTGCTGCCCAAAAGCCTTCTATTAAGAATGCAAGAATTGCACCTCCCAAATACACCAAATAATGGCAGACAGCACATTGCCATAAACATTTGGCTTCCATTCTTCTCCCAAAACCTACAAACTTAATTGATAAAATCTGACCCAAATTTTCAGGATAAACCCAACATTATTGTTGTTGTATCAAATATGTCAGACAATGAGTTTCATAGAAAATTAGCAATAGAACATTGCACAAATATATGTATATTCAATTCCATATTAGCACTAACATATAATACATTGATTAGGGAATAGCCTTCTAATTCTTCAATAGCATACTGTTGGAGTTAATTCAACTAAGCACTCTTGTCTAAATAGAATATTTCATCATTGAGAGAACTTTGGATTCTAATCAATAAGAGTCTTGTTCAAAGAGTGGTCAGGAATTGGAATTATTTCATGTTGAAGAATTTTAGTTGTCCTAACTGTAATTGTGAAGTGCTTAGAAGAAGAATCTTGCTTCCAGAATTTGAGTTAGTTAAACTAATATACTTGCAGCGAAGCATTCATATCTAAATGTGGAAGCCGAACTAGGAAGCTAGATCATAACACTGTAATGCATTTATCCCAGTAATTTTGATCGATCAATTAAAGTTTATTGTGATATTCATTAAGTTAAAAGTTAGGTTAGAGGCAAGGTAATCGATGGGAGTTCTAAACCTGCATTTGGCAACTTCCAAGGATAGAAATACAGAAAACCATGAGAGTGTGTGTGGTTGGAGGAATTATAAAATAATTCCTAGGAATTTTAAGATAGGAATATCATATTCCCATGTTTGGTTCAAAGTTTGAAAAACTATTTCTAAATAAGTTTGATTCCAGGGAATCAAAATACCATCATTTCAATTCCCACCTTCCCCTTGGATATCTTTAATTCCCATGGAAATGGAATTTTTATAATAATGTAATACTTGAACCACACACACCCTGAGGGACACAAAATTGTTAAGGAGAAGACAGGTACAAAAGCAAGCAAAATGCCTCTATCCTAGGGCAGGTTTCCTCTGTACTTTCTGCCCAAAATATGGGGACTGTGGGGGAAATATTCTCTATCTTTACTGTCTCGTTGTCTTTGTATATGTATCTTGGCAGTTGACATAGCTACCAAAAACAGGGCTAAATGTTCCTGTTACAAGGCCAATCTCTTCAGTTACTCTTTAGCTATTCTTCAACCTAGTTTTGTTTGTACCTCTTACTTCCAATGCGGTGTTAAACTTAAAAATAGTGTTTGGAAACAGGGGGCTGGAACTGAAACTAGGAGATTGAGACTCAGTATTGTGTTTGATAGTAGAGATTGGAATTAAAATTTCAGTCTTGGAACACAAAATTTCTGTCCCTCCAGAAGGTGGGGGACACATGGGATTGAAATTTCTAGAAACAGAGATTGAAACTTCAATAACATTTATTTCCAAAAATACCCTCACCTACTTTTCAAATTCCACTATCTCACTTGCTCCAATTTCTCTCGCCCTCTTCATTCTGCATTCTCTCTCTTCCATTATGCTAAGTGTCAACTGTAAGTTCCACCGCCGCCGACGAAGTATTCTTCTCTTTAGTTTTTCTTTTTCTCCTTTTTTTTCCCCTTGGTCTTTCATTTATTTATTTGTTTTATGAGAGTAGACAGTGGCACACCCAGATAGAGAATAAGAAGCAACACAAAGAAAACCCAAGGAATTCTGGTCACTTTGATCAGCTGAAATTGATTTAGAATTTGTGAGCATTGAAAGCTTTGGGCTATGAATACCATGAGGAATGCGAGCAAATGACCATTTCAATGCCTTGCTAACCCCATATTTTGATTGTTTTTGTGATAGAAGAAGAAATTTGATAAGGAAAAGGGGAAAGGAGGAAAGGGTATTTAAGTAATTTTATTTGTTTCAGTTTCTATATTTATATTAAATCAATTAGGATACTGAAACATAACTCAGTCTTGTACACTTTACACCAAATACAATATAGAGACTTAACTTGGTCTTTGTCTCCCACTCTTTCAAATGTAGCCAAAGGGATATATGGATTCATTGGAATAAAAATAATATCATGTCTATACCTTAGACCAATTCCTATTGATTAGGTTTATTTGTATTTGGAAATAGGAAAAAGGCAAAGTCTTTGTGGCAATGTGTAGTTTACGCCACTATGTGGAGTATTTGGTTGGAGCGCGTTCTGCTTATTTTCGATGACAAATTTTTGGACAATTAGATGTTTGGCATGAATATGGTGTGCCCATGATCTTTACCATGATTTCTCTCAGACCAGATCCAAAAGCTTTTCTTCATTGATATCTCTTGTATTTTTATTTCTGCTATTGTTTCTAGCTATAGTAGAGAGGAATTCTTATCCTATGTTTACGTTTCAATGTTCTGCAGCTGGTCCCAAAGATACTCCAATGGAGCATGTGTTAGAGAAGACTTATGATGCTAAAACAGGGATGGGCATGCCTGATCTTTGAAGGGCTTGGATACCTTGTTCCAAATTTTTAATTAGATAGCTGTTTTGCAATGAATTTGGTTATGGCATTAGTTTTTCACATGTTTCCATTTACCATGCTTTAATATGGATTTGATTAAATTCTCCTAGTATATGTATTTCAATGTGATCGAATCCGGGGTCATCCCATCGCTTGTAACTTTTTGTTTACTACTAGTAACTAGTAATGCTAGTAGGAATAATAATATATTAATAAAAAAATATTTTACAATTTTTATTTGATTGATAATCATTTAAAAAAAAAAAGTACGTGATACGGTTTTGGCTAGATTTATTATCAATCCTTACATGAGTATATGTCCATTGAATAAAATTAAATAAGTTTTTATAAAATATTGATAATCTTTGCATTATAAATAAATAAGTTTTTGTAATCGAGACTATTTTCAAGGTTTTGAAAATTGGTTCGAATTAGTTGGTTGAACCGGTTGAATTATAAACCGATGACAAGCAATTTAATCTAACAAAAAAATTGACCAACCAAAGAACCGTATAAAAATTGGAAAATCAGTTGGAGACTGGTGAGTCAAATCGAAAATTGACTGGTTTTTAAATGAATACAGAAAGAGAAGTAGATGAAGAGAAAAGTGAAGTAGATGAAGAGGAGAAAAGTGAAAAAAAGAACTAGATGCAGTTATGTGCATAGTTGTTAGAACCGAATTGGTGATTGAACCGGTTAGGTCATTGGGTTATTGGTTCAATCGGTGGGTCACTGGTTGAATTGATTGACCCGGTCCTATGTAAATAAAAAATAAAATATAGTAAAAAATTTAAAATTAAAATTTAAAATACATATTTTTACTAACATTTTAAAAATATCTAGTTATTCTAAAACAATATGAAACTAGAACAATAGGTATTTTGTTAATTTTACTCTATCATAAATATTTTTACTTTTTTATATTAAAATAACTATTATTTTTGAATTTTAATAATTTATTAATTAGTTTATATCTATTATACTATTATATACTACAAGTATTTATCGAAAAATAATATTAATAGATATTATATAATTATAAAAATATAATTAATTTAAGAATGAATAAGTTTATAACTAAAATTAAAATAAATTAAATAGAAGTAAATTATTTGCTAAAAGATATATATATATATATATATATATATATATATATATATATATATATATATATATATATTAATTTGCATATATATTGATAACAAGTTGAACAACTTGGTGGTTGTGAGTATCATGTTTTTTCTTGATGAGGGGGGTTCGAACCCTAGATTCAACATTTTGAAAAAATTTTGAAACTCAAGCGATTCGATCGAACCAGTCTTACCGAGTTTGACCGGTTTTGACCGATTCGCACCGGTTCATTGCCTCATCCGGTCAGATTATCGGACCGGACCGATTTAAGGTCCAGTTTATTGGAATTTCGGTCGAGCCGGTTGGTCTGGTTCGATTTTGTTAACAATGGTTATGTGTTTTAATTTAGGGCCAATGCTACGGTGAGAAAATAATTTTTGTTCCTCACCTGTGAAACGTACGTGGGCAAATGATAAACAAATGCGTGTGGTGTGTGTTTCGACGGAGAAGGACAAGATCTGCAAACTGTCAAAATCTGTGTTGCGTGTTGATCGAAAGGGATTAATCAAGTGAAATTGATTAATGGTTGATGTTGTTAATTAAGGTTGTGGGCTTTTTTTATAGGACCTCGAATATTTTTGTTATCTGGTTGATCTCCAGTCGATTGTCGTTAGTTTTGTCGATGAAAATGTGACAATTTATTTGTTTCACATGAAAGTTTGGGTTGGGAAAAAAATAACTAATTTTCGTGAAGTTGTGTGGTTTTTGGTTGGAACGGATTGTACAATAATGTTGTTTGTTATGGAAACAAATAGTTGAGTGACTTATAATTTGTTAAATCTTAATTTAATTCGGATTTTGGATAAAGTTGCAATCAGTGACGGTGCTTAAAAGAAATTTTTAGAGTGACTAAAAATCTAATAAAAAAATTATATAATAGTATTTATATTAAAATAAAAATTATAATTATAATTATTTTATTTTTAAATTTATTAATTAAAATGTAGGATTACATATGGTTAAGGTTAACTAAAAAAGTAAATATGATTTTTGTAAAAAAAAATTGTTTAGATTAATAAACCAATTTGATTTTAAATAAAAAGTCAATTTTAAAAAAATAATTACTTTTTACATGAAAAAAAGTAGTTTTTGCTCATAAAAACTTATTTTTATTTAAAAAATCATTTTTTAATCTAAAAACTAATTTTTCTTTTCAAAAAAATTGATTTTTATTTAAATTATACAAAAACGATTACAACTTATAAATTATTTTGTAACATTTTAAAAGATTAATTTTATTTTCGATAATATTTATCTCTCAAAAGTCTCAAGATTAATTATTTTTGGTATTATTTTCATTACAATCAAACAATACAATACAACAAAATAAAATCTTAAATTTTTAATAAAATAAAAATATTAAAATTTATTAATGTAAACAGTGTTGATACTACAATAACATTTAACTTGTAATTTTGATTTAAAATAAAATATTAACTTTTTATTAATAACTGATATTAGTATTAGTTATACTATAATTTTCATTATTCTAAAAATAAAATAATGCATAAAAATATACGAAAAATCGAATATAATTCAGTGTAATATTGATTTAAATATATGCATGCAAGAAAAAAAATTTTAAAGAATGGTAAAGATGGGTGTTGAACACAAGTATATAAGTTGGAAGCATATTATTTTAACTAATTGAGCTAACTTATTTTTCTTTGAGATAGAACTACTTATAAAAGTTTTGGGGGGTTGTGGCCTCCATTGTCCCAAGAAAAGTTCTGCCACTGGTTGTAATGATATCAATTTTACATTATGAATTTTATTTATTAGTACGTTAAATAGTATACGATAGTATACAATGATATAATTAGCAGGAGAAAGAAAATTATTGGTATCATGAAGTAGTTTAAGATTATAGCAAAAGGTAATAATTGAAAGTTTTCGCACACAGAATAATGTATGGTTTAGAAAGTGCAAGAGAATGTATTAATGGCATGATTGGGCAATTAAAAATCTCTACGTAATTTTTTCACACACATAACAATGTATGAAATGTTTTTGAAATTAAAAATTAAATAGATTGAATTTAAATTAATAATTTAATAGGATTTAATTTGATAAAAATAAACGTATTGGTATTATCTTTGTCGTATAATTAATTATGTTCATTTATAAATAATTATTTTTTTGTTTTGGAAATAATTATTTTTGTAATATGCATAAGAAAAAAATCAAATAAATTAACATACTTTAAATGCATTATTATTGTTGTTGTTGTTGTTGTTGTTGTTGTTGTTGTTGTTGTTGTTGTTGTTGTTGTTGTTGTTGTTGTTGTTGTTGATGGAAGAAGAGACTTTCATTTCATATGGGCTATAATGTCCAGCCAAGCCAAATTTTGAATATGGTTAGGAGCCTCTTCCATCCATATAGTATTAAGATTGGTATGGGCTATTTTTGCTAAGAATAATTCTCCATATATAAGTATTTTCCTATACAAGTCTTTACAAGTTATTTATATTCACGCGCTTTCAGTCGTTACTGCACGTTTTTCACTGCACGTTCTTCTTCTTCGTCTTCTTCTTCTTCTTCTTCTTCTTCTTCTTCTTCATTGCACGTTCTTTCGTTATCGTCGCCACCAACACCACCACTTCCTCCTCTTCCTTCTTCTTTTTTCATTGAAATTTCTTCTAGTTAATTTTTTTGTTAGTAGTTTATGATTCTGCAGGTGAACAATATTTCATCGTTGATGGTTTAATTTGAATATAATGTAAAAGTTTTGCATTAAAAAAATATTTTTCTGTATTTACAGTAAATTTGGGTGTATTTTAAGAATTTTGGGTGTATATTTATTCTGATAAGTTCTACATAATTCAAAACTCTTTTTCTTCCTCTTCCTCATATTCTACTGCTTCTTTTTTTCATCATCATAACTATCTTCTTTTTTTTCTTATTCATCTTTTTCTATTTTGTTTTACCTTCTCAAGTTTCTTATTGTTTTACTCTCTTAACAAGAATAAAAACAAAAAAAAATCAAATAAAGAAGAAGAAAAAACACATAATGCTGCAAAATTACTTGGAAGAGGATGAACTTACATTCATTTAACTAAAAGAAAGAAAGAAATAAAGAAAAAAAGAAGAAAAAAATGCAGCATTAGAGAAAATATTTTTCTATATTTGCAGCAAATTTAGGTGTAACACGAAGATATTTGGGTATATTTTTAAGAATTTTGGGTGTATTTTTATTCTGATAAGTTCTGCATATTTCAAAACTCTTCATCTTCCTCCTCCTCATCTTCTACTGCTTCTTCTTCCTCATCTTCTTATTTTATTTCTTATAATTCTTCTTGGAAGAAAAAATCAAACAAAGAAGAAAAAAATACATAATGTTATAAAATCAATAGACAGAGAAAGAGGAGAAAAAATTACAGCAACAGCAGTAATAGAAAAACAATGATAAAGATGAAACATGCGAAGAAAAAGGAGGAGAAACGCAAAGAAGAAGGAGAAAAAGGAGGAAGAGGAGGAGGAGGAGGAACGCGAAGCACGCTATGAAAACCGTTGAGTAGCGCGCGTGTGGTTTGGCCTAACTTGTATGACTTGTAAACCCAAATGACTTGTATGTGTAGCACTACTCTTTTGCTAATTCATGGGCTACTTTGTTTCCACTTTGTTTAACATGAGTGAAAGCCATTAATCTAAAGTTACATATCAAAGATAGAGCATCTACTACAAAAGCTCTGAAGCAAGTTGGGTTTGGTCTACCGTGTTTGAGTGCATTTACCACTTCTATGCAATCACTCTCTACAACAATCTCCATAAAGCAACATTCTTTTGCTAGCTTCATCCCCAAATATATTGCAAGAGCCTCTGTTTCATGGGCTTCAAGTGGTTGTGTTGTGGGCCATATTGCTGCTGTAAGAATGTGACCCATACCATTCCTAATCACCGCTTCAACTCCTCCATTATTACCATTGGATATGGCTGCATCCACATTAATTTTAATGAGAGTGGTAGTTGGTGGTTCCCAATTATGCTTCATTTGGGTGGTCATTACAGAGCCTCTCTCCTTTTCCTGTACTTGAGCTTTTCAAAATTCGTTCGCTATTTTCTTTGCATGTGTCCACTTCTGCTTCAATTGTGTCTTCTCTACCTTCGAAGGTTCTTCTATTTCTCGCAATCCACAACTGGTGTATCAGGGTGCAGATGTAGAGTTTTTTCTTTCTCTTCCAGATTTCCCAACAATATAGCAACCCATTCCTTCAGAGTAGTTCCAGCCTCATCTTTCATTCTCAGCAGCAATGGGTCGCAAATTAGAACTTCTTTGCGAACCGACATCCCAGAATTATGTGGCTTTCCGTCATTTAGTACATAACGGAGCTCTCGTCATCCCTCTTCTGCAGAGATTTTTGTTTGTAGGGAGGGATCCATGGATCAAACGCCAAAGAAAGTTCTTTGATCTTGGTGGTGCTTTAATTTGCCAAACTTCTTTCCAGGTAACCTCCTTTCTTCCTTCACTCTCTGTGTCTATGGACTGGTTCTGATTTATGGCTTTAATTTCATGGTATGCTAATTTGACTTTGAAGATGCCATCTCTAGCTGTTTTCCATATAAACCTGTCTGGTTGGTCTATTCTTGGGATTGAAATGTTTAGGATTTGTTGGCTCTCAAATGGTAGAAATATTTGTTCTATTAAATCTCTGTTCCAACTCCTATCTTCTGTTTGAATGAGTTCTGCCACTTGTGCTGTTAAATCCAAAGTATTTGGTGCAGTCCATGGCTTGGAGCCATTTTGTTTCGGAAGCCATGGATCCTTCCAAATGCTAACATTTTTTCTATCTCCTATTTTTCAATATCCACCTATCTCAATAACACCCTTAACTTGCCATATGCTTCTCCAAGTGTAGCTTGGTACCCAGCCTAGATCCGAGTTCCGGAAGGATTTTCTGTTAAAGTATTTACCTTTTAGAATTCTTGTTGCCAATGAGTCTGGGTTGTTGATCATTCTCCACCCTTGTTTCACCAGAGCGCCAAATTGAAAGCCTCTACTTCTCTGAACCCCAAACCTCCTCTGTCTTTAGGTAAACACAACTTCTCCCATCTGACCCAATGTATCTTTCTCTCCCCCTCCCTCGAACCCCAATAGAATCTGTTAATCATTGCCTCTATATGGCTACAGAGGCTGTTCGGCAACTTGAAAAAGCACAATATGTATGTCGGGATAGCCTGAACAACTGACTTTATAAGAATCTCCTTTCCCACTCTTGATAATGTCTTCTCCTTCCAACCTCTAAGTTTCTTCCAAACTCTCTCTTGAACAAACTCAAAAACCCTCTTCTTAGATCTCCCCACCAAAGTTGGTAGACCTAAGTACTTCGAGTGTCTTTCCACCGCCTTAAACCCCATCCGATCTTGGATGATCATCTGTCTGTTAGTAGGAATGTTTTGGCTAAAAGACATCTCCGACTTCTCTAGGTTGATGCGCTGTCCTTACGTGTTCTGGTAAGAATTCAGTATTTTTGTCATGGCTTGGATTGACTGATCAGAGGCCCTAGTGAATAAAATACTATCGTCTGCAAAGAATAGATGATTTATTTATGGGCTGTGTCTGGCTATCTTGATCCCTTGAATTTGTCTGTTTTCTTGTGCTCTGTTTAGATTACCAGAGAGTACCTCCATACAAAGAATGAACAGGTAGGGGGAAATAGGGTCCCCCTACCTCAATTCTCTCCCTGGTTGAAAGACTTTCCCTGGCACACCCATTCAGTAATATCGAGAAGGACGTCGTACTCACGCATCTCCAAATAATTTCAACCCACCTGTCCGGAAATCCCATGGAGATTTGGACTTCTCTTAAGAAACTCTATTCAACTCTATCGTAGGCTTTCTCTATGTCGAGCTTCATCCCCACATACCCTTTATTTCCCTCCGTCTTCTTCTTCATGTAGTGGAAGATATCAAACGCAACCAAACCATTATCTGTAATAAGCCTCCTGAGAACAAAGGCGCTCTGATTTTCTCTTACAATCTGAGGTAGGATTCTCTTTAGTCTATTTGCCATTGTCTTGGTAGCTATCTTCATGATCACGTTACATAATGAGATTGGCTTGAATTTCCTTGTATGCTTTGGTTTAGCTACCTTGGGTATCATGCAGATGTGGGTGTGGTTAATTGGTTTTGGATAAGCACCTTCGTTAAGAATCTTGAGCACTATTCTGGTTATTTCTTCCCCTACTATAGGCCATATCTTTTGGTAAAACAAGGCTGACATACCATCTGGCCTAGGAGCCTTTGTTGGATGCATTTGCTGGAGAGCTTGCGTCACTTCCTCTCTAGAGAAATCCTTATTTAGAAATTGAAACTTCTCCTCATCTATTCGGCCTCCGACAACTTCACAGATCTTCGTTGCCTCTACTGTCTCCTCCGATGAGAAAAGTCCTTCAAAAAAACTCCTCATCACATATTCAATTTTTTTCTCATCTTCAATCTTTCTTCCCGCATCATCTATTATCGCTTCGACCTTATTTCTTATTTTTCTCTGAGATGCTTTCTGGTGAAAATACTTCGTGTTTCTATCACCATGTCTCAGCCAGTTGGCTCTTGATCTTTGCGACAACCAAATTTCCTCCAGTTTTAATAATTCATCCAGTTTAGCTTCTACTTCCCTGGTGTTCCTCAAAACCTTTTCAGTTTGCTGGATTGAGTTTAAGTGGGCTAGTTCCTTTTGTTCTTCTCTAATCTTCTTTGGGATATTCCTAAAATTTTCCTCCCCCTATCTATCCAGCCTTCTCCTGCATTGCCCTAACTTTTCTTCAAGCGTTCTTGTGCCATTTCTCCAAGATTCTTTAACAACCTTGTAACACTCTTCATTCGATAACCAAAACTCCTCAAACTTGAAACGGCGGTCGCCCTGTAAGTCTATTAGAATTGGACTGTGGTCTGATTTGAATCTTCCCAAGTGTTGGACTGTTGTTATTGGAAAGAGTTCTTTCCATTCTACATTCGCTAGGCCCTATCCAGACATTCTTGAATATTCCTATCACCCGATTTCCCATTTGACCATGTAAAAGGATGACCATCAAAGCCTAGGTCCAACAAGCTATTTGATTGTATGGCCTCTATGAAGCCCTCTACTTGAGATAGCCAACTGGGTTTCCTCCTCTCTTCTCATTTTTATTTAACACCTGATTAAAATCTCCAAAAATAATCCAAGGTAGTCTAGAATTACATCCAAGCACATTTAAAATATCCCAACTAACCTTTTTGTTTTGGTTTTTCGGGCATCCATAGAAGCCAGTGGCTCTTCACTTTCGATCACTGTCCTTCTCGGTTACCTCCATATCTATGTGATTTGTTGACATGGATACTAACTTTACTTCTAGCCTTTTGTTCAGCTTCTTCCCTATTTCTACTTTTCCCAGGTCTCCCCTGCATTCCTTGCTACGTTCTGTTTACGTTCTGTTCAGTTAGTATAGTTAGCTTAGTTTAATAGCATTTTAGTTAGTTAGTTAGAATTGCATGTGGATTTAGGTTTAATATTTGGTTTATTTTGCTGTCTGAATTGGGGCATGCTTCATTGCTCCAGGGATATAAGGATGATGGTGATTTTCTTTTTGTTGATTTTCATACATTGTGTCTGATGCATATGTTGTTGTTTAAGTTGAAATTCAAATAGTCTTTGTGCATGTTGATAATTGTGCTAATATACGATTTACTTTTTGCAGTTAAACCTTTTAGATGATGGATCAGTGGTGCAGTCAAATTCTAGGCTTTATCATGGACAAATTATGAATTATCAGTTTAGAGAATCAAGAAAATAATATAGGTTTCTCAGTGTTTATTTGAATGAATTTCAGTGTAATGAGTGTAAAATTTTTATTTTTTAATAGAATGAGGTTTACTTTCTAAATTGTGTTGTGTTGTTCCATTTACCAAGTTACTGTTGGTTTTTAAATTATTTTTTCAATTGTTTAATAGTAAATAGTATCAGGTTGAATGAGAAGAAATTCGATGCATTTGTAGTTTCTTCAATATATTAAACCTAATAATTGTGAACTTTGATTAATAGGGCTTCAAATTCTGCAATACAGTACAAACAGATTTATAGAAGTTTAATTTGACAAAGAAATTTATCAAAAGTTTCAATTTAATATTTACAAAGATGCAATGGATATTTTTGTTTTAACTATACAATACACAGATAATTCAATACTCAACCAGTGTATAAATTCATAACAATTTACAACATTCAACATATACACTTTCTATATTTTCTAATGAAAATTTACAGAAAGGACTTGATATTGCAGCAGATAGCTTTGAGAGTCTTATGCCTTCAGATTCAGCAATGACTTTATCTCTCGATTTATTTCATTAAAGATAACAATCGAAGCATATTCCACTCTAAAACGATCAACTTTTTCCTACAATTTAAGGAAATTTATTTTTAAGTTAGAAGTAAAGAATTATGTATTTTTAATGATACTTACTTGTTTTCAAATTTTCATGTGTATTTTCCTTTTCTAATCTTTTTGGGATGAATTGTCTCTAGCTATTCCATGACATATATTCCGTAATTTCAGCTAATAAACAAAAATAAAATAACAAAGTAAAATATGTTTAATAGGATAGTTACACGAAAGCACAATAAAATATATTAAATAACAGTACTTACGATATTCATTGACCATTGAGTGAAATATATGGTGCTTTAATGCTCTCTTGATTCTCCACCAAAGGTTTTGCTCCAGCATACACCCTCATTTCTAATATCATCAAGCTCTAAAAAGTACAGAAAGCCAAACATAAGAAGCAGTACAAATTAATTAATTTGACAAAGAATTCACTACAATAGAAACGGTAATTTACGGCGGTTTATTTAGGGATTTGTGGCAGTTTTAAACCGCCGCAAACTGAAATTCCAGCGGTTTCACAAGCGTCACCTATTAGTTGCCGGGGTGGAGATTTGATTTTGCGGTGGTTCTAATGAACCGCTGGCACAACCGCAGCAAATCAAGTTGACAATTTTGCGGCGGTTGCAGAACCGCCGCTATTTTGGTAAGTGGATTTTTTTAAAAAATTTGTGGCGGTTTTAAAACCGCTGCAAATTTATGTGGGTTTTTTAAAAAAAAATTGCGGCGGTTTCGAACTGCCGCAATTTCATACACAAGCTTAAAAAAAGAACTGACCAACTACAATTGTTTATACCATTTTTTTTCATTATAACATATTTTCTTTACATCATATTTATTAAACTTGAGATATTAACACAAAAAATACTAAATAAAATATATTAAACTCGTAGATAATTCTAAACCATTAACTAAAAAAAAATATTTATTTGTAAGTTATTTACTCAAAAAATATTGAACACAAAACTACTATGCTAAGAAAATTCTATTAGCTGTATCAAAGCTTTTAGTTAATGCTTTGATCAAATTTTAGCAAAGCTTTTAATTGATGTAGTACTAGGAGCACTTATACCGACACTAAGGTCTCCATCAGTTGTTGGTCCTCAACTAGACCTGCAAATTGTTTCCATCAATCATCCAACGATACAAAGCCAAAAGAACTAGTTTAATTAAAAAAAGGGTAGAGGTTCCCCCGATGGTTATCTAGTTATGAGATGAAAGCATATAATCACTGTCTTTGAAAATTAGTTATATTACCTACCCACTGTCATCATGTCTCACCAATAAAGAAAACATATATACGCCCTTTTCATATCACTATAATAATATATATGATCAAAGGTAGGTAAGCTTATTGCTAATAATTTAATTTAGGTCTTGTTTTGTTATTACTAAGGTCTGTATAGCTACTGTTGGAGATTCTTCTTACTAAATAGAATTATTAGGGTGGAATAAGCAAGCTAAGTTTTACTAAGTTGTGAGCTACTTGGTTGGCTATACTTTTTGTATGTGTGAATTATTGGCGAGTTCGAGTAAAGTGTGGTTGCTAATAACTCTATACAATCATGCATGCATGACACTATAAAAATAAGAGCCTATACAATCTAATTTTTGAAAAGATGAATGCTACTTTCCCAACACTCTAAACAATGATCTCTGATTCCCAAGTGTTATGTCCCGATTTTAGCTTGTAAACCCCACCTTTAATTTTTTCCTATATTGACTCAAAAGAATTAGATATATATCAAGCTTAATTAACTATTATATATGTAACAGTGTTAATTGCAACACTAGGATCTTAGGTATCATTTGGTATGGTTATTGTTCTAAAATAAAGGCTATTAAGTTGTTAAATATGAAAAGGAGGAGGTCCTTGATCAGTTGAGTGATGAGAAACCTTTGGAATAATAATACTGTACCTACATCTCTCCTTTTGGTAGCTGTTGATTATTTAATGGCATTCCATTTTGATGAAAATACTCTCTGTCTTGTGCTAAATTCCAATACAATGTGGTCCTGCTTTCACTCATGTCCTGCTAAATTCCTATCTTATATATATATATATATATATAAGACTCATGTCAGTTAATTCATTAAATTAGAAGATCCTCAATACTGGTGTTTAATTAAGAAATACAAAATTTAATTCGTGAAAAGACCGTAACAACGTTAGTAACCAATAAGAAAAATCTATAAAATAGAAAAAAAAACAAATCTATCTAGAATGTAAATATATGGGGTTAAAGTGATCAGCATTCACTATGCATGTGTATGTAAGATTCATCACAGCATGCATCCCCTCTGCTCCGATCCGATCCTGTTCATTACAAACAACATTAGGATCGTTCGGAATGATGCTTCATAATACTAACAACAGTATATATACATTAAACAGCTGGAATTTGATTTCTTTTCTTAATTTAAAGACAAATATCTATGTCCTTGCAACTACACACACATGCATTAAACATGGAGTGAGAGAAAGCACCTGTGGCACCATGAGTTAGCACAGAATCCCCAGAATGCTTGTCCATCCAATCTAATCACTTGCTAATTAAATATCCCAATGACACAAACAACAAGTAAGACATCATTACATAATCACTCAAACTCAACAGAAAGATTCCAAAAAGTGACACAATTAGTAATCATTTTATATCTCTACAGGCACAACGCACATTGATTAACACCATTTTCACACTTCGTTACATTCAACATTTCACAAAAAAGGGTGAAACTGAAAAGTCAACATAGAGGTCAAAACCAAATACAACCCAGAAAATGAAACCAACTTAGCTCAACCAAGCTATAGTTATAGACTTAGATTAACCATAACAATTACCAACACCACCTGGTCCCAGACCTAATTATGCAATTTCCCACCTACCACCATTTCTTAAACTACGCAAACCAAGTTCCTACACCAATCTAATTAAAATATAATATACACAAGGCACCACATGCATAATTATACAACCTTTTACATTGAATTAAACCGATAAATAGATAAATAATTTTTTATAATAAATTAAAAATCAATATATAACTTTTTTCCTCACCGACAGCACAAGCTAATTATTTGGAGAAATTAATGAAGACCTACATGCTAGATAAACTAATCATACATGAAAATACTAAAATCTAAACAAAAGATTAAAACTTTTGAATAAACTAGTTAACTTGATAAGTACAAAAGTAGAGAGGAAGTATATTAGAGGAATTACCTTCAACAATTCATGGAGAAGAGTGATGATCAGATGAAATTTGAATGAAAAGTGAAGAAAACACTATCACCAATACGGGGCACTTGACCTTCTTTATTTTGTTGATGTTCTGCATTATTTAGATGATATGAGATGATACAGAAACAAAAATTTAATCAAGTTAATCCTAACACTTTTAAATTGTCAAGTCAATTTAGTCTTAAAATTTTCTCAAAATAAAATTTCCATCAAATAACTATTATAAAACTAAATATATAGATTACCTTATAAATATCAAAGCAAAATGTGAACTTCACATGGCAGAGAACTATAAGTTCAGAAAGAATGCCACTATGTAGAACATTACATTTGATCAAACTGTTCCACAAATTCTATTCTTCCTTCTAACCTCCAACGCTCAAATGAACATAATCGTTGCAGAATAAGAACCAAATAATGAAGTCATTAAGTGACTAAAGAACTCAATAATTAGAAATCAAATATGAGGATAAAAGTAATAAAGTAAGAAAACGTAGAACCACAATAACTTACAATCCATTTTGAGAACCCATCCCTATTTAGAATTGCCATAAGAACTTTTACTGTCCTAGAGCATGCTCTATTTTCATCAGTAGATGCAATCACATGGGTGACTTCTGAACTCCAAATCTTGGTAACTATAGCACCAATCTTGCTTGCAAAATTAATCAGAAGTATCCGTACCATCAACAGAGGAAAGATTAAAAAATAAATATTGGGAAATACTAATTGACTAATCATATGGGAACTCAAGACAAAGAGCTTAAATGAAAACCCATCAATTACAATAGATTCAAAAGCTCATCCTAATTCCTAATAGATAACCCTAATACACATTAATTAATTGAAAGCGAGCACAGAGAGAAGATCAAACCGGGAAAGAGGAAAGCAAGCAGTAGCAAAGATGGAACATATCAGAACGAAAGAAGGATGGTGCGTGGGTGGCGGATTGTGGGAAGATTTCGTTCGCGAGATTTGCAGGAGCAGCGGACTGAACAGGCAGCAAGAGGGGGATTTGCATGCAAGGCGATGCAATAGGATGGAGCGATGGCCAAGCAATATGATGAGGGTGGCATGATTTCGAGCGCAGCGGCAAGGCAGAGAGCCCTTAGAGGTTTTACATTTTTCTTGAATCACGGAAGGAGAGGGTTTCTTTTTTAATTCCAATTGGGGATTTCTTTGTGTGCATTGCGTTTTTCCCTTAAGCCAGAGTCAAATTATTTGATTTAGCAGCCCTATTTAAAACCGTCATCGAGACTGCCGCAATCTAGCATTTTAGCGGTATTTCTAAAAATCGCTGGCATATTGCTGCCGCCATTTGCCGCTTCTGGCGTAGTGATTACACCAAAATTAATTAATGATTACGATGCACAAACTCAATTCAACACAAGAAGACAAACAAGATAAAGAAAATAAAAATATGTATTGTGTAAACAACTTACCACAAATTTATTTATTTTGTTCTTTCTTCATTGGGAGATTCTTTTTGAATGGGGTCAAGCACATGAAATATTTTATTTTGCACATTCGAAATCCACAGCCACTAATGTCTTCCATGGCAAATTGGGGCAAATAACTAACATTTGGGTAAATAGGACAATATTTTAGTCTAAATGACATAGAATGAAAAATTATTTAAGAAGTTTTAGAAATAAAAATTTATAAATGGATAGGATGCTAGCTTTTTTTTTGTCTAAAAAGGTAGTTCTTATATTCATTAATGCTTTAGGCCTTCTTGATTACTGGATTAATGTAGTTATGCTCAAACTTCATCAACATGTTATTCTACATCGAAATAATAACTTTTAGCATATAATATATTTTCAAAATGCACCAAAATTGAGGTTAAAGTTTAATTGTAGTAGAGCTTACCACAGTATTAGATGGACACAATATATCTATTCTTCAATTTTTTTTAGATTTCTTCTTGTTGAGAAGTTGGCACACTACGGAGAACACTTATGAAAACAAATGACCCAAATTAAATTACATATATGGTACAATAATTCATAAAAAAAAGCTTTAGTGTTATAGCAGAAGAATTTACCAGATTTTTAACAAATTCTTTTGGTTTTAAAGATGCAAAATAAAATCTAGCTCCTTCGAATAGATTTTCATGCTTCAACTTGAATATAATCTCCCATTCATTACTGGTGTCATTTTTGAATGTCTTGATATTTGTGGCCCAATGATAGCATTTGTCTCTAAACTCTTCCGTTATTTCCTTTTGCTTGACTGGAGTCTTAAACTTTTCAAGGAAGCTCAAACTCAGCTGTACATCTTGTTGCATTAGTTGTGGACTTGTCTACTTGGCAAATTTTAATGCTGTTACAACCCCAGCATCCATAACATCATCAACCAGCATTTCTAACTCATCAGCCAACACGAGGTTCTCTTGAGTTCCAATTTTTGAAATTTTCTCTTCTTGGCTGGTGGTTCATCCTCTTGTGTAATTGTAGCTTCATCGGTTGATTGAATTATGCCAAAGTCAAAGAATGGTGTACCAAAGTCATCATCCAATACAATATTTGCAACCGTCAACAAACCATCTTTGAGATCTTGAGCCGATGGAGGACTGCAGAATGCCACATAAAATAGTTAAAGAATGTACCAAAACTATTATAAGAGAAATTTATTAATTAGAATTTACGCATTAAGAGGAACTTCATGCTGAATTTCCTTTTCCAAGCTTCCTTAGAAGCTTCTTGATGTGGTTGTGAAGGACTGCAAAATGAGATATCAAATTGTTTAAGAAAGCACCAAAAAAGAATTATGCAACAAAAAGGAATGTAACTAGAACTTACGCATTAACAGGTTCTTATTGCAAAAATTCTTGTATTGGAGACTGTGCAACAGGTTCTTGTTGAGTATGCTGAGAGCTGGATGCAAAGGTTTCTATTGAAGGAGCAATTACTTGTAGTGGCACTCTAATCAAGGCAAATAATAAAGAAATTATTAAGCAGTAAACATTAACAAATTTTTGATAAAACCGTTAACTCAATTATTGGAACGAAAAACTAAATTGAAAAACTCATATATTCAGTAGTTCATATTCAGATTGAGTTTGTCTTCGTAGCACAAGCATTTGATCTTTAAGGTATGTCCCGAGATTAATAGTTATGGTACTCATATTAAACAAAATTCAGTGTCAATTAAGTCAATAAAATTAAACAAAATAAAAAATTCAACAATATAGTTAAATACTTTACTCACTTATCAGATTTTGGTGAATGTTTTATCCTTTCCTTTATTCTTGCTTGATCAACTGGGTAAGCTTGCTGAATAGGGTTGGCTTCATCCATTGTTTCTTCTTGTACTTTAAACTTGAAATGCACCGAAATTATCTCAAAAAGCACCTCAATCATTGAACAATAATAAAACTTTTATTGTATGCGAACTTACAAAGTTGCATGCTGCAAACTCATTTTTTTTCTTTTTTTTCATGCCTTTTTTTCTTGAAAAAAATCTTAGAGGGTTTTTTTTCTAAAAAATATATATATGAAATTAAAAAGCACATTATGGTAGTACAAGAAATAAAGAAATGGTAAGACAAAGAGACATATTAATCAGATCACTTTGTGCATTTACAGACCCTGATAGTTTGACCGTGTTTGAAATATAGAATCATTTTCACTCGACGAATTCACAGGTGACATTCTAAGGACAAAATAAATATTACTCAGTAAAACTAAAGTAATTATATCATCTTTTAGAAAATTTTAGCAAAGAAACAATATAAATTATCGAATCTTACGTTTGTGAAGAATCAAAGTGAGCTTCTGTCGAGTCGTGCCCATTTTTTGGTTGTTTAGGCTGAACAAGTTTTCTTTTTTTCAGGGGTGTTGCCTTTTTTGGAATATTTTTGGTTTTGGCCTATATCCTGGAAAAGAAAAGAATCATCAGGAAAATAAAAATAATAAATATTGACAAAAAAAACACCGAAAATTAAGATATACTTTTTTGAAGGATTTTTATTTTTTTCTTCAACCTTTTTTTCTGTTTTTTTTTTTCTGGATTTCTTCACTTTTGAGAATACATACAAAAAAATATATTTATAAAAAAAATTTTGATGAAAAAACAGAACATAGTTTTACAATAATAGTTTCTGAATTTTATTTATCATCAGATTCAGTCTCTGTTTAAAAAGATGAATCCACAATAACATGTTTCCTCTTTTTGGATTCCATCCTAAAAAGGTAAAAACACATGAGGTAAATAAATAGAATAAATATTTACAAAAGATATCGAAAAGTAACACTTACATCTTTGCCAATGTTTTGGGTTGTTTTTTTCTTTTCGATATCTCTTCAGAGTCATATTCAGAATCAGACTCATACTCACAATCAGTTTTGCTTTCTGAAGATGAGTCCAATACAACAGGTTTCTTCTTTTGTTACTTCGTTTTTTTCTTCTTTTCTTTTTTTGATTGTCCCCTCAGTTGTGCTCTTCTTATGAGGCACTAAAACAGAAAATTATTTGATTAGCAGAATATATTTCAAACAAATGCACCGAAATTTAAGGGAATAATTTCTGTTGAGTTACCATTTCATCCTTCGCCTCACATTCTATCCTTTTAACGAGCATCTCTCTTGTCCAATGTTGCACTCATAGTGGTTTGGGAATTCTATCCGCCGGCCTATTCATGTATATGTGGATTCATGAAAATATATAATCATGAGCGTAAAGAGACAACCATCAATTGTATATTTGTTTTGCAATTTATGCCCTCTGATTCCTTTGAGTGGCATGTGAACCGGAGAAATTTTGCTTATTGTTGTTGGCAACAAGAAACACTTTTGAATGAAGAGGATGAATGTCCTATTGAATTTCAATTAATTTTCTAGTCTATCCACACTCATGTCAATCAAAGACTTTATCAAAAGTGACAAAGAACAACCTTTGAAGCTTTCAGCTTTCTTCTGCTCCTCAGTGATTTCTTTATAGATAATTTTGTTCTGAAAGCAATTCCCTACACAGCAGCAAAAATATTTTAATAACACAGAAGTAATATAAAAAAATACCAAAATTTGATTGATATAATAGATTACAAAATGGATTTTTACCGGATGCATTTAAGCCCAAGACATCCATTATCTTGTCAAGAGTGATCTTGATTACCCCATACCATGTGTCCATGAAGTTATTAAACGGATCAAAGGAATTAGCCAATTCTTTCAACAGTTTATGGGTCACATTCAAGCCCGGGATATGTCTCATCATACCAAATCTCAATTCATCCACAAGATTTTTCTTTATTTTGCTGAATATATCTGATATTGATCTTGTGGAGCATTGCAAATCATGAATGTTTTGTAAATAAATAAAAATTATATTATATAACTATATTTATAGTTATAGAACAAAAATGGAGTTGTCATAACATATATACGTTTACATTATATACTGGTGTCTTCTTCTTTGAGATGTTCTTCACAGCAACTTTTTTCGTTGTCATTTTGCTATAAAGAATAAAGAATTTGGTTAATAGAAAACAACACTACATTTAACTCATGAAAATCACTTAACCATGCACAAAATGAAACTAGAAGCACTACAACAACATTTTATGGCCTAATTACACTAAATTCAGGATAAAAACACTAATTACACCTCAATTCGGTCAAAATGCACCGAAAGTACTTACTGATTACTTGTCACAAACTCAGTTCAAAGCATGGCAATCACTCAAACATGCACAAAAATACATGAAAATCACTCAAACATGCATAAATTGACAACAGAAGCACTACAACAACATTCAATGGCCTAATTACACCAAATTCAGAACAAAAACACCAATTACACTTCAATTCAGTCAAAAAGCACTGAAACTACTTACTAATTACTTGCTACAAACTCCGTTCAAAGCATGCAAATTACTCAAATATGCACAAAAAGACATGAAAATCACTCAAAACATGCACAGAATAACTCCAGCATTCTATGGCCTGATTACACCAAATATAGGACAAAAACACCAATTGCACAATAATTCAGTCAAAATATACCGAAAGTACTTACTGATTACTTGCTACAAACTCAGTTCAAGGCATTCAAATCACTCAAACATAAAATAAAAAAAACACATGCAAATCAATTTCGGATAAGAAAATGTCATAAATATAGATTAAATGACACCAGAAGCACTACGACAATATTCTTACACCGATCTAACACATTTATCACGAATGAACAGTATAAAGAGAACATTCATATCTACAATATTGCGAGAACACAAACTGAATCTACTAATAGATAGAAATATGACTATTTAGTATTTCGCGATAGAAAATGCAAAAGAGAAGTGAAAAATATGGACGATTTATCTTTAATAATCTTTCGCCTTCTCTTTCAGTGTTTGTTGTTGAAGATTTCAAACGTATCTTCGATATTTCTTGAGTTTTCGCGAAAATTTTCACATATTTTTGAGAGATTTTGAGCTTAGATTTGAAGTTTCTTTGTTGCAATTTTGAAGAAGAAAGTGGAACCGTTTTTCATATTAATGTGCGTAGCTTTGAAGCGTTACACACTCTATTTTGAAGTTTGTTTTTGTTGGATTTAGGTCAACTTGATTGGACTTTGATGCCAAAAAGACTTGTATGTGTTGCATTATTCTTAAAAAAATAATATTTCACAATTCTTACATAACAAATTTAACTAATATATATGAAAAAAGTAATAGAAAATAGAAAAAAAAATCATAAGCAATTCTTGACAAGTACAATGCTACATGGCCAGCAAATATTATTATTTTTTGCCAGCACTTAGCCTACAATAATTTGGACCCATATTTACAGACATTTTGTACACAAAAAATATATAATTTGCACATATATTTACTAGAATTTTGCACACATAAATCAATACAATTTGCATCCATGAATTAATATAATTTGCATCCACGTTTTTCAGAATTTACATACATAAATTAGTAAAATAACAATTTAATATTTGTACTAGTTAAATAATAACTAAAAATACTAAAAATTACTAGCTCCCAAGAGTTTCTCTTCTTGACAATTATCCCGGAAGATGACGAAATTCCAACCAAAAAAAAAAAACTATCAATTTTAATTAGCACAAATTAACAATTTCACATGCCACCTAAACATGTCCCATTAACCCCTGATAAAAACATGTCCCATTAACCCCTGATAAATCATTGACGGAAAGATCAAAGGCCAGAAAGGGAGATTTGTTTTTATGGAGGATTGTGATCTTTCTAAAAAAAAAATTGCTAAGGACTGGAATAGATAATCACCCTAATTAAAATGCTTTTCCAACACGTTAATAACATCTTTGTACAACTCCGACAGAATCTCACGAGCCTTTGCATTCTCTCCTGTGAGGAGATTATAAATTCTTTGTTTTGAATTAAATAAAATATTCTATAAAAATGATTAGAATCTGAAAAATTATTAAGCAATTTAGTCTCTGAACTTACACGCGAGTCTCAATTTAGTTCTTGAGATTTTAATTATCTCTATTTAGTCCCCAAAGTTTATAAACGTGCCTCATATTAGTCCGTGAGACGATTTTTAGTATGAAAATGTTAATGAAGCGCTGTTATAAACTATCAGATGTCCTGTTAAAACTTGTAAAATAATGCAGTTTTAATTTTGACATTTAAATAGTTCAAAAAGGGCATCGTATCACTTATTTTGTTAGATAAAATTTTAATAAACACCATTTACAATGTTTTTGGATTATTTGAGTGCCAAAACTAAAACATCATTTTACAAAATTTAGTGTGACGTCCGACTGTTCACGACAGTGTTCCGTTAACGTTTGTATGTTAAAAATTATTTCAAGGACTAACATAAGTTATATTCACAAAGTTTGAGGACTAAATAAAGACAATTAAAACTCGAAGGACTAAATTGAGCCTTACATGCAAGTTCAGGAATCAAATTGAATATTATCTCAAAATTATTTCTATTAATATCCAAACAAATGATTTCCAAATAAAAAATTTAACATACTCCTAAAAGATATATTCCCTTCAAATGATTTATCCAAACACATTCTAAAATCAAGTGTTCAGAATAGGTTGCTAACTGGCTAATCTGAAATTTTAGTGTGTAAAAGCAGGCAAAGATTAATACTTAAAAAAGGTCTAAAACTCAGAAAAAAAATCACCAAATGGATCGTTCGAGAAGCTATCACAACTAAGAATGGCATACACAAAATCAAGAGTAAAATCTGAACCAAGCTATAAGGCCATTCCATTGGGACGCAATGCCACAAATAACATGAAACATAACCTAACCTTTCAGCATTCTCTAGATTTCTTTCTACAAAATTAGCTCATGCAAGAGAGTTACCAAATAGTACAGTAGTGAATAGTGATAATAATAATACTAACATTTCTAGCATTCAGTACATAAGTTACAAACTAGTAGAACAAATCTTTGTCCTGAGATTCTCTTGATTAAACAAAAATAGTTTGTCCTAAGTTTCTTATCATAAATTTTATCAACTCTCCAAGTAATTAAGATGGTGAAAGTGGAACAGATAGATAATACAGAACATATCTAGATATGCAAGTTCTGGTCTAAAAGTAGTGTTCAAAGCATGTGATACTTATGTCATGACCGTGGGAATTGAAGGGATAGTTTTCAATATCTCAGTAATCCCCTATTGATGGTAGGCCGGGAGCACTGTCGCGAGATTCTACGCCTTGATCTCCCATCTTTTGAATATCTTCAGGTGAAAGTATTTTGATATACCAAACATTGTTGACAAATGATCTATAAAAGGTTATGCAGAAAATCCACGTACCAAAGAAGGAAAAATGTCAAGAAAATCTTATAAGATGAAATAAATAAGGTTTAAATAAGTTTTTAGCCTCTAATGGTCCTTATAAAAAAAGAAAATTGGTTTGGATCCAAATATTTTCAAAAACATTTCGTTTACGTTCCTATCATTTTGTTTGTTTCTTAGTCCCCCATATTATAGTAATATTCTATAATTGTTTGAAGTCTCTAACAATTATGATAATTTGGTTTAGATAATATTTTCAGAGTAGCAAATTATCATAATCTTTTGTGGATCAAAACCTATTATTTTTCAATATGTATTAACCTATTATCAAAAGAGGATTTTTATAGGTATCAAAACCAAATACCTCTTGAAATGTTTGGATTGAAACCAAAAAGAAACTTCATTGGGAACAAAACCAAGATTCACAATATTTACAAGGACCAAAAAGAATTCGAAGCCAATAAAATAAACATTGCATGTTTTGCTAAGGTGAAGGGCTGTGGATAGAATGAGACAAATTCATTGAGCAAAACTAAATTGTGTAAATATGAAGTTGTACTTACTCCCACGGATCGTCCCCAAGGAGAAGAATATCATTCTCCCTGTCGACGAATACAAGCTGCCAGCCTGATCTAAGAGGGTCTTCTAACTTCCCCTCAATTCCAAACATCTGAGCCAACTCTTCTCGCAGTTCATGATAGCTGCTGAACCGGGAGATGTCAAGCGAGCGCCCAACTGACCCTGATTTGTAAACCTGTAAAAATACAAAACTATATTATAAATGACTCAGAAAGCAGCAGTTAGTTGTAATAGTATGACTCAAACCTTGACAAAGGTTGGTGTCTGGTTTTGGGGGTCAACTTGTCCCGCACTTTGCATTAACTCAGATGAATCTTGCATACAAGCATATAGAGGACCCTGGTATCCAGAATTCCCTAATGGCATTGTTGAAGCATCGGTATCAGCGGATGAAGTCGTATAATGTGGGACAGTGGCAGGGAGTAGAAGACCGGATGAATCAATATTGACTCCAAAGAGGGTTGGATTCTGAGTGTCTGAATTACGATGTGGTGATGCCACTGCAATATCTTTTCCAGAATATTGCACATGTGACATTGAGTTGCCAAAAGCATTAACCTGCATAGGTGTATACTTTGCAGGCCATGATTGTTGGGGTGACTGTTCTGTCGGTATCGAATGACCACCTCTGGATAAATTCAAGAGATTGCTGCTCCCTTCAGGACAAAGTGAACCAAGCATGTTCTGTCCTGGTGAACCTGATGCTTCAAACTTCATGCTTGAATCTACAAACTCTGATTTTGAATACGATGGCGAAGGCAAACTAGAGTGTTGCCTTTGGTGGAGCTGGTCACCCTGAACTAGAAGTGCATCTTGATAAGTGTGCTGCTCCGCATGGTCTTCTCGGTTGTTGTGCGATTTCTGAAAGAGCTGCTGCTGAGTCATGTTCTCTCCCAATACTGGTGCTTGTGGCTGCAAGATATTAGAAGGCACTGATTGCTGAATCGTTTGCTGCTGCTGCTGAAGCTGGATAGAAGTGTTGACATTTCCTGATTGATGAAGATAATTGAAAGGCTGTTGGAAATTCAACATTTGTTGCCTCAAGAGTTCTCCACTCCCTATGTTCTGCAAACCAGCTGCCAACATGGCTTGGTACTGCTGATTATGATCATTTCCAAGCAAAGCCGGATCAAGCCTCTGCTGCATCCATGGCAGCATTCCAACACTTTGAAAATTGATTGAATTCAGACCTTGGTCGCCAGGTCCACCTCTAAGCCACATTAGCCCATTAGTTGGGTCATCTCTGCCATCTGTAACATGAACTTTTTTTCGTTAGGTAAATATGATACAAAGAGATCTAATCCCCTTTTATTTTGTTAATGAAGATCATGGAAAATCTGATGTGGCCTGATGTGGCTAATTTGATCTCAATATTCAATATTAAGTTATTACCGTCTTTTGTTAAGTAAATATGAACAAAGAGATCCAATCCCTTTTGTTTTGTTCATGAAGCACATGGACAATCTAATGTGGCTAATTTGATTTCAATATTCAATATTAACTATTTTTCATTTGAAGATACATTGTCAAACAAGGAAAACAAAATTGTGGGACAGGGAGGATCAGTAAATATTTTGTTTTTGTATGCAAGAAAAAAAGAAATATGTAAATTTAAATGTAACACTACAAAATCTTATCAGTGTCTCTTCTCTTTAGAATGAAATGATATCTCTTCTATAACCCATGGCATTGATGTCATATTATACCATCTATATTGCAATTAGGTGGAAGACAGTTTGAAAAACTAGAACTGAAATAAAACTAGTACCAAGAAAAGATGAGGTGCCAGGATGCCATGGACGTTTCAATCTGAGCGGAAATAGTGACGGATACATTGGGAATGTTGTTAAAGGCTCAATTTCCCATAGTGATACTCTTGGCTGCCTATCTCCTGCTGTGGATTCATCCCAACCAACCTACAAGGTAAAGAAGGAAGAAAAGGTTGCTCATAAAGTTGCTAGCTTATGAAGTTTCAAGGACACTCTTTAAGGCATGGAACACAAATTGTGAAGCTTTACGCCAATTGAATTCCTATCCTTATCTTCCTGACTGTGACATTTAACATTGTACGTATTTAAACATGGCTGCAAAAGAAGAAAGCTACAATAGCATAACCAGTACAATTCCTTAAGGTTATATTTGCAAGATGGCATTAACTTTGGTTTAACAACCGAATACATTGCATGATGTGCCTAATTTTATGCATTAGATTGTGATCTTATATACCTTTACAGATCGCCAATGAGAATTTGGCCAACGAACTGGATCCAAGTCACTTATTCCAGTTATTGTACCCATGTACCTGCAAAAAGAAAAAGTGACTTCTGCCTAAGTAAAAGAAAAGTAGCATGATGCCACACAGCATAAATGAATTTTGGAAAACAAAAAAGCACAGAAGCAAAAACACTATTTCAATGAAGAAAACTTTTCAATCTCTAAACATATCTGAGGGAAAATCCTCCAAAATAAAAAGTTCATGTGCTCCATACAAATAGGGGCCAAACATTCAGGCAAGCTGTTTTTTACTCCTGTATCATACATTCAACTATATTTATCCTAACAAAAATATATATTTGATTGCTGTAAGTACCTCCGGACACTTGATTCTTCGGTCTCGAAAAGCATCCTGAAACGCATACCAACAGAAACACGTGTATGGTATACAGCTTTGATATATTTTGAAAGTGGTATGACGAACTCGGATGGACTAGCCCTGCCCAAGACGGAACTGTCAAAAAAACATTGTAATTTCTAATAGGGTGGCATCAGAAGATGAAATGTATTGCAACATTCACAACCTTGGATTATAGAACACCGTGAAACAGCTATTAGTTGCTGCAGCATGGGCAGCTGCTGCAAGAAGCCCAATATGCATACTATCACTGGATAGAACTGAAGAAGGCATTACAGTTTGTGGTCGATTGGCACGACGTATTCCCAAAAGAAGCTGATTCTTTTCATTCCTAATAATGGAAATGCATATAGAAACAGTAAACAAGCTTTCTGCAGCATCAAAGGGGAAATTTAAGTTGACAAAAAGGTAAAAGTAAACACCATATGAAAAGCACAGAATCTCCTGCCACAAGTCTTTTGGCACTAACAAATACACTCCAGCCGGTAGTAAGAAGGTGCCTCTTTGGCTGTCCTGAAATGACATGCAAGCAATAGACATGTCACCTTAATCAGATAGTTTCATCAATTTATGTAGTTAAGCCTGCTTTCTTAAACAATAAATCAAGTGCTCCCAAGCAGAGGATTGGTAAAATGAAATTTCCGTTATAATGTACAAAAACAAATGTATACCTCAACGACAGAGGCCCAGCATATGCTGAAGACCAAATATTTGGAGCTACCTTTTTATAAGCCAACATTCCTTGTTAAAAGGTAATTTGGCTGCCATCACTACTAAAAAGTCCAATTTTAATGGGTAAACAGAAGTGATGCAATTAATGGAATATACATATGTGCCGGCAATCTAGCTATTTGGATGTATTTGTCAAATTAAATAGTTGGTTTCGCCACATTATTCTATTTGTAATTTGTATAAGTAGTCCAAATAAAATAAATTCCTTCAGTTCCACACTGAGATAATGTAGCATAGTTTCGACAAGGGGTAAAACCAAAAGCTAAATTACCTTGCTACGCTCTATCTATACACAGATTTTTTCACTCCAGATCAACAAAACACCATAACATTTGGACATAATCCTCTTGTGTACAAGGGAAAATAGACTTTCCTAATAGAGTATTAGTACAATTTGATTTCCTATTGGATGACAATCAGTAGGAGAGACTGTAAAATTAGATATCATTTATGTTCCTCACAGGATGTATTCTAGAGAAACCTAATTGATTCACAATATCAGAGATCGGCATGATTTTAAGATAAACTGATCATGTGCTAATTGATAATATATAATTTTTAAGGTTATGCATTTGGCATACACAACAGCAAAACTCATGGATGGTACAGAATAAATTGCTCACATGATCATTAGCAATATAAATCGAGTTCATGGTCAAAGGAGAGCACATATAATTTTAAAATCATTTTATACCATAGCTGGTAACATTAAAGTGCTTAGTTGCCTTAAGATTCCAGCGCCCCTACTCTAAACTAGAGATCTTAATGTGTATACTGGGATAATCAATGCAAATATACACACAAGCAAGTACAGCACAAAGTTCGTACATGCTAAAGGAAGGATGTATTGGTTTGCCGGCATGTCTTCCGGGGAGAAAACAGGCCCTATCCTATATATGATTAAAGGTTCTTTCAAGAAAGGCAAGTTATTAAAGCAATTAAGCAAATCATATAACTATAAGTTAATAGGAAACATGTGAATCAGTACAACCTACTAGCATACAGCTACCTATGCTTCCAGAAGATATTTCAATCTTTTTATCATGCTAGCTTTATTGTTATCCACAGAAAAGGGAAAATCCACACATGGACATGGTAGAAGTATAAGATAGCAAGCCATTGCAGTCAAAAGAACGAAATAATACAACTCTTACCCCTAAAAATATGACGAAATTTCCACTCAACATCATGGAGATCTCTAGCAATTAGTTCTTGTGCAGGCGGTTGCAATGAGAAATCCTGTACAACCCATATAGAAGAGAAATGCATCTATATTCTACAAGAGAAACCCACAAAGAAAATACAATGGATACTACCAGCGGAGGGAAAACTTTCTCAGCTGCACGACGCGGAACAGAAAACCCTCCATGTGTGCTGGTGTCACTAGCAGTTAAGGTCTTGCAAAAATAATTTGAGGGCTGCTTACTTGGAACTCCCAATTCCATGGGAAGAAATGTATCCTTCTGCTCTTGCTGCATGCAATGCATAACCAAAAGCACAAATTCCAACTCTAGAAATATAAAACAGCCTCATTACAAGTGAAACAAGTTGTCAAAGAACGACAAATACCGGAGTCAACGGCTGCAGTGTCATTTGGGCATAAACTTCATCTGTTTCAACATCTGCCTGGAAAATTAATGCATACTCTAGTTGACTAAGTTTACTCTAATGGAAGAAGGAAAAGGTAACTGAACTATCGTCGCTAAAGACATAATACCGACATGCATCGTGACATTGTGAAGTTGGCAAATCAACTGGGGAGGCAAGCTCGGGTAATTCGGTATGTGGCCATCAACTTCTCTGTTAGTTGTGGCAGCAACCTAGAATCATTGTTCATCACATGTTCAGTTCAATGTTGATTCATATGTATAATCAACCACAAGAAACTAGATTGAATTGCTTTCAATCCAAAGTCAATGCACCTTCCCAAGTACGAAAATACACAAAACAATCAATGTAGTATAAAGCACCTGCTCACTATGACCCTGAGGGAAGTAAACCACACGAGTCCCTGCAGTTGGTAGGGACACCAATGGACCCGCACATGCATGCCATAGCTCAGAATTCAAGCACTTCTTCTCCCCTCCTATAAATCAGGTTATCACAAAAAAAGAGAAAAAAGGAAAACACTCACAGTGGCATTTAAACAAACACAAAAGGGGCATTGAAAGAGACTTGAAATATTCATGTAATAAAATTTTCTGTTTCTTTTTCAATATGCAAAAGTGCATAGATACCTTCATGTTGTCCCTGCTGAGGCAACCCTGATGTTGAAAGCTTCATATCAAGCTTTACCCTTTTCCCTCCTTTTGAAGACAAAGTTTTCAGTAATCACACACACACACATGGAACCCTAACTCATTTCAACCACCACCACCCCCCTCAATTCCTCTCATAGCCTTCACATTCCTCCCACTTGCCAATGTACTCCATCCCCAGAAAAACACACATCACTCAACAATGGGATCCATAAAAGAAAGCACAACTTCACCAATTCACCGTAGTAGTTAACTAGTTAATAGAACTAACAACCTCACCACCAAAAGAAAAAAAGAGAAGCTAGAACCAACAACTAGCTAGAAGAGAATCAATCCAATCCTTCACTGCAAAAGGGGGATATTATATCAGTGTTTGCAACAAAAACATTTCAATCAAATAAAGGCATGGAACATGATGACCTATGAGTTGAACCCAATCCAGAATTAACCAAGCTGCACCAACAACAACATCAAAAAAGTTGGTGACATGTTGCTCAAGATCTCCATGAAAGGAACAGAAATAGTAAAAGAACACAAGAAGAAAAAAAAGAAAAGAAAAAGAGGAAGAAAGATAATAAAGCAAAAATGAAAGGGTTGCAAGAATAGCAAGTAGCAGCGGTAAAAGCCAGCAAGTGAATGAAAGTGTGTTGAACGTAGTAAAGTGTCTCTCTTTTGTGGTTTATCTATCATCACTGTGACACATCCCCCACAAAACTGAAGAAGAGATTTTTTTGTTTTTATTTTTATTATTTATTTTTCTTTTGGGTTTGACAAATGAACAGTGATGAGGGAAAGAGAGAGAAAGTAAAAGGAGGGTCTTTGCCATATATAAGGGGGTCCCGACCAAACTGGACATGGTTGCAGAGGAGAGAGAAACCTCAGTGAACTGATAATGACCGTTGGATATTCCGTACATGTTGAATATAAGCCGTTGATTTATGTTTGATGTGACAGCAGGCATGTGCCACCATCCTTCAGTGGTCGTTGTCGGAGTACGGAGTATTATGAAGGTGAGAAAAAATAAATATAAAAAAATTACCATTAATAAATTAATACTAATAAGACGGAAATTATTTTATATATGGAGGAAGTGTTGGTGAATTGGCCGGATATTGGCTAAGGAGGGGAATTACCGAAGGGTGGAGCTCAAGCTCAACACGCCGGGGGCGTGGTGGCTGAGCGGGAGAGACACTTGGCAGCACGCCGGGGGCGTGGTGGCTGAGCAGGAGTGGCACGTTGCAGCACGCCAGGGGCGTGGTGGATGAGGTGGATAGCCAGAGCGGCAGCACGCGGGGGGCGTGGTAGCTGACATGGCAGCACGCCGGGGGCGTGGTGAGTCATCACGCCAGGGGCGTGGTACGTCAGGGTTGCAGGCGCGGAGTCCCGATGCAGCACCACGCGGGGGGCGTGTTGCAGTCCTGCCTGCATGCAGGAGACAGCCCCCCACCCCGGGAAGCAGCGCAGTGGTTACTCCATGTATATATATTGAGCTTCTTCTCCTCCCATTCAAGAAATATAGCTGAAGGAATGGGAGTTATTGTATGTGGAGGAGATATACGGGAGAAGGAGAGAAAGAAGTGAGTTGGGGTAATATTAGTGAGGAGGGTAGTAAGTAGTAGTGAATAGTGGTGAGTTAAGTTTATATGTGGAGATAAAAAGAATATTAGTTTGAAGGATTAAAAAAAATGGTACGTAATTATCTAGCGCCTGAAGAACATATTATCAACTTTCTGGATCATCCTATTTATGTAAGTAAATAAATTTTTTTTTGATGTATTTAAATTATTTTATTTTTTATGTATTTTTTTTATGATACATATATATATTTTGGTGTTGAGAATATTATTCTGTATATTTTTAAATATTTTAAAAATATAATAATATTTTTTATAAAATAATAATAATAATAATAATAATAATATATTTAGTAAGTAAATTATATTATACTGTATTGTTATTAAAAAATTTAGTAAGTAAATATTATAATAAATTAAATATGTAAAATGTATAAAAAATAATAATATATTATAACAGTATGAATTATTATCGTATAGTATAATATATATTTATTATTATATTATTTATAATATTATTATATGATTAGAATATTATTTATAATATTATTATATTATTATATTATTTATAATATTATTATGTTATTTATAATATTATTATTTTTTTATGATATATATTATTTATTATGTTATGTAGAATACATATATATATTATTATATTATTGTACCGTATAATATATATTATTATAATATTATAAGGATTATTATCTAATTAATGTAACATGTAATTTTGTTAATGCAGCCTAACAGGAATTTGTTGGTGCGTAAACTGGATCCACCGCAGACGTGGAATCCGAATGTGGAGAACCACTTACGCGCTACGGGATTCTACCACGTCTCCAGAATTGGAGTCATAAGAGGATTTCACCCCATGTTAGCTGCTCTGGTTGAAAGGTGGAGGCCTGAAACCCATAGCTTTGTATTGCCAATCGGTGAGGTTACAGTGACATTAGAGGACGTTGCTCATATATTCGGGCTACCCATTGATGGAGAGCCTGTCAGTGGATGGACAGATAGTAGCAGCGAGTTTGTTCAAAATCAGGGCATAGCAATATTCGGTCGTGAGCCATCAGTCAGTCATAATGCGAAGTCCTATATAAAGTTGGCTTGGGTTCGACGTATTAGAGATGCAGAGCCGTTGAATACTGAGGAGTCCATCAGGAGATACGTCAGATGTCATATATTCTGTTTGTTAGGGTCGACGCTATTCACGGACAAGTCGACCGCATATGCACATGCGAAGTATTTACCATTGCTTCGCGATTTCGAGCAGATCCATGCTTACAGTTGGGGGTCAGCTTGTCTCGCTCATCTTTACAGAGCACTATGCCGTGCATCACGATATGATACTAAGGAGATGGATGGCCCTCTGAATCTATTGTTTGTTTGGGCATGGGAGCGAATGCCGTTTCTTGCTCCCGTACCGAGACAAACCCTTCCACCCGCCGAGATACCAGTTGCCAAGAGGTAATAAGTCTTATTTTAGTCTTGTGTTATATTCATGATGCATGTTTGACATATGCTGTTTTATTTAAATTTTTTCGATTAATAATGTGTCAGGTGGAGTCATTCGGAACGGACTACAGCGTGGTTATCGAAGACCGTAGAGACATTCAGGCATGACATAGACTACATGGAAGAGGTAAATAGTTATATTTTAGCTGTTCCGTTTTTCAATCCATTATTGTTAGGGTTCTAATATGCCAATAATACTGTGGCAGTTTGAGTGGCGGCCGTATCACGGATTGATCGTTCCGGACGACTTATATCCCCATCTTGAGGTGTGTGACATCGTTGCTCCGTTGTTGTCATTCGAGTGTGTCGAGTGGCACCCTGCGGACCGAGTGATGCGTCAGTATGGATATGCACAACCTCCTCCGGGGGCAGTTAGAGATATTCCAGTTGATCAGCATTGCGTCGTTCTACGTGGAGTGCAGCTACATAACTGGACAGTTTTGCATGGGGCATGGATAGAGGAGTGGGCCCACAGGCAACACAGTCGACTGCGGGATCGGCACCCCCCTCCGACCTGGGATTTTTTCCCGACGGTAGAGTATCGGGAATGGTACGTACGCTCCTATGGACATCTGTTGAGATTGACGGCCTACGTTCCTCATCATCCACAGCCACCTGCCCCACAGCCACCTGCCCCACAGCCACCTCCCCCACAGCATGCAGTGTTTGAGCCGATTCCTTATTATATACCACAGCCACCTGCCCCACAGCATGCAGTGTTTGAGCCGATTCCTTATTATATACCATAGCCACCGGCCTACAGTCATGGTAGCCATCACTCTCAGGCCAGTCACCACTCTCAGCACTCTGAGCACACCCCCCACGCTCAGAGCAGCCACCATTCTCAGCACAGTGACCACGGTCCGTCTGGCCATCATGATGATCCCGTACTTACCATTCCTTCCGGTACAGATTGGTTTGACTTCTCCAGTGGCAGAGAGGCTGGTTTGGGTGGCTGGTCAGATTTCAGTGGTATCCCTTCACTGTCGGTGTCAGCTGATCCACGTAGGGCATCAGTAGATACGGCTCATGGTTTGCAGGGTCGTACTTCCGACCGCACGTCAGCGAGTGCATCATGTGATAGTGGTTTTATGCATCGTCAGCGGGCATACACAGTTGTTGACACGTTCAACCCTGGATCATCCGCTCCGACAGATGCAGGTGGTTCGGCCGCTCCGACAGATGCAGGTGGTTCGGCCGCTCTGACAGAGGCAGGTGGTTCGGGAGCTCCGGGGGTGGATGACTCAGTTCGAGGTCACCCATATGACCTACGGACGGAGCGAAATCCACCTGATAGGTATACTCCATCGCGGTTCAGTCTGGGCATTATGGGTAAGGGACTGAGGTACTTTGGTGGAAAGAAGTGAGCTTCGGTTTAGGTTATCTAGATTTTATTTTCAGAGTTAATTTAATGTAATTCGTGTTTAATGTTTGCTTTGGTAACTTATGTAACCTGTAGTTCCCTTTTTTGTATATTAACTTAAGAAAATCAGTTAATGACAATATTAAGCAAACAGTTAGATATCAATGGATAGACTTCATTTGAAAAAATACAAATAAAAAAGTACAAACACGAATGATAATAAAAGCACTAACTGACGAAATGCAAACTAAAAAGTACAAACACGAGTAAACTAAACTACTGACCAGCACCACTCGGTCCAGCACGCTGCGGACACCTACTCCGACTATGACCCTGAGCCCCACAGAGACGGCATATCCGAGGACCACGCATGTCACGTGAGTCCATTTCATTCAGGTATCGGGTCAGTTTGGGCCTGCCTTTAGACGTCCGCCTCTGTGCGGGATTAGCGACCAATGTGGGTCCCTCATAAGCAGGCCATGTCTCAGGATCTCCTAAGGGTGTGAACTCAAACCTATAAACCTTACGAAGTTCCGTCATCTTGTACACATCATGCACATACAACTGCCAATCAAGACGCTGGTTAGCACAGCAAGCAATAACATGGCGACATGGTATCCGTTCAACCTGAAAGTGCCCACAGTCACACGTCCGTCGCGCTAGATCAACAACTAACACCTTTCCAGTAGTCATTTCGCGCACCTCAAACACCTCATTTCTTCTATCAAACCGGTGCACAACTATGTTCCCAGCCTGTTGCATACTTGCTTCTATCCGCTGTTGCGCAAATGCGGAATACGTAAATCCAGCACGCTTGCGTTCGTGAGACTCCGCACTCTTCCGCGTAAAGAGTTCATTTAACCTATAATATGTTGCTCGTACCAGCGCCAACACAGGTAGATTACGGGCACCCTTCAACACTGAGTTAATACACTCCACAAGGTTTGTTGTCATATGGCCCCATCGATGTCCCTCGTCGAATGCCAATACCCAATGTCTGAGTCCGATGGCATCGCACCACCTGGCATATGCCTCGCCTCGCTCTTCCAACCTCTTATAGTTGATATTGTACTCCTCCACCGTTCTTGAATACCCTATATTGACAACAAGCTTCTGCAAGTGAGGGACTTTGAATGCCCTTAAGAAGTTACTGCCGATGTGTCTTATACAAAACATCCACCATGCTCTTGGAGGTTGCCAGTCACCACCGGAACGATTAACTGCTGCCCGTATTGACTCATGCCGGTCTGAGATCATACCCACACCGTCTTTTCTAACAACATACGTTCGCAGATTCCTGAGGAAGAAGTGCCACGCATCAGCTGTCTCACCTTCCACCAAGGCAAAGGCGATAGGCACAATGTTCTGGTTCCCATCTTGTGCAACAGCGACTAGAAGTGTACCTTTGTATTTTCCGTATAGGTGTGTGCCGTCAACCTGAACCAGGGGCTTGCAATGCCTGAATGCCCTAATGCATGGATTGAAACTCCAAAATACACGATGAAGTATTTTTACACCTTGTGCCTCCTCGTTCCCGTTGTAGAGTGGTCGTGTTTCTATTTGGACAACTGAACCAGGAATCTTCTGCACCATGACCGAGAGCCACCACGGCAATGCTTGGTAAGATTCCTCCCAATCACCGAAAACGATGGCAACTGACTTCTGCTTTGCCAACCAAGCCTTTCGATAACTGATGGTATAGTTGAACCTTGACTGGACTTCCGCAATTATAGATTTCACCTTGATGGACGGGTCCGTCTCGACCAACGGCCTTATAGCCTCAGCAACTGTATCTGAGTCCAACTTGGAATGATCTTGTGAAATCGTTCCGATGGTGCACGTGTGCCTACCGTTGTATCTGCGTATCTCCCAACAACCTTTTCTCCGTATCAAGCTGGCTCGGATAAGCCAGTCACATCCACGCCCGTACATCTTGCATTTTGCATAGAACGTCTGTGGCTCAGACTCAAACACATCATAGTCAACTCCTCTAGATATAGTGAAACTTCTAATTGCTGCAACGACTGACTTTCTAGAGCTGTATTCCATTCCAATTCGGAACTCTCCGTCCTCAGGATCAGGAATACCTACAGAAAGCCGAAATCATCGTTTATTGCACACTCCAACGTATAAAGTAACAAAAACTTCTTATTTAGTCAACACGTACCTCTGTTTGCATATTCCGGAAACTCGGGGGCATGCATCGCGTCGAGATCCAACTCACACATAAAAGGTGGAACGCCCATCGGTTGACTGCTCGAGGGACGAACCACTACATTCTCCACTACTGCCTCAACTCCCACATCACCATCCTCATCTTCATCGCCGGCTTCATAAGTGGCTTCGAAGTCCTCTTCGCTGTCACTATTCATACCTTCGTACACTGCAGCTATATCATCATTTACATCTATATCATTTTGGACCGCTTCTACCTCCTCAGCTTCAAACTCAACGTACAACTCAATCTGTGGGTGTCTCATATAAGTCTGCCGGTGAATTTGAAACATATTCTGCATACTCGCTTCATCCGTGATCGGAATGGTATCAAACTGTATTAGGCCACCAAAAACCACCACCGGATTTCGGTACAGAATTCTGCTCACTCTCATTAACGTACCATTCTCCATGCTTTGACATAGGCCGTTCTGCAGCTCCATTAACGTCATCGTGCATGGAACCACAAACGAAAACGAATTTTGTGACACAAATCTAACTCCCTCATGAGTATTACGTATTATCTCACCATTACGATACACCACCAAATTTGCGGTGTCCTCCATTACACCAACTACAGCATCAAAGAATCCTCACAACACACTCAACTCTCACTCACTCAGTATGGAAAACACTATCGAGCTCTACCTTATATAGAGCGGTGAACTTACCACGCCCCCCACGTGGTTCACACTTGGACCAATCACGTTTCGCCACGTCAGCACGCCCCCGCGTGCTGACGCAGCACGCCCCCCACGTGGTGCAGTCACGGGCCAATCAGATTTCGCCACGTCAGCACGCCCCCCACGTGGTGCAGTCATGGGCCAATGAGATTTCGCCACGTCAGCACGCCCCCTGCGTGCTGACTAAGCACGCCCCCTGCGTGCTGCCTAGGTGGCTCATCCCCAGCTTGCCACCTAGCTTCCACGCCCCCACGTGATGTAAGCACCACGCCCCCTGCGTGCTGTGCATGTCCTCTGCCAACATCCATCTCAGTGTAATACACACAGTTGCTCCATATTCTCCCAATTCACCCACATGTTTTCCATATTGAAATTAATCAGCCCTAATAAGATAATATTTTATTTTTATGGAAATAAAATATCTATCTATGGCAAATAAAAGAGACAAAGAGAGAGCGCATGCTGATTAAGTGATTATTTAGTACAAGAAGAGTTCTAAAAACATCTCAAGAGGATTAAAGTAGAAAATTTTAATTTTTAATGTATTTATAGATATCTTTTTTAAAAAAGTTTATATTTAACTTATTGTTTTTATGGTTGTGTCTTTAAAAACTATCTTTTTAACAAAACAAAAAAGATAAAAGTAAATAGATTATTTTTTATGTTTTATAATTATTTTTCTTTTTTTTGTCTTGCATATTCACTATTTTCGCTTCACAGTAAAAAAAAAATTAAATGTGGTGGCTCATTATTTTGAATATGATTATAATGCGTGTGTAACGGTGAGTTATGGAGGTATGAGAGGTTAATACAATATTGTGACGGCGTTAGATTTTTAAAATTAGAGGAATGAAATCGGATCGTCCGATTTTTTTGTGGCAGTAAAGAGAACACAAATTGGACGGTCCAATTTGTGTATGTTAAAAGAATTTTGAATTAACATTTGTATAATAATCGGATGGTCCGATTTCATGCATGCAGTATTTTTAAATTCGTATATATACCTAAACCGGTTAAAATACGGTCGGCCTGTCCGATTTTTATGTTTATATATACCTAAAGTTGGCCGAACATGTCTATTTCTTCTTCGTCTCTCAATTCTCTTTTCTGAAATTTCTCTGGTTCTTTCTTCTTCTTCATTATTTCAACAGCAATAATACTAAGATTGAGAGTGTTTGATGTGAATATATCATAATGGATAATAGAATGATATTAAAAATTTATTATCATGGACAGAATTTGTTACAAACAGTTGAAGGAGTGAAATTTGTGTGTGAAAATTCGTTATATATTGTTATTTTATTTACATTGTTGTTTGAAGAATTAAAAGGTGTGATTTGTGAGAAAATGGGTTCTTAAATATCTAGGAGAGTGTCATGCATTTTGTACAGGTATCTTATATCCGTATATGTAACTGATGAAGCGAGCTTGCAAGATATGTTTTCAGTGTATATGGAAATTCGATCATAGATATCGTTCATCAAGCTGTATATTGAGTTCGAACAATCTAAAACAGACCGAAATAGTGATAGCGAAGAGGAGTTTAAAAGTAACTATAAGGTCGTTGATTCGGGTGGAGACAAAGATCAGGCTGATGACACTATAGAGGCAGATGTGGCGGAGGTGGCAAATGCACTAGTAAACCAACATTCATTTGTGGAGCTTGCTTTCATGCGTTCGTTGGATTTGGAGGCCATGCATGTACTAAAATTTTCTCAGTATATGAATGTAGGTATATATTTTTGATACAATGTATGATAGATAAATATTACAGATTAATTAGGTAGCATGACCAATATGTGATCTATGAAATATCAATTGATCATGTAAAGTTTTTTTTTTATTTAGTAAGTAGCATTTGATTGATTATTTATTTTTATTTATTTATTAATTGTTTATGTATATTTTATAATTTATTATATATTGTAGTTAATAATTTATTATTACTTATTTATATTTATATTTTGGATAAGGACACGAGTGGTCCTACACAATATCCAATACAAATGCGTCAGATATGTCAAATCTTAATTAAATTGTATGATCCTGCTGAAGTTACGGAGCAACGATAGAAATTTTCAGTACACCGATGCCTCAGGCTTATCTCCAAACAGAATGATCCTAAATAATAACAATATGTGGCACTTTATGTACCTCTAAATCTTAATATCATTATCCAAGACTAAGGCTGCGTTTGTTTCTAAGAACTGAGAACAGGACAGGACAAGACACTGATGAACAGAGATAAAATTTTGTGTTCTTATATTCTGTTTGGTGATAAACTAGAACAAATTATGAAAATCCAATATTTAAATAAAAAATATATATAGTAATTATTATTATAAATATTTTACAACTTAAAAATATTAAAAATAATTAATATTTATTTTAATCAATTTAAATTTATTAAATAGTCATCTCATTTACCCGCTTAAGCAAGTATTTGGAGTTTGAATCTCGTCTTGTGTGTATCACAATCCATTAGTTAGTGACAGACCTTTAATAAATAGAGCATCAATATGTGGTGGATTAATTCTCGACTTGCCAAATTAGGAAATCCATAGAAAAAAATTGTATTTGTCTTTAAAATAGATTAATTTTTCATTAATAAAAATACTTATGAATTTTTGTCTTTGTTGAAATTTACTTGGGACAATTTATTTCTATTATATTCATTATTGAAATCAAAATAATATGATCAACTTATTACTTATTAAAACTTCACATTTTATGAAATAATTTTTAAATTTTCAAATTCATAAACTTATGTCATTATAAAAGTTATTAGATCGATTAATATTTTTTGGTAATATTGTGTATCGAAACACCATCGTTGAGTATTAGTTAGTATGAAAAGAAACCGATAGCAACTTTTGTTATTCAATATATAATTTATTCTATTGAAAAATAAATTAATATGGTAATGAGGACTCAGGGGAGCGTGAGAAACCCACTTTCCATCTCTCATTCCTATTTAAAAAAATGTCTCTGTTCTTTCTCCGTCATTGCAAGTTCCTGTTTAATTATCTCTTAGAGAACGTAGATTTCTTCGGATATTTACGAATATTCTTTGAAATTTTTTTAAAAAATTAACACAAAAAGACATAATATAATAAATCATAAAATAATCAATTCAATATAATTCAACACAATTTATAACATATTCGTTATGAAAAATAACATTTCAAAAGGAGAAAACATAAAAAAATAATCCAACATAATTACATAACATAATTTTTTAGGACGATACTGAGCGACATAGTGACGGACTTGATGAGAGGTAGAGAAAGTGAGTTAGAGAGAGAGGATCAATGCTGATAATGAGTATAGAAGAAAAAGAAAAAATTCGAATTGGAGGCAGAAATTAGGATTACTAAATTCAAGAAATGGATTTACGTATATATAAATTAGGATAAATTAATAATTTTATATTCGCGTATATTTAATAAGTTTTATGGGGCGGGTACTTATGTCCGTTCCCCTATTAGGAGTGGCAAACGAGAAAGTCCGCCCTGTCTTGCCAAAAGCCCGCCCTACCTAGTAAGACAGTCCTGAATTTGCCTCCCGCCCGCCTAATGGTAGGCTGGCGGGATCTCCTTTTTTTATAAGCCATTAAATATTAAACAATATATATAATTTTACAACGATTTCAATAAATTTCTAATTTCTAAAAACATAAAAAAATTATAATTTCTAAATTCATGTACATTAACGCCTTTATAATTATAAATATGTAACAAATATAATTATAAATAATTTTTTTAAAACAAAATAATAAAACCAGCATTGTCCAAAGCAAAACAAATATGATCAAAAATATAACTTAAAACTTCTTCAATTATCATCTTCATCATTTTGTAGATCAATAACATCATAGAAATTTGTAAAAAATGGCTCTACCAAAATAAAAGCTTGGCCCAGCGGAAAAGCCTGCCCCGCTCCGCCGAAGCCTGCCAAATCCCGTGGATTAGGCGGTGCAGGGTAGGCGAGATTTTTAAGTTTGGTGGCCATAAATTTCCAGCCCAACCCGCATTTTTTGGCGGGTTATACGACCAGCTCAACAGATTTCGACCCGTTTGCCACCCCTAGTCCCCATTCATTTTCGCATGGCAGGTCGTGAGGATTTCAGGAGTCACCATCTAGCTCCAAAACGCGAGTAATCCCTGCAAATACCCGTTTTGGCTATTTTTGTGATCATTCTTATTGTTAGCATTCATTGGTTCGTGACGTGGAGATATTCTAACCACTCAATAAATTCTTAGATAATTAAAATTTAGATTATATTATTTTTATAAAGTTACATGTATCCTTGTTATAACAATATTAATAAAAGATAAATGGATAAACACTAAACTATTGTTTGGATATAAGATAAAAAATAAGAGGAAAGAAAATGGAAAGAAAAGTACATTTTTGTGTGTGTTGTTTAGATGAAAAAAATGAATGAAAAGAAAATAGAGGAAAAAATTTCTTTTGCTTGAATGGAAGGAAAAGTAAGAAGAGAAAAAATTATAATAGAAAAAAATTATATTAATGTTTTTATATATTATATATAAATTATATTTCAAATGGTAACTCTATATTTTTATCCATGTTTGCACTTTTGAATCAGTTTTCTTCGTAACTTTGAAGAGAAAAAATTTACGTGAGCTTCATATACACTTTTATATTTTTCATTCAATTTCTTTGTTGAACCAAATAATGAAAAATTAATTTTTTCTATCCATTTTCTTTCCCAGCATGTTATTTCTCTACAAATTCTTCTAATCTAAACAATGCATAAATATGCACATTTTTTATATATATAACAATAACTAATATCACATATTAGGCTAATTTACGTTGATAAATCAAAGTCACCCTAAAATTACCTGAATCCCCTAAATCCAATAACGTTGCCTAGTTGTCTCCATTTAAATCGAATTTAATGAATTCGAATTAGAATAATAAGTAATAAATCTAATTTATATTTAATAATTTACCTCTAACTTATGGTAAAAATATAAGATATGATGCCCAAAAAAAACTAAATCGTCATAAATTTTTTACTAACAAAAAAATATATTTTTTTATTTTGTAGACACGTATCTATTTTTTTAAGTTATATATTTTAATTTATATAAATTAATGATAATTAAATGTAAAAAAATACTAATTAATAAAGGAATAAAATTTAAGATAAACATGTCCTAAATAAATTGAAATAAAATAAAGACTTTTAATTATGATCATTAATTATAATTCATATATTTACTTCAAGATTTATATTTCGAAAACACAGTATATTAATATTTTGTATTTTTATTTTTTAATTTTATACTATCACAAATATTAGTTACTCTCCAATAATGACAATTCTTTTAAAAAAATAAACATAACTAAACTATCTTAGAATTATATAATAATTTTCAACATAACAAAAAAATATACAATTACCTAAAATATAATATTTGTGTAGTAACTAAAATTTAATTGTCAATATAAAGTAATATATAATATCATTTCATAATCAAATAAGTGTTTAATCGAAGAATTTAATATTTATATAATAATATGACAAAGTAAATTAAAGTTTGAGTTTAATCATAGCAAGCGTTCAAGTTTAAATTTTTATAAATTAATTTATTTGTGTTAAAGTGAATTGTGCAATAAAAAATTTATAAAAAATTCATATATTGAAGTAGACAATAATTTATTTGTAAATACAAAAAGTGTATTGAATAAGTAAGAAATTATTTTATTTTAATTTGGTCCATAATTTATATGATTTGAATCTAGCTCAATATATATGATTTGATTTGATTTGATTTGATTATTAGTTGAAAGTATCTCAGTTGCCTATTTTATTCATAGATTTATTATTTTAATGACTAATAAATTAATCAAATTAATTAATTAGTACACACAATAAATTTGGGTTAATAAATTTAAAAAATAAATTAAAAATACTAATAGAATATTAAAATAAATAAATTAGAAAATACTACCAAATCAAATTGATATAAATTAAAATAAATTATATAATATTTAAATATTTAATCAAATTAATTAGTTGATATAGTTAATTTATCGTAATAACTTATAGTTAATAAGTTAAAAGAAATAAATCAAAAAACATTCTCAGAAACATGCTACGTCAGGTTCATCATTAAGTACAACAATTTGATTTTTATATAATAGAATAGATAAATTTAAATGCGTAATATTATTCTTATTAAAATTATCTAATTATATTTATGCAACTTAAACTTTTAGAGAAGATTATTAATGACATTTTATTGGTCAAAAAACTTATTAATGACTCTAAAGTCTAGATAACTTTATGTGAATTTTTTTATATTTTACATTAACTTTATATTCATCTACATTTAAAAAAAAAGAAAGAAAGAAATGAAGGATATATAATCTTTAACACGGTGCTCTTTTAGGTATTTAGAAATCTGGAAAAAAAGCCTTGAAAAACCAAATAGCCACCTAACTTTTCTTGCTCTCAATTTTATGATCTCACTCCCAAAACCCCAGGAGAGTAGAATATTACTTAACTTGCTTTCGAATGCAATAGAGAAGAATATGCAACTTCCATCTTGTCATCGTTATTCCACCTGTCCAGTCACTACTATTGTCGTATCTGCTCTGTCGCCGTGTGCGTTGCTATGCGTCATCCAATTTAATGAATTTAATTAGAATAAATAATAAATTATTTATTTTACTTTAGATTTTGTAAATGAAAAAACCAATTCACTGATATAATGAATTATAATTAACATAGTCTAATTAATTAAGTAATATAAATTTTAATAAATTATATTAATATTTAAATATCCAATCAAATCAATTAGTTAATATAATTAAGTCATTGTAATAAATTGTATTTAATTAGTTAAAATAATCAAATCGAGAAACACTATCTGGAGCATGCTACGTCAGCTCCATCATTAAGTGCAGAAACTCAATATTTATATAATAGAATAAATAAATAGAATAAATAAATAACTAAGTATTTGCACTATCATACTTCTTGTTCTACATGATGACTTAAAATATTTGTTTTGTATGTTAAATAATATAAATAATATTTTGTATCTTATATTCATTAAATATTGATATTAAGATGATAAAATTATGTAATAAATTTTATAAATAGTAATTATAAAAAATAAATAATTATTTATTATATATAATAATTCTTGGTATACATAGGATCAAATCATGTATATATTAGGATATCTATTTTAATTATGTGAGTAATTATTGATTTTTAATTTTTTTATTATATTAGTAAATAATATTTAAAACTAAAAGAAAAAAAATAACTAAAAATAAAATTTTCTTAATTTGAATAAAAATTCTCTTATAAATATAGTAAAAATATAAGATGTGATATAGAAAAAAAGCTAAAGTGACATAAATTTTTATTAAAAATAAAAATATTTTTTTGTTCATTTTTTTAGACACGTAACTATTTTATTCAAGGTATAAATTTTAATTGATATTTTATAAAAATAGCAATTAATACAAAAATAAAACTTAAATAAGACAAATATGTTATGAAAAAAATTAGAATAAAATAAAAACTCCAATCATAATCATATATATTTATTTTAAGATTTATACTTCGAAAATTCAGAATATTAATATTTTGTATTTGTATTTTTTTTAATTTTAAACTATTATAAATATTCATTGTTCTCTAATAATAGTAATCCTTTTAAAAGAATAAACATAATTAAATAATTTTAAAAATATATAATGATTTTTAAAATAACAAAAAATATATAATTACTTAAAATATATTATTTTTATGTAGCAATTGAAAATTAATTGCCAATATAAAAATTATATATAATATCCTATCATAAATAAATAAGTGTTTAATCAAAGAATTTAATATTTATATAATATAAAAAAATAAATTAAAATTTGAGTTTAATCATAGTAAACGCTCAAGTTTAAATTTTTATAAATCAAATTTTATCATTTTTTTCTCGAAGTAACTTATACAACGAAAAATGTCTAACGCATTATTTGATACTCAAATAATAGAAATAATATATTAATAAATAAAATATATTATTAAAAGTTAAATATATAGATAAAAAATTATAACTTACAAAAATATCTCTAAAATTTATTACATAAATATTAAAAAGTCATGTATTATATAAATTAAATTATATTAAATTGTAAGATATTTATATATTTAATTAAATTTAAAAATAAATGGTATGCCAATTCAAATAATTTAGATTGAAGATAAAAAAATATATAATCAAATTATATTATATAACATAACATTTTTATAAGTTTTTTTTATAAGAGATTTAATACAAAAATATTTATCATCATCTGTTTAACGTAACAATTTAAATTTAGGAGAATTGTTTCAAAAAATATCTTTTTCGAATTATTTATTGTTAATATCAGGTCAATTTTATAACATTTAATAATAACATAAATGATTATATTTGAACCACAAAGTTAACCTAAAATAAAATATAGAAATTGATGAGAACAAAATATTAAGACAAAAAATAATTAGAAGCGTAAAAATAGAAAAAAATAAAATTTAAATAATGTCAAAAAGAATCTAATATATAAAGATGTGAATTGTAAAAATAGAGGGATACATATATAAATATAAAGAAGAATAGCATGCATGCATAAACGTTTTTTCACTATATCATAATTTGCTCCAGCTATACGATGAATTCAGCGGCAGTCAGCAGCTCCAAAAGTTTGCATCGGTGCACCTCGAACACATGACCTGATTTCTTAAGCTACAAGTATGCCGAGCACATTGTCGTCCAATTCCATTAGCAACGGTAATGCATAAATTAAGACATTTTCGAGTTATAAACAAACAATCAATTAAATACTATTTATCCATACCTTCTCATTTATCCATAAAAAAATTTTACATAAAAAAAAAGAAGAAAAGAAGAGTTAAAATAGTAAGAGTGATAAAAATGATGATTCTTATCATTTTGTTTGGCCGTCTATATATAGAAGACCAAAAAATCATCATTATCAAACAAAATTAATTTGTATTTATTGTATTTAATTTGAATAAGCAAAAAATTATCATATTTTAGTTTAGTATTTAATTCACATGATTTGAATTTGACTTAATACATATAATTTAATTTGATTTAATTATTAGTTAAAAATATCTCAATTGCTTATTTTATTTATAGATTTATTATTTTAATTATTAATAATTTAATCAAATCAATCAATTAATATACATAATTTATACCTAATTTGATTTAATAAATTAAAAAATACTACCAGAATATTAAAAGAAATAAATTAGAAAATAATATTAAAACAAATTGATATAAATTATAATTATTATGTAATATTTAAATATCTAATCAAATCAATTAGTTGATATAATTAATTTCATAATAAATTATATTTAATGAGTTAACAGAAATAAATCGAAAAACACTCTCAAAAGCATGCCACGTCAGCTCCATCATTAAGTGTAGAAATCCGATTTTTATATAATAGAATCGAATAGACGTAATTTATATATAGTATATAAATAAATTTAATTATAATAAATAATAATTTATTTATTTTATTTTAGACTTTATAAATAAAAAGACTAATTCACTAGTATAACGAATTATAATTAATGTAGTATAATTAATTAAGTAATATAAATTATAATAAATTATATTAAAAAAGAAATATTTAAATATCTAATCAAATCAATTAGTTAATATAATTAATTCAATGCAATAAATTGTATTGAATGAGTTAAAACAATTAAATCAAAAAATACTCTCCGAAACATGCCATGTTAACTTCATCATTAAGTGCAGACATCTGATTTTTATATAATAGAATAGATATTTATAATAACAATTAATTTAATTATTATTTAAATAATATGTGTAATCCCAAAATTTGTAATTTGACCGTTCGATTACTTTTTTTGAAATCTGATCATCTGATTTTTTTATCACAGCCACTGCACCCTAGTGAAACATGCCAGACTCTAATAATATTGGTATACACGATACTGGTTTCATATCAAAATTAAAAAAGTGAAATGTGATTATATAAGAGACAAATTTTTAAATATGGAATTATTTAAAATTTTTCTAAATATAGCGTAAAAAAAGAGATTTTTATAGTGATTTGCAATAGAAATATTTAATAATAAAAAAATTAATTAAAAATAATTAATTTTTTTATTTAATATTTATTAATTTTAATAATAATGAATGAATATTAAATAAAGTAATTTTTTTCCCCTCCTAATATTACTGAATTTGTGAATAGACAAAACGTCAGGGTTGGGTTGCAATTTTTTAATCTTGTTGAAACACAATTCGTCAAGGATGAATTCGTATATTTTTTTTGTTTTTAGAAAAATACAAAATTCTGTAGCAAAATAAATTTTTTAACTTTTTAAAAGAAATACATTGGGGTGTATTCTCTTTAAATATTTTTTAAATTATTAAAAAAGACAAATTGTTGAGAGCGAATTATCATTTCACTGGGGGCAAATATTATTTTGCGGGGGCAAGTTGTCAATGCGTAGAAAAAAATATATGTTTAAAAAACTTGATATTAAAATAGATTAATTAGGGCTTTTTTTTCGTTTTTGTCGTCTATTATTTTCCTTTCTGTTATTGTTCTTCATTCTCTTTTGTTATAGCTTTATTAAGGGAAAAACAATTGACTAAGAGAAAAAAGTGAAAGGTGATGTTCGTTTGCTACTTGCTTTTGTTCTCAATTCTCTTATATTGTAATTTTATAGTTTTAGTAGGGGTGGTAAAGTGGGTCGACTCGCTCCAACCCGTTCCAGTTTTGCCTAGACCCACCCTTAAAACGGGGCAGACGGCCCACTCTGCTAACTAAAATGGGTTTAAAATGCTAGTCCGTTCCGCTTTATGGCGGATTGGCGGGTCGGCAGGATAGTCCGCTTGACTTTTTTTTTTGAAAAATAAAATTTATTATAATTAACCAAAAAATAATAATTAAAAAATTAAATACAAATAAAAAATAATTAAATTATAATATAATTTTTTCACTATTTTTTTAATTTTTAACTTCAATAAAATTGTTCAAAATAATATTTATCAATAGAATTATCTTTATTTAAAAAATAAGTCACATAATTTGAACATATATACGAAATTGTAAAATAAAATAAATAAAGTTAATAACTAAAAGAAGAATATAAACAAAAAATAAAAAAAAGTGTTTAAAAATTCTATAATTATTAATTTTATAATAGTAATCATTCTTTTATTTAATAAAAAAAGAAAACAAAATTATTTTCGGTCCGGCGAACTGTCCCCGCCCAGCCCCGCTAAAACCCGCTAATTTGACGATGCGGATTTGGCGGGTTTTTTTTTAATTTAACGGGCTCTAAATTCTAGTCCGATCCGCTTTTTTAGCGGGTTTAACGAATCGACCCAACGAGTTCGACCCTGCCACCCCTAAGTTTTAGTACAGGAAAAAATTGAGTTGAATAAGAGAATATAATAGAATAGAGGGTGGTGTTAGTTTTAAAGTATATCAACAATACTTAAATTTTAATTCCAACATCCGAGTGTGAGTTCTGTTTATGAGAATTTATGTGTTATTGTTTCTTTTGTAATATTATTTAAAAAATTTAAAAATATATTATGTTAAAGTATAGATCATCAAATATTAAAAAAATGACAAATATTTTTTATAGACAATTTGTGTTAATATTTAGTAAGTTGATTCAATTTCAAACAATGTATATGACTGACAAAAATAAGTGTAAGAAACGCTTCCAAATATTAGGGGTATTTATGGATCGAATTCGATATGCATATCCGCAATATTTGTCTGAATTCGATCTGATCCGATCCACACATTAATAGGATCTTATTGTGGATTTTAAGTAGGTTTCCGTGCAAATCCGCCAAAAATAAAAAAATAAAAATGATAAGTAAATATTCTTTTTATGTTTTATTTTAACTAATAATAATCATATATGTTGTATTATTTTATTTTTATTATTTAAAAAAAATTATTTAAGAAAAATATGTTTAATAATATTTAAAAAAGGATTTTATTGATATTTTTTAATAAAAATAAGTTTTTTAAAATATTTTTATATTTTGTGAATATATCCAATATCCGATATCCAATCGGATTCAAGTTAAAAAAAATTGGATATTAGATCCAATTCAATTCGATGATTTTAGTACGAATTGGATCAAGATTTTGGTCATATCTAATCTGATCTGATCCGCGTTCACCGCTACTTCCAATATACTATCAAACATGAACAAAGTGTTAGTCATTAAGCTATACATTGAGTACAAATAATTATTTTTAGGGTTGAAGAACTTGAGGAAACATGAGGTGGAAAGATTATAATAGTAAAAGCAAAAAGAAATTTAAAGACAATTATCAAATTCTTAGTCCAAACGAAGATAAATGTAACAGATGTGGCACATACACTAGCATGCTAACATTCGTTTGGAGAGTCATTTTTATGCGCATTTTGGATTTTGATGTTATGCATATATGCACTTAAGTTTTCTGAGTATGAGAATTGTAGCAGCATAGTTTTCAAAAAAAAAGGGAATCTTTTTCTGAAGAAACATATTTTCTTTTAGAAATTCAGTGAAGCATGCACCTCCACTACATCATCATTAGGTAAGCAAGCACCTCTATTGTGTCAGCATTGCATCATCATGAAGCACACACATCTACTAATGTTAAGCAAGCACGTCGATTAAGTCGCAAAAAATTTACTTTTTGAGCCACTTCGGTTAGGAATTTCAAAATTCTTATTTACATGGTTAGACTCAGTTCGACGAGCCAGACCTAAATAAAAAATAATAACATATTATTATTATTATATTATTTTGCTCACCTTAGTTAAAATAGAGATAAGTTTAATAATATTATAATCGAGCTCAAAATCTACCGGCACAGGCTGATGCCGGCACTCTCCAGTGAACTTAGATATGCTAATACTTCATAATAAATATTTTATCTCCGAGATAACCAAGTTACTAGTGTTTATACTAATAGCTCATGTATTTACCTCTAGGAATGTAATTACTTGTGTTCTAATACATCTAGCTTTAGTAATTATCCTTTTACTGATATTTTTACATTTAAACTTAGTGACTAAGCACCCTAAGTACACGGCCTCACCAAGGAAAGCTTCCACCACCTTCTTTTCTCTTTTTCCTTAACAGAATTCTTGAGAGAAAAACCATTGATGTTCAAGTTTTAAACTCGGTTCTTTTGAGCTCCAAAAATTCCATCAAAAATCTAAACCGATTAAAGTGTTCATCTTTTCCTTCTCTTCATATTCATATCAGTTTTCATAAGATAAGTCAAGGTTTGATGGCTGTTCTTCCTCCTTGTATGGTTCGACCATGGCTAATCATGGTAAAACTTGTTGTTTTTCCTATTTTCTCTTAGGAATTCTTGTCTAGGTACCTTGTGGACCAAGAAACCTCTATTTTTAGTTCAAGCAAAGTGAGAAAATTTTTCCTAAAACTCTGAAAAATATTCAGTATTATGTGCATCAAGGTTTAAAAGGTTGTTTTGATTAAAAACTAGGTGAAAAAGTGAGTTAGGAACCTTATGTGAAACCAATTTTTGGTGGCTGAATCAAGAGGTTGAGTTGGCTAAATTTGTTATGGATTAATTATGTTGCTTCTATATGTTAATTAAATTGCTGTTTGATGTTTGAAATTGGATGTTATATGCTTGATTTGTGTTATCATTTTGGTGTTTAAAAGCTTGGTAATTTCAGTTTCATGATGCATCTTGAAAATTGAACTGTTTTCAAGCTTAAATGATATGCTTTTAAGCTTGAAAACATGAAGGTTTTCATGGAAAAATGGTGGTTGGATGTTGTGATGAAAAGTGATAAAAATTGATTACCAAAAAGTTTGAAAAACTTGTTGAAAATCAAGATTTAAAACCATGATAAAGCATAGTTCATGGTTCGGCTGCATGCATACATGGATGGCATGGCATGATTCATCAAGGATACAAAGATAAATAATTAAAAGATTAAGGATAAAAGGATAATTTTAAAAGTATAGGGGTATTTTGGCTATTAATAAAAATTCAGGAACAAAATTGAAATTTTATAAAAAGTGTAGGAATATTTTGGCCATTATGAAAAAATATAGGAATATTTTAGTAATTATATAAAAATATTGAGACAAAATTTTAATTATAGAAATGTTTGGGATCTAAATAGATACAAATTTTGGGGTTAAACTGTAATTTTTAAAAGTTAAAAGATAAAATAATATTAAATTAAGTTTTAATAATAAAATATTAAATAATAGTATTTTATTGATAATATTAAAATATTAATAATAATATAATAATAGAAGGGCTAAATGGTAATTTCACGTAAAGACTAGGGACAAAATGATAATTCTTCTTAAAAATCTTAGAAAGACAATTTAAAGTCTAGAATCTTATTATTCTCTTTATAAAATACCTAAGGAAAGGAAAGAACATATTAAAAAAATAAAGAAGAATGGAAGGTAGAACATTTAAGGAGAGGTAAGAACAAGATGAGAAAACAAAAAAGAAACAACGTTAGAACAACGAGGGAGAGGCAAAAACAGGATGAGAAAACAAAGAAGAAAAGAAGATAGTAAACGAAAACGAAATATTAACAATGAACAATGAAATTTATGAGTTGATCATATGCTGCTCGAGGCATGCAGATATATGGTGGTGCGACCACTCAGAATGCTTTCTAGGGATATTAGTTGTAGGGTTGTACCTACCGACTGAGACAAATGTTGCCCGCAGAGGTATCTTTAATATAAAACCAGCTATAACGATGTTCCTATAAGACAAAGAGGATGCTTAAAGTTGATATTTATTAGGCATACATCGACTAGCAATGGCCATTCTGGAAGACAAAGAGGATACTTACAGTGAGTATGCCAACTAGAAAGCCGTACCTGACCAGCTGCTGGGTAACATCGGGAGTGAGTTTGTAACCGACAAATGAGCTCATGACCTGCAATAGGGTTAGACATGCATCATACTTGTGACTTGTGTGAACATCATCCTCTGTTATGTAATCTCTGATTGTATTCTATTTTTTGTATTTCTTTGTTTGTGTTTTGTCTTCTATTTTCTCTTTTTGTTGTTTATATTCTCTGTGATACTCTGTTGTCTGGTAATAACAAAGGAAATAATGAACTTAAACTAACTACCACGATCTTACTAAAGACTTCCTAGTTCTTACTCCTTTTTTTTTCCTTTAGATGGAGATAGGAGTCCTATTCTACGAGCTTGAGCATTCTACATCTACAAAAATCCGGTATTCGAGAGTTACTATGTTATAGTTGTGGATCTTCGTACTGTCTTTACATTATGAGAGATCATCCTTTTCAGCACCCATTAAATAGCCCAAATTTTGACCTAGACGCACCATACGAGTTTCCATTATCTTGGTTACATCCAGACGTGCCAGGGCACCCTTTTCCTAACGGTCCATATCTTTTCCTTACACAATCGATGAATCAGGCGGCACTTGAGCCTAATTTAATGGATGCACATGTACCTAAATTTGATTCTGCTAATGCATATTACCAGCGATACCTCTTGAGTGAGATTTACTGATGAAGCCATTTATTCCACCTTCTCCAGCTGCCTAGTTGGAGGACCAGTTTGGACCTCTTGAAAAGGTTCTTGCACCGATATATGCTAATAGTCCTGTTCACGCTGGTGGGATTGAGGATATTTTGGTAGCGCCAGAAGAGGATCCTGAGGAAGGGTAGTCGTCATCAGGGAGAGACCAACTGGTAAGTGGGCCCCACGAAGACCTGCCTAATGGTGATATATGACTATGGTAGTGAGTGTATGGTGGCAGTCTTGATGGCACCTCAACTTAGTATCAACATTGAGTATTCCCTTACTTTTGTTAGTACAATCGAGAGATTAGGTGTGTTTAGAGTTGCTAGGTTAGCCTAGACACCAGTTTAGAGGCTTTTTCTATTGGCCAATCCCTGGAGTGTCATACGTCTATATATGTACATATTTACTTGTAGAGGCTATGAAAGCGTGTGAACTAACTGGGTGTATATGTGACATTGTATATAATGTGCATTATGAGTTAATTATCTGTTGTTCTAGTTATATTTATATTTTGGTCAATGCTTGTTATGAATAGCTTGTTATATTTATTCTACAAATGTTTTAAAAAAATTACCCGTAATAATGAATGTTTTAACAAGGTAACATGCTCATATAATATGTCATTAGTTACAAAGTAGAAAGACAAGTTAATAGCATTCGACTTCTAGTATGATCATGACATACCAGGAGTTGGGTTGTTACAATTTAGTATCAGAGCAATTCATCCTTAGTAGGGCCTGGGGAATGGATTTAATCATGCTTCATTGCATACACTGTTATGTGTCACATGCTGATAGGATATCCCAGTGATATATGTTGCATGATCGTTTTTGTGTATTCATTTTGGGAATGTTCACACTTAACTTGAAGTGTTAAGACTGATCACCTTAATAATGATTGTTTGGTGTGAACAAGACCACGATGAGTTTCCAAAGACAGAGTGCATGGGGAGGAACCCCTAGTGATAACCAGATGAGGGAAGAGAAAACCTTTATGGCCACAATGAACACTGTGGCTGAAGCTGTGCAGGAGGCCATGGTTGTTGCTGCTAAGGCAGTTAATTGTTTGGGGGTGAGGAATAAAAATGGAAACAGAAAGAATAACAGAAATGATAAGGATGACCTGATGCAACAGGATAAACCTATGACCTTTATTTCTCTTCTGAAAGTAAACCCGCTGAAGTTTAAAGGAACAATAGTTGCAATTAAGGCTGATAAATAGTTCCAAGTCATTGAAAGATCGCTACGAGCGCAGCATGTTCCGGAGGGACAGCATGTGGAGTTTGCAACTTATATGCTAGAAAGAAAGGCCGAATATTAGTGGAAGGGGATACAATGATTGTTACAACAAGATGAAAGTGAGATTCCTTGGGATGTCTTTAAGAAAGAATTCTATAAAAAATATTTCTCTAGGACAGTTCGTGCTACCAAAGAAATGGAATTAATGTAGTTGAGACATGAAAGTATGTTAGTTGTTGAGTATATCAAAAAATTTGAAGATTTGTATCGCTTTTCTAAGATTTGTTAAGGAAAACTAGCTGATTTTGAAGAATGGAAGTGTCTGAAGTTTGAAGGAAGACTTTTGAGGATTTGATAAGTTCAGTAGTTGCATTGGAGAATGTAACTTTGTGGAGTTAGTTAACAAGAGTAAGTTAGTAGAAGATTGTGCTAAGAAAGTAACAACAGGCAAAACAAGTCGTCAGAGATTTGCACCCAGAAATGTTTACAACCAAGGCTGGTATCCACGGAGGACAACTTTTAAGACACCTGGTGTACCATAGTATAAGAATCTACAATTTGGAAATATTCATGCTCGCACTACGGGTGGTAGTGGAGGCAAACCAAGGCAGGACAATGGCAAACAACCTCAGTAGGCATAGATAAGCCTTGTGTGTAGGCAGTGTGGAAGGGAGCACGGTAACAGGCCTTGCCAGCTCGGATAAACTAGCTGCTATCCTTGTGGAGAACCTGGACACTTGGCCAGGAATTGTCCAAAGAGGTATACTCAGGATTCAGCTAGAACTCAACAAGAAAGATGAGTATTTGCTATGACTGCTGATGATGCTATGCATTCAGACTCCCTTACCCAAGGTCAGTGCTATGTCAAGACTCAATTTCTAACTATTCTGTATGATTCGGGTGCATCGCATTCCTTTATTTCTCTAACTACTGCGCGTGAGTTAGGATTAGATTTCTCTGAGTTGGACTTTGATTTGATTGTTTATACACCTACATCCAAGAATGCTTTAACTAGTTTGATGTGCCAACAAGTAACGTTTAACATTAAAGGTAGAACTTTTATAAATGACCTGATTTGTTTGCCTTTGCGTGGTTTGGACATTATCCTAGCATTAGATTGGTTATCTAAACACCATGTCTTCTTTGATTGTTTTGAAAGGACTGCCATTATTTTATCTGATGATGTGCATACTTGACCAATTATATCCCATGATTTCTATTTAAATTTTGCAAGAGTTACCTATAATGGGAATGAATGTGATGGGTATGTTCTGTTTGCAGCTAGCTCAAATGGTAATGAACCAAGCTTAGAATGGATCCGAGTGGTGAAGGAGTTTTCCGATGATTTTCCAAAAGATATACATGAGTTCCCTACTTAGTGAGAGATAGAGTTCAATATTGACTTGGTACCTAGAGCCATACCAATTTCTATAGAACCTTATCGCATGTCACTATTAGAACTCATAGAATTGAAGAAGCAATAAGATGAGTTACTAGGGAAAAGGTTTATTCATCCAAATGCATCACCATGGAAAGTGTTCCGGGGATTACCTGAAACTTAAGGTCGATCTCGGATGAGATCTGCTGTTGTGGCCGAAGCTGTCGTGTTTGACTTGTTGGACTTGGCGGTGCTGCTGATCCTTCGTCACCGGAGGGTGGTGGTACCTCCAAGAGACTTCAATGCTTAAGTTAGCACGTGATTTTGGCAGGATTTTGTGTAGAATCAGAGTATGAGTTATACCTGGGTGCTCCAGCATATTTGTAGTAGTGTAGAGTGACCTTCTTTTGAGATAAGATAGTTATCTTATCTTATCTTTTTTAGAGAAACTGCTTTATCTTTCTTGGCCTTGCCGCCTTTAGAATGTGATTTGTTCCTTCATTCGGGCCTGCTTGAGCCTTTATGGTGATTTTGCCGAACTTTTTAGGAAGAGGTCGGTGGCGATCCAGCCTGAAGAGGTCGGTCGCTTGTGTCTTCAGTCAGCCCGGGTCGCATAGCTCAACCCAGGGTATGAACAGTGCCCCTGCTTGAGCTTGATCTTTACCCTTGAGGTCGTGTCTTTAGACTTCGGCCCTTTGAGGAAGTCGAGCTCGAGCATTTTATCTTTAGTCAATCTCTCATATAACTCCTGCTGGGGCTCTTTGAATGCAAAGCGTTTCTTTCTCCCTTTATATGTAGCGCGCGTTTTGTGTTTTCTTTGGAAACGTGCGAGGGTTTAAAAGCTTTATTAATATCCCTTCGCCGTTTCCTTTTTCCCTCTTTGGTATTTCATTTTGAAATTTAAGGAATCATTTCTCCAATTCTTCTCTCCTTTCTTCTTCGCTCTTTCCTTGCTATGGTGCTTCGTTCTCTTGCCCTCACGCCTCCAAGCCTTCCATTTTCTTTGCCTGAATGCGATTTTTTGGCGTGGATTTCGTCATTCTTTGGCTTCGAGCCGTTACCCTCTTCTCTTCTGCAGGTTGGTTATTCTCTTTACTTTCAATAATTGTTTCTTCTGCATGCTTTCACTGTAAAGCTTTGATTTTTGAGTTTTGTTTTTGAGAAAGCTTGATTCTTTCTGAAAAAGGTTGTATCTTTGCGCTTGATCATCGTTGTTACTTTTTTCCTGCTGCTCCTTTTTTGGAAAAAAATGTGCGCCTTCTGATAGTTCACTTTTTGTAGATCTTTTTTGTTCATCGCTGTTCCTGTTTCTTTTTCATGGTTTCATGACCCTTTTTTGAACTGTTAGTAGGCGTGGTTGTAGCTTTCTTGACGATTCTTTGCATGGTCTGTAATGATGATGAGCTTTGCTGTTTGTATGGTGAAATTTGATTGTTCCCCTTTTAGAGGTGTTTGGGCTAATTTTAGGGCATAGATTGTCGACTTCCCCTTTTCTGGGTTCTTGCTTTGTTGTTGTCTCCAAAGGGTGCCCCTGGACTTTAGCGTGAGTCTTGGGGTTTCCCTTATATCTGATACTTTGCTGACTACTTTTTATTGTCCAAGTTGTTTCTTTTACTTGCCCGAGTTGCTTGGTAGTAATCCATTTTTTCTTTTTCTTATTGTAGGGATAGTTGGCCTATGTCTTCTCGAAAAAAAAAACATTGTTGAGATGTCTACTAAGATTCCTGAAGGCATGTCTGATTGGCTGGACTCCATAGTATTAATGTGTGTTACCGTGGCTGACCCTGAATACTGTGTAAGGCTTAGGAGGTTCCATAGGATCTGTAGTGATAGGGACGAGGAGAAGAAGTATGAATTGGTGTCACCTGACCCTGAGGAGAAGGTTAGCTTTCCCTCTTTGACTCAGGGGGAATGACCCTTTTTCTATGCTTACGACTACTTTTTTAGTCAAATGGGTATCACTATCCCTTTTTCTGCCTTTGAGATCGACCTGCTGTGGTCGTGTAACGTAGCCCCTTCTCAGCTTCATCCAAATTCCTGGGCCTTCATTAAGATTTTTCAGCTGCTGTGTCAAGAGTTGGATGTCCGACCTTCCATATCTCTCTTCCTTTATCTGTTCATGTTGACCCAACTTGGAGTAGCCAAGAAAAAGGCTTCTTGGATCTCGTTCCGAACTACCCAGGAAAAAAAAGGTGTTTTCTATGTATGATGAATCTTTCCAGGACTTTAAGAATTACTACTTCAAAGTTCGAGCTGTTGAAGACGTCCACCCTTTCTTTTTAGATGAAAATAACAAGCCAACTTTTCCTTTGTGTTAGCAAAAAGATGTAGTTGCTACTAAGTATTCTTGGGAGAGCCTGGATGAGGTTGAACAAGCATTCGTAGGTGTTTTAGAGGAGAACTGGGGGGAACCTCTTCATCTTGACACAAAGAAGTTCTTAGGAGATCCTTCTCTTCTCCGTGCTGAGCTTGGTAGTATCCGACTTCGTTGATGGCCTTTCTTTCTTATTTGCTGATTTAGCCCTTCCTTAATTGCAACTTATTTCCTTGATTTCTGTTTGCAGAGATGGTGAAGTCTACGGACTCTATGAAAGCCTTTCGTAAGGCCAAGAAGGCGACTACTGCACAAAACATCTCGACGAAGGCATCGGGGAAAGGATCTTCTTAGGTTGATCCGAAGAAGCCAACTTCTGATGCTTCTGGACCGAGGAAGATCATTTCAAATCCTCGATTCCAGATGATTCCTTCTGATCCTGTTCAGCTGACTTCTGGTGCTGCTGCTGGTCTTCTCCCAAAACGTCAAAAAACTGTTGGTTCTTATGATCTGAATGATAAGGATTTCGATGGTATGGGTTTTACTACCGAACTGATTGCCCTCATGGTAAGCTTCCGTTGGACGATGTATCTATCCTTCATCCCCTTGATTTTGTTACGAGTAATAGCATTCGAATGGCAAATATTGGTGCGGCCTTATCGCGGGTTGTTATGGAATCTCCTGTTCGAGCTACTAAAGCCTTTATGGAGAATGTGAAGTCTGAATATGACAGAATCAAGAGCTTGAAGGATGAGCATGATACGAAGGTAATTAAGCTGGAGCAAGATATGGAGAGGGAGAAGACTCGAGACTACTGCTGCTAAGGCTGCTACGAACCTGGCTGAGGAGGCGGCAAAAAATATAAGGAGAGCTATACCCACACTTATGGCGAGCTGTTGGAGGCCAAGGAGAGAATCCAGTCTTCCCAATCGGATTATGCCGAGCTCCAAGGTCTCATGGTGGATAGTGTGACCAACGCCTATGAAATTTTGAAGGCTCAAGTTTGCGTTCTTGCCCCTGAACTCGACCTGACTTTATTCAGTCTGGACAATATTGTGGAAGACGACAAGATCGTACCTATCTCAGATGATGAGGATGAGGGTCCTCCTCTTGCGCCGCCGGCTAAAGCTTCTGCAGCCTCAGCTTCTTCGACCCCTTCAGCTGAGGTCGACCATCCAGAGCCCGAGCCCGATATGCAAATTCCGAACCGGGCGGATGGAACTGTTGATGCTGTCCCAATCTCCACTGTTCCTCCTCCTTCAACCCAGGATGCTTCTACTGGGGAGAATTTGAATGCTTTACAGCTTTTCTGTACTTATATTATATTCCGGCTTGTGGACTTTTGCACTTTGGTTTTTTGTAACTTTTTAAGTGGTTGACTCTTTTGATACTTAGTTGCTTTTATGCAACTTTAAAAAACACTTTTAAACTCTGAGGCCGCCTTTTATGTGGCCTTTTGAGTCTTTAATATTTTTATGGATATGCTTTTCTGACATGTTAATCATACCTTTGCAACCTTTGCGGATTGTTATAGAGGGTTGGTAGTTTTCTGTCCGACCTCTTTTGGATCGACTCTTGTTTTGTTTGGGCAAGGTGATCCTTGGGGCTAACTTGTCCGACAACTTTTTAGCGTCCTTATCGAACTTTTTTAGTTTGTTTGAACAATTTTGGTTGCCTTGTCTCGGAATCGTGGCCTTTCGAGCAGAGTTGTGTCCCTTTTAGCACACATTTTTGTGCCTCAGGTTGTTTTTCCACCTTTTTGGCCTCCTTCTTTCTTTGAGGTTTGTACTTGGGCTCCTTTGGTCGCTCCTTTAGCCGACATTGACCTATCTTGCTTCATTGTCTGGGATTTTTAGTCATGTTCCAACAACTTTTTAGGTAGTGTTCCAAGGGAAACCTTTCCTTTATAGTTTGTTTGTATGACTTTTTAGCTCCACTCTGCTTTATGTGTTTGCTTTTTAAGTAGTGTCTTTTTTCAAGACTTAGTACCTTTTAGCAAAGCATTTCCGGCCTTTCTTTAGCCTTTTGCAAGATGTCTTTGTCCATTTTAGTGTTCCTTTCACTGGTCTGACTTCTCTGTCGGGCCTTCCTAAGTTATTTTTAATAATTCATTTTTAGTCAAACCTTGTCAGGTCACTTTTTATGGTTACTTTTTATAACTTCTTGCATTAATATGCTTTTACACCTTCACCTTGCCGACCTCTTTGTGATCGGATGATGAATTTGGTTTTCACTTGCCAACCTTTTTGTAATCGGACGATGAATTTGATTTTCACCTTGCCGACCTTTTTGTAATCGGACGATGAATTTGATTTTCACCTTGTAGACCTTTTTGTAATCGGACGATGAATTTTAGCGTTTTTGTGAGCTTAGATTAATGCGTCTTGGTAGGAAATTTTTTAGGGAATCTGAAAAGCTGGTGCGCGAAATTGTGAACAATACTTTTCACAACTCTCATAATCCCCGGTAATGAACCCCAAAAACGTGGTGTTCAATACCATGGCATAAACACAACTTCGCACAACTAACCAGCAAGTGCACTGGGTCATCCAAGTAATAAACCTTACGCGAGTAAGGGTCGATCCCACAGAGATTGTTGGTATGAAGCAAGCTATGGTCACCTTGTAAATCTTAGTCAGGCAGACTCAAATGGATATGGTGATATACGAATAAAACATAAAGATAAAGATAGAGATACTTATGTAATTCATTGGTGGGAATTTTAGATAAGCGCATGAAGATGCTGTGTCCCTTCCGTCTCTCTGCTTTCCTACTGTCTTCATCCAATCCTTCTTACTCCTTTCCATGGCAAGCTTATGCAAGGGTTTCACCGTTGTCAGTGGCTACCTCCCATCCTCTCAGTGGAAATGTTCAACGCACCCTGTCACGGCACGGCTATCCATCTGTCGGTTCTCAATCAGGCCGGAATAGAATCCAGTGATTCTTTTGCGTCTGTCACTAACGCCCCGCCTTCAGGAGTTTGAAGCACGTCACAATCATTCAATCATTGAATCCTACTCAGAATACCACAGACAAGGTTAGACCTTCCGGATTCTCTTGAATGCCGCCATCAGTTCTAGCCTATACCACGAAGACTCTGATCTCACGGAATGGCTGGCTCGGTTGTCAGGCGAGCGCTCGGTTGTCAGGCGATCAACCATGCATCGTGTATCAGGAATCCAAGAGATATTCACCCAATCTAAGGTAGAACGGAGGTGGTTGTCAGTCACACGTTCATAGGTGAGAATGATGATGAGTGTCACGGATCATCACATTCATCAAGTTGAAGAACAAGTGATATCTTAGAACAAGAACAAGCGGAATTGAATAGAAGAACAATAGTAATTGCATTAATACTCGAGGTACAGCAGAGCTCCACACCTTAATCTATGGTGTGTAGAAACTCCACCGTTGAAAATACATAAGAACAAAGTCTAGGCATGGCCGAATGGACAGCCTCCCAAAGAGGGTTCAATCATAAAAACATGATCAAAAGCTTAAAATACAATAGTAAAAGGTCCTACTTATAGAGAACTAGTATCCTAGGGTTTACAGAGATGAGTAAATGACATAAAAATCCACTTCCGGGCCCACTTGGTGTGTGCTTGGGCTGAGCATTGAAGCATTTTCGTGTAGAGCCTCCTCTTGGAGTTAAACGCCAGCTTTTGTGCCAGTTTGGGCGTTTAACTCCCACTTTGGTGCCAGTTCCGGCGTTTAACGCTGGAAATTCTGAAGGTGAATTTGAACGCCGGTTTGGGCCATCAAATCTTGGGCAAAGTATGGACTATCATATATTGCTGGAAAGCCCAGGATATCTACTTTCCAACGCCGTTGAGAGCGCGCCAATTGGGCTTCTGTAGCTCCAGAAAATCCACTTCGAGTGCTGGGAGGTCAGAATCCAACAGCATCTGCAGTCCTTTTCAGTCTCTGAATCAGATTTTTGCTCAGGTCCCTCAATTTCAGCCAGAAAATACCTGAAATCATAGAAAAACATACAAACTCATAGTAAAGTCCATAAAAGTGAATTTTAACTAAAAACTAATAAAAATATACTAAAAACTAACTAGAACATACTAAAAACATACTAAAAACAATGCCAAAAAGTGTATAAATTATCCGCTCATCACAACACCAAACTTAAATTGTTGCTTGTCCTCAAGCAACTGAAAATCAAATAAGATAAAAAGAAGAGAATATACTATAGACTCCAAATTATCAATGAAACTTGGCTCCAATTAGATGAGCGGGACTTTTAGCTTTTTGCCTCTGAATAGTTTTGGCATCTCACTTTATCCTTTGAAATTCAGAATGATTGGCTTCTTTAGGAACTCAGAATCCAGATAGTGTTATTGATTCTCCTAGTTAAGTATGATGATTCTTGAACACAGCTACTTATTGAGTCTTGGCCGTGGCCCAAAGCACTCTGTCTTCCAGTATTACCACCAGATACATACATGCCACAGACACATAATTGGGTGAACCTTTTCAGATTGTGACTCAGCTTTGCTAGAGTCCCCAACTAGAGGTGTCCAGGGTTCTTAAGCACACTCTTTTTGCCTTGGATCACAACTTTATTTCTTTCTTTTTCTCTCTTTTTTTCATTTTCTTTTCTTCCTCTTTTTTTTTTTCGTTTTTCTCCTTCTCTTTTTTTTTGTATTCACTGCTTTTTCTTGCTTCAAGAATCATTTTTATGATTTTTTAGATCCTCAGTAACATGTCTCCTTTTTCATCATTCTTTCAAGAGCCAACATTCATGAACCACAAATTCAAAAGACATATGCACTGTTTAAGCATACATTCAGAAAACAAAAAGTATTGTCACCACATCAAACTAATTAAGCTAGTTTTAAAGATGAATTTGAAATCCTGTACTTCTTGTTCTTTTGTAATAAAAACATTTTTCATTTAAGAGAGGTGATGGATTCATAGGACATTCATAACTTTAAGGCATAGACACTAAGACACTAATGATCACAAGACACAAACATAGATAAACATAAGCACTAAAATTCAAAAAACAGAAAATAAAGAACAAGGAGATTAAAGAACGGGTCCACCTTAGTGATGGCGGCTTGTTCTTCCTCTTGAAGATCCTATGGAGTGCTTGAGCTCCTCAATGTCTCTTCCTTGTCTTTGTTGCTCCTCTCTCATGACTCTTTGATCTTCTCTAATTTCATGGAGGATGATGGAGTGTTCTTGATGCTCCACCCTTAGTTGTCCCATGTTGGAACTCAATTCTCCTAGGGATGTGTTTAGTTGCTCCCAATAGTTTTGTGGAGGAAAGTGTATCCCTTGAGGAGTCTCAGGGATCTCATGATGAGTGGGATCTCTTGTGTGCTCCATCCTTTTCTTAGTGATGGGCTTGTCCTCATCAATGGGGGTGTCTCCTTCTATGTCAACTCCAACTGAATAACTGATGAGCGGATAATTTGTATACTTTTTGGCATTGTTTTTAGTATGTTTTTGGTATGATCTTGTTAGTTTTTAGTATATTTTTATTAGTTTTTAGTTAAAATTCACTTTTCTGGACTTCACTATGAGTTTGTGTGTTTTTCTGTGATTTCAGGTATTTTCTGGCTGAAATTGAGGGACCTGAGCAAAAATCTGATTCAGAGACCAAAAAGGACTGCAGATGCTGTTGGATTCTGACCTCCCTGCACTCGAAGTGGATTTTCTGGAGCTACAGAAGCCCAATTGGCGCGCTCTCAACGGCGTTGGAAAGTAGACATCCTGGGCTTTCCAGCAATATATGATAGTCCATACTTTGCCCAAGATTTGATGGCCCAAACCGGCGTTCAAAGTCACCTCAAGAAATCCCAGCGTTAAACGCTGGAACTGGCACCCAAATGGGAGTTAAACGCCCAAACTGGCATAAAAGCTGGCGTTTAACTCCAAGAGGAGTCTCTGCACGAAAAATGCTTCATTGCTCAGCCCAAGCACACACCAAGTGGGCCCGGAAGTGGATTTTTATGTCATTTACTCATTTCTGTACACCTTAGGCTACTAGTTTTCTATAAGTAGGACCTTTGACTATTGTATTAAGAATCTTTGGATCTTTGGAACCTTTTTCTTTAGATCTTTTGATCACTTTGGGAGGCTGGCCATTCGGCCATGCCTAGACCTTATGCTTATGTATTTTCAACGGTGGAGTTTCTACACACCATAGATTAAGGTGTGGAGCTCTGCTGTACCTCGAGTATTAATGCAATTACTATTGTTCTTCCATTCAATTCCGCTTGTTCTTGTTCCAAGATATCACTTGTTCTTTAACTTGATGAAGGTGATGATTGACACTCATCACCATTCTCACCTATGAACAAAGTGACTGACAACCACTCTTGTTCTACAAGCGATCAAGGCCCTAGTGAATATCTCTTGGATTCCTGATTGCACGATGCATGGTTGATCGCCTGACAACCGAGTGCTCGTCTGACAAACGAGCCAACCATTCCGTGAGATCAGAGTCTTCGTGGTATAGGCGAGAACTGATGGCGGCATTCAAGAGAATCCGGAAGGTCTAACCTTGTCTGTGGTATTCTGAGTAGGATTCAATGACTGAATGACTGTGACGTGCTTCAAACTCCTGAGGGCGGGGCGTTAGTGACAGACGCAAAAGAATCACTGGATTCTATTCCGGCCTGATTGAGAACCGACAGATGATTCCGCTATGCTGTGACAGAGCATATGCAATCGCTTTCACTGAGAGGATGGGAGGTAGCCACTGACAACGGTGAAACCCTTGCTTAAGCTTGCCATGGAAAGGAGTAAGAAGGATTGGATGAAGACAGTAGGAAAGCAGAGAGACGGAAGGGAAGGCATCTTCATGCGCTTATCTGAAGTTCCTACCAATGAATTACATAAGTATCACTATCCTTATCTTTTGTGTTATTTTCGTTCATCATCATATACATTTGAGTTTGCCTGACTAAGATTTACAAGATGACCATAGCTTGCTTCAATACTAACAATCTCCGTGGGATCGACCCTTACTCGCGTAAGGTTTATTACTTGGACGACCCAGTGCACTTGCTGGTTAGTTGTGCGAAGTTGTGTAATGCCATGGTATTGAGCTACCACGTTTTTGGGGCTCATGACCTGGGATTATGAGAGTTGTGAAAAAGTATTGTTCACAATTTCGCGCACCAATAATAGAGGTGACAAATGAGATGAGGAAAGGCTAACCTTGCCAAGGTAGAGGACTTGTCCGCCACCTTATAAAGTTCTTGAGCTATAACCTCATGAACTTTTATTTCGTCTCCAATCATGATGCTATGAATCATGATAGCCCGGTCTATAGTAACTTCGGACCGGTTGCTAGTGGGAATAATTGAGCGTTGGATGAACTCCAACCATCCCCTAGCCACAGGTTTGAGGTCATGCCTTCTCAATTGAACCGGCTTTCCTCTTGAATCTCTCTTCCATTGGGCGCCCTCTTCACATATGACTGTGAGGACTTGGTCCAACCTTTGATCAAAGTTGACCCTTCTAGTGTAAGGATGTTCATCTCCTTGCATCATAGGCAAGTTGAATGCCAACCTTACATTTTCCGGACTAAAATTCAAGTATTTCCCCCGAACCATAGTAAGCCAATTCTTTGGATCCGGGTTCACACTTTGATCATGGTTCTTGGTGATCCATGCATTGGCATAGAACTCTTGAACCATTAAGATTCCGACTTGTTGAATGGGGTTGGTAAGAATTTCATGATGATTAGGACAACTGACGGTTCATCTTGTTGCTTAGATTAGGTATTTATTTTTTTCGAAATTCTTGAAGATAAATTCTAGAGTTTCATGATGATTTGTTGAAATCTGGCTGGCTGAGAAGCCATGTCTAATCTCATTGGACCGAGGTTTCAACTTATCACCACAAGAGCTTGTTGATTTCTTATCAATCTTGCTTTTGGAGCAGTGATCTGCTAAGGCTTGGCTGACCTTTGGCCATGTCTAGTGTTTTGGACCGAAGCTTTCTTTGAAAGCTTGGCTGGCTGTGAAGCCATGTCTAATTCCTGGACCGGAGTCTTAGACTAGCATTGCACTGATTCCTGGAATTCTCATTAAGAATTTTGATACTTTTTTTTACCTAATTTTCGAAAAACACAAAAAAATTACAAAATCATAAAATCCAAAAATATTTCTTGTTTGAGTCTAGTGTCTCATCATAAGTTTGGTGTCTATTGCATGCATTCATGAGTCTTAAGGATCTTCAAGTAAATTCTTGATGATTTTCGTGTTCTAATCTTTGAATTCTATTGACTTGAGTGTTTTGTGTGTCTCATATGCATTTTCATCCTGTTAGTGTCAGTGGTATACAAACTGCTAAGTTTGGTGTTTTGCATGCATTGTTATTTAATTCTTGTTGCATTTTGGTTTGTCCTCATTATTAAAAATCCAAAAATATTTTTAATTTGTGTCTTTTCAAGTCAATAATACAGAGAATTGAAGATTCAGAACATACAGCAGAGGAATTGCACAGAAAAAGATGGGCGTTCAAAACGCCCAGTGAAGAAGGACAGACTGGCGTTTAAACGCCAGCCAGGGTACCTGGTTGGGCGTTTAACGCCCAAAAAGGTAGCATTTTGGGCGTTAAACGCCAGAATGGATACCATTCTGGGCGTTTAACGCCAGGATGGCTAGAAGGGAAGATTTTGTTTTCAAATCAAATTTTTTTTCAAGTTTTCAAAATCTTTTCAAAATCAAATCTTTTTCAAATCAATTTTCCAATCAAATCTTTTTCAAAACCAATTTCTTTCCATTTTTAAAGATACTTACTATCAATTAATGATTTGATTCAACATTTCAAGTATGTTACCTTTTCTGTTGAGAAAGGTTTAATGTTTGAATCATATCTTTTCTTGTTAGTCAAGTTTTTAATTTTCAAATTAAATCTTTTTAAAATGTTTTTCAAATCATATCTTCTCAATCACATTTTTTTTAAATCAATCATATCTTCTTAACCATATCTTTTTCAAAATAGTTTTCAATCAAATCTTTTTGACTTCTAATTTCAAAATCTTTTTCAAAAATCACTTGATTTCTTTTCCATCTTCATTTTCAAAAATTAAGTAATGTTTTTCAAAAATGTTTTCAAAATTTTCACTTGATTTTCGAAAATGACTTCCCTCCTTCTCACATCCTTCTATTTATAGACTAACACTATCCCTTAATGCAAAATTCGAACTCTATCTTCTCTGTTAAGTTCGAATTTTCCACTTCTGTCTTCTACTCTTCTTTTCCTCTGACACCTAAAGGAATCTCTATACTGTGACATAGAGGATTCCACTTTTTCTTGTTCTCTTCTCTTTCTTATGAGCAGGAGCAAAGACAAAGGCATTCTTGTTGAGGCTGATCCTGAACCTGAAAGGACCTTGAAGAGAAAGCTAAGAGAAACCAGAGCACAACTCTCTTTAGAGCACCTGAACGAACTCTTCAAAGAAGAAGAACAAATGGCAGCCGAAAACAACAACAATGCCAACAATGCAAGGAAGGTGCTGGGTGACTTTACTGCACCTACTCCCGATTTCTATGGGAGAAGCATCTCTATCCCTGCCATTGGAGCAAACAACTTTGAGCTTAAGCCTCAATTAGTTTCTCTAATGCAACAGAATTGCAAGTTCCATGGACTTCCACTGGAAGATCCTCATCAGTTTTTAGCTGAGTTCTTGCAAATCTGTGACACAGTCAAGACTAATGGGGTTGACCCTGAGGTCTACAGACTGATGCTATTCCCTTTTGCTGTAAGAGACAGAGCTAGAACATGGTTGGATTTCCAACCTAAAGAAAGCATGGACTCTTGGGAAAAGCTAGTCAATGCCTTCTTGGCAAAGTTCTTTCCACCTCAAAAATTGAGTAAGCTTAGAGTGGAAGTCCAAACCTTCAGACAGAAGGAAGGAGAATCCCTCTATGAAGCTTGGGAAAGATACAAACAATTGATCAGAAAGTGTCCCACGGATATGCTTTCTGAATGGAGCATCATAGGTATTTTCTATGATGGTCTCTCTGAACTGTCCAAGATGTCTTTGGATAGCTCTTCTGGAGGATCTCTTCATCTGAAGAAGACGCCTACTGAGGCTCAAGAACTGATTGAAATGGTTGCAAATAACCAATTCATGTATACTTCTGAAAGAAATCCTGTGAACAATGGGACTAGTCAGAAGAAAGGAGTTCTTGAGATTGACACTCTGAATGCCATATTGGCTCAGAACAAAATATTGACTCAACAAGTCAATATGATTTCTCAAAGTCTGTCCGGAATGCAAAATGCACCAAGCAGTACTAAGGAAGCTTCATCTGAGGAAGAAGCCTATGATCCTGAGAACCCTTCAATAGAAGAGGTGAATTACATGGGAGAACCCTATGGAAACACCTACAATCCTTCATGGAGGAACCATCCAAATCTTTCATGGAAGGATCAACAGAGACCTCAACAAGGTTTCAATAACAATAATGGTGGAAGAAACAGGTTTAGCAATAGCAAGCCTTTTCCATCATCTTCTCAGCAACAGACAAAGAGCTCTAAGCAGAATACCTCTGACTTAGCTACCATGGTCTCTGATCTGATCAAAACCACTCAAAGTTTCATGACTGAAACAAGGTCCTCCATCAGAAATTTGGAAGGACAAGTGGGTCAGCTGAGCAAGAAAATTACTGAACTCCCTCCAAGTACTCTCCCAAGCAATACAGAAGAAAATCCAAAAGGAGAGTGCAAAGCCATCAACATGGCCGAATTCTGGGAGGGAGAAGAGGCAGTAAACGCCACTGAGGAAGGCCTCACTGGACGTCCACTGGCCTCCAGTGAGTTCCCCAATGAGGAACCATGGGAATCTGAGGCTCAAGATGAGACCATAGAGATTCCATTGGACTTACTTCTGCCATTCATGAGCTCTGATGAGTATTCTTCCTCTGAAGAGGATGAATATGTCACTGAAGAGCAAGTTACCAAATACCTTGGAGCAATCATGAAGCTGAATGACAAGTTATTTGGAAATGAGACTTGGGAGGATGAACCCCCTTTTGCTCACCAAAGAACTGGATGACTTGTCTAGGCAGAAACTGCCTCAAAAGAGGCAGGATCCTGGGAAGTTTTCTATACCTTGTACCATAGGCACCATGACCTTCATGAAGGCCTTGTGTGACTTAGGGTCAAGTGTGAACCTCATGCCCCTCTCTGTAATGGAGAAATTAGGGATCTTTGAGGTGCAAGCTGCAAAGATCTCACTAGAGATGGCAGACAACTCAAGAAAACAAGCCTATGGACTTGTAGAGGATGTTCTGGTAAAAGTTGAAGACCATTACATCCCTACTGATTTCATAGTCCTAGAGACTGGGAAGTGCATGGATGAATCCATCATCCTTGGCAGACCCTTCCTAGCCACAGCAAAGGCTGTGATTGATGTTGATAGAGGAGAGTTGATCATTCAAGTGAATGAAGAATCCTTGGTGTTTAAGGCCCAAGGATATCCCTCTGTCATCATGGAGAGGAAGCATGAAGAGCTTCTCTCAAAACAGAGCCAAACAGAGCCCCCACAGTCAAACTCTAAGTTTGGTGTTGGGAGGCCACAACCAAACTCTAAGTTTGGTGTTGAACCCCCACATTCAAACTCTAAGTTTGGTGTTGGGAGGTTCCAACACGGTTCTGAGCATTTCTGAGGCTCCATGAGAGTCCTCTGTCAAGCTAGTGACACTAAAGAAGCGCTTGTTGGGAGGCAACCCAATGTTTTATAATTAATTATTTTCCTTTGTTATTTTATCTTTTTTGTAGGTTGATGATCATAAGAAGTCACAAAAACAATGAAAAAAAGCAAAAACAAAATGAAAAACAGGAAGAAAAACAGCACACCCTGGAGGAAGATGCTGCTGGCGTTTAAACGCCAGTAAGCCTAGCAGTTGGGCGTTTAACGCCCAGTCTGGCACCCTTCTGGGCGTTTAACGCCAGAAAGGGACACCAGACTGGCGTTAAACGCCAGGAAAGGGTAAGAACCTGGCGTTAAACGCCAGGAATGGGCACCAGCCCGGCGTTTAACGCCAGAAATGGCTCAAAACGTGGATTTTGATGCCATTTGGTGCAGGGATGACTTTTCCTTGACACCACAGGATCTGTGGACCCCACAAGACCCTACCACCACTCTCTCTCTTCTTCCCCCATTCACCAATCACCTCAACACCTCTTCCCCAAAAACCCTTCACCTATCAAATCCCATCTTTCTCTTCACCACTCACATCCATCCTTCATAAATCCCCACCAACCTCACCCTTCAAATTCAAACCACTTTCCCTCCCAAACCCACCCATAATGGCCGAACCATTACCCCCCTCTCTCCTATATATACCCTTCTTCAACCCTTCATTTTCACACAACCTAAACACCACTTCTCCCCCTCTTTGGCCGAACACACCACCATCTCCCTCTTCCTCATTTCTTCTTCTTCTACTCTCTTCTTTCTTCTTTTGCTCGAGGACGAGCAAACATTTTAAGTTTGGTGTGGTAAAAGCGTTGCTTTTTCGTTTTTCCATAACCATTATGGCATCCAAGGCCGGAGAAACCTCTAGAAAGAGGAAAGGGAAGGCAAAAGCTTCCACCTCCGAGTCATGGGAGATGGATAGGTTCATCTCAAGGGTGCATCAAGACCATTTCTATGAAGTTGTGGCCTTGAAGAAGGTGATCCCCGAGGTCCCTTTTTCACTCAAAAAGAGTGAATATCCGGAAATCCGACATGAGATTCGAAGAAGAGGTTGGGAAGTTCTTACCAACCCCATTCAACAAGTCGGAATCTTGATGGTTCAAGAGTTCTATGCCAATGCATGGATCACCAAGAACCATGACCAAAGTGTGAACCCGAATCCAAAGAATTATCTTACTATGGTTCGGGGGAAATACTTGGATTTTAGTCCGGAGAGTGTGAGGGTGGCGTTCAACTTGCCTATGATGCAAGGAGATGAACATCCTTACACTAGAAGGGTCAACTTTGATCAAAGGTTGGACCAAGTCCTCACAGTCATATGTGAAGAGGGCGCACAATGGAAGCAAGATTCAAGGGGAAAGCCGGTCCAATTGAGAAGGCATGACCTCAAGCCCGTGGTTAGAGGATGGTTAGAGTTCATACAACGCTCAATCATTCCCACTAGCAACCGGTCCGAAGTTACCATAGACCGGGCCATCATGATCCATAGCATCATGATTGGAGAAGAAATAGAGGTTCATGAGGTCATAGCCCAAGAACTCTATAAGGTGGCGGACAAGTCCTCTACCTTGGCAAGGTTAGCCTTTCCTCATCTCATTTGTCACCTCTGTTATTCAGTTGGAGTTGACATAGAGGGAGACACCCCCATTGAGGAGGACAAGCCCATCACTAAGAAGAGGATGGAGCACACAAGAGATCCCACTCATCATGAAATCCCTGAGATTCCTCAAGGGATGCACTTCCCTCCACAAAACTATTGGGAGCAACTAAACACCTCCCTAGGAGAATTGAGTTCCAACATGGGACAACTAAGGGTGGAGCATCAAGAACACTCCATCATCCTTCATGAGATTAGAGAGGATCAAAGAATCATGAGGGAGGAGCAACAAAGACAAGGAAGAGACATTGAGGAGCTCAAGCACTCCATAGGATCTTCAAGAGCAAGAAAGAGTCGCCATCACTAAGGTGGACCCGTTCTTTGATTTCCTTGTTATTTGTTCTCCTGTTTTTCGAATTTTTAGTGCTTATGTTTATCCATGTTTGTGTCTTGTGATCATTAGTATCTTAGTGTCCATGCCTTAAAGTTATGAATGTCCTATGAATCCATCACCTTTCTTAAATAAAAATGTGTTTAATCGAAAAAGGAAGAATTGCATGAATTTTGAATTTTATAACAATTTAATTATTTTGATGTGGTGGCAATATTTTTGTTCTCTGAATGTATGCTTAAACAGTGCATATGTATCTTGAATTTGTGGTTCATGAATGTTGGCTCTTGAAAGAATGATGAAAAAGGAGACATGTTACTGAGGATCTGAAAAATCATTAAAATGATTCTTGAAGCAAGAAAAAGCTATTCAAAAAAAAAAAAGAGAAAAAGAAAACGAAAAAAAAAAACGAAAAAAATATATATATAGAGAAATAAAGAGTTGTGATCCAAGGCAATAAGAGTGTGCTTAAGAACCCTGGACACCTCTAATTGGGGACTTTAGCAAAGCTGAGTCACAATCTGAAAAGGTTCACCCAATTATGTGTCTGTGGCATGTATGTATCCGGTGGTAATACTGGAAGACAGAGTGCTTTGGGCCACAGCCAAGACTCAATAAGTAGCTATGTTCAAGAATCATCATACTTTACTAAGAGAATCATTAACACTATCTGGACTCTGAGTTCCTAAAGAAGCCAACCATTCTGAATTTCAAAGGATAGAGTGAGATGCCAAAACTATTCAGAGGCAAAAAGTTAAAAGCCCCGCTCATCTAATTAATACTGATCTTCACAGATGTTTTTGGAATTCATTGCATATTCTCTTCTTTTTATCTTATTTGATTTTCAGTTGCTTGAGGACAAGCAACAATTTAAGTTTGGTGTTGTGATGAGCGGATAATTTGTATACTTTTTGGCATTGTTTTTAGTATGTTTTTGGTATGATCTTGTTAGTTTTTAGTATATTTTTATTAGTTTTTAGTTAAAATTCACTTTTCTGGACTTCACTATGAGTTTGTGTGTTTTTCTGTGATTTCAGGTATTTTCTGGCTGAAATTGAGGGACCTGAGCAAAAATCTGATTCAGAGACCAAAAAGGACTGCAGATGCTGTTGGATTCTGACCTCCCTACACTCGAAGTGGATTTTCTGGAGCTACAGAAGCCCAATTGGCGCGCTCTCAACGGCGTTGGAAAGTAGACATCCTGGGCTTTCCAGCAATATATGATAGTCCATACTTTGCCCAAGATTTGATGGCCCAAACCGGCGTTCAAAGTCACCTCAAGAAATCCCAGCGTTAAACGCTGGAACTGGCACCCAAATGGGAGTTAAACGCCCAAACTGGCATAAAAGCTGGCGTTTAACTCCAAGAGGAGTCTCTGCACGAAAAATGCTTCATTGCTCAGCCCAAGCACACACCAAGTGGGCCCGGAAGTGGATTTTTATGTCATTTACTCATTTCTGTACACCTTAGGCTACTAGTTTTCTATAAGTAGGACCTTTGACTATTGTATTAAGAATCTTTGGATCTTTGGAACCTTTTTCTTTAGATCTTTTGATCACTTTGGGAGGCTGGCCATTCGGCCATGCCTAGACCTTATGCTTATGTATTTTCAACGGTGGAGTTTCTACACACCATAGATTAAGGTGTGGAGCTCTGCTGTACCTCGAGTATTAATGCAATTACTATTGTTCTTCCATTCAATTCCGCTTGTTCTTGTTCCAAGATATCACTTGTTCTTCAACTTGATGAAGGTGATGATTGACACTCATCACCATTCTCACCCATGAACAAAGTGACTGACAACCACTCTTGTTCTACAAGCGATCAAGGCCCTAGTGAATATCTCTTGGATTCCTGATTGCACGATGCATGGTTGATCGCCTGACAACCGAGTGCTCGTCTGACAAACGAGCCAACCATTCTGTGAGATCAGAGTCTTCGTGGTATAGGCGAGAACTGATGGCGGCATTCAAGAGAATCCGGAAGGTCTAACCTTGTCTGTGGTATTCTGAGTAGGATTCAATGACTGAATGACTGTGACGTGCTTCAAACTCCTGAGGGCGGGGCGTTAGTGACAGACGCAAAAGAATCACTGGATTCTATTCCGGCCTGATTGAGAACCGACAGATGAATTCCGCTATGCTGTGACAGAGCATATGCAATCGCTTTCACTGAGAGGATGGGAGGTAGCCACTGACAACGGTGAAACCCTTGCTTAAGCTTGCCATGGAAAGGAGTAAGAAGGATTGGATGAAGACAGTAGGAAAGCAGAGAGACGGAAGGGAAGGCATCTTCATGCGCTTATCTGAAGTTCCTACCAATGAATTACATAAGTATCACTATCCTTATCTTTTGTGTTATTTTCGTTCATCATCATATACATTTGAGTTTGCCTGACTAAGATTTACAAGATGACCATAGCTTGCTTCAATACTAACAATCTCCGTGGGATCGACCCTTACTCGCGTAAGGTTTATTACTTGGACGACCCAGTGCACTTGCTGGTTAGTTGTGCGAAGTTGTGTAATGCCATGGTATTGAGCTACCACGTTTTTGGGGCTCATGACCTGGGATTATGAGAGTTGTGAAAAAGTATTGTTCACAATTTCGCGCACCAATAATAGAGGTGACAAATGAGATGAGGAAAGGCTAACCTTGCCAAGGTAGAGGACTTGTCCGCCACCTTATAAAGTTCTTGAGCTATAACCTCATGAACTTTTATTTCGTCTCCAATCATGATGCTATGAATCATGATAGCCTGGTCTATAGTAACTTCGGACCGGTTGCTAGTGGGAATAATTGAGCGTTGGATGAACTCCAACCATCCCCTAGCCACAGGTTTGAGGTCATGCCTTCTCAATTGAACCGGCTTTCCTCTTGAATCTCTCTTCCATTGGGCGCCCTCTTCACATATGACTGTGAGGACTTGGTCCAACCTTTGATCAAAGTTGACCCTTCTAGTGTAAGGATGTTCATCTCCTTGCATCATAGGCAAGTTGAATGCCAACCTTACATTTTCCGGACTAAAATTCAAGTATTTCCCCCGAACCATAGTAAGCCAATTCTTTGGATCCGGGTTCACACTTTGATCATGGTTCTTGGTGATCCATGCATTGGCATAGAACTCTTGAACCATTAAGATTCCGACTTGTTGAATGGGGTTGGTAAGAATTTCCCAACCTCTTCTTCGGATCTCATGTCGGATCTCCGGATATTCACCCTTTTTGAGTGAAAAGGGGACCTCGGGGATCACCTTCTTCAAGGCCACAACTTCATAGAAGTGGTATTGATGCACCCTTGAGATGAATCTCTCCATCTCCCATGACTCGGAGGTGGAAGCTTTTGCCTTCCCTTTCCTCTTTCTAGAGGTTTCTCCGGCCTTGGATGCCATAAATGGTTATGGAAAAACAAAAAGCAATGCTTTTACCACACCAAACTTAAAAGGTTTGCTCGTCCTCGAGTAAAAGAAGAAAGAAGAGAGTAGAAGAAGAAGAAATGAGGAAGAAGGGAATGGCTTGGTGTTCGGCCAAAAAGGGGGAGAAGTGATGTTTAGGTTGTGCGAAAATGAAGGAGTGAAGAAGGGTTTATATAGGAGAGGGGGGCTCATGGTTCGGTCATGTATGGGTGGGTTTGGGAGGGAAAGTGGTTTGAATTTGAAGGGTGAGGTAGGTGGGGTTTTATGAAGGATGGATGTGAGTGGTGAAGAGAAAGATGGGATTGGATAGGTGAAGGGTTTTTGGGGAAGAGGTGTTGAGGTGATTGGTGAAGAAGAAAGAGAGTGGTGGGGTAGGTGGGGATCCTGTGGGGTCCACAGATCCTGAGGTGTCAAAGAAAAGTCATCCCTGCACCAAATGGCATGCAAAATTACGTTTTTAGCCAATTTTGGCATTAAACGCCGGGCTGGTGCCCATTTCTGGCGTTTAACGCCAAGTACTTGCCCTTTTCTGGCGTTTAACGCCAGTCTGGTGCCCCTTTCTGGCGTTAAACGCCCAGAATGGTGCCAGACTGGGCGTTAAACGCCCAACAGCTAGCCTTACTGGCGTTTAAACGCCAGTAGGTTCTTCCTCCAGGGTGTGCTGTTTTTCTTTCTGCTTTTCATTCTGTTTTTGCTTTTTTCATTGATTTTGTGACTTCTCATGATCATCAACCTACAGAAAACATAAAATAACAAAGAAAAATATATATAAAATATAACATTGGGTTGCCTCCCAACAAGCGCTTCTTTAATGTCAATAGCTTGACAGAGGGCTCTCATGGAGCCTCACAGATGCTCAGAGCAATGTTGGAACCTCCCAACACCAAACTTAGAGTTTGGATGTGGGGGTTCAACACCAAACTTAGAAGTTGGTTGTGGCCTCCCAATACCAAACTTAGAGTTTGACTGTGGGGGCTCTGTTTGGCTCTGTTTTGAGAGAAGCTCTTTATGCTTCCTCTCCATGGTGACAGAGGGATATCCTTGAGCCTCAAACACAAAGGATTCTTCATTCACTTGAATGATCAATTCTCCTCTATCAACATCAATCACAGCCTTTGCTGTGGCTAGGAAGGGTCTGCCAAGGATGATGGATTCATCCATGCACTTCCCAGTCTCTAGGACTATGAAATCAGCAGGGATGTAATGGTCTTCAACTTTTACCAAAACATCCTCTACAAGTCCATAAGCTTGTTTTCTTGAGTTATCTGCCATCTCTAGTGAGATTTTTGCAGCTTGCACCTCAAAGATCCCTAGCTTCTCCATTACAGAGAGGGGCATGAGGTTTACACTTGACCCTAAGTCACACAGGGCCTTCTTAAAGGTCATGGTGCCTATGGTACAAGGTATTGAAAACTTCCCAGGATCTTGACTCTTTTGAGGTAATTTCTGCCTAGACAAGTCATCCAGTTCTTTAGTGAGCAAAGGGGGTTCATCCTCCCAAGTCTCATTTCCAAATAACTTGTCATTTAGCTTCATGATTGCTCCAAGGTATTTAGCAACTTGCTCTTCAGTGACATACTCATCCTCTTCAGAGGAAGAATACTCATCAGAGCTTATGAATGGCAGAAGTGAGTCCAATGGAATCTCTATGGTCTCAGTTTGAGCCTCAGATTCCCATGGTTCCTCATTGGGGAACTCATTGGAGGTCAGTGGACGTCCATTGAGGTCTTCCTCAGTGGCGTTCACTGCCTCTTCCTCCTCTCCAAATTCAGCCATATTGATGGCTTTGCACTCTCCTTTTGGATTTTCTTCTGTATTGCTTGGAAGAGTACTAGGAGGGAGTTCAGTAATTTTCTTGCCCAGCTGACCCACTTGTGCCTCCAAATTTCTAATGGAGGACCTTGTTTCAGTCATGAAACTTTGAGTGGTTTTGATTAGATCAGAGACCATGGTTGCTAAGTCAGAGGTGTTCTGCTTAGAACTCTCTGTCTGTTGCTGAGAAGATGATGGAAAAGGCTTGCTATTACTAAACCTGTTTCTTCCACCATTATTGTCGTTGAAACCTTGTTGAGGTCTCTGTTGATCCTTCCATGAGAGATTTGGATGATTTTTCCATGAAGGATTATAGGTGTTTCCATAGGGTTCTCCCATGTAATTCACCTCTTCCATTGAAGGGTTCTCAGGATCATAAGCTTCTTCTTCAAATGAAGCCTCCTTAGTACTACCTGGTGCATTTTGCATTTCAGACAGACTTTGAGAAATCAAATTGACTTGCTGAGTCAATATTTTGTTCTGAGCCAATATGGCATTCAGAGTGTCAATCTCAAGAACTCCTTTCTTCTGACTAGTCCCATTGTTCACAGGATTCCTTTCAAAAGTGTACATGAATTGGTTATTTGCAACCATTTCAATTAGTTCTTGAGCTTCTGTAGGCGTCTTCTTCAGATGAAGAGATCCTCCAGCAGAGCTATCCAAAGACATTTTGGATAGTTCAGAAAGACCATCATAGAAAATACCTATGGTGCTCCATTCAGAAAGCATATCAGTGGGGCACTTTCTGATTAATTGTTTGTATCTTTCCCAAGCTTCATAGAGGGATTCTCCTTCCTTCTGTCTGAAGGTTTGGACTTCCACTCTAAGCTTACTCAATTTTTGAGGTGGAAAGAACTTTGCCAAGAAGGCATTGACTAGCTTTTCCCAAGAGTTCAGGCTTTCTTTAGGTTGAGAATCCAACCATGTTCTAGCTCTGTCTCTTACAGCAAAAGGGAATAGCATAAGTCTGTAGACCTCAGGGTCAACCCCATTAGTCTTGACAGTGTCACAGATTTGCAAGAACTCAGCCAGAAACTGATGAGGATCTTCCAATGGAAGTCCATGAAACTTGCAATTCTGTTGCATTAGAGAAACTAATTGAGGCTTAAGCTCAAAGTTGTTTGCTCCAATGGCAGGGATAGAGATGCTTCTCCCATAGAAGTCGGGAGTAGGTGCAGTAAAGTCACCCAGCACCTTCCTTGCATTGTTGGCATTGTTGTTGTTTTCGGCTGCCATAGGGTCTTCTTCTTTGAAGATTTCTGTTAGGTCCTCTACAGAGAATTGTGCCTTAGCTTCTCTTAGCTTTCGCTTCAAGGTCTTTTCAGGTTCAGGGTCAGCCTCAACAAGAATGCTTTTGTCTTTGCTCCTGCTCATATGAAAGAGAAGAGAACAAGAAAATATGGAATCCTCTATGTCACAGTATAGAGATTCCTTGAGATGTCAGAGGAAAAGAAAATTAGAAGGCAGAAGTAGAAAATTCGAACTTATCAAAGAAGATGGAGTTCGAATTTTGCATTAAGGAATAATGTTAGTCCATAAATAGAAGGATGTGAGAAGAAGGGAAGTAGTATTCGAAAATTAAGTAAAAGATTTTGAAAACATTTTGAAAAACACTAATTGATTTTCGAAAATAAAAGTGGAAAAGAAATTAAGTGATTTTTGAAAAAGAATTTGAAATTAGAAATAAAAAAGATTTGATTGAAAGCTATTTTGAAAAAGATGTGGTTAAGAAGATATGATTAGTTTTAAAAAGATGTGATTGAGAAGATATGATTTGAAACACATTTTAAAAAGATTTGATTTAAAAGTTAATGACTTGGCTATCAAGAAAAGATATGATTCAAACATTAAACCTTTCTCAACAGAAAAGGCAACATACTTGAAATGTTGAATCAAATCATTAATTGATAGCAAGTATCCTTGAAAATGGAAAGAAATTGATTTTGAAAAAGATTTGATTGAAAAATTGATTTGAAAAAGATTTGATTTTGAAAAGATTTTGAAAACTTAAAAAAAATCTGCATTAAAAACAAAATCTTCCCTCTTGTGCCATCGTGGCGTTAAACGCCCAGAATGGTGCACATTCTGGCGTTTAACGCCCAAATCACTACCCTTTTGGGCGTTAAACGCCCAACCAGGCACCCTGGCTGGCGTTTAAACGCCAGTCTGCCTTCCTCACTGGGCGTTTTGAACGCCCAGCTTTTTCTGTGTAATTCCTCTGCTGTATGTTCTGAATCTTCAATTCTCTGTATTATTGACTTGAAAAGACACAAATTAAAAATATTTTTGGATTTTTAATACTAAGGAATAATCAAAATGCAACGAAAATCAAATAACAATGCATGCAAGACACCAAACTTAGCAGTTTGTATACTACTGACACTAACAAAATGAGAATGCATATGAGACACATAAACACTCAAGTCAAGAGAATTCAAAGATCAGAGCAATGAAATTATCAAGAATAACTTGAAGACACATGCATGAATGCAAAAAGAACAAAAACATGCAATTGACACCAAACTTAAAATGGAACTCTAAACTCAAACAAGAAATGTTTTTGGATTTTATGATTTTGTAATTTTTTTTTGTTTTTTTTCGAAAATTAAGAAAATCAAAATTCTTAGTGAGAATTCCAGGAATCATGCAATGTCAGTCTAAGACTCCGGTCCAGGAATTAGACATGGCTTTACAGCCAGCCAAGCTTTCAAAGAAAGCTTCGGTCTAAAACACTAGACATGGCCAATGGCCAGCCAAACCTTAGCAGATCACTGCTCCAACAGCAAGATTGATAGAAATCAACATGCTCTTGTGATGATAAGTTGAAACCTCGGTCCAATAAGATTAGACATGGCTTCACAGCCAGCCAGACTTCAACAGATCATCATGAAACACTAGAATTCGTTCTTTAAGAATTCTGAAAAAAAATACCCAATCTAAGCAACAAGATGAACCGTCAGTTGTCCATACTCGAACAATCCCCGGCAACGGCGCCAAAAACTTGGGGCGCGAAATTGTGAATAATACTTTTCACAACTCTCATAATCCCCGGTAATGAACCCCAAAAACGTGGTGTTCAATACCATGGCATAAACACAACTTCGCACAACTAACCAGCAAGTGCACTGGGTCGTCCAAGTAATAAACCTTACGCGAGTAAGGGTCGATCCCACAGAGATTGTTGGTATGAAGCAAGCTATGGTCACCTTGTAAATCTTAGTCAGGCAGACTCAAATGGATATGGTGATATACGAATGAAACATAAAGATAAAGATAGAGATACTTATGTAATTCATTGGTGGGAATTACAGATAAGCGCATGAAGATGCTGTGTCCCTTCCGTCTCTCTGCTTTCCTACTGTCTTCATCCAATCCTTCTTACTCCTTTCCATGGCAAGCTTATGCAAGGGTTTCACCGTTGTCAGTGGCTACCTCCCATCCTCTCAGTGGAAATGTTCAACGCACCCTGTCACGGCACGGCTATCCATCTGTCGGTTCTCAATCAGGCCGGAATAGAATCCAGTGATTCTTTTGCGTCTGTCACTAACGCCCCGCCTTCAGGAGTTTGAAGCACGTCACAGTCATTCACTCATTGAATCCTACTCAGAATACCACAGACAAGGTTAGACCTTCCGGATTCTCTTGAATGCCGCCATCAGTTCTAGCCTATACCACGAAGACTCTGATCTCACGGAATGGCTGGCTCGGTTGTCAGGCGAGCGCTCGGTTGTCAGGCGATCAACCATGCATCGTGTATCAGGAATCCAAGAGATATTCACCCAATCTAAGGTAGAACGGAGGTGGTTGTCAGTCACACGTTCATAGGTGAGAATGATGATGAGTGTCACGGATCATCACATTCATCAAGTTGAAGAACAAGTGATATCTTAGAACAAGAACAAGCGGAATTGAATAGAAGAACAATAGTAATTGCATTAATACTCGAGGTACAGCAGAGCTCCACACCTTAATCTATGGTGTGTAGAAACTCCACCGTTGAAAATACATAAGAACAAAGTCTAGGCATGGCCGAATGGCCAGCCTCCCAAAGAGGGTTCAATCATAAAAACATGATCAAAAGCTTAAAATACAATAGTAAAAGGTCCTACTTATAGAGAACTAGTAGCCTAGGGTTTACAGAGATGAGTAAATGACATAAAAATCCACTTTCGGGCCCACTTGGTGTGTGCTTGGGCTGAGCATTGAAGCATTTTCGTGTAGAGCCTCCTCTTGGAGTTAAACGCCAGCTTTTGTGCCAGTTTGGGCGTTTAACTCCCACTTTGGTGCCAGTTCCGGCGTTTAACATTGGAAATTCTGAAGGTGACTTTGAACGCCGGTTTGAGCCATCAAATCTTGGGCAAAGTATGGACTATCATATATTGCTGGAAAGCCCAAGATGTCTACTTTCCAACGCCGTTGAGAGCGCGCCAATTGGGCTTCTGTAGCTCCAGAAAATCCACTTCGAGTGCAGGGAGGTCAGAATCCAACAGCATCTGCAGTCCTTTTCAGTCTCTGAATCAGATTTTTGCTCAGGTCCCTCAATTTCAGCCAGAAAATACCTGAAATCACAGAAAAACACACAAACTCATAGTAAAGTCCAGAAAAGTGAATTTTAACTAAAAACTAATAAAAATATACTAAAAACTAACTAGAACATACTAAAAACATACTAAAAACAATGCCAAAAAGCGTATAAATTATCCGCTCATCAAAAGCTTTATTCAAATAGAGAATAGGAATATTGATGAGCGGATAATTTGTATGCTTTTTGGCATTGTTTTTAGTATGTTTTTAGTATCTTCTAGTTAGTTTTTAGTATATTTTTATTAGTTTTTAGTTAAAATTCACTTTTCTGGACTTTACTATGAGTTTGTGTGTTTTTCTGTGATTTCAAATATTTTCTGGCTGAAATTGAGGGACCTGAGCAAAAATCTGATTCAGAGACTGAAAAGGACTGCAGATGCTGTTGGATTCTGACCTCCCTGCACTCGAAGTGGAATGTCTGGAGCTACAGAAGCCCATATGGCGCGCTCTCAATGGCGTTGGAAAGTAGACATCCTGGGCTTTCCAGCAATATATGATAGTCCATACTTTGCCCAAGATTTGATGGCCCAAACCGGCGTTCAAAGTCACCTTCAGATTTTCCAGCGTTAAACGCCGGAACTGGCACCAAAATGGGAGTTAAACGCCCAAACTGGCACAAAAGCTGGCGTTTAACTCCAAGAAGAGTCTCTACACGAAAATGCTTCAATGCTCAACCCAAGCACACACCAAGTGGACCCGGAAGTGGATTTTTATGTCATTTACTCATCTCTGTAAACCCTAGGCTACTAGTTCTCTATATATAGGACCTTTTACTATTGTATTTTCATCTTGGTTCTTCTGGTTCTCTCTCTGGGGCCGAAGCCAATGATCACACTATCTCTTATGTATTTTCAACGGTGGAGTTTCTACACACCATAGATTAAGGTGTGGAGCTCTGCTGTATCTCGAGTATTAATGCAATTACTATTGTTCTTCTATTCAATTCCGCTTGTTCTTGTTCTAAGATATCACTTGTTCTTCAACTTGATGAATGTGATGATCCGTGACACTCATCATCATTCTCACCTATGAACGTGTGCCTGACAACCACCTCCATTCTACCTTAGATTGGGTGAATATCTCTTGGATTCCTGATACACGATGCATGGTTGATCGCCTGATAACCGAGCGCTCGCCTGACAACCGAGCCAGCCATTCCGTGAGATCAGAGTCTTCGTGGTATAGGCTAGAACTGATGGCGGCATTCAAGAGAATCCGGAAGGTCTAACCTTGTCTGTGGTATTCTGAGTAGGATTCAATGACTGAATGACTGTGACGTGCTTCAAACTCCTGAAGGCGGGGCGTTAGTGACAGACGCAAAAGAATCACTGGATTCTATTCCGGCCTGATTGAGAACCGACAGATGGATAGCCGTGCCGTGACAGGGTGCATTGAACATTTCCACTGAGAGGATGGGAGGTAGCCACTGACAACGGTGAAACCCTTGCATAAGCTTGCCATGGAAAGGAGTAAGAAGGATTGGATGAAGACAGTAGGAAAGCAGAGAGACGGAAGGGACCAAGCATCTTCATACGCTTATCTGAAATTCCCACCAATGAATTACATAAGTACCTCTATCTTTATCTTTATGTTTTATTCGTATATCACCCATATCCATTTGAGTTTGCCTGACTAAGATTTACAAGGTGACCATAGCTTGCTTCATACCAACAATCTCTATGGGATCGACCCTTACTCGCGTAAGGTTTATTACTTGGACGACCCAGTACACTTGCTGGTTAGTTGTGCGAAGTTGTGTTTATGCCATGGTATTGAACACCAAGTTTTTGGATTCATTACCGGGGATTATTTGATTTGTGAAAAGTATTGATCACAATTTCGCGCACCAAGTTTTTGGCGCCGTTGCCGGGGATTGTTGAGTTTGGACAACTGACGGTTCATCTTGTTGCTTAGATTAGGTATTTTTCAGAATTCTTAAATAATGAATTCTAGTGTTTCATGATGATCTGTTGAAGTCTGGCTGGCTGTGAAGCCATGTCTAATTTTATTGGACCGAGGTTTCAACTTATCATCACAAGAGCTTGTTGATTTCTATCAATCTTGCTGTTGGAGCAGTGATCTGCTAAGGCTTGGCTGGCCATTGGCCATGTCTAGTGTTTTGGACCGAAGCTTTCTTTGAAAGCTTGGCTGGCTGTGAAGCCATGTCTAATTCCTGGACCGGAGTCTTAGACTAGCATTGCAATGATTCCTGGAATTCTCATTAAGAATTTTGATATCCTTATTCTCCACTTAATTTTCAAAAATCCAAAAAAATTACAAAATCATAAAAACCAAAAATATTTTATGTCTCTTGTTTGAGTCTAGAGTCTCATCTTAAGTTTGGTGTCAATTGCATGTTTCTGTTCTTCCTGCGTTCATGCATTTGTCTTCAGTGATCTTCAAGTTGTTCTTGATGATTTACTTGCTCTGATCTTTAAATTTTCTTGACTTGAGTGTTTTGTTATTTGTCATGTGCATTCTCATTCTGTTAGTGTCAATAGTATACAAACTGCTAAGTTTGGTGTCTTGCATGCATTGTTATTTGATTTTAGTTGCATTTTGATTATTCCTCATTATTAAAAATCTAAAAATATTTTTAATTTGTGTCTTTTCAAGTCAATAATACAGAGAATTGAAGATTCAGAACACACTGCAGAGGAATTACACAGAAAAAGCTGGGCGTTCAAAACACCCAGTGAAGAAGGCAAATTGGCGTTTAACGCCCAAAAGGGTAGAGTTTTGGGCGTTAAACGCCAGAATGTGCACCATTCTGGGCGTTTAACGCCAGGATGGCACAAGAGGGAAGATTTTGTTTTCAAATCAATTTTTTTTTTAAGTTTTCAAAATCTTTTCAAAATCAAATCTTTTTCAAATCATATCTTTTCAATCAAATCTTTTTCAAAATCAATTTCTTTCTATTTTCAAGGATACTTGCTATCAATTAATGATTTGATTCAACATTTCAATTATGTTGCCTTTTCTGTTGAGAAAGGTTTAATGTTTGAATCATATCTTTTCTTGATAGCCAAGTCATTAATTTTTAAAATCAAATCTTTTTTTAAAATGTTTTTCAATTCATATCTTTTTAATCACATCTTTTTGAAAATAGTTTTCAATCAAATCTTTTTAATTTCTAATTTCAAAATCTTTTTCAAAAATCATTTTTTTTACTAGTTTTCGAAAATTAAAGACTATTTTTTCAAAATATTTTTAAAATCTTTTACTTAATTTTCGAAAACTTCTTTCCTTCTTCTCATATCCTTCTATTTATGGACTAACACTATTCCTTAATACACAATTCGAACTCCTTCTTCTTTGATAAGTTCGAATATTCTACTTATGCCTTCTATTTTTCTTTTCCTCTGACACCTCAAGGAATCTCTATACTGTGACATAGAGGATTCCATATTTTCTTGTTCTCTCCTCTTTCATATGAGCAGGAGCAAAGACAAAAGCATTCTTGTTGAGGCTGATCCTGAACCTGAAAGGACCTTGAAGCGAAAACTAAGAGAAGCTAAGGCACAATTCTCTGTAGAGGACCTAACAGAAATCTTCAAAGAAGAAGAACCCATGGCAGCCGAAAACAACAACAATGCCAACAATGCAAGGAAGGTGCTGGGTGACTTTACTGCACCTACTCCCGACTTCTATGGGAGAAGCATCTCTATCCCTGCCATTGGAGCAAACAACTTTGAGCTTAAGCCTCAATTAGTTTCTCTAATGCAACAGAATTGCAAGTTCCATGGACTTCCATTGGAAGATCCTCATCAGTTTTTAGCTGAATTCTTGCAAATCTGTAACACTGTCAAGACTAATGGGGTTGACCCTGAGGTCTACAGACTTATGCTATTCCCTTTTGCTGTAAGAGACAGAGCTAGAATATGGTTGGACTCACAACCTAAAGAAAGCCTGAACTCTTGGGAAAAGCTAGTCAATGCCTTCTTGGCAAAGTTCTTTCCACCTCAAAAATTGAGTAAGCTTAGAGTGAAAGTCCAAACCTTCAGACAGAAGGAAGGAGAATCCCTCTATGAAGCTTGGGAAAGATACAAACAATTAATCAGAAAGTGTCCCACTGATATGCTTTCTGAATGGAGCATCATAGGTATTTTCTATGATGGTCTTTCTGAACTATCCAAAATGTCTTTGGATAGCTCTGCTGGAGGATCTCTTCATCTGAAGAAGACGCCTACAGAAGCTCAAGAGCTGATTGAAATGGTTGCAAATAACCAATTCATGTACACTTTTGAAAGGAATCCTGTGAACAATGGGACTAATCAGAAGAAAGGAGTTCTTGAGATTGACACTCTGAATGCCATATTGGCTCAAGAACAAAATATTGACTCAGCAAGTCAATTTGATTTCTCAAAGTCTGTCTGGAATGCAAAATGCATCAGGTAGTACTAAGGAAGCTTCATCTGAAGAAGAAGCTTATGATCCTGAGAACCCTTCAATGGAAGAGGTGAATTACATGGGAGAACCCTATGGAAACACCTATAATCCTTCATGGAAAAATCATCCAAATCTCTCATGGAAGGATCAACAGAGACCTCAACAAGGTTTCAACAACAATAATGGTGGAAGAAACAGGTTTAGCAATAGCAAGCCTTTTCCATCATCTTCTCAGCAACAGACAGAGAGTTCTAAGCAGAACACCTCTGACTTAGCAACCATGGTCTCTGATCTAATCAAAACCACTCAAAGTTTCATGACTGAAACAAGGTCCTCCATTAGAAACTTGGAGGCACAAGTGGGTCAGCTGAGCAAGAAAATTACTGAACTCCCTCCTAGTAGTCTTCCAAGCAATACAGAAGAAAATCCAAAAGGAGAGTGCAAGGCCATCAACATGGCCGAATTTGGAGAGGAGGGAGAGGCAGTGAACGCCACTGAGGAAGACCTCAATGGACGTCCACTGGCCTCCAATGAGTTCCTCAATGAGGAACCATGGGAATCTGAGGCTCAAACTGAGACCATAGAGATTCCATTGGACTTACTTCTGCCATTCATGAGCTCTGATGAGTATTCTTCCTCTGAAGAGGATGAGTATGTCACTGAAGAGCAAGTTGCTAAATACCTTAGAGAAATCATGAAGCTAAATGACAAGTTATTTGGAAATGAGACTTGGGAGGATGAACCCCCTTTGCTCACCAAAGAACTGGATGACTTGTCTAGGCAGAAATTACCTCAAAAGAGACAGGATCCTGGGAAGTTCTCAATCCCTTGTACCATAGGCACCATGACCTTCAAGAAGGCTTTGTGTGACCTAGGGTCAAGTGTAAACCTCATGCCTCTCTCTGTAATGGAGAAGCTAGGGATCTTTGAGGTGCAAGCTGCAAAAATCTCACTAGAGATGGCAGACAACTCAAGAAACAAGCTTATGGACTTGTAGAGGATGTTTTGGTAAAAGTTGAAGACCATTACATCCCTGCTGATTTCATAGTCCTAGAGACTGGGAAGTGCATGGATGAATCCATCATCCTTGGCAGACCCTTCCTAGCCACAGCAAAGGCTGTGATTGATATTGATAGAGGAGAATTGATCATTCAAGTGAATGAAGAATCCTTTGTGTTTGAGACTCAAGGATATCCCTCTGTCACCATTGAGAGGAAGCATGAAGAGCTCCTCTCAAAACAGAGCCAAACAGAGCCCCCACAGTCAAACTCTAAGTTTGGTGTTGGGAGGCCACAACCAAACTCTAAGTTTGGTGTTGAACCCCCACATTCAAACCCTAAGTTTGGTGTTGGGAGATTCCAACATTGCTCTGAGTATCTGTGAGGCTCCATGAGAGCCCTCTGTCAAGCTACTGACATTAAAGAAGCGCTTGTTGGGAGGCAACCCAATATTATATTTTATATATATTTTTCTTTGTTATTTTATGTTTTCTGTAGGTTGATGATCATGAGAAGTCATAAAATCAATGAAAAAAGCAAAAACAGAATGAAAAGCAGAAAGAAAAACAGCACACCCTGGAGGAGAGCGTGCTGGCGTTTAAACGCCAGTAAGGCTAGCTGTTGGGCGTTTAACGCCCAGTCTGGCACCATTCTGGGCGTTTAACGCCAGAAAGGGGCACCAGACTGGCGTTAAACGCCAGAAAAGGGCAAGTACTTGGCGTTAAACGCCAGAAATGGGCACCAGCCCAGCGTTTAACGCCAGAATTGGCTAAAAACGCAATTTTGCATGCCATTTGGTGCAGGGATGACTTTTCCTTGACACCTCAGGATCTGTGGACCCCACAGGATCCCCACCTACCCTACCACTATCTCTCTTCTTCACCCATTCACCAATCACCTCAACACCTCTTCCCCAAAAGTCCTTCACCTATCAAATCCCATCTTTCTCTTCACCACTCACATCCATCCTTCATAAAATCTCACCTACCTCACCCTTCAAATTCAAACCACTTTCCCTCCCAAACCCTCCCATACATGACCGAACCAAGCCCCCCTTTCCTATATAAACCCATCTTCACTCCTTCATTTTCACACAACCTAAACACCACTTCTCCCCCTTTTTGGCCGAACACAAAGCCATTCCCTTCTTCCTCATTTCTTCTTCTTCTACTCTCTTCTTTCTTCTTTTGCTCGAGGACGAGCAAACCTTTTAAGTTTGGTGTGGTAAAAGCATTGCTTTTTGTTTTTCCATAACCATTTATGGCATCCAAGGCCGGAGAAACCTCTAGAAAGAGGAAAAGGAAGGCAAAAGCTTCCACCTCCGAGTCATGGGAGATGGAGAGATTCATCTCAAGGGTGCATCAAGACCACTTCTATGAAGTTGTGGCCTTGAAGAAGGTGATCCCCGAGGTCCCTTTTTCACTCAAAAAGAGTGAATATCCGGAGATCCGACATGAGATCCGAAGAAGAGGTTGGGAAGTTCTTACCAACCCCATTCAACAAGTCGGAATCTTAATGGTTCAAGAGTTCTATGCCAATGCATGGATCACCAAGAACCATGATCAAAGTGTGAAGCTGGATCCAAAGAATTAGCTTACTATGGTTCGGGGGAAATACTTGGATTTTAGTCCGGAAAATGTAAGGTTGGTATTCAACTTGCCTATGATGCAAGGAGATGAACATCCTTACACTAGAAGGGTCAACTTTGATCAAAGGTTGGACCAAGTCCTCACAGTCATATGTGAAGAGGGCGCCCAATGGAAGAGAGATTCAAGAGGGAAGCCGGTTCAATTGAGAAGGCATGACCTCAAACCTGTGGCTAGGGGATGGTTGGAGTTCATCCAACGCTCAATCATTCCCACTAGCAACCGGTCCGAAGTTACTATAGACCGGGCTATCATGATTCATAGCATCATGATTGGAGAAGAAATAGAAGTTCATGAGGTTATATCCCAAGAACCCTATAAGGTGGCGGACAAGTCCTCTACCTTGGCAAGGTTAGCCTTTCCTCATCTCATTTGTCACCTCTGTTATTCAGTTGGAGTTGACATAGAGGGAGACATCCCCATTGATGAGGACAAGCCCATCACTAAGAAGAGGATGGAGCACACAAGAGATCTCACTCATCATGAGATCCCTGAGATTCCTCAAGGGATGCACTTTCCTCCACAAAACTATTGGGAGCAACTAAACACCTCCCTAGGAGAATTGAGTTCCAACATGGGACAACTAAGGGTGGAGCACCAAGAACATTCCATTCTCCTCCATGAAATTAGAGAAGATCAAATAATCATGAGAGAGGAGCAACAAAGACAAGGAAGAGACATTGAGGAGCTCAAGCACTCCATAGGATCTTCAAGAGGAAGAACAAGCCGCCATCACTAAGGTGGACCCGTTCTTTAATTTCCTTGTTCTTTATTTTCCTGTTTTTCAAATTTTAGTGCTTATGTTTATCTATGTTTGTGTCTTGTGATCATTAGTGTCTATGCCTTAAAGTTATGAATGTCCTATGAATCCATCACCTCTCTTAAAAATAAAAAATGTTCTTAAATTGAAAAAGAGAAGAATTGCATGAATTTTGAATTTTATAACAGTTTAATTATTTTGATGTGGTGGCAATACTTTTGTTCTCTGAATGTATGCTTAAACAGTGCATATGTATCTTGAATTTGTGGTTCATGAATGTTGGCTCTTGAAAGAATGATGAAAAAGGAGACATGTTACTGAGGATCTGAAAAATTATAAAAATGATTCTTGAAGCAAGAAAAGCAGTGAAAACAAAAAAAAGAGGAGAAAAACAAAAAAAAAAAGAAAAAAGAGGGAAAAAGAAAAAGAAAGAAATAAAGTTGTGATCCAAGGCAAAAAGAGTGTGCTTAAGAACCCTGGACACCTCTAGTTGGGGACTCTAGCAAAGCTAAGTCACAATCTGAAAAGGTTCACCCAATTATGTGTCTGTGGCATGTATGTATCCGGTGGTAATACTGGAAGACAGAGTGCTTTGGGCCACAGCCAAGACTCAATAAGTAGCTGTGTTCAAGAATCATCATACTTAACTAGGAGAATCAATAACACTATCTGGATTCTGAGTTCCTAAAGAAGCCAATCATTCTGAATTTCAAAGGATAGAGTGAGATGCCAAAACTATTCAGAGGCAAAAAGCTAAAAGCCCCGCTCATTTAATTAATACTGATCTTCATAGATGTTTTTGGAATTCATTGCATATTCTCTTCTTTTTATCTTATTTGATTTTCAGTTGCTTGAGGACAAGCAACAATTTAAGTTTGGTGTTGTGATGAGCGGATAATTTGTACGCTTTTTGGCATTGTTTTTAGTATGTTTTAGTATGTTCTAGTTAGTTTTTAGTATATTTTTATTAGTTTTTAGTTAAAATTCACTTTTCTGGACTTTACTATGAGTTTGTGTGTTTTTCTGTGATTTCAGGTATTTTCTGGCTGAAATTGAGGGACCTGAGCAAAAATCTGATTCAGAGACTGAAAAGGACTGCAGATGCTGTTGGATTCTGACCTCCCTGCACTCGAAGTGAATTTTCTGGAGCTACAGAAGCCCAATTGGCGCGCTCTCAACGGCGTTGGAAAGTAGACATCCCGGGATTTCTAGCAATATATGATAGTCTATACTTTGCCCAAGATTTGATGGCCCAAACCGGCGTTCAAAGTCACCTTCAGATTTTCCAGCGTTAAACGCCGGAACTGGCACCAAAATGGGAGTTAAACGCCCAAACTGGCACAAAAGCTGGCGTTTAACTCTAAGAAGTGTCTCTACACGAAAATGCTTCAATGCTCAGCCCAAGCACACACCAAGTGGGCCCGGAAGTGGATTTTTATGTCATTTACTCATCTCTGTAAACCCTAGGCTACTAGTTCTCTATATATAGGACCTTTTACTATTGTATTTTCATCTTGGTTCTTCTGGTTCCCTCTCTGGGGCCGAAGCCAATGATCACACTATCTCTTATGTATTTTCAACGGTGAAGTTTCTACACACCATAGATTAAGGTGTGGAGCTCTGCTGTACCTCGAGTATTAATGCAATTACTATTGTTCTTCTATTCAATTCCGCTTGTTCTTGTTCTAAGATATCACTTGTTCTTCAACTTGATGAATGTGATGATCCGTGACACTCATCATCATTCTCACCTATGAACGTGTGCCTGACAACCACCTCCGTTCTACCTTAGATTGGGTGAATATCTCTTGGATTCCTGATACACGATGCATGGTTGATCGCCTGACAACCGAGCGCTCGCCTGACAACCGAGCCAGCCATTCCGTGAGATCAGAGTCTTCGTGGTATAGGCTAGAACTGATGGCGGCATTCAAGAGAATCCGGAAGGTCTAACCTTTTCTGTGGTATTCTGAGTAGGATTCAATGACTGAATGACTGTGACGTGCTTCAAACTCCTGAAGGCGAGGCGTTAGTGACAGACGCAAAAGAATCACTGGATTCTATTCCGGCCTGATTGAGAACCGACAGATGGATAGCCGTGCCGTGACAGGGCGCGTTGAACATTTCCACTGAGAGGATGGGAGGTAGCCACTGACAACGGTGAAACCCTTGCATAAGCTTGCCATGGAAAGGAGTAAGAAGGATTGGATGAAGACAGTAGGAAAGCAGAGAGACGGAAGGGACCAAGCATCTTCATACGCTTATCTGAAATTCCCACCAATGAATTACATAAGTACCTCTATCTTTATCTTTATGTTTTATTCGTATATCACCCATATCCATTTGAGTTTGCCTGACTAAGATTTACAAGGTGACCATAGCTTGCTTCATACCAACAATCTCTGTGGGATCGACCCTTACTCGCGTAAGGTTTATTACTTGGACGACCCAGTACACTTGCTGGTTAGTTGTGCGAAGTTGTGTTTATGCCATGGTATTGAACACCAAGTTTTTGGATTCATTACCGGGGATTATTTGATTTGTGAAAAGTATTGATCACAATTTCGCGCACCAAATATAAACAAGAATATATACATATGAGTGCTTACCCTTCTAGGTCTGGCAATTTCGTAGATCTTGGCCTGGCGCCTCATTAAAAAACCTTTTCAGGAAAAAGAGTACCCTTTGACCTAAGGTCTTTATTATTTTCTAACTATAGTACCTTCTTAGGTTACAGGCATGCCATGACCTTGGTAGCTCTCGCCCCTCGAGGTCGGACACCTTGTAGTAACCTTTCCCTAGTACCTCTATAACTCAATAGGGTCCTTTTCAGTTAGCTGCTAGCTTTCCATCTCTTGATCGACCTGCTCCGATGTCATTTCAGATTAAGACGAGATCATTGGTGGTAAAGCTTCGTTGGACTACCTTCTGATTATACCTTAAAGCCATTCGACGCTTTAATGCTTCCTCTCTAATCCAAGATCTTTCTCGGACTTCTGGCAGTAAGTCGAGCTCCTCCCTTTGAATTTGGGAGTTGGCCTTTTCATTGTAGAGGATTATTCTGGGGGATCTCTCTTCTATCTCCACTGGAATCATTGCCTCCATTCCATAAGCAAGTCTGAAGGGTGATTCTCCTGTGGTGGAGTGTGGAGTTGTCCGATATGCCCATAGGATATGCGGGAGTTCTTCAGCCCAAGCTCCCTTGGCGTCCTGTAGTCTTTATTTTAACCCAGCCAGTATGACTTTATTGGCAGCTTTCGCCTGTCCATTGGCTTGTCGGTGTTCTACAGATGTGAATTGATGCTTTATTTTCAAGTCAGCTACCTGATTCCTGAAATTTGTGTCAGTGAACTGAGTGCCATTATCTGTGGTGATGGAGTAAGGAACCCCAAACCTCGTGATAATGTTTCTATACAGGAATTTCTGACTTCTTTAGGCGGTAGCAGTAGCTAGTGGCTCTGCTTCAATCCACTTTGTGAAGTAATCTATGCATACAATGAGAAATTTGACTTGTCTTGACCCCTGGGGAAAGGGTCCAAGGAGGTCGAGCCCCTACTTTGCGAATGGCCAGGGTGACGTAACACTGATGAGCTCCTCTGGTGGAGCGATATGGAAGTTAGTATGCTTCTGACATGGTAGGCACATTTTGACGAACTCTGTTGTCTCTTTTTGCAAGGTTGGCCAGAAGAAACCGGCTTGGAGTACCTTTTTAGAAAGAGCTCGTGCCCCCAGGTGGTTGCCATACATACCACTGTGTACTTCTTCCAAGACTTCCCTTGTATTGGAGGTTGGCACACATTTTAGGAGGGGTATTGAGATCCATCTCCTATATAAGATGTCGCCCACTATGGTGTAATATTTTGCCTCTCGTATTAGCCTTTTTGCCTCCTTCTTATCTGTGGGAAGTATCTCTTATTTGAGGTAGTTGATTATGGGGGTTATCCACCCTTGATTCTGACCTGATATGGTTAGGACCTCTTCCTCCTCTGAGATCGATGGACTTTGCAATGTTTCTTGGATGAGGCTTCTATTATTGGTTCCTGATTTGGTGCTAGCTAGCTTTGAGAGTGCATCAGCTCGAGCATTCTGTTTCCGAGGTATATGTTGGATCTCATATTCCCCGAATTGTCTGAGCTGTTCTCTGGTCTTGTCCAGATATTTTTTATGGTGAGATCCTTAGCTTGGTAGCTCCCCTCTATTTGTGAGGTAACTACTTGTGAATCGCTGAAGATGACAAGCTTTTGAACCCCTACCTTCCTAGCCAGCCTCAAACCAGCCAGTAGTGCCTCATATTTAGCTTGATTATTTGAAGTAGGGAATTCAAACTTTAGCGAGAGCTCGATTTGGGTTCCCTGATCACTTTCTATAATTACACCTGCGCCACTCCCGGTTTTGTTTGAAGAACCGTCCACGTAGAGATTCCATTTTATGGGAGTTCCTGGGATGTCGGTGTACTCGACAATGAAGTCAACCAGATACTATAATTTGATGGCTGTCCGAACTTCATATTGAAGATCGAATTTGAACAACTCGATTGCCCACTGTAAGATTCTTCTAGCTAAGTCTGTTTTCTGTATGATGCCTTTTATGGGCTGGTTGGTCCGAACCCTGATGGTGTGAGCTTGGAAGTATGGGCGGAGTCATCAAGAAGTGAGTATGAGGGCGTAGGCGAACTTTTCTATCTTTTGATAGTTTAGTTTGGCCCCTTGTAAAGCCTTACTGATGAAGTAGATGGGTTGTTGCTCACTTTCGTCTTCTCTGACTGGTGCTGAGGCTATTGCCCGACTTTCCACTGCGAGGTATAATATGAGTGCTTCTCCTTCCCGTGGTCGGATAAGAATGGGTGGTTGCCCTAAGAATTTTTGGAATCTTGGAATGCTTGCTCACACTCTGCTGTCCATTCAAACCTCTCTCCCTTCCTTAATGTTGCATAAAAGGGGAGAGATCTTATGGCTGATCTGGCTAGAAACTTGGACAGGGCTGCAAGTCTTCCATTTAGTTGTTGTACCTCTTTGACGCAGCTCGGACTTTTCATGTCAAGTATAGCTCGGCATTTATCCAGGTTCGTCTCAATTCTTCTTTGTGTGAGCATGAAGCCCAGGAATTTGCCAGCTTCTACCGCGAAGGTGCACTTTGCAGGATTAAGTCGCATACCATGCTTTCTTATGGTGTCGAACACTTTGGTGAGGTCGGACAACAGTGATTCCTCACCTTGTGTTTTTACCAGCATGTCGTCTACGTAAACCTCCATGAGTTTTCCGATATGGTCAGCAAAGACTTTATTCATCAGTCTTTGGTAGGTAGCTCCTGCGTTTTTGAGTCCGAAGGGCATAACTATATAGCAATTGTTCACCTTTGGGGTTAGGAATGAGGTCTTTTCTTGATCAGGTGAGTACATTGGAATTTGGTTGTATCTTGAATAGGCATCCATGAAGGAGAGGTACTTCTATCCGGAAGAGGCATCTACGAGCATGTCTATGTTCGGGAGCGGGTAGGGATCTTTTGGGCATGCCTTATTGAGGTCGGTGTAGTCGGCACACATTCTCTACTTGCCATTTGACTTCTTAACCAAGACAACGTTGGCTAGCCATAATGGGTATTTAACCTCCCTTATGAACCCTGTCTCCAGTAAAGCTTGCACTTGCTCTTCCACAGCTTGGGATCTTTCTGGCCCAAGCTTCTAGCATTTTTGTTGCACGGGCCGAGATCCAGGGTATACTGCCAGCTTATGGCACATTAGCTTGGGATCTATGCCAGGCATGTCCACTACCTTCCATGCAAAGAGATCGGCATTATCCTTTAGGAATTGTATTAGTGGCTCCTTTAAGTCTTCTTTCAAGGTTGTCCCTATGTTTGTTGTTTTATCTTGAGCATCCCTGATCTGGACTTCTTCGGTCTCACCTTCGGGTTGTGGACGAAGTTCTTCGCGAGCTCGAACTCCCCCTAGTTCAATGGTGTTGATTTCTTTCCGGGGTTGCCTTTAAGGTTCAAACTTTCATTGTAGAAACGTCGCACGAGCTTTTGATCTCCTTTTACTGTAGCGATTCCTTTTGGAGTTAGGAACTTCATGCATAGATGTAGAGTGGAGACTACTTGGTGCACGAAATTGCAATCACACGTTTGCAATCCCGCACAACTAACCAGCAAGTGCACTGGGTCGTCCAAGTAATACCTTGCGTGAGCAAGGGTCGATCCCACGGAGATTGTCGGCTTGAAGCAAGCTATGGTTATCTTGTAAATCTTAGTCAGGATATCAGCAATTATCAGGATTGATTGTGAAAAGCAAAAGAACATGAAATGATTACTTGTTTTGCAGTAATGGAGAATAAGTTGAGGTTTGGAGATGCTCCATCTTCTGAATCTCTGCTTTCCTACTGTCTTCTTCTTCAAACACGCAAGTCTCCTCCCATGGCAAGCTGTATGTAGGGTTTTACCGTTGTCAATGGCTACCTCCCATCCTCTCAGTGAAAGCGATTGCATATGCTCTGTCACAGCATAGCGGAATTCATCTGTCGGTTCTCAATCAGGCCGGAATAGAATCCAGTGATTCTTTTGCGTCTGTCACTAACGCCCTGCCTTCAGGAGTTTGAAGCACGTCACAGTCATTCAATCATTGAATCCTACTCAGAATACCACAGACAAGGTTTAGACCTTCCGGATTCTCTTGAATGCTGCCATCAGTCCTAGCTTATACCACGAAGATTCCGATTAAAGAATCCAAGAGATAATTACTTAATCTAAGGTAGAAAGGAGGTGGTTGTCAGGCACACGTTCATGGTTGAGAATGATGATGATTGTCACGGATCATCACATTCATCCGGATTAAGAACAAGTATTATCTTAGAATGGAAGCAAGCATGATTGAATGAGAAACAGTAGTAATTGCATTAATCCATCAAGACACAGCAGAGCTCCTCACCCCCAACCATGGGGTTTAGAGACTCATGCCGTGGAAAATACACAAAGAAAGGTGTAAAGTGTCATGAGGTCATCCGGTACTGATACAATGTCAAAAGATCCTATTAATAGTAAACTAGTATCCTAGGGTATACAGAAATGAGTAAATGACGTAAAAATCCACTGCTGGGTCCACTTGGTGTGTGCTTGGGCTGAGCAATGAAGCATTTTCGTGTAGAGACCTTTTCTGGAGTTAAACGCCAGCTTTCATGCCAGTTTGGGCGTTTAACTCCAAGTTTTATGCCAGTTCCGGCGTTTAACGCTGGAATTTCTGAGGCCGAATTGCTACGCCGGTTTGGGCCATCAAATCTTGGGAAAAGTATGGACTATCATATATTGCTGGAAAGCCCAGGATGTCTACTTTCCAATACCGTTGAGAGCGCGCCAATTGGGTCTCTGTAGCTCCAGAAAATCCACTTCGAGTGCAGGGAGGTCAGAATCCAACAGCATCTGCAGTCCTTTTTGGTCTCGGAATCAGATTTTTGCTCAGGACCCTCAATTTCAGCCAGAAAATACCTGAAATCACAGAAAAACACACAAACTCATAGTAAAGTCCAGAAAAGTGAATTTTAGCTAAAAACTAATAAAAATATACTAAAATCCAACTAAATCATACTAAAAACATACTAAAAACAATGCCAAAAAGCATACAAATTATCCGCTCATCACAACACCAAACTTAAATTGTTGCTTGTCCCCAAGCAACTAAAAATCAAGATAGGATAAAAAGAAGAGAATATACTATAGACTCCAAAATATCAAGGAAACATAGCTCCAATCAGATGAGCGGGACTAGTAGCTTTTTGCCTCCGAACAGTTTTGGCATCTCACTCTATCCCTTGAAGTTCAGAATGATTGGCATCTATAAGAACTCAGAACTCAGATAGTGTTATTGATTCTCTTAGTTGAGCATAATGATTCTTGAACATAGCTAGTGTATGAGTCTTGGCTGTGGCCCAAAGCACTCTGTCTTCCAGTATTACCACCGGATACATACATGCCACAGACACATAATTGGGTGAACCCTTTCAGATTGTGACTTAGCTTTGCTAAAGTCCCCAATTAGAGGTGTCCAGGGTTCTTAAGCACACTCTTGTTGCCTTGGAGCACAACTTTATTTCTTTCTTTTCTTTTTCTTTTCTTCTTCTCTCTTTTTCTCTTTTTTTTTTCGAAATTTTTTTTTTGTATCCACTGCTTTTTCTTGCTTCAAGAATCAGTCTAATGATTTTAGATCCTCAATAACAGTTCTCTTTTTCCTCATTCTTTCAAGAGCCAACAATTTTTAACATTCTCAAAACAACAAATTCAAGAGACATATGCACTGTTCAAGCATTCATTCAGAAAGCAAAAAGTATTGTCACCACATCAAACTAATTCAACTAGTTTCAATGATAAATTTCGAAATCCTGTACTTCTTGTTCTTTTGTGATTAAAGCATTTTTCATTTAAGAGAGGTGATGGATTCATAGAACATTCATATCTTTAAGGCATAAAATTTCAATTTTATTAATTATGAATTAAAACAAGACTAAAAAATAGATATAAAATGAGACTAGAAAAACGAAAAATAAAAACAAAACAAAGGGAAAAAAAACGCAAACATAGGCTCCTAATGATAGAGGTTTTCACAAAGTTAGGACTCAACAACCTTGATTTTGAGAAGTGGATGCTCCCTCAGCTTGAGAGGAGAACTTTTGGCGTTTCAACTCTTGGAGTTCACGCCCCTGCTTCTCTTGTTCCTTCAGCAATTTGCAGAGCATGCAGTTCTGATTCTGCTGTTCTTCCTTCAGTTGCTCCATAGTCTCTTGTAGCTTGGAGATAGATGCTTCTAGGCTGGTCCAGTAGTCAATTTTTGGGAATTCAGGGAGGAATTCCTGCGCCCTCCTCTTGATAGAGTTGTCTTGCACTTGTCCTTCCATTGACTTCTTGGTGATTGGGTGTTCAATGGGTATGAACTCATCTACTCCCATCTTTACCCCAGCCTCTTTACAGAGCAAGGAGATCAAGCTTGGATAAGCCAGTTTGGCTTCAGTGGAATTCTTATTTGCAATTGTGTAGATCTCACAAGCAATCACATGATGAACCTCCACTTCTTTTCCAAGCATAATGCAATGAATCATCACTGCTCTCTTGATGGTGACCTCAGAACGGTTGCTAGTGGGTAGTATGGAACGCCCAATAAAGTCTAGCCAACCTCTTGCAATTGGCTTGAGGTCTCCCCTCTTGAGTTGGTTTGGGACACCCTTTGAATTGGTTATCCACTTAGTCCCAGGGAGGCATATGTCCTCTAGAACTTGATCCAACCCTTTATCTACTCTCACCATCCTCCTATTGAAGGAATCAGGATCATCTTGAAGTTGAGGTAGTTTGAAGATTTCTCTTATTTTGTCCAGATGGAAGTACATAACTTTCCCTCTGACCATGGTTCTGTAGGTATGGTAAGCAGTTCCAGTCATTCTCTGCTTATCTGTTAGCCACAGATTTGAGTAGAATTCCTGAACCATGTTCCTTCCAACCTTTATTTCAGGATTGGTCAGAACTTCCCATCCTCTGTTTCGAATTTGCTCTTGGATCCCCGGATATTCATCTTCTTTCAGATCAAATTTAACTTCCGGGATCACTGACCTCAGACCCATTATTTTGTGATAATGGTCTTCATGTTCTTTGGTTAAGAACTTCTCTTGATTCCAAAGATTCTTTGGATTAGTTTCTTTCTTTCCTCTTAAATTGGTTTGTTTTCCCTTAGGAGCCATGATCTTGATGAATCTTGGCTTAGTGATCACGGAAAAGCACACCAAACTTAGAGGTTTGCTTGTCCTCAAACAAAAAGAAAAGAAAGAAGAGAAGAGAGAGAGAGAGGAAGAGGAAATTCGAATGGTGTGGGGAATGAGGGGTGAGAAAAGGAAAGTTTGAAAAAATCTGATTTGAAAACAAAGTTGTGGTCCCCCCACCTTTCTGGCGTTAAACGCCCAGAATGGCACTCATTCTGGCGTTTAACGCCCAATTGGCACCCCTTTTGGGCGTTTAACGCCCAGCCAGGTGCCCTGGCTGGCGTTAAACGCCAGAAATCCTTCAGCACTGGGCGTTTTTCTGAACGCCCAGGATGCTGCACACCTGGCGTTAAACGCCCAGAATGGTGCCCATTCTGGCGTTTAACGCCCAAAATGGCACCATTCCTGGCGTTAAACGCCCAGAATGGTACCCATTCTGGCGTTTAACGCCCAAAATGCCCCTTACTGGCGTTTTTTCGCCAGTAAGCTCTTTTTCTCTGCTTTTTGAGCTGAATCCTTCTGTAACTCTGTGAATTCCTTCATTTTTGATACTTGCCTCTGTAAGAACAATTCATACAACCTCCTAATGACTGGGTTTCCTCCTAGCAAGCGCTTCTTTATTGTCTTTAGCTGGACCTTCACTGAGAATCACTCAAGTCTCAGTTTTGAGCACTCCTGCTCAAAATTTCCTTCAAGATAATGCTTGATCCTCTGTCCATTAACAATGAACTTCTTGTCAGAATCAATATCCTGAAGCTCAACATATCCATATGGTGACACTCCTGTAATCACATACGGACCCCTCCAACGGGATTTGAGTTTTCCCGGAAACAGTCTGAGCCTAGAGTTGAAGAGCAGAACTTTTTGTCCTGGCTCAAAGACTCTGGTTGACAACTTCTTGTCATGCCATTTCTTTGCCTTTTCCTTATAAATTTTTGCATTTTCAAAGGCATTGAGTCTGAACTCCTCTAGCTCATTTAACTGGAGCAATCTTTTTTTCACCAGCTAACTGTGCATCCATGTTTAGGAATCTGGTTGCCCAGTAGGCTTTATGTTCCAGTTCCACAGGCAAATGACAGGCCTTCCCATACACCAGTTGGTATGGAGAGGTTCCTATAGGAGTCTTGAATGCTGTTCTGTATGCCCACAGAGCATCATCCAAGCTCTTTGCCCAATCCTTTCTTCGGGCTATCACAGTCCGTTCCAGGATTCTTTTTAGTTCTCTGTTAGAGACCTCAGCTTGCCCATTTGTCTGTGGATGATACGGAGTTGCCACTTTGTGGCTAATTCCATATCTAACCATAGCAAGGTGTAGCTGTTTATTGCAGAAATGAGTGCCCCCGTCACTGATTAGCACTCTGGGAACGCCAAACCTGCTGAAAATGTTTTTCTGGAGGAATTTCAGTACGGTCTTTGTATCATTAGTGGGTGTAGCAATTGCTTCTACCCACTTAGATACATAGTCCACTGCCACCAGAATGTAAGTGTTTGAGTATGATGGTGGGAATGGCCCCATGAAGTCAATTCCCCATACATCAAACAATTCTATCTCTAATATCCCTTGTTGAGGCATGGCATATCCGTGAGGCAGGTTACCAGCTCTTTGGTAACTGTCACAGTTATGCACAAACTCTCGGGAATCTTTATAGAGAGTAGGCCAGTAGAAGCCACATTGGAGGACTTTAGTGGCTGTTCGCTCACTTCCAAAATGTCCTCCATATTGTGATCCATGGCAGTGCCATAGGATCCTTTGTGCTTCTTCTCTGGGTACACATCTGCAGATCACTCCGTCAGCACATCTCTTAAAGAGATATGGTTCATCCCAGAGGTAGTACTTGGCATCTGAAATTAATTTCTTTCTCTGCACGTAGCTGTACTCTTTGGGAATGAACCTCACAGCTTTAAAATTTGCAATATCTGCAAACCATGGAGCTTCCTGAATGGCAAATAGTTGCTCATCTGGGAACGTCTCAGAGATCTCAGTAGAAGGGAGGGACGCCCCAGCTACTGGTTCTATTCGGGACAGATGATCAGCTACTTGGTTCTCTGTCCCTTTTCTGTCTCTTATTTCTATATCAAACTCTTGCAGAAGCAACACCCATCTTATAAGCCTGGGTTTTGAATTCTGCTTTGTGAGTAGATATTTAAGAGCAGCATGGTCAGTGTACACAACCACTTTGGACCCCACTAGGTAGGATCTAAACTTGTCAATGGCATAAACCACTGCAAGTAACTCTTTTTCTGTGGTTGTGTAGTTCTTCTGTGCGTCATTTAGAACACGGCTGGCATAGTAAATGACGTGCAGAAGCTTGTTATGCCTCTGTCCCAACACTGCACCAATGGCATGGTCACTGGCATCACACATTAGTTCAAATGGCAATGTCTAATCTGGTGCAGAGATGACTGGTGCTGTGACCAGTTTAGCTTTCAGGGTCTCAAATGCCTGCAGACACTGTGTGTCAAACACAAATGGTGTGTCAGCAGCTAACAGGTTACTCAGAGGTTTTGCAATTTTCGAGAAATCCTTTATAAACCTTCTGTAAAATCCTGCATGCCCCAGAAAGCTTCTGATTGCCTTAACATTGGCAGGTGGTGGCAATTTTTCAATCACCTCTACCTTTGCCTTATCCACCTCTATTCCCTTGCTTGAATTTTTGTGCCCAAGGACAATTCCTTCAGTCACCATAAAGTGACATTTCTCCCAGTTTAAAACCAGGTTAGTCTCTTGGCACCTTTTCAAGACAAGTGCTAGGTGATTAAGACAGGAGCTAAATGAGTCTCCATATACTGAAACGTCATCCATGAAGACTTCCAAAAATTTCTCTACCATATCTGAGAAGATAGAGAGCATGCACCTCTGAAAGGTTGCAGGTGCATTGCACAGACCAAAAGGCATCCTCCTGTAGGCAAACACGCCAGAAGGGCAAGTGAATGCTGTTTTCTCTTGGTCCTGAGGATCTACTGCAATTTGGTTGTAGCCTGAATAGCCATCCAAAAAGCAGTAATAATCATGGCCAGCTAGTCTTTCTAGCATTTGGTCTATGAACGGTAAAGGAAAATGATCCTTTCTGGTGGCTGTATTGAGCCTTCTGTAGTCAATACACATGCGCCACCCTGTGACTGTCCTTGTAGGAACCAGTTCATTTTTTTCATTATGAACCACTGTCATGCCTCCCTTTTTGGGAACAACTTGGACAGGGCTCACCCAGGGGCTATCAGAAATAGGATAAATAATCCCAGCCTCTAGTAATTTAGTGACCTCCTTCTGCACCACCTCCTTCATGGCAGGATTTAGCCTCCTCTGTGGTTGGACCACTGGTTTGGCATTATCCTCCAATAGGATCTTGTGCATGCATCTAGCTGGGCTAATACCCTTAAGATCACTTATAGACCACCCAAGAGCCGTCTTGTGTGTCCTTAGCACTTGAATCAGTGCTTCCTCTTCCTGTGAATTTAAGGCAGAGCTTATAATCACTGGAAAAGTGTCACTCTCTCCCAGAAATGCATATTTCAGGGATGGTGGTAGTGGTTTGAGTTCAGGCTTGGGAGGCTTATCCTCCTCCTGAGGAATTTTCGAAAATTCCTTTGCCTCCTCTAGTTCTTCCTAATCAGGCTGAGCATCTTTGAAGATGTCCTCAAGCTCTGATTCTAGGCTCTCAGCCATATTGATCTCTTCTACCAGAGAGTCAATAATGTCAGCGCCCATGCAGTCATTTGGTGTGTCTGGATGCTGCATGGCTTTTACAGCATTCAACTTGAACTCATCCTCATTGACCCTCAAGGTTACTTCCCCTTTTTGTACATCAATGAGAGTTCGTCCAGTTGCTAGGAAGGGTCTTCCTAGAATGAGGGTTGCACTCTTGTGCTCCTCCATTTCCAGCACCACAAAGTCAGTTGGAAAGGCAAATGGCCCAACCTTGACAATCATGTCCTCAATTATGCCTGATGGGTATTTAATGGAGCCATCAACAAGTTGGAGGCATATCCGGGTTGGTTTGACTTCTCCAGTCAACCCAAGCTTTCTGATAGTGGATGCAGGTATTAGATTGATGCTTGCTCCAAGATCACATAGGGCTGTCTTGGTGCAGGCACCTTCTAATGTGCATGGTATCATAAAGCTCCCTGGATCTTGAAGCTTTTCTGGTAAGCTTTTTAATATGACTGCACTGCATTCTTCAGTGAGAAACATTTTTTCAGTTTCTCTCCAATCCTTCTTATGACTTAAGATTTCTTTCATGAACTTAGCATAAGAAGGTATTTGCTCAAGTGCCTCTGCAAACGGAATCTTTATTTCAAGAGTCCTTAAATAGTCTGCAAAGCGGGCAAATTGCTTATCCTGCTCCGCTTGGCGGAGCTTTTGAGGATAAGGCATTTTGGCTTTATATTCTTCAACCTTAGATGCTGCAGGTTTATTCCTTACAGAAGTGGTTGAAGAAGCCTTGTTAGAGGGATTACTGTCAGCACTCTCAGGTGTCTGATTCTCCCCAGGCGTCTGAACGCCAGAATTGGGTGGAAATTGGGCGTTTAACGCCAACTTTTCCCCCTTTTCTGGCGTTTGAACGCCAGAACTGGGTAAGGAATGGGCGTTTAACGCCAGCTTTCCTTCCCTTTCTGGTGTCTGAACGCCAATGACATTCCTCTCTGGGCTCTTACTGTCCTCAAAGGGATTTTGAACAGTGGTTTGGTTGTCCTCTGTCAATTGTTCCTTGTTTGGCTTTTTACTCTTTTGAGCAGTGTTATTCAGGGTCTTCCCACTCCTCAATTGAACTGCTTGACATTCCTCTGTTATCTGTTTAGATAATTGCTGTTTTGCTTGATTCAACTGCAGTTCTATGCTCTTGTTAGCAACTTTAGTTTCAAGGAGCATCTCTTTAAAGTCTGCTAACTGTTCTGTCATCAGGAGCAATTGCTGATTAAGCTCAGTTATCTGTTCTTGAGGACTAGGGTCAGTGACTATTGCCATGACTTCCTCTTTTGGAGAGAAGTCATTGCTAGAGTACAAATATTGGTTTCTAGCAACAGTGTCTATAAGCTCTTGAGCTTCTTCAATTGTCTTCCTCATGTGTATAGATCCACCAGCTGAGTGGTCTAAAGACATCTGAGCTTTTTCTGTAAGCCCATAGTAGAAAATGTCTAACTGTACCCACTCTGAAAACATTTCAGAGGGACATTTCCTTAGCATACCTCTATACCTCTCCCAGGCATTATAAAGGGATTCATTATCCTTTTGTTTAAAGCCTTGGATGTCCAGCCTTAGCTGTGTCATCCTTTTTGGAGGGTAAAAATGATTCAGGAATTTGTCTGACAACTGTTTCCATGTCTTTATGCTTGCTGTAGGTTGGTTATTCAACCACCTTTTAGCTTGATCTTTTACAGCAAATGGAAACAGTAATAGTCTGTAGACATCCTGATCTACCTCTTTATCATGTACTGTGTCAGCAATTTGTAAAAACTGTGCCAGAAACTCAGTAGGTTCTTCCTGTGGAAGACCGGAATACTAGCAATTTTGCTGCACTATGATAATGAGTTGAGGATTTAGTTCAAAGCTGCTTGCTTTGATGGGAGGTGTACAGATGCTACTCCCATATGCAGCTGTAATGGGGTTAGCATATGACCCCAGAGTCCTTTTGGACTGATTAATCCCACTTAAGTCCATAATGGACAAAAGGGAAATGATAATGATTGCAAGGAGATAAATTTTGTTTTTTTTTTTTTTTTTGAATTTACGAAAAAAAATAGAATAAAACAAAATAAAATTAAAATAAAAATTCGAAAATCAAAAAGAAAATAAGATCAAAGCAAATTGAAAACTGAATCAATGAGTTAATCAAAAAGATTTTGAAAGTAGCAATTAGAAAGATATGATTGAAAAATTTTTATGAAAAAGATTTGATTTTGAAAAGAGGAAAGAGAAAAACACAAAAAGACACCAAACTTAAAATTTTTAGAAAATCAAACACACAGTTTTCGAAAATTTTTAAGGGAAAAACACAAAGAGGACACCAAACTTAGAATTTTTATAAATCAAAAAGGGACTAAGAACATGCAAAAATCGAAAATTAAAAGAAAAACAAAAGCATGCAATTGACACCAAACTTAGAATATGAAACTAGACTCAACTAAAATACTCTAAACCAACAAAAATAAAACAGTCCTAATCTAAGCAACAAGATAAGCCGTCAGTTGTCCAAACTCAACAATCCCCGGCAACGGCGCCAAAAACTTGGTGCACGAAATTGCAATCACACTTTTGCAATCCCGCACAACTAACCAGCAAGTGCACTGGGTCGTCCAAGTAATACCTTGCGTGAGCAAGGGTCGATCCCACGGAGATTGTCGGCTTGAAGCAAGCTATGGTTATCTTGTAAATCTTAGTCAGGATATCAGAAATTATCAGGATTGATTGTGAAAAGCAAAAGAACATGAAATGATTACTTGTTTTGCAGTAATGGAGAATAAGTTGAGGTTTGGAGATGCTCCATCTTCTGAATCTCTACTTTCCTACTGTCTTCTTCTTCAAACACGCAAGTCTCCTCCCATGGCAAGCTGTATGTAGCGTTTCACCGTTGTCAATGGCTACCTCCCATCCTCTCAGTGAAAGCGATTGCATATGCTCTGTCACAGCATAGCGGAATTCATCTGTCGGTTCTCAATCAGGCCGGAATAGAATCCAGTGATTCTTTTGCGTCTGTCACTAACGCCCCGCCTTCAGGAGTTTGAAGCACGTCACAGTCATTCAATCATTGAATCCTACTCAGAATACCACAGACAAGGTTTAGACCTTCCGGATTCTCTTGAATGCTGCCATCAGTCCTAGCTTATACCACGAAGATTCCGATTAAAGAATCCAAGAGATAATTACTTAATCTAAGGTAGAACGGAGGTGGTTGTCAGGCACACGTTCATGGTTGAGAATGATGATGATTGTCACGGATCATCACATTCATCCGGATTAAGAACAAGTATTATCTTAGAATGGAAGCAAGCATGATTGAATGAGAAACAGTAGTAATTGCATTAATCCATCAAGACACAGCAGAGCTCCTCACCCCCCAACCATGGGGTTTAGAGACTCATGCCGTGGAAAATACACAAAGAAAGGTGTAAAGTGTCATGAGGTCATTCGGTACTGATACAATGTCAAAAGATCCTATTAATAGTAAACTAGTATCCTAGGGTATACAGAAATGAGTAAATGACGTAAAAATCCACTTCTGGGTCCACTTGGTGTGTGCTTGGGCTGAGCAATGAAGCATTTTCGTGTAGAGACCTTTTCTGGAGTTAAACGCCAGCTTTCATGCCAGTTTGGGCGTTTAACTCCAAGTTTTATGCCAGTTCCGGCGTTTAACGCTGGAATTTCTGAGGCCGAATTGCTACGCCGGTTTGGGCCATCAAATCTTGGGCAAAGTATAAACTATCATATATTGCTGGAAATCCCAGGATGTCTACTTTCCAATGCCGTTGAGAGCGCGCCAATTGGGCTTCTGTAGCTCCAGAAAATCCACTTCGAGTGCAGGGAGGTCAGAATCCAACAGCATCTGCAGTCCTTTTTGGTCTCGGAATCAGATTTTTGCTCAGGACCCTCAATTTCAGCCAGAAAATACCTGAAATCACAGAAAAACACACAAACTCATAGTAAAGTCCAGAAAAGTGAATTTTAGCTAAAAACTAATAAAAATATACTAAAATCCAACTAAATCATACTAAAAACATACTAAAAACAATGCCAAAAAGCATACAAATTATCTGCTCATCACTACTGCAGCGAACTGGTTCAATGTTGTCCGACCTATAAGGGCGTTATAAGCCGAGCTCACGTCGATGACAATATAGTCTATGCTCAATGTCCCTGACCAGGTTCCTTTTCCAAAAGTTGTATGTAGTGAGATGTATCCGAACGGTTGAATTGGGGTGTTCCCCAGTCCCAATAAGCTATTCGGATATGCTCTAAGCTCTTTCTCTTGTAAGCCGAGCTTGTCGAAGGCGACTTTGAATAGGATATCTACAGAGCTCCCTTGGTCTATCAATGTTTGGTGGAGATTAGCGTTGGCGAGTATAATAGTGATGACCATGGGATCATCATGCCCCGGGATGATGCCTGTTGCGTCTTCTTGGGTAATGGTAATAGTGGGGAGGTTGAGCGGCCTGTCTTCTTCTCCGACATGATATACCTCTTTAAGGTATCTTTTGCGAGATGATTTAGAGACCCCTCCTCCTGCGAATCCTCCATTGATCATGTGGTTATGCCTCTCGGGGGTACGAGGTGGACGCTCAGCTCTTCTGACCTCTTCATCTCTTCTTCTTTTCCTCGGTTCTTTCATTTTATTGGCTAAGTACCGATCTAGTCGCCCTTCTCGTGCCAATTTTTCTATGACATTCTTCAGGTCGGAGCACTCGTTGGTAGAGTGTCTGTAGATTCAGTGGTATTCGCAGTACTCTGTCCGACTCCCCCCTCCTCTTTTGTGTTTAATTGGGTGAGGTGGTGGTATCTTCTCAGTGTTGCATATCTCTCTGTATACATCTACGAGGGACACTCTTAGTGGAGTGTAGTTGTGGTATTTTCTAGGATTTTCAGTAGATTGGTCTTCTTTTTTTCTAGACTCTTTATCCTTGTCCCGAGGAAGGTATGAGAATCCAGATTTTGATTTTTCTCCTAGTCGAGAGTCCTCCTCTATGTTGATATACTTTTTTGCCCGTTCTTGTACCTCGTTCAGAGTTGTTGGGTATTTTTTGGGTATTGAGTGGCTGAAAGGTCCTTCTCGCAGGCCATTGATGAGACCCATGATAGCTGCTTCTGTTGGCAGACTTTGTATGTCCAGGCATACTTTGTTGAATCTTTTCATGTAGTTATAGAGGCTTTCTCGATCTCTTTACTTAATTTCTAACAGGCTAGGGGCGTGCTTGGCTTTATCTTTCTGTATGGAGAATCTAGCTAGGAAATTTTTGGCGAGGTCATCAAAACTTGCAATTGATCTTGGCGGCAGACTGTCGAATCACTTTATTGCCGTTTTGATTAGAGTAGTTGGGAAAGCTTTGCATCAAACAACGTCTGAAGCGTCAGTGAGATACATCCTGCTTCTGAAATTGCTGAGATGATGGCTTGGATCGAATGTACCATCGTAGGGGGTCATGTCGGGAGCTTTAAAATCCTTTGGGACTTTAGCTTTCATGATTTCTTTGGTGAATGGATCTTGGTCCTTATGGAAGCTATCTTCTCAGTCGGATCGAATGGTTCTAGTTTTGAGATCAACCTCGAGTTTCAAGAGCTTATCCTTTAGCTCTCGACGTCGTCTCGTCTCCCTTCGGAGGTCTTTCTCAGCTTTCCGTTGATGCTCGGCTTCTTTTTCGAGCTGTTTAAGGCAATCCTACTGAGCTTGTAGGGTATCTAGAATTTCTGCATTCGAAGACTGTTTGTCTCCCTTGGGTTGAGGCGTATCCTTAGATGTGGTATCCGTGTTTTTAAGTGGCATTCTATTTTCTAAGTCAGAATTGTGATCGTTGTCGAGGTTGTCCGCCATGGTGATGGGATGACTTCTAAGTCCCTGACAACGGCGCCAATGTTCCGGGGGTTACCTGAAATTGAAGGTCGATCTCGGATGAGATCTACTGTTGTGGTCGGAGCTGTCGTGTCTGACTTGTTGGACTTGGCGGTGCTGTTGATCCTTCGTCACCGGAGGGTGGTGGTACCTGCAAGAGACTTCGATGCTTAAGTTAGCACGTACTTTTGGCAGAATTTTGTGTAGAATCAGAGTATGAGTTATACTTGGGTGCTCCAGCATATTTATAGTAGTGTAGAGTGACCTTCTTTTGAGATAAGATAGTTATCTTATCTTATCTTTTTTAGAGGAACTGCCTTATCTTTCTTGGACTTGCCGCCTTTAGAATGAGCTTTGTTCCTTCATTCGGGCCTGCTTGGGCCTTTATGGTGATTTGGCTGAACTCTTTAGGAAGAGGTCGGTGGCGATCCAGCCTGAAGAGGTCGGTCGCTTGTGTCTTCAGTCAACTCGGGTTGCATAGCTTGACCCAGGGTATGAACAGAAAGCTTCGATACTACTCATAAAAAAGAAGGACAGTGGAATAAGATTATGTGTGGACTACTGACAGTTGAACAAGATCACCATTATAAACAAGTACCAGCTTCCTCGAGTTTTTGAAGATAGATCTGTTCAGGTTATTCGTGTAAAGGATTTAGATATACCAAAGACTACGTTTTAGACTAGATATAGTCATTATGAGTATACAATTATGTGATTTGAACTAACTAATGCTCCTGCTGTATTCATGGATTATATGAATCGCATCTTTCATCCGTATGTAGACCAATTCGTAGTGGTCTTTATAGATGGCATCCTCATTTATTCGAAGACAGAAAAGGAACATGAAGAATAATTCAGGATCATGTTGCAGATACTAAGGACCCGAAAGTTGTACGCAAAATTGTTGAAGTGTAAATTCTGGGAAAAGGAAGTTGCATTCTTAGGGCATGTTGTTACACTAGAAGGAATTTTAGTAGATCATTCCAAGATCGAAGCATTGGTGCAATAGGAACAGCCTACAACTATCACAAAGGTTCGGAGTTTTCTTGGACTAGCTGGATACTACCGGAAGTTTATCAAAGGATTTTAACACGACTTACCTGGAAAGAAGTACCATTTGTACGGATGACTGAATTTGAAAGGAGTTTTGAGATGCTAAAGGAGAAGTTAACGATGGCACATGTATTAACATTTTCAGATCCGCAGAGACCTTTTAAAGTGTATTGTGATGCTTTTTTCAAGGAGTTAGGGTGTGTATTGATGCAAGACAGGAACATAGTAGCTTACGTATCACGACAACTAAGACCTCATGAAGGGAATTATCAAACGCTTGATTTGGAATTAGCTGCAGTGGTTTTTTCTCTTAAAATATGGAGACATTTATATGGTGCTCAATTTGAAGTCTTCTTTGATCATAAGAGTCTAAAGTATATATTTGATCAGAAGGACCTGAATATGAGACAACGATTGTGGATGGAATTTTTGAAAGACTATGAGTTTAGGCTGAGCTATCATCCTGGGAAGGCAAATGTAGTGGCAGATTCTCTAAGCAGAAAAAGTTTGAGTGTTTCTTGGATTATGATAAAAGAAGAAGAGTTGCTTACAGAGTTTGAAAACCTAAAGTTGGGCATGATAGAAACCTCACATGGAGTTTGTATGCCACAACTTCATGTGACGTCGAATTTTAAGACTATTGTTTAACAAGCGCAAGATTTAGAAATGACAACCTTACTGGTGCGCATGAGGACAGAGAAAACAGAAGACTTATACCAGGACAAAGATAGGCTATGGAGATATAAGAACAAAATTTGTGTGCCTAATTTTGAAGTTATGATAGAAGATCTTGTTAGAGGCTTATCAAACCAGATTTTCTATACATCCTGGAGTAACAAAGATGTACTTGCTTACATTTCAAAGTGTCGAACTTTTCAGAAGATAAAGGGGATCATCAGAAACCTTCAAGAACCCTACAACCTCTGGAGATACCACAGTGGAAGTGGGAAGAGATTACGATGGACTTCATCACTGGGTTGCCAAGAACATCAACCAGACACGATGCTATATGGGTTATAGTGGACAGATTTACAAAATCAGAGCATTTTCTTCCAATCCAAGTTGATTATACCTTGGAGAGGAACGGATATATATTCAGAAAATAGTATGAATGCATGGAATACCTTCATTCATTGTTTCCGATCGAGATCTAAGATTTACTTTTAGGTTTTGGAGGAGCTTTTCAGAAAACATTTGGAACAGAATTGCATATGAGTTCGACGTATCATCCTCAGACAGATGGTAAATCAAAACAAACGATTCAAACATTGGAAGATATATTAAGGTCTTATGTAATGGAGCATTGATGAGCGAATAATTTATACGCTTTTTGGCATTGTTTTCAGTATGTTTTTAGTATATTTTAGTTAGTTTTTAGTATACTTTTATTAGTTTTTAGTTAAAATTCACTTTTCTGGACTTTACTATGAGTTTGTGTGTTTTTCTGTGATTTCAGGTATTTTCTGGCTGAAATTGAGGGTCCTGAGCAAAAATCTGATTTAGAGGCTGAAAAGGACTGCAGATGCTGTTGGATTCTGACCTCCCTGCACTCGAAGTGGATTTTCTGGAGCTACAGAAGCCCAATTGGCGCGCTCTCAACGGCGTTGGAAAGTAGACATTCTGGGCTTTCCAGCAATGTATAATCGTCCATACTTTGGAACTGGCATAAAAATTGGCATAAAAATTGGAGTTAAACGCCCAAACTGGCATGAAAGCTGGCGTTTAACTCCAGAAAAAGTCTCTACACATGAAAGCTTCAATGCTCAGCCCAAGCACACACTAAGTGGACCCAGAAGTGGATTTTTACGTCATTTACTCATTTCTGTATATCCTAGGTTACTAGCTTACTATTAATAGGATCTTTTGACATTGTATCTGTATCTCATGACACTTTACACGTTTCTTTGTGTACTTCCTACGGCATGAGTCTCTAAACCCCATGGTTGGGGGTGAGGAGCTCTGCTGTGTCTTGATGGATTAATGCAATTACTACTGTTTCTCATTCAATCATGCTTGCTTCCATTCTAAGATATCACTTGTTCCTAAACCTGATGAATGTGATGATCTGTGACACTCATCATCATTCTCAACTATGAACGTGTGCCTGACAACCACCTCCGTTCTACCTTAGATTGAGTAGATATCTCTTGGATTCCTTAATCCGAATCTTCGTGGTATAAGCTAGAACTGATGGCGGCATTCAAGAGAATCCGGAAGGTCTAAACCTTGTCTGTGGTATTCTGAGTAGGATTCAATGATTGAATGACTGTGACGAGCTTCAAACTCACGATTGTGGGGCGTTAGTGACAGACGCTAAAGAATCACTGGATTCTATTCCGACATGATCGAGAACCGACAGCTGGATAGCCGTGCCGTGACAGGGTGCGTTGAACATTTCCACTGAGAGGATGGGAGGTAGCCACTGACAACGGTGAAACCCTTGCATACAGCTTGCCATGGAAGGAGCCTTGCGTGCTTGAAGAAGAAGACAGTAGGAAAGCAGAGATTCAGAAGATAGAGCATCTCCAAAACCTCAACCTGTTCTCCATTACTGCAAAACAAGTACTTATTTCATGTTCTTTTACTTTTCACAATCAACCCTGATAATTATTGATATCCTGACTAAGAGTTACAAGATACCCATAGCTTGCTTCAAGCCGACAATCTCCGTGGGATCGACCCTTACTCACGTAAGGTATTACTTGGACGACCCAGTGCACTTGCTGGTTAGTTGTGCGGAATTGCAAAAGTGTGATTGCAATTTCGTGCACCAAGTTTTTGGCGCCGTTGCCGGGGATTGTTCGAGTTTGGACAACTGACGGTCTATCTTGTTGCTTAGATTAGGACTGTTCTGTTTTTGTCGGTTTAGAGTCTTTTATTTGAGTTTAGTTTCATATTTTAAGTTTGGTGTCAATTGCATGATTTTGTTTTTCTTTTAATTTTTGAATTTGCATGTCCTTAGTCCCTTTTTGATCTTTAAAAATTCTAGGTTTGGTGTCTTCCTTGTGTTTTCCTTTAGGTTTTCGAAAATTAGTGTTTGATTTTCTAAAAATTTTAAGTTTGGTGTCATTTTGTTGTTTTTCTCTTTCCTCATTTCAAAAAAAAAATCAAATCAAATCTTTTTCAAAATAATTTTCAATCATATCTTTTTAATTGCCAATTCCAAAATCTTTTTAATTAGTTGATTGATTTAGTTTTCAATTTGCTTTGATTTTATTTTTCTTTTAGTTTTCGAAATTTTATTTTATTTTCCTTTTGTTTTATTTTATTATTTTCGGTCATTTTTAAAAAAAAAATTATCTACTTGCAATCCATATCATTTCCCCTTTATCCATCATGGACCTAAGTGGAATTGAACAGTCCAGAAGGACTCTGGGGTTATATGCTAACCCCATTACAGCTGCATATGGGAGTAGCATCTGTACACCTCCCATCAAAGCAAGCAGCTTTGAGCTAAATCCTCAACTCATTATCATAGTGCAGCAAAACTGCCAGTATTCCGGTCTTCCACAAGAAGAACCTACTGAGTTTCTGGCATAGTTCTTGCAAATTGCTGACACAGTACATGATAAAGAGGTGGATCAGGATGTCTACAGACTATTACTATTTCCATTTGCTGTAAAAGATCAAGCTAAGAGGTGGTTGAATAACCAACCTACAGCAAGCATAAAGACATAGAAACAGTTATCAGACAAATTCCTGAATCACTTTTACCCTCCAAAGAGGATGACACAGCTAAGGCTGGACATCCAAGGCTTTAAACAAGAGGATAATGAATCCCTTTATAATGCCTGGGAGAGGTATAGAGGTATGCTAAGAAAATGCCCCTCTGAAATATTTTCAGAGTGGGTACAGTTAGACATCTTCTACTATGGGCTTACAGAAAAAGCTCAGATGTCTTTAGACCACTCAGCTGGTGGATCTATACACATGAGGAAGACAATTGAAGAGGCTCAAGAGCTTATAGACACTGTTGCTAGAAATCAATATTTGTACTCTAGCAATGAGTTCTCTCCAAAAGAGGAAGTCATGGTAGTAGCCACTGATCCTAATCCTCAAGAACAGATGATTGAGCTTAATCAACAATTACACCTGATGACAAAACAGTTAGCAGAATTTAAAGAGATGCTCCATGAAACTAAAATTGCTAGCAAGAACATAGAACTGCAGTTGAATCAAGCAAAACAGCAGATATCTAAACAGATAACAGAAGAATGTCAAGCAGTTCAACTGAGGAGTGGGAAGACATTGAATAACACTGCTCAAAGTAGCAAAAAGCCAAATAAGGAACAATTGACAGAGGATAACCAAACCACTGTCCAAAATCCCTCTGAGGACAGTAAGAGCCCAGAGAGGAGTACTTTTGGCGTTCAAACGCCAGAAAGGGGAGGAAAGCTGGCGTTAAACGCCCATTCCCTGCCCAGTTCTGGCGTTCAAACGCCAGAAAAGGGAGAGAAGTTGGTGTTAAATGCCCAATCTTCACCCATTCCTGGCGTTCAGACGTCAAGGGAGGATCAGACACCTGAGAGTGCTGACAGTAATCCCTCTAAAAAGGCTTCTTCAACCACTTCTGTAAGGAATAAACCTGTAGCAACTAAGGTTGAAGAATATAAAGCCAAGATGCCTTATCCTCAGAAACTCCGCCAAGCGGAACAGGATAAGCAATTTGCCCGCTTTGCAGACTATCTAAGGACTCTTGAAATAAATATTCCGTTTGCAGAGGCACTTGAGCAAATACCTTCTTATGCTAAGTTCATGAAAGAGATCTTAAGTCATAAGAAGGATTGGAGAGAAACTGAAAAGGTATTTCTCACTGAAGAATGCAGTGCAGTCATTCTGAAAAGCTTACCAGAAAAGCTTCAAGATCCAGGGAGCTTTATGATACCATGCACATTAGAAGGTGCCTGCACCAAGACAGCCCTAGGTGATCTTGGAGCAAGCATCAATCTAATACCTGCATCCACTATCAGAAAGCTTGGGTTGACTGAAGAAGTCAGACCAACCCGGATATGCCTTCAACTTGCTGATGGCTCCATTAAACACCCATCAGGCATAATAGAGGACATGATTGTCAAGGTTGGGCCATTCGCCTTTCCAACTGACTTTGTGGTGCTGGAAATGGAGGAGCACAAGAGTGCAACTCTCATTCTAGGAAGACCTTTCCTAGCAACTGGACGAACTCTCATTGATGTACAAAAAGAAGAAGTAACCCTGAGAGTCAATGAGGATGAGTTCAAGTTGAATGCTGTAAAAGCTATGCAGCATCCAGACACACCAAATGACTGCATGGGCGCTGACATTATTGACTCTTTGGTGGAAGAGATCAATATGATTGAAAGCCTAGAATCAGAGCTTGAGGACATCTTCAAGGATACTCAACCTGATGAAGAAGAACCAGAGGAAACAAAGGAATTTTCGAAAATTCTTCAGGAGGAGGATAAGCCTCCCAAACCTGAACTCAAACCACTACCACCATCCCTGAAGTATGCATTTCTGGGAGAGGGTGACACTTTTCCAGTGATTATAAGCTCTGCTTAAATTCACAGGAAGAGGAAGCACTGATTCAAGTGCTAAGGACACACAAGACAGCTCTTGGGTGGTCCATAAGTGATCTTAAGGGCATTAGCCCAGCTAGATGCATGCACAAGATCCTGTTGGAGGATAATGCCAAACCAGTGGTCCAACCACAAAGGAGGCTAAATCCAGCCATGAAGGAGGTGGTGCAGAAAGAGGTCACTAAATTACTAGAGGCTGGGATTATTTATCCTATTTCTGATAGCCCCTGGGTGAGCCCTGTCCAAGTTGTCCCCAAAAAGGGAGGCATGATAGTGATTCGTAATGAAAAAAATGAACTGGTTCCTACAAGAACAGTCACAGGGTGGCGTATGTGTATTGACTACAGGAGGCTCAATACAGCCACCAGAAAGGATCATTTTCCTTTACCATTCATAGACCAAATGCTAGAAAGACTAGCTGGTCATGATTATTACTGCTTTTTGGATGGCTATTCAGGTTACAACCAAATTGTAGTAGATCCTCAGGACCAAGAGAAAACAGCATTTACTTGCCCTTCTGGCGTGTTTGCCTACAAGAGGATGCCTTTTGGTCTGTGTAATGCTCCTGCAACCTTTCAGAGATGCATGCTATCCATCTTCTCTGATATGGTGGAGAAATTCCTGGAAGTCTTCATGGATGACTTCTCAGTATATGGAGACTCATTCAGCTCCTGTCTTCACCACCTAGCACTTGTCCTGAAAAGGTGCCAAGAGACTAACCTGGTTTTAAACTGGGAGAAATGTCACTTTATGGTGACTGAGGGAATTGTCCTTGGGCACAAAATTTCGAGCAGGGGAATAGGGGTGGATAAATCAAAGGTAGAGGTAATTGAAAAATTACCACCACCTGCCAATGTTAAGGCAATCAAAAGTTTTCTGGGGCATGCAGGATTCTACAGAAGGTTTATAAAGGATTTTTCAAAAATTGCAAAACCTTTGAGCAACCTGCTAGTTGCTGACACACCATTTGTGTTTGACACACAGTGTCTGCAAGCATTTGAAACCCTGAAAGCCAAGCTGGTCACAACACCAGTCATCTCTGCACCAGACTGGACATTGCCATTTGAACTAATGTGTGATGCCAGTGACCATGCCATTAGTGCAGTGTTGGAACAGAGGCATAACAAGCTTCTGCACGTCATTTATTATGCCAGCAGTGTTCTAAATGATGCACAGACGAATTACACAACCACAGAAAAAGAGTTACTTGCAGTGGTCTATGCCATTGACAAGTTTAGATCCTATTTAGTGGGGTCCAAGGTGATTGTGTACACTGACCATGCTGCTCTTAAGTACTTACTCACAAAGCAGGATTCAAAACCCAGGCTTATAAGATGGGTGTTGCTTCTGCAAGAGTTTGATATAGAAATAAGAGACAGAAAAGGGACAGAGAACCAAGTAGCTGATCATCTGTCCCGAATAGAACCAGTAGCTGGGGCGTCCCTCCCTTCTACTGAGATCTCTGAGACTTTCCCAGATGAGCAACTCTTTGCCATCCAGGAAGCTCCATGGTTCGTAGATATTGCAAATTATAAAGCTGTCAGGTTCATACCACAGGAGTACAGCAGAGTGCAAAGAAAGAAATTAATTTCAGACGCCAAGTACTACCTATGGGATGAGCCATATCTCTTCAAGAGATGTGCAGACGGAATGATCCGCAGATGTGTACCCAGAGAAGAAGCACAGAGGATCCTGTGGCATTGCCATGGATCACAGTATGGGGGACATTTTGGAGGTGAGCGAACAGCCACTAAGGTCCTCCAATGTGGCTTCTACTGGCCTACTCTCTATAGAGATGCCCGAGAGTTTGTACGTAACTGTGACAGCTGTCAAAGAGCTGGTAACTTACCTCATGGATACGCCATGCCTCAACAAGGGATCTTAGAGATTGAGTTGTTTGATGTATGGGAAATTGACTTTATGGGTCCATTCCCACCATCATACCCAAACACTTACATTCTGGTGACAGTGGACTATGTATCTAAATGGGTAGAAGCAATTGCTACACCCAATAATGATACTAGAACCGTGCTGAAATTTCTCCAGAAACACATCTTCAGCAGATTTGGTGTTGCCAGAGTCATAATCAGTGATGGGGGTACTCATTTCTGCAATAAACAGCTTTACTCCGCTATGGTCTGATATGGAATTAGCCACAAAGTGGCTATCCCGTATCATCCACAGACAAATGGGCAAGCTGAAGTCTCTAACAGAGAGCTAAAAAGAATCCTAGAATGGACTGTGATAGCCCGAAGAAAGGATTGGGCAAGGAGCTTGGATGATGCTCTGTGGGCATACAGAACAGCATTTAAGACCCCAATAGGAACCTCACCATACCAACTTGTGTATGGCAAGGCCTGTCATTTGCCAGTGGAACTGGAACATAAAGCCTACTGGGTAACCAGATTCCTAAACCTGGATGCTAAGTTAGCTGGTGAAAAGAGATTACTCCAGCTAAATGAGCTAGATGAATTTAGACTCAGTGCCTTTGAAAATGCAAAGATTTATAAGGAAAAGGCAAAGAAGTGGCATGACAAGAAGTTGTCATCCAGAGTCTTTGAGCCAGGACAAAAAGTTCTGCTCTTCAACTCTAGGCTCAGATTGTTCCCAGGAAAACTTAAATCCCGGTGGAGGGGTCCGTATGTGATTACAGGAGTGTCACCATATGGATATGTTGAGCTTCGGGATATTGATTCTGACAAAAAGTTCATTGTTAATGGACAGAGGATCAAGCATTATCTTGAAAGCAATTTTGAGCAGGAATTGTCAAAACTGAGGCTGGAATGATCCTCAGTAAAGGTCCAGCTAAAGACAATAAAGAAGCGCTTGCTGGGAGGCAACCCAGTCATTAGCAGGTTATATATTTTATTTCTACAAGGGCAATTATCAAAATTGAAGGAATTCACAGAGTTACAGAAAGATTCAGTGCAAAAAGCAGAGAAAAAGAGCTTACTGGCAAAAAAACGCCAGTAAGGGGTACTTTGGGCGTTAAACGCCAGAATGGGCACCATTCTGGGCGTTTAACGCCAGTAAGGGTGCCATTTTGGGCGTTAAACGCCAGAATGGGCACCATTCTGGGCGTTTAACGCCAGGTGTGCAGCATCCTGGGCGTTTAACAAAACGCCCAGTGACAAAGGGGATTCCGGCGTTTAATGCCAGCCAGGGTACCTGGCTGGGCGTTAAACGCCCACAATGGCTAGCAAATGGGCGTTAAACGCCAGAATGGATGCCATTCTGGGCGTTTAACGCCAAAAAGGTGGAGGACAGAGATTTTGCTTTCTGATTAAATTTTTTTCAAACTTTCCTTTTTTGAACCATACTTTTCTACACAAACACATTTCAAACTTTCATCATTTATATTCAAATCTTCAAAAAAATTAAAATCATTCTTCAAATATCTCTCAAATCCTTCCCAAATCTTGTTCAAAAACTCAACTTTCTCTCAAATTCTTTCCATATCTTCTCAAATCTCCCTCCAAATTTTCGAAATCTCTCCTTCCCCCCTATAAATACACGTTCGGCCTCCCTCTTCCCCCACACCATTCGAATTTGCTCTTCTCCTCTCTCTCCTCTCTCCTCTTTCCTTTCTTTTGCTTGAGGACAAGCAAACCTCTAAGTTTGGTGTGCTTTTCTGTGATCACTCAAGCCAAGATTTATCAAGATCATGGCTCCTAAGGGAAAACAAACCAATTTAAGAGGAAAGAAAGAGAATAATCCAAAGAATCTTTGGAATCAAGAGAAGTTCTTAACCAAAGAACATGAAGAACATTATCATAAAATAATGGGTCTGAGGTCAGTGATCCCGGAAGCCAAATTCGATCTGAAAGAAGATGAATATCCGGGGATCCAAGAGCAAATTCGAAACAGAGGATGGGAAGTTCTACCCAATCCTGAGATAAAGGTTGGAAGAAATATGGTTCAGGAATTCTACTCAAATCTGTGGCTGACAGATAAGCAGAGAATGACTGGAACTGCTTTCCATACTTACAGAATCATGGTCAGAGGGAAAGTTATCTACTTCCATCTGGACAAAATAAGAGAAATCTTCAAATTGCCTCAACTGCAAGATGATCCTGAATCCTTTAATAGGAGAATGGTGAGAGCTGATAAAGGGTTGGATCAAGTTCTAGAGGACATATGCCTCCCTAGAACTAAGTGGATAACCAATTCAAAGGGTGTCCCAAACCAACTCAAGAGGGGAGACCTCAAACCAATTGCAAGAGGTTGGCTAGACTTTATTGGACATTCCATATTGCCCACTAGCAACCGTTCTGAGGTCACTGTCAAGAGAACAGTGATGATTCATTGCATTATGCTTGGAAAAGAAGTGGAGGTTCACCATCTGATTGCTTGTGAGATCTACACAATTGCAAATAAGAATTCCACTGAAGCTAAACTGGCTTACCCAAGCTTGATCTCCTTGCTCTGTAAAGAGGCTGGGGTGAAGATAGGAGTGGATAAATTCATACCCATTGAACATCCAATCACCAAGAAGTCAATGGAAGGACAAATGCAAGACAACTCTATCAAGAAGAGGGCGCAGGAGTTCCTCCCTGAACTCCCTAAAATTGACTACTGGACCAGCCTAGAAGCATCTATCACCAAGTTGCAAGAAACTATGGAGCAACTTAAGGAAGAACAGCAGAATCAGAACTGCATGCTTTGCAAATTGCTGAAGGAACAAGAGAAGCAGGGGCGTGAACTTCAAGAGTTGAAACGCCAAAAGCTCTCCTTTCAAGTTGAGGGAGCATCCACTTCTCAAAGTCAAGGTTGTTGAGTCCTAACTCTATGATAACCTCTATCATTAGGAGCCTATTTGAATTTTTTATTTTCTATTCCTACTAGTCTTATCTTATATCTATTTTTGAGTCTTGTTCTTAATTCATAATTAATAAAATTTAAAGTTCATGCCTTAAAGCTATGAATGTCCTATGAATCCATCACCTCTCTTAAATGAAAAATGCTTTAATCACAAAAGAACAAGAAGTACAGGATTTCGAATTCATCTTTGAAACTATTAATATTTTTTATTTTTATTTAATTAAAAGGGTATTTTAGTAAAAGTGGTGATATACTATATATTTAAAAAAAATTAAATGTTGACGTGGAAAATAAATTCCACATGTCTTATTGTTATTTGTCCATATTTTAAACGTATCGGTACGTATTAATTTATCATCGTACTGTAGCAAACATCTTTTCTCAAACAATAAATAGCATGAATATGCATTAATCCGTTATTATTGTACGCACAAATTAATTAAATAACTGTTATACTATTGGTGCTCTGATATGTTTCTTACGGCATAAATTTGAGGTATTAGCAAATTGTGTTGTATTATTATTCTGAGAATTGGATCGATCAGATTAATTAGGAATTATTTATCAAACAAGTTCAATTCAAGATAAAAATTGATTAGTAATGAATTAATTAAAAATAAAAAAATTAATTAAATAATGATTAATTAGTTGAACCAATTTAATTTTTTAATAATAAACTAATATAAAATAATAAAATATAAAAAATTATTTATTTTAAAAAAATTATATATTTTTTACATAAATATATTATTTTATTATATTTAATTTAATTTAATTTAATTTTAGTTTAATTTTTAGCTTTGCTGGTTCGATTACGGATTTAGTTTTCAGTAAGCATGACAAAAATTTCCGGCGGGACGGGTACCCGCAGGGATTTATCCATCAGAGAGCAGATATGGGGGTAATTTTTACCCGTAGGGACGGGAGACGGGGCCCCGTATAATAAACGGCACGGGGGAGGGCCGTGGAGACCCGTTAAATCCCTGTTTGTGTGGAAAGACAAAAATGCCCTGATATATATATATATATATATATATATATATATATATATATATATATATATATATATATATATATATATATATATATAATATGTGAGCCACTCTCATTTGAACATAACCTAACCCTAGCCGTCCTGCTTCAGAGATAGACAGAGAGTAAGAACTAAGCTGAGACCTGAGACTCTCATTTCCACTCCTCCACAAACCCTTAGCCCCTCCTGCCTCCTTCCCGCTGACCGCCGACCGTCGTCGCCGCCTTCCACCCTCTGGTCTCTCAGCGCCGCCTCCCACCCCAAACTCAGCAACGTCGTCGTCTTTTCCTGGTCGTGGTCGTCATCTTCTCCTGTTCGCGTTGCTGGTCTTCGCTGGACGTTAGTCTTCCTTCCCCTTTTCTCCATCAGGTTCAGGTAAGTCAGCCCTGGTCTTCGCTAGTCTTCCATCCCCTTTTCTGAATTTAGATTTCTGAATTAGGGTAACGAATTTGGGTGTTCTGAATTAATGAGATTCCTATTAATCTGAATTTTTGTGTTTTGAATTTCTGGATTTTTGAGTTTTGAGTTGCTGAATTTTTGATTAGGTTACTAAATTTCTAAATTTCTAATTAGGTTAATGAATTTCTGATTTGGTTAACGAATTTTTGAATTTTTGGTTAGGTTAATGATTTTCTGACTATGAATTTTTGAATTCTGGTTGTGTAATTTATATTTTTGAGTTAGGTTGATATGAATTTGATTTCTGATTCTGATTAATATTTCTGAGTTAATATTGAGTTAATCTAAAGTTAGGTTAATCTGATTCCGATTATGAATTTCTGGTTGTGTAATTTATATTTCTGAGTTAATAGTCTGAATTGGACTAATTTTTTGGGTCGTCCTAATTTTCAAAACTATGCCTCATAGTTTATCGGTGCCATGTTTGTTTCTGCATAAAAGTTTATTATGCTAAGTCCAAATGGTTTCATTCTTTTCAAAAGTCATTGCAAAACAATTTGATAAACAATATTTGCATTTTTATTCTAGCGAAGAGTTGTTCCTATTTAAATATTTGATTACTTTAGATATGATATTGAGTGATGATTACTGTCTTGGCAGTTAAGTCTGAATGAATTAGGCCAAATAAATATATAAGAGCGAGGCACATAATACAATTTAAAAGGGATTGGAGTATTCGACATTGGACTTTATATATATATAAAGCTTAGAAGAAGGATAGAAACAGAATATAACCGAATTGGTTAATGACTTAGACTCTAATCTGCTACTCTGCTTCCAGTTCCTTTATTCTTTAATCTGTTTCACTATATATATAAAGCTTAGAAGAAGGATAGAAACAGAATATAACCGAATTGGTTAATGACTTAGACTCTAATTTACCACCCTGCTTCCAGTTTCTTTATTCTTTGATTTGTTTCACTAGACCAAACAGTTTTAACTAATATCATATTCATATCTAAGTAGTGTTATTTGAATAGTTTGGAGAGCTCAATTTTAATTTATAATTTATGCTTACGAGGAGGAAGAAGAGGGCATTGGTGTCATTTCACAACAAAACTAGGGTTTAGAGAAATAGAAACGGATGTGCGTAGTTGAGTTGTTCAGTTCTTGAAATCTAATGCAAACAACACAGATGTGCGTAGTTATTTTTTGTAATACATTACTTGCTCTTTTGTGAATTTTGTATTCGATTTTTTTACATTTATCTTTTCCTGTATCTAGGGTTTCTTTTTTGATATATACTTTTTATAAATTTGTTATAATCTAGTGGTTTGTCAATTTTTCTTTATTTGTTTCGTGCTTTCTATTCAAAGAGGCAATTTAATTTCTAATAAGGATTTTGATACGAGTAAGTGTATTTTGTATGACCACCTTTGTGTTCAAAACATCTTATAATCATAATTTTATGATAGAGCTTATGAAAGCATTTTTATGTTTGGTTGATTTTTCGTATTCCTTGTTCCTAGGTATTTACATAATTAACCTTGGCAAGACATGGGAGAAGTTCCAACTTGCTGCTAGGATTATTATTGCTATCGAGAACCCGCAGGACATCATTGTTCAGTCTGCTAGGCCATATGGTCAGAGAGTTGTCCTTAAGTTTGCACAATACACTGGTGCGAATGCAATTGCTGGAAGGCACACTCCTGGAACATTCACTAATCAAATGCAAACATCCTATAACGAGCCTCGTCTACTCATTCTGACTGATCCAAGGACTGATCATCAGGTGCCACTTATGTTATTCACTTGTTTCATTATTAACTGTCAATATGTTTTTTGTGGGAGTTTGAAATTCTGTTATTAATTGATCTCGTCTTGGGTTTGTTTTCTATTTTTTTTTCAAAAAAATATCTGTATCCCATTAAGGAAGGTGCTCTTGGAAATATTCTGACCATTGCCTTCTGTGACACCGATTCTCCGATGCACTATGTTGATGTTGGCATTCCTGCCAATAACAAGGGGAAGCACAGTATTGATTGTCTGTTTTGGTTATTAGCAAGGATGGCTCTACATATGAGGGGTACTATTCGTCCGGGGCTTAAGTGGGACGTGATGGTAAACTAATTTTTGCTCTTAACGGATTGAACTATTATTATTTTGTAGCACTTTTAGATTTATTGTGTTTCCCAATGTCTGCATTGTAAGTGTTTGATCTCGTATGCACTTATTTAGAACAATCTTTCTTGCTGTACATATAGGTGTAAAAAATTTCATATTTTAACAAAAGATAGTAGTCTTATTATGTGGTTTTCTTTGAACCTTAGCTAAATTTGTCAACTTTTCATGTATAGGTGGATTTATTCTTCTATAGAGAACCTGAAGAGGCCAAGAAACAAGAGGAGGAGGAATTACCAGCTGCCCCAGAATATGCCATTCAAGATTTTGGTGCTGCTGGCATTGCCGGCTTCCCCGCAGCTGATGGAGAATGGGGGGCTGTTACAGCTAAACAATCCTGGACTGAACTAGTTCCTCAGCAACCCATTCCAGCTGCTCCTGTTAACTGCGCCTCAGACGCCGGTAAGAATAATTATTTCCACTCTATATCTGTTAAATTTGATGCAACATAATTATCGCATTTGCTTCTAATATGTTCTAGTCAAATAATTCTGGGTTGTTGTGATGAATCATTCTCCCTCGATATGCAAGAAAATCTGTGCGCCTTAACATAGTTCTGTCAAAAATTGTGATGGCAATTTATTTGACCCAAGTTCTTTTGTATCCGCAACTGCAGGTGATTGGGAGCCAGTTCTAGCTCCACAGGCATCCGTTCCTGCACCTGGAGGTGTTGCTCCCCCTGGCTGGGACTAGGCATCGAGTTTGGAATTTTGTTTCTATGTTTTCTTTGCTTCCTGAGTAATTTTCCTTCCGGGATTATTTCTTTAGGAAACATACATATTTAGTATTTTGTAGTCTTGGTATTGAGTTTTAAAATTTTGTTGATGTATCGATGGAAGCTTGTTTAGTTTCAACAATTTAAGAGGATTCGTAATGGAAGTTTGAGCAGTTAATTGACAACGACATGCTACTTTTTGAAAGAGAAATTTGTTCTTGGTGATTGTTCTTCAGTTTGATTAGTATTGAAAAATATAGATAACCTCAGTATATATGCAAAAGTACAATAAAATAAACTTAGGTATTTTCTTAAAATATATGAAGATCTGCCATTATAACCAAGGCAATACCTTTCACTTGTTTCTTTGGTTCACCAAGAATATCTTGATCATATTCGGCTGAGGGCTTATCCTTGTATTGTGATTTACCCTTTGATATTGAAATCCGTATCCTTTTGAGTAGATCCATTATCTCTTCATGATGAGGTGACTCTGTTTTCTCAGCCTTGAATGATTTAGATCTCTTGTTTTCAGTTTTCCTACTTGTTTGAATTCCCTCGGTGTCTCCTTTCGATCTTATAATATTTGAATTGGTAAATGGAGAGACAGCCATTTTGAACGCAAAGGGTGAAGGTTGAACTTGAACCTCTGCCACATTTTAACAAGTTGCATCATAGTATTATCCTCAGAACTTAGTCCGCACAATATCAGGGAACATTATCAACATATCACTATCCAAAATTGCATCAAGTTATGTATTGAAGAACAAATAAGATGAAAATTTTGCTCATTATGTCACATAAAGCCATACAAAATTATTCTTCCCAAAAATTTGTTGTGAAGTGAACTCTTCTACAAATTTATAAGTGCCATTTAAGAATGAAGTTAAGCTACCAAGAGATTGATGACTTGTTGGACTAATATTAAAAACATAAGAAATAAGAAAAGTTGAATGAATGAAATGAATCCAAGAAAAATAGCAATCAAATAAGATTTTCAGAAATCTTTAATACCTCACTCTCTCAGAACAGAACAAGGAAAGGAAGTTGAAGTACCAGCTAAATAGCAGTGCTTGCGCAAAGAGAAACTCGTGGAGAAAGAGAAGCCAAGAACGCTATACGAATGAGAAGCAACCACATCCATCTTCCCCAGAAAAAGAAAAAAATAATTGAAAAAACCAATTCTCAAACACAACTGATATTAAATCACAGTTCACAGAGACCCTCACTCCATTTCTTAAATGAACATACATATATTATATTTTACTTTTTACTCTTTTTTTATTTATTTACTTATTCTTTCCCACGGGTAAAATAATTGGTCCACAATTTTCTGTGATATGTAACGCGTGCAAGCACGCGCAAACTCTGTGGCTAAATATCGCAACACCTTTCTTCATATAGGCTTTGCAACTTGCAAGAGGGTATTATCTGTTCATAACAAGCGAATGCATTCATTGAGAGTTTGAGACCAAATAAGAACATTCTACATGGCTAAACTATTTCAAAAGTAAAATAAAAATGGACCCAACAATCATAATCATGGAATAGATAGATCTGGTCCACCCCCAATTGTTATGGTACTTGGCAAGTGGGGTGCAGGGTAGGGATTCTTATTTCATAGGATAGTGCAAAGTTCGAATAAAGCTGCGTGCAGATCACGTGTAGTGACCAATCCACTCCACCGACTATTCCTCCTTCCTTGCAAATCAGGCACCTTAATTGGACAAAACCGCATTTATAACTAACAGCAGTCACTAGGAAAATCTTGGCCGTGTCTTTTCCATCACTATTTCATCAAATTATTCTTTATGCTCTCTCTCTCCCATGCAAAAAGATCACACTATACACATTGTATTTTGCTATCTATCTTGATCACTATGTTAAGCAACTTGCAGTGTTGGATAGTTATTACTTATTACATTATACTATTTGAAACCTTAAGATATTAAGCTCGACTAATAATATTATTTTATTAGGATTCCAATCTAATTTGGAACAAGAATCGGTGTTCAAGTTCATTTAAATGAAAGTAGGAGAGACAGCTCATATCTAACCGTCCAAGACAGTATAGCACAGAACATGAAATTGGACCAAAGTCAGATATTATGGTTCTCCACTCAACAAATCATGTACACCAACCATCATCAACATGGGGCTGCTGTCCCTTTCTGCAAGTCTAGATAAAGAAGTTGTTTTTCCTCAAGTTGTGTGTGCCCAAAAATAATAGCATCACTGTTTTGTCCAATTGCTGCACAACCTGAAATCAATGTCACAACTGCCAGAGCTATCTTGCTCCAAAAATGAACAACAGCGATATGTCAAACAAAAGCCATAGAAGAGAGTTTCAAGACAACTGAAACTATATTCTATCATAGACTCAAATTCAGATACAAGGTATATAAAAAGGTTAAATTACACTAGACTAATCGAAAAAGTACACAAACAATGAGGGATTTCGGGAAACTCTGCTTGAGCTAATTGGGATGCAAATAAACATAATATGTAGCAAATAAAAAGGTACAAATCTACTGCAATAATAATACAAAGACCAAATAAATTAAACCATCAATTACGAAATTAAGCAGAAGCTGCTGGTATAGATAACAAATGTGAAAAATAAATGCTTGATATTGTACAAGTAAAAGAGAAATCTTTAAGAATTAAGATGCCACATGCACCACCTACAATCTTTTACAGCATAAACAGCTAAATATACAGTGTCCAACCAAGTCTAGCATTCCACCTAAAATCATTCAGCTGCACATGCATTTATTGAAAAAAGCAACAAATATAGAACTTCAATTTGATCATAATCCCTTTCCTAATTGTTCCGTTTTTTTCTCCTCTTGGGCAACTTCTACAGTACACCCATATCCCCACAAAATCTTTTTTTTTTCAAACTTTTCCCTTTTCATTTCCTTTGTTTTGGCCAATATACCTTTTTCCATTTCTGTTCCTGCTTCTTGAATCTACTCTGTAGTATGTAGTGTAACACTATAATAAATAAATTAAACAAGCCTTCACCCCAAATTGTGAATTTTCCTAATCTATAATGTTAAGAAAAAAAAAGGGAAAAATGAAAAGAAAAGAAAACCCTTTAGCGGCAGCAGCATTTTGTGCACATTATCATGAAAACAATGAGAAAGACAATAGAAGAAAGTGCAATTGCCACACCAAGAACAAACTTGTTAGGGCCACTATGGTGCCTTTTCTTTTGATTGCTGCTACCATCACTGTCATTATAATCACTGCTATCATCAGCATAAGAAGAATCCTTTGATGGTGGAGACGCCGGCATCCCATACTTATCACAAGGTGAAATTCCAAGCTTCAAGTTTGAGGACAGAACCGAGTGGTTATAGCAAACGTTGCTATTCCCACCAACGTTGAACACATCCAAATTCTTAATGAAATTTTGATCGAAAGGCAGAACACCATGAAGGTTGTTGTTAGCAAGATTCAAGTGCCTTAAACTCTTCATCTGAGAAATGAACTTTGGAATAGTACTATTGAATTGGTTTGAGCTCAGATCCAAATGAATCAAACTCGAAACAGAAGATATTGAACCTGGAATTTGGCCAGAGAAAGAGTTTGAAGCCAGAGACAAGGTTGTCAGAGAAGTCAAGTCCCCAATGATAGCAGGTACCTCACCACTGAGATTATTATTGGAAAGATTCAAACTTTCCAAACCAGAAAGCATGGTAATCGAAGAGGGAATAGTCCCTTTAAGCTTGTTGCCAGAAAAATCTATATGGGTAAGGTCGGAATGAAGATGCCCAGGAAGAAAACCAGTGAGATTAGCGTTTGAAATGGTCAAAATTTTGAGCTTGTCCATGTGGGCAAAGATAACGTAAGGTCCAGAAGCTTTGACTTGGACATTTGTTAGGGCGAGATCAGTGAGATTCTGAAGCTGAGAGAGCCAAACGCCGGAGACCTTGCGGAGGCTGTTGATGCATGTGAAGGTGTGGAGGGAGGAGGTGAGTTCGAGTGGGAAGCGAATGGGGGTGACGGGGCAGTTGAGGAGGTTGAGAGTTTGGAGTGTTGAGAGTGATTGGAGTGCGGTGAAGGAGAGTGCAACGTAGGAGGAGCAGTTTGAGAGTGTGAGAGAGATGAGGTGGCGGAAGGGTTTTGAGTTGTCGCAGGTTGTGGCATTGTGGAATGCGGATTTGGAACATAAGAAAAAAATTGTCATTTTCTCAAACAATAAATAGCATGAATATGCATTAATCCGTTATTATTGTACGCACAAACTAATTAAATAACTGTATTTGCTACGGTACGATGATAAATTCATACGTACCCATACGTTTAAAATATGGACAAATAACAATAAGATATGTGGTATTTATTTTTCACGTTGGCATTTAATTTTTTTTTAAATATATAGTATATCACCACTTTTACTAAAATACCCTTTTAATTAAATAAAAATAAAAAATATTAATTTATTTAATTTTATAAAAAGAGTTAAACATCTTTCTTTTATTTGATTAGATAAAAATATCCTTTTAAATTAATCAAATTTTAGAATTCAATTAGTCATAATTTTATAGTTTCAAATAATTGAAACAACAAAACAAAAACATATTAAAAAAACAAAAAGTTAAAATTATTCTTCATCTGTGTTAAACATATTAAAAAAACAAAAAATCAAAATTGTTCTTCATCTCCATTCAAAAACCTTCTCGTTCACGCCTATGAAAGTTTCAGTCTTCAGTCTTCTTCAGTCTTCTTCTCTCCTCTTCCTATCCTCTCTCTCTCTGCTACTCGAATCAGTCTTCTTCAGTCTTCTTCAGTCTTCTTCTCTCCTCTTCCTATCCTCTCTCTCTGCTACTCGAACTCTCTCATCTGTCTCACTGTGCGTCGCCCGCAAGACGTCATCGTTTTGCTGGGATGCCCTAGCCAATTACCCAACCCAGCAACCTTAGTTTCACACAACGGCTAAACGCGAACCCATCCCTCCCACCCTCGAGCTCTTCCTTCCTCTCTCCGTCATCGATCTCACCCCTCACCTCCGTCCATCTCCTGCCGCCGTCGCCGAAACGAGCTTCGAAGCCACCGTCGTTTAAGGGTGCACAGACCCGGCCCGGCCCGAAGGCCCGGCCCGGTCACGAACACTTTAGGAACTAATTTGGAGTGATTTCATCGGGTTTAGGGTCGGGTACGGGTCTCAAAAATAGACCCGGTCATTATTTCGGGTCGGGTCCGGGCCGTAGCTCGGGTCACCCGAAGTCGGCCCGGTGGCCCGGTCATCATACACAATTAATATTTTGCGTTATTAGTGATGGATCATGACTATTCTTACGTGGAATTTAAGTATTGTAAATCTTAATATTTTGTGTTATTAGTCATTATAAGACTATAAGTTAATGTTTTTATGTTTAGAATGCATAAGATTTTAGACTAATACATAAGATTGTGTTATTTGTATTGATTTAAATATTTGGTATTATTAGACAATATTAGTATTGATTGTGGTTATGCTTTAATATTGATTGTGGTTATGCTTTAATTTTGAAGAATGGTTGGTTCTTGTTATATTTTTCTAAGTGAATTTTACCATGTTAACTATTGGTTGGAGCCTTGGAAATTTGGATATTTTTACATGCTAGTTTACAAGAAGGTATCAACGTAATGTAATGTTAACGGCCCGGCTTTCACCCGGTTTTCACCCGGTATAATTGTGGCCCGAAAGTGTATTGGTTTCATCGGGTCTAGGGCCGGGTTCGGGTCTAATAAATAGACCCGGTGTATATTTCGGGCCGGGTCTGGGTCACATCAAACCCGGTTTCACCCGACCCATGTGCACCCCTACCGTCGTTATCGTGCAGCTCTGTTCCACCATCGTGCAGCTACTGAAAACTCTCTTATGTTGAGTTACATGAACTAATATCAAATGGAATTTCTTTAGGTTTTTTGAGTTGTGAAATCAATTAGTCATCATGCACGGTTTAGATGCACAATGGTAAGTGGTGGTGGCTGTATTAGGCCTCAAGAGGATTCACTTAATAACCCCATTGATATGGTAGTTGGTACCCTTGGAAGGATTATTCAACATATTGAGGAGGGCAACCTGGTGTATGGCGACTTCAAATACTTGGTGAGTAATCCACAATTGACTAATTCCAATATGCAATAATTTGCTACAATAATGAATTGGTACAATAATTAATATATTTGTTCTGCAGGTCTTGGATGAGGCAGATACAATGTTTGATCGTGGCTTTGGTCCTGATATACGCAAATTTCTGGCCCCATTGAAACATCGTGCATCAAAGTCTGATGGCCTAGGTTTTCTGACCGTCTTGGTAACCACAACAGTGACAAAGGTATGCTGATCTGTGCCACAATCTGCCAAGTAAATTTAAGGGAATAAAATTCTCACGAAGTGGTAGTGTTTTATTTCTTTCTTTTATAATTGCATCACTATAATCTCTTCAATCTTCCTTCTATCATGTGAAGATATAATATTTCCTATTACAATAATATAACTATATAATCCAACACATGCTTGTGTTCAATCGTAATTTCTGGCTTTTCAGAATATACTACAAATGTACAATAAATAAAGTGCATTTATATGAATTTGGAAACAAAATATCATGTAATGATCTTTGTAAGGGGAACAATATAGTGGTTATGTTTTAGAATGTTGCTCACTCACCTTCCATTTGTTTACCCTTGGTTGAAATCGTTCTATAGCTAGAAGTTAAGAGTAAGTCATCAATCTGACTTTTTTTTAAGTCTTGCAGGCTGTGCAAAAGCTAATTGATGAGGAGTTTCAGGGCATTGTACATCTGCGAACATCAACATTTCATAAAAAGATTTCTTCTGCTCGTCACGATTTTATTTAACTTTCAGGTTCTGAGAACAAGCTGGAAGCATTACTTCAGGTATCCTGCATTTTTCCACCAGTCTCATCACGCCAAACACATTGATATTTATGGTTTATTTTGGGAATCACTGTAGCTGAAGTAGCACAAATTGACTTTCTATTCATGTTAGGTAGTGAAATAATCGTCGTTTGTTGCTGGTGTTAGTTAGGAGTTAGGAGTTAGTAGATATTGGCATATTGGTGCTGTGCTAGCAATAAAAATACAACCTCTCTCTCTCTTTCATTTTTTAGCAAGTAAATATCAATACATTTCAATCTTTGTTTTCCGATCATGTGATGGCAGGTACTTCTGCCAAGCCGAGCAAAAGGCAACAAGGTGAAGGTTTTTTGCAAGAGCAATGCTAGGGGGCCAGCAACTTTTGTGATTAGTAGCCATCAAATAACCATCAATGATGATTTAATGGTGTGAGATTGGTGTGAGATTTCATCTAATGGCTCACCTTTCTCTGCTAGTTACATGTTGGCCAAAATTCATTAAAATTGCTGGCCCCCTAGACTTTCCCTTATTGCAATACTTTGGACTCTAGCCGTGCGGTGGATCACTACCTTGTTGAAAATATGATTCCTACTGTCAACTACCATGGGGAAGTACCAGCAGAGCAAAGGTGAAGTACAAACAAACACCCCCACCCCAAAAAAAAAAAAACACCCACACACACAAAAATTATGTTAAGCTACCTGGAAATAGGCATATTGTCAACTGTTGAAACTGTAGGGATTGGTTGGAAAATAGATTGTTGAGAGGGAATAATATTAAATATATTGTATTAATGAGAATTCGAATAGTTGTGTTGATAAAATAGTCTTCATATCTTGGCAACAGTGAGATCTCCCATTTCCTGCTCTTCTATATTCCCATTTACTTATTTGCATCATCAATTTTTTTTCTTTTTGCTTACAGGGTTGAAAACCTCAATAAATTTGAGAATGACATTGATGATCGTCCAACATTAGTTTGCACAGACTTGCCCGCTAGGGGTCTGGACTTGGATGTAGACCATGTTGTTATGTTTGACTTCCCCTTGAACTCTGTGAGTATCATAGCCATGGTTCTATAATTTGGGTCTGAGTACCTTGCACTCTTTTTTACTTCTTTCCTTGATATTACTTAGTTTCTCACCTTTACTTTCCCTTTCAATTTTTAGATTGATTACCTTCATTGGACTGGTAGAACTGCTCGTATGGGTGCAAAGGTTAAAATCTTATCATGTACTTCTCTGTACAGCCAAATTCTTATATTTTATTTTGTTAGAACAATAGCCCTAAACACTTGAGCACATGCCCTTTAAAATCATTGAAGAATAAATACTCTTTTTTTTATTGCAGGGAAAGTAATCAGTTTGGTTACAAAGAAGGACTTGATCTTGGCCACTAGAATAGAGGAGGCAATGAGGAAGAATGAGAGTTTGGAGGCTATCACGAAAGAAGGAGTACGAAGGGATATCGCCAGGACCCAAGTTAATGGGCAGAGTGGGAAGGACAGAAAATTAGTTGAAGTTTCTAAAGTTAAGAACAATCCTGGTGGACGTGCCAGTTTAGGGAATAAAGGATCGGATTTGAAATCCGGAAAAGGATCATCATCAGGAAAATCTATGAAGAAAGGGATTAAGGTTTCAAATTCTGTAAAATCCTCCAGTGAAAATAGCTCGAGAAAAGCTTCTTCAGAGTATAAGCAAACAAGTGAAAGGATGTCACCAAATCGACAAATTCTAAACTCAGTACTATAACTAGTTGAACTTCATTCTAGCATTCTACGGCCTATAAATATGTCATTGCTGCTAAAGCTGAAGGAAGACCTTAAGTGACTCTGTATTCATTGTATGTATGAAGTAGAAGTTTGGTGGTATTGATTTCTACACTAGTCTTACCAAAATAGTTGACTTAGTACACTATTATCTAAGTTTTTTTATATGTTGTTTTATACTATTACTAATATGTATTTTCTTTTCCTTTTTGGGTGATATATAACGCTCCATGCGAGTAAATGTTTAATTAAAATTTTCAGTTTTATCTACCCAAAATAAATTCCTTTTCTTTATGAAGAATCTTATGTAACATTGTTTAGATGCTTGTCTATTTACCTACTTTCTTTTGCGTTTACAGGTTGACTTTAACCAGCACCTAACTTGTATATCTTTTTTGTCTCTTATTTAGCCCAGTCAACATTGGGGTAAAGCCGTAAAGGATATATACTACCCCACTACGTCACATGGTGAATTATTCACCCCATGATAGCTAGTGGTTCAAATAAAACGTTCCATGGATAATTTAAATGGAACAGTAAATGTGCTATTTGTTTCACCAAACATTTTCCCCCATTTTATTGGAAAACATTCATAACTGGAAAATTTTGTAATCAGAACTTGCTTATTCTGTATATAAGAGATCTCAACTAACATAATTGTACAACTTTCCTTTACAAGATTAACAACTCTAATACATATACAATTTTTCATCAAGCTGTGTCAGCCATGGATGGTAATTCAAAATCTACTTGGAATATCTTTCTTCTGATTTGAGCTGTTGGATTCTTTGCCGTAGTCTACGCCGGTGGTCATGAATTTTCCAAAGGCCATGTCCCAATATAACCGTTGAGTATATGCCATGTGTGATAATGGGAGCTAGAATGTTATTTGTCTGTCACATAACCATTGCCAATTAGTTTATCCTTGAAAATCTTACACAAAACAGAAAAATATTTTCAAAAGATTATATAAAATGTAAAGCTAAGAAGATTACTTTAATCCATTCAAAACCCAAGTAGAGGGCAAAAAGTCCTTCAAGAAGAGGGGAATATATCTTTTTCATTTGGCGCTTCTCATACCATGCTGCAAACCGAAAGCAGGCAGTGCAATCAGACTCATGAAACAGATATAATAAGTAGAAACTGCTTAATCAATGACTAGTAGATATTATATCATAGAGAAACTTTATAAGTTTATGACTTTATTCCACCACTTTCTGAACCAAATGAAACTTTGTTCAATCTATGAATCTATGAACTGATTCTAATGCTTTGCTGCAGGGATAAGTAATTGAACCTTCAAACAGCTTTTTCAAATCTTGACGGTGCGAGCGAGATTGCAAAACAGGTGCCACAACATAAGTGGGATCTGAAAGAAGTAAACAAACAAGCAAGAGATCGTTAAGCAACCTGAAAAACAAAAATAAGTCAATACAAAGGGAAAACATGTTGAAGGGCAATAAGAAGAGGACTTTTGGGCGAGGCAGCCACATAATAGAGAGAACCAGTAAGAACAGCTGTGAGTACAGCTGCAAATGCTTGCGCAAAAGGTACAAACGGAGGCAATACCCCTGTCTACAATTTTGAAAATAAATCACCATTTAGCCACTGGAATGAAAACTTTTGCTTTGGATACTTGTAATAAGTAGCCCTTGTCAGATGGTATAACTGAAAAAGGAATAGTAACTTGAGCAATAGGCTCTTGGTAGGAACTCGGGTCAACAACTTCTATAAATCCAAAAGCTTTTGCTGCGGCAACAACAAACACAATAACAAATAATGAACCAAGGATTGTTCTAGGTGAAAAAATAATATTCAGATCAATTTCAGGACTAATTTTGGCACCTTTTTCACACTTATGTGGATTCTTATCCACGCCAATTATTCGAGATGCTCCCCTTAATTTTGCACCTTGTGCAACCTAATTAAAGGAGAATCCATAAATTATCTTGTAGTTTGGAAATGATAATTAGTAATCAATTGAGAACTGAAAAGTTAAGACAGACAGAGTTGTTCGCTGCACTTACAGAAAGGCCAACAGTTCCGAGACCAAATATCACCCCAGTTGATCCTTTTGTCACATTAGCAACATTCCATGCTGAGCCTAGACCTTCCATGGGTGACATAATCAATCAGAAACGAAGAATTTATCAATGGAATTAAGTGTTATGAATTCATCGAAGCAAGGCAGCAACTAGAGTTTAGTGGGCACTCTAATATTACTTTTAGATCAAGGCTATACTCTAAGAAAATGCATGAATTGCCACTTTGATTCTAGACATAATTATGTTTCAATACAAGGTCAAGGGGCCAATGCTTCATCCATCCTTCAAGCCTAACATGGCAGGAGCAATTTTACCATGGCAAGTTTTCATCTTCCACTCAATGAACAATTTATTAAATCAACCACAGCAAAACACAATATAACAATCAAAAGGTAGAGAACAACACCAAAACAATCATTTATCAAATTAACAAGTTAATAAGATCAATTAAAACTGAAAATCAAAATAACAAGAACAATTAACATTTTAAACTACAGCAAACTAACAACAAAATAAGAACTAGAAAACATACTAACCATGAAAACAACAATAAAAAAACAATAATTAATACAAGAAAGAACAAGGAGGAGGAAAAAAAATCACCCTAGGATGGAGCAGTTCTGAAAGCAAAATAGTACAGGGAAAGGGAGGAGCTTTAAATCGCGACGGAGATGGCTGAATGGAGGCAGACAATGGCGGAACGGTGGCTGAAAGGCTGCGGAACAGAGGCTGAACAGAGGCTCGAACACGCGGCGTAGAGGACTGAACAGAGGGCTAAGCAGCTCAAACAAGGGTTGGCCAAAAAACAGACGCAGAAGCTTGGCCAAAAAGGAGGCGGATCGGCGGCGAACAAGGGCGATGTTGCGCCGAAGCTGTAGCAGCGGCGGTGGTTGGACGTTGAGGAACGGCGACGAGAGATGGCTGCTTCGGTGCTTCCTCCAAGCTGCATTCGAGTTCTCTTCTGTCTTCTCTGCGTTCTTCAGTGTGTTCGTTCAGAGGCCAGAGAGAGGGAAGTGAGGGAGTGAGGAGGAGGAGAGTGGTTGAGTGAGACTGTGAGAGAGGAGAGGCCAAGAAGGTGCTGCGCATTTTGGTTACTGGTTAGGGTTCCTCTAACCAACGGCACCCTTTTGAGCAAATTTTAGAAAACAGATTGGGTCTCGGTTCGGTTCGATCGACCGATTCTCGACTAGTTCAACGGTCCAACGACGGTTTCTGAATCTTTCGGTTTTTATATAACCGATTCATTTTTTATATCGGTTTACGGTTCGACTGACCGGTTCGAATGGGTTTCCAGAATCTTGGTCCGAACTGCTTTTTCTTTTGGTTCACAATTTGACCGGTTCGACCAGTCGGTTCGAATCGTTTTCAGAACTTTGCGTTTTTCCCTTATTCAAAAAATCTGACCAGGTGACGATTCGGTTCGACCGACCGATTATAAAAAACGATACACATCCTTTATATATATATATATATATATATATATATATATATATATATATATATATATATATATATATAACAATAAAATATTTTGGAAGATTTTTTTTTCATAACTTAGTGATCTCACCATTTTTTTTGCAGTGGATCCCGATTTTATTTAAGCCTCCTGCATATATGGATTTGGATGGCTTAGATATTAAAATGGCAACCTATGTGTTTGCACCAAATAAAAGAAGGTTAAATATCTCATTATCTATCTACTAAAAATTTAAAAAATAATTCAATATTAATGTGATTCGTATTTGTAGTGATGAGGTATTGGCAACAACAAACAAATTTAGGGGAACTCATGACAATTTCAAGTCATTAATTCCCAAGGAGTGGGTACATGGGGATGTAAGTGCATAATTAAACTGCTATCTCTAGCATACTTTAATTCCTAATATATTTATTATTTACCACATAGGTGTTGGATTTGGTGGCTACTATGCTAACCATGCAGGAGAAAGAAATAGGATGTCAAACACACTGGTATTTGCCAGCTGTGTTTTCGGTGCGCAATGTCTTTTTCAGGCTTGTTACCGTTTTTATTTATTTTATCTTATTACTTAATTGGTGTCACTGACTTAGCCCCTAACTATTAAATTCAACAATTCATACTGCAATATGATACCAAAATTGAAGTTCTATTGAAATATTATCAAAAATAATTTATGGGAAAAGTTGATGAAGGTCTAAAAAAGGTATATGATTTATTGTATTTTTAGTTTTTTTTATTATTTAATGGAATTTATCTTTATGAACTGATCTATACCTTTTATTTTTTTAAAAAAAAATTGTATCTAGTAATATTCTAATACGTGAAAGTTGGTACTAGATTTTTGTACCTGTCAACGAGAACAACACACATTGGTATCTGGTTGTTTTTTATTTGTGCAATCATCAAACAATTCTGCTAGACTTCCTACCGATTGCTACAGATAAAGAGTAAAAGAGATCGAGTATAGTAAAGCTGGTAAATTAACTTTCCCCATTTTCACTTTTATGACATTTTTTTTAGGTTTCAAATATCGTCTTTTATTTAATTCTTTCCCTATATAAATAGGCAAAATATCTGGAAGATATGCTCAAGTATGACTTGTTCTATAAATACAACACTCCGTTCAAGCCAAGGATACTTGATTTCGCATTTGTGGATATGCTAGAAACAGGAGAACAAGCTCCTGACTCGTAAGGAATATCTGTATTTTTGTTTTCCTCTTTCAAATTTTTATCTGCATAAGCTAACCGCGTCTTATTTAACACAGTAATGATTGTGGGGTATGGGTGGCAACTTGGATGACAAACTACAGGAAGACGTATAGTTATACAATAAATGTAATTTTCTTTTGCTAAAAAAATAGTACTTCAATTGCTAATGTGTATGGTTTTGTTGATAACCTAAAATATTTATATTTTTCAGGTTAATGACGGTAAAAGGATGCGACTTGCGTTGGATTTGATTCTAAGGCCCCACAACTTGATGCTGCGTAATGTCATTGAATCTGCTACCAGGAATTACAATAAGTATAAACAAAAGGAGTCAAACAAAAATTAAATAATCGTAATTGTCATGTAATCATGTTTAGTTTATATTAAGGGATAAGTATTGTTTTGGTCCCTCATGTTGAGGGTCAAAATCGAACTCGTCCCTGATGTATATTTTGATTTAAAATCATCCTTAAAGTCGTATTTAAATTTAAAATCGTCCTTTCTAATAAATTTTTTTAATTTATTCCTAAACTACCCTTATAATAAAAAAATTATAAAATTTTTAAAAAAATAAAAGAAAACACGTTTGGGGGGGGGAGAAAAGGGTATTCGAAGGGGGAGGGGAGGGAAAGGGGGATGGGGGGAAGGAGAAGGGGGAAGGGGAAGGGGGGAGGGGGACGGCGCCGGCGGCGAAGAGAGGGAGGAGGGGAAGTGGAAGAAGCCGGAGAAGAAGAGAAAGAAAATGAAGGGGGACGCGGGTTCGGGGTGGGGGAAGGGGAAAGGACGCGGGGTGGGGGTGGGGGAAAGGGGAGATCAGAGGGGGAGGGGGAAGGGGGACGGCAGCGGCAGCGAAGCTTGGAGCCGCCGTCGCCGTCGTCGTGGCCGTCGCCCTTGGGGATCGCAAGGGAGAGAGGAGATGCGAGCCACTGCCGCCTCGCAACCTCGCCGCCTCGCCGCCTCCGCCTCATCGCCTCTGCCTCGCCGCCTCCGCCTCGTCGCCTCTGCCTTGCCGCCTCGCCGCCTCTGCCTCGCCGCCTCGCCGCCTCTGCCTCGCCGCCACCGCCTCGCCGTTCTGCTTTCTTGCTTTCCGTTTTCTTGCTTTCTATTTTTGCTTATTGGTTTGGTGTTGTTTGGTGTTGTTGCTGTTGTTTGGTGTTCTTGGTGGTGTTGGTGGTGGTGGTGGTGGTGATCTTGCTTTCTATTTCTGCTTCTTGGTTTGGTATGGTTTGGTGTTGTTTGGTGTTGTTGCTGTTGTTTGGTGGTGGTGGTTGTGGTGGTGGTACTGGTTGTGGTGGTGGTTGTGGTGCTGGTGGTGGTGTTGGTGGTGGTGGTAATTGTGCTGGTAGTGGTGAGGGTATTTTTGTCCAAAAAAAATTAAAAGGACGATTTTAATACGAAAAAAACGTAAAGGATGATTCTAAATCGGAAATTACGTTGGGGACGGTTTCGATTCCGACTCTCAACGTGAGGGACCAAAACAATACTTATCCTTTATATTAACTACTAAGACTTGTTAGTTTCATCTCTTACTTAAAAAATTATTATGCACTATATTTTTATGGACTCTTGTTGAAAATTAATGTTTCTGTCTTTCGTTTAATTTTAGTTGAATTTAGGTGAAGCTTAATTTTGACTTTAGCATTTTGATTCTTTGAACCACTTCTGTGTTGTAAGCTTAATTGAAAATTTGATACTAAAATATATTAAGCATTTTAAAATAAAAATAACATGAGATAATGGTTATAATCTATCTTCTGAAAATCCGTTCTAACCGGTCGGTCAAACTGTAAACCGGTATAAAAAACGAATTGGTCATATATTAAAACCGAAAGATTTAAAAAACATCGTTGGACCGTTGAACCAATCGAAAACCATTCGGTCGAACCGAACCGGGACCCGACCGATTTTCTAAAATTTGCTCAAAACGGTACCGTTGGTTAGAGGAACCCTAACCAGCAACCAAAACGCGCAGCACCTTCTTGGCCTCTCCTCTCTCACAGTCTCACTCAGCCACTCTCCTCCTCCTCACTCCCTCACTTCCCTCTCTCTGGCCTCTGAACGAACACACTGAAGAACGCAGAGAAGACAGAAGAGAACTCGAACGCAGCTTGGAGGAAGCACCGAAGCAGCCATCTCTCGTCGTCGTTCCTCAACGTCCAGCCACCGCCGCTGCTACAGCTTCGGCGCAACATCGCCCTTGTTCGCCGCCGATCCGCCTCCTTTTTGGCCAAGCTTCTGCGTCTGTTTTTTGGCCAACCCTTGTTCTGCCCTTTTTGGCCAACCCTTGTTCGAGCTGCTTAGCCCTCTGTTCAGTCTTCTACGCCGCGTGTTCGAGCCTCTGTTCAGCCTCTGTTCCGCGGCCTTTCAGCCACCGTTCCGCCATTGTCTGCCTCCATTCAGCCATCTCCGTCGCGATTTAAAGCTCCTCCCTTTCCCTGTACTGTTTTGCTTTCAGAACTGCTCCATCCTAGGGTGATTTTTTTCCTCCTTCTTGTTCTTTCTTGTATTAATTATTGTTTTTTTATTGTTGTTTTCATGGTTAGTATGTTTTCTAGTGCTTATTTTGTTGTTAGTTTGCTGTAGTTTAAAATGTTAATTCTTCTTGTTATTTTGATTTTCAGTTTTAACTGATCTTATTAACTTGTTAATTTGATAAATTATTGTTTTGGTGTTGTTCTCTACCTTTTGATTATTATATTGTGTTTTGTTGTGGTTGATTTAATAAATTGTTCATTGAGTGGAAGATGAAAACTTGCCATGGTAAAATTGCTCCTGCCATGTTAAAACTGCTCCTATTGGTTTAGTATGGCTCAATCCATGCTTCCAAAGAGATTCTACCACCATGCTTGGACCTTCTGTCTGAGGTTGGTCCTGTGATGATTAAGGATGTAAATCTTGTGTCCCAGTTTAGGAATTAACTTTTTAGTTTCTTTTTTAAATTGGGTATCGAAATTTTGTTTGTTGATCCTAGTAATTTTGTTTGTTGATGTGTGAATATATTCTTTCATATTCCTCACTAAGTCGTAGTGCTCTGTATGCCTTTGATCCCATAGCCTTTGTATTGTTGCATATTGGTAGATAGAAGGTATCAAATTTTGTGACATATCTATTATGTTGCTTATCTAGAAAATTGGTCGCTTTATTATATTCCCTAGAAACAATACAACTATACAACTACTAAACCTATAAACCAGCCAACATATTTAAGGATATCCTTCAGTGGTGCCATTGTGAGAATGGTTGAATTCTTGTCTTCTCTCTCTGGAAACAATTTAAGAAATTCAGAAGGAGTACATATTTGAGTTATTAGTCTCTAAAATTTGAACTATTAGTCTCTAAAATTTGAGTTAGGTAATTTAGTATTTTTAATGATGATGTTTAAGATAAAATAAATTTCTATGCAGACTTCAGCATCAGGTAGAGCATGTAGAGATGCTGCAGCACGCGCTATGCGGGGTTGGCACTCACAACGTCTACTAGGCAATGGTGAAGTTGGTGACGCCATTATTAAGGTCTGGTACAATTCTGAAGTTGTGATTAATTGACATTTTCTCTGTCCTTGTTTTTACTTTTTACACTGTATAATTGTTTAATACTTTTGTTTTTCTTAGGATAGGAATTCTGTGTCTATGCAAAAACGTGAAAAGGAGCAGCTTAAAAGCATCAGTATGGCCCTTCATCCTATTGCTACCATTCCTAACAGGATTGTAGTTGTTAAATGATTCTCTCAGTATTTGATCCCCTTCACTTTGGCTCAGATTTACTTAAACGCAAGAAACCGTCGTATATGGACAATGCAGTCAAAGCTGCACGTAGTAAACCGTGTAAACCACAGTAAGACACATTTACTTCATTTTCTACAGCTCTGTTTATCCTTTGTGTTAGGCTTGCTACTTATCTGTTTGTATGGTTAATGGTTGAAATATGCTGCCAGCCTATGCTTGGCGCTTTAGTTCACTCGCTGACTTGCCTGCCTGTGTTCATATAAAATCACTAAATATTTTTTATTTTATCAATCACATATCTCATATATCTACTTCTTTAATTACATATAAAATCATCCAAACACTTAAATATTATTTCCTATTCAGAGATGATGAAGAGTCTTTACATTATTTTGAATATTTAACCATCACGATAATGCTTGAAAATTTGGATGCTGGGGACATGGGGTCACTTCAGCTTGATAAATGGAATGATGCATTTGCAATATTTTACAGTTAAAACTCTTCACCATCCTCTGTTGATCTTGTAATAGGGATGGACCATCTCCCCAAATGTGCAGTATAATTTATGCACCTTATGACACCTCTTCCTTTAGGGCCATCAGGAAAGTCAAGGACACTAACACTCCCTTCGTCAAGATGAAATGACCCTAACCATTCCTTGGTCATGTTAAGGCAGTGCCCCATTAGTGCTATGTGGATTGCTGGATGAGCAACCGCGACCAAGACTCCTTTGCTCGATTCATGGATATTTCATCCAACAAGGATTGCCATGCCTTTCCAGATTGATCCCATAATGTTATTCTCAACCCATCATCGATCCTATTTAACCATCCAGGCTGAATTGGGGGGAAGTTGGATAGATCCTGCAATAATGAAGCATAGTTACTAATTATGTACATCAAGATTATAAGCAACCATCAGTATCATACATTTGGTAAAATACTTTGCTAGTTCAAACACTTGGTATTTTGGTGAGGTTTATATTGCTTACCATTTTGGATTGCTAAAAGATTGTTTTAACATCTAGGCTACCAATTTGCTTCAATTCAACATAGCGTGGTACACAGTCAGCACCCAAGCAATCTGCAGCTTCTTGTACCTAAAGTTGTATCAAACGAATTAATAAATGAAATCGAGATCGACTAGTTCAGGAATGCAATGCAATATACATATTATAACTAAAGTCGGTTCATAAGTAGATATATATACTTTCAATAAATCAATTTAAACAAGAAAAAGGCATATGGTTGATCAAACAGGAAATAACCATAGCATACCTTGGAGATGGTCATGGCAGTCTCAAAACAACCCTTGTTAGGACTGCTAATTATGGAACTCACCTTCAAATCAAGAAGTAGCTCTGCAGATTTCTGGGACTATTAAATTTTTTAAAGGTCAGACAAATAACTTTTTAACACCTACTTCTGATGATTAAATATAGTACCTGTATAACACCAAGCATGTTCATTGGATGATCACCAGCAAAAGGAAAACCATTCTGCTCAAAATAAGCTAGTTTGTTACAAAACTTGACATGAAAAACGTACTTAAAATAAAGTCTATTGCAAAGTTTTAAAGTTTATTCCTCTGCATATCACCTGCAGCTTTCATAGAAATTGGAACAAATACAAAAATCAAAGTTTTGGGATATTCACTGATAACATTTGACCAGCTACCTCTATCAAGATAAATTTTAGCCTATGGTTCATACCTCCGTATTTCCCTGCGTAGATCCATTACAAACAAGTATGATCAGCTTATTTGTATCTCTGCCTCCAGATTTTCCACCAGCCACTGGTGAACCAGGGGTCTGCATTAATAAAATAGTTTGATAACAATACTAAATACAATCTCAAATGGGAAGAAATTCACATTTTCTCTAATTTAAAGCTTTGTCACAACCCAAAACCACAACCACAACCGAAGCCAGTCAAGACTCGGACATACCTGATTTAAGCGATCGAGGCAAATGTCCGGAGATCCGCCCTCAGGCCTGGGAATGAAATCCAGCACACTTAGACCACAATTGCTCTGAAGTAAACATCTAAAATACTCCACCCCTAAACCTAATTGTTTGGTACAAAAGAGAAAAGGTGAGAATAATGTTCCAGTTGATAAGATTCTTTTTTTCCATCATCAGAATTTTCTTAGAAGGAGAAAAACAGGTACCAATTGCTGTAGCAACAAGAGCCTGATTAACGGCATTGTGAGCAACCACAAGAACAGACCTGCTATCATGTGCTAAGATTTTAGTCCAGCAGTTCCTAGCACGTTCCCATAGCTCTCTCACTGGATAATGACCATCGATGATGAAATTCGCAGCATCCAGCATCCAGCACGTTCCCATATTCAAACTCATTGTGCTATTTTACAAATGTCTTCATATTCCACAGCTTTGAGTACCCTGAAATCATAGGCACCTTTCTCTATCTGCACCTTTGCACAAAAATGATCCGTATCCACTCCCAAAAGTTTCGCAGTTGATCCACGATATGCACCATTGACAATTTTTACACGGCCCCCAACTTGTGGAATCACAGTTTCAAGCTCTTTCTGATCGACTCTCAGCACATGCTTGCTTTCAAGCATCTCAATTTCCCCAACATATTTGTCAATCACCTTTCTCACCACACCTTTTTACTTGTAGTACCACTTCTCTGCCAAGGCCTTGCTCATAACCTTAACAATGATTCCCTCACGCAACCAATAGTCCTTCCTGTTGATTTTCTCCTTTTTCTTCTCCTCTTCCCTTAATAATTCTTCCAAGGTTGACTTTCCTCCACCACCACTCTCTTTTTTCTTCAAACTATTTCCCGGATTCCTTTCCTTGTATTTATCTTCCTCATCCTCATCAAACACAGCCTTCTTCGATGAATTATCAGAATCATTAACAATGGAGTAATTCACAGTAAAAACAGTAAGATTCACAGATTAATTAACACTCTTATTCAACAATTATTCAACCCATAACAAGTTCACAAATTAACTAACAACAATTATTCAATAATTGTTATAAAAAAATACCTAGAAGCTAGAAGCCCTAGAACAGAGCAGAGCAGATCCTGAGCAAGAGGGGGACAAGGGCACGACCGAAGGGATGACAAGTGGAACAGAGATAGCGCCGGCGAAGATGGAACCGAGCTGTGCGATGATGCTTTCAAAGCTGAAACAGTAGCTGCACGATGGTAGAACAAAGCTGCACGATAACGACGGTGGCTTCGAAGCTCGTTTCGGCGACGGCGGCGGGAGATGGACGGAGGTGAGGGAGTGAGATCGATGACGGAGAGAGGAAGGAGGAGCTCGAGGGCGATGGGAGGGATGGGTTCGCGTTTAGCCGTTGTGTGGAGCTAAGGTTGCTGGGTTGTGTAATTGGCTAGGGCATCCCAGCAAAACGATGGCGTCTTGCGTGCGACGCACAGCCAGACAGATGAGAGAGATCCACCAGAAAAGAGAGAGGATAGGAAAAGGAGAGAAAAAAAATGAAGAAGACTGAAATCTTCACAGGCCATACGTAAGAACAATTTTGATTTTTTGCTTTTTTAATATGTTTTTGTTTTATTTTTTTAATTATTTAAAATTATAAAATTAAGATTAATAAATTTTAAAATTTGATTAATTTAAAAAAGTATTTTTGTCTAATCAAATAAAGAAAGGATGTTTAAGTCTTTTTATAAAATTAAATAAATAAATATTTTTTATTTTTATTTAATTAAAAGAGTGTTTTAGTAAAAGTTGTGATATACTATATATTTAAAAAAGAAAAAATTAAATGCTAACGTGGAAAATAAATTCTACATGTCTTATTGTTATTATTTGTCTATATTTTAATCGTATCGATATGTATGAAATTATCATCGTACCGTAGCAAACACTTATATAGTATATCACCACTTTTACTAAAACACCTTTTTAATTAAATAAAAATAAAAAATATTTATTTATTTAATTTTATAAAAAGACTTAAACATCCTTTATTTATATGATTAGACAAAAATACCCTTTGAATACCCCTATCTTAACAGCTTTTCCCCAAATAAAAAAAAAATTGAAACAGGAAACCCTAGCTTCTCCACCACCGCCACAAGGACTGCCGCCGTCCGTCGCTCTCAGGCACTACCATCGTCGTCTGGTCGTCCGTGCTTCTTCCTCCTTCAAGAATCGCAGCTTCTTCTTCCTCGAGCTCGGCGCGTCAGTTCCTAGTATTCATCTGCTCCATCGCGCTCCTGCCGCCGTCCGTTGGGCGCTCAGTCACCATCGTCTTCGTCTGGTCGTCGCAAATTCTTCCAACCCACCACCCTCTTCTGAGTTGTGTTCGTCACCTGGCCTCTGTCTCGGTCACAATTTTGCCCCCCTCATCTCAGACTGCTCAGAAGAAAAACCCATCTCCTTTCCAGTTTTCTTCCTTCGAGTTCAGAGAGGAGAAGTTCAACCAAGAAAAAAACCTTAGACTTCGACGGTCAGTTCACTGCTAACTTCTTCTGCGTTTTTTATTTATGCCATGTTCAATGATTATTTGATTACTGAATATTTGAATGTTTTGTATTTTAATTTTTTATTGAATGATTATTTGATTACACAAGTCGCATATTGGTTGTCAAGAAATGCCCAAGCAAGTTAATAATGACATCTTTACAATGAAAGCATTAAATACGTATAATTAAGTTAGCACGATATATGAGAGAAGACAAATTCCAAAAGAAACTATATGAAAATTGAGACTAGAGACAAAATTTTCAGAATAGAAATTCTACTTTTGTTATTGACTATCAGAAATGGAAATTCTAACGAGTCAATGAGAAAAGAACTTATGGAAATTATACTTTAGGTGTTGGGAATTTGGACTTTGTTTCGTGTAGTAGCACAGTCTATGATGCTATGATGCAGGACTGGATGAGAAATCTCGAAGTTGGAATCTCGGCTCTTCTTGAGGATGGAATCCAGGTTCTTGTATATGCTGGAGAAGAAGATCTCATATGCAATTGGCTTGGTAAGCTTTTTGTAGCCAACTGAATTAATTTGAAGCTAAAGTTGGCTTTATACAGATTCTTAATCCAAATCCAGATGCAATGTCTAAGATGATAACAGAAAATGCAAGTGAAGAATTTCTTCATGCATTGAGTAATTATTGTGCACTTCAGGTAAATGGATCTTTATTCTATTATGATGGTCATGTGCTCTTTTGCTGGAGCTTGACAATTATGTCTTGCATTCTTTCATGCTAAGTGTTTTAATGTGAACCTCATCAATTTGAAAGGAAAAAAGTTATACACCACTGAATTTTTTGGTTCGCTTCAACTTTCTTTAAGTCACATGCTTAGTTATTATTGTATATTCGTATTGTTCCTTAGAGCAAGCCTTTTCCATTTATTCATGAAATAATTCATAAATGTTCCAAGCCACTAGAAGTCTAGAAGAATCTTGTTAATAAGATTTTACTTCTACTTGCACAACTTATCCTTGATACACTCTTGTGATAAGATGTTTTGGCTTTGTAGAAATGTCTTTGATTGATGTATTAGATGATTTAATGCAGCATTCTCATATTTACTTTACTTTGTATTTAGGGTTTTGTAGAGGATCAGTTTGGCTTGGGTTTAATTGCTAGGGCGGTTGAAGAAATCTGAGATCCTTTCCTGAATTTTTAAACTGAAGATCTGCAATCCTTTTCTCAATTTCACCATATACAGAGTGGGAGGGTTTTGAAGCTGTTGTCAAAGTCTCACTTCCCTTGGAAACTTGTAAATCAGGATCTTGGCTTGCATCAGGTTGCCTCCATGGGATTGGTTATAGTGAAAATCGTGAATTTCCGATTAAGGTATGGTCCCTTCTAGAAGTCCCCAAGCACTGGTTTCTTGTTATGGGGGAAACTGGACTTTGGTGTTGGTTAGAATCTCTCCGGTTATGGCAACGCTGTTGCTATTTCTGGTCTTAACAGTCAGAATCCAGGTGTTATCGCAGTTGCAAATGCTGTTTTTGGATCCACTCCACCTATTTCTCGTGAAGTTTTGACTAAGGCTTTTCAAGTGGATAAAAAAGTAATTAACTATCTTGAAAAACAGTTCTAATACGATAATAACTAATTTGATAACCATCATTTCATTCTATTTGTATGATATATTGCTTTGGCTCTGACAATTCATATATGATAATAAATAACAAATTTGTTGTATTTGATTCAACTTTTGGTTCATTTGAGTTTTAGTGAAAAGTTATTAGACCACCCCCCCAGTTTCTTTCTTTTTTTGTATATCTTGTTAATGTTCTAGTTAATTAATCAAGAGAATTGCGAAGCCAAAACACAATAAATTACTCATCCATGATTTCTAACAAAATAGATATGTTCGTGATTGCTATAACAGAATTACACTCAGATTTATCAACATATCAAGTACAAGATCGGTCTACTTTTTCTTGATTTTCTTATATATATTCTCGTCTAACACCTATATCTACTATTTATCTATCTATCTGTCATAAGGATATTCAAGATCATTTTCGGTGACCTTGAAATGTTGGGGACGTTGACCAGAGCAATGTAGATTCCACATTTTAAGCAAGAAAAATGCAAGGGAAGGTTTATCATTGAGGAAATTGCAAGTCTTTTCTTTTTGTTCAACTTTGTTTACTTCTTGTTTTTAATTAAATAAAGTAAACTCACAACATCGAATGCAAATTGGTCAATGTCTTAACAATAATAAAATGTAAGTAAAGCTAGGTCATAGTTATTGTTCCTCTCCCATAATAGAACCAAGGCCTCCTACTCCTTCTTCAGGAAGCTTAATTTCAACAGTACCCATAATAGAACCATCAACCGACAGCTCCACCAAAGTCACTGCACCTGCAACCACATTCCAATTCATCAATTGAATAATCTCCTAGTTTTCAAAAGAGGATGGAATATTCATAAGCAACTAGATAAGTTTGTGTATTCACATACCATGACCTCATCATCGGGTTGGTGGTTTCTTTCAGACTTGAACCTACAAAAGTAACAAGCCACATCTTATCTTTTGGATTGAAGGTGAATACCAGAGCTTAAAAGTAATCACAGATTGTGAGAACCTATATACTGTTAGCAGGTGGAAGGGAAAATCATAATAAAGAGAGACAACCAGGGTTGCAAAAAACAAATGACCTAACCAGAGCCTAATCTTCCCTCCTATAAAAGTTATCATATTTTTTATAATGGTTTGACTTAAAAAAAGAACTCAAACATCGAACTTCCAAAAAAATATATATATTTAAAAAAAAACTGAGTTTGAGATGTAAAGAGAAAGCCGCAAAAATACACTTTCCAAATAACTAATTGTGGTTATATATGATCAATGTGGCTTTACAAATTTTTCATTAACAAAAAATTTTAGTACACACTTTGCTATAAAGTAAATAAAGGCCTAAAAGAGGAATAACCTTGATGCCTGAGATGGATTTGATTATTTCCATTGAAGGGGTCTTCACCCAATTGCTTTTTCCAATATTGGCTCATCCTCATCAATCATGTGATATGCTTTTTGTCAAAATAGTGTTTGTGAAATAAGGATTAGTATCGAAATAAAATTCAAGCTTGAATCCTTTTGGGTTGTCTATCCTGCTCCACTTGATATCTTTGAAAAACTTGAGAGCACCTTCATCATGCTCTAAAATCTATTTCACAAAGACTTAAAATTAGCTTGGTTGCAAGACATAAAATAAACATTTAAAAGAAAAAAGGAGTAACTATTGAATAGAACCAACTAACCTCTTAAGCTAACACTAAGACTTGGTTGCAAGACATAAAATAAACATTTAAAAAAAAGGAGTTACTATTGATAGCACCAACTAACCTCTTCAGCTAACACTTCATTGTTTTTCATTACATTGAGCCAAAAAGCAGGTACTCCTTTTCCTACAAAACCAAATCAAAATGTTATCAGTGAATGAATTGAAATGCTATTTAAGGAAAAGGTGTGATCTTGTAATTAATACCTTCGTCCTCTTCAGCACCTGCAGTTTTCTCCTCTGCTATTCCTTCAACTTCAGTAACACCATTAACTATCTCAAAGCGCTGCATCCATTAAGAAATGGTTGAGGGATACAGATTCTTTTTCCTTTTTTGGTAAAAGGATTACATAAAATAGAATGTAATCACATAAAACGGCTCTGCAGATCACAGTGTATTAAGACCCCCAGGTTCCTATCAAAATGTGAAACAAATGAACATTCTTGCTCTTGGTCCAATCATAAGACTGGCTGTATTTTCCTTTTGTCAGTTGGGGGTTTAGCTTGTTTGCTTTTATTTGATCCAAATACCCGAATGGGGTATATGTTCAGTTTACAGTTTTTTATTTTAATTCATTCAGGGGAAACAAGCTATTGGTTGAAGTATATCATGCAAAAACAAACTGAAATCATGAAGCAATATGAAAACTGTAGAGATAAATATAATAGGGGGTGTTTGAGCAAGACAACAACAAATTGTAAGCCGGTCATATGAAAACTGTAACATACACAAGTAGTGCATAGAAAACATAATAGGAGGTGTTTGAGCAAGCCAGCAACAAATTCAAGGTTCGATGATAATCAGTAACAAATTCAACTCTGATGATTTTTAGCAAAGACAAAAAAAATTAAACTCGATGATTATTCAGCAAGACAGCAACAAATTCAAGATTCAATCGCAAACAAATTAATTGATTACCAATTCAACATCATCTCAAAATACAGGGAGAAGGGAATCTGGAAAAGGGAGTATAGGGGAAGTGATGATGCATGGACTTACCAAGGGCAACTGGGTGACGAAGAGGACCCGACCCCAGAAGAGGACGAGCGACGAAGCAAGTGACGACCCTACGACGGTCCACGATCCACGAGTACTTGAAACCAGAAGACGACGAGCGACGACGATCCGACGAGTGCTTCTGTCGCCGGCGAGGAGGAGCCCAGGGAAGGCCGCGAGACGTTGAAATGCCGGCGACGATAGGAGAGGAGCAACGAGACGCTGGTGAGTGTGATTGTGTGAATGATTAGAGACTCTAGTGAGACCGAGAGAGACTCTAGTGGCAGTCAGAGAGGAGAGAGTTTGAGTCTTAGAATTGGGAATGAGAGAGAAGTTCGTTGAGAGTGTGCTGGTGAAAAACCCAAAAAGATGAAGACATGAAGCTCTGTTCTTTTATTTTTTTTCTCAAAATTTCAGATGATTTTTTTTGGTATGAACAGTTAGAGATGAGGGTTGTGTGAGAACCCAGTAAATAAAGAACAAAGTGATTTTGTTTAATAATTTTTAAATTTATTTAATTTTTTTGGTATGAATAATTGATTAGGGTTTATGAAGAGACAAATAATTTTATTAAATGTATTTTTGTTTTTGTTTTTGTTTTTGTTTAATCTAAAAGAGTAATTTTTGTCTAATATATACAAAAAATGATATTTAAGTCTTTTTATAAAATTAAATAAATAAATGTTTTTTATTTTTATTTAATTAAAAAGGTATTTTAGTAAAAGTGATGATATAATATATATTTAAAAGAGAAAAAATTAAATGCTGACGTGGAAAATAAATTCCACGTGATTTGTTATTACTTGTCCATATTTTAAACGTATCGATACGTATGAATTTATCATCGTACGGTAGCAATCACGTTGAGAAAATGACCATTTTTTTCTTTAAGTTCCAAATCCGCATTCCACAACGCCACAACCTGCGATAGCTCAAAACCCTTCCACCACCTCATCTCTCTCACACTCTCAAACTGCTCCTCCTACGTTGCACTCTCCTTCACCGCACTCCAATCACTCTCAACACTCCAAACTCTCAACCTCCTCAACTGCCCCGCACCCCCATTCGCTTCCCACTCGAACTCACCTCCTCCCTCCACACCTTCACATGCATCAACAGCCTCCGCAAGGTCTCCGGCATTTGGCTCTCTCAGCTTCAGAATCTCACTGATCTCGCCGTAACGAATGTCCAAGTCAAAGCTTCTGGACCTTACGTTATCCTTGCCCACATGGACATGCTCAAAACTTTGACCATTTCAAACGCTAATCTCACTGGTTTTCTTCCTGGACATCTTCATTCTGACCTTACCCATATAGATTTTTCTGGCAACAAGCTCAAAGGGACTATTCCCTCTTCGATTACCATGCTTTCTGGTTTGGAAAGTTTGAATCTTTCCAATAATAATCTCAGTGGTGAGGTACCTGCTACCATTGGGGACTTGACTTCTCTGACAACCTTGTCTCTGGCTTCAAACTCTTTCTTTGGCCAAATTCCAGGTTCAATATCTTCTATTTCGGGTTTTTTTCATTTGGATCTGAGCTCAAACCAATTCAATAGTACTATTCCAAAGTTTATTTCTCAGATGAAGAGTTTAAGGCACTTAAATCTTGCTAACAACAACCTTCGTGGTGTTCTGCCTTTTAATCAAAATTTCATTAAGAATTTGAATGTGTTCAACGTTGGTGGGAATAGCAACCTTTGCTATAACCATTCGGTTCTGTCCTCAAACTTGAAGCTTGGAATTTCACCTTGTGATAAGTATGGGATGCCGGCGTCTCCACCATCAAAGGATTCTTCTTATGCTAATGATAGCAGTGATTATAATGACAGTGATGGTAGCAGCAATCAAAAGAAAGGGCACCATAGTGGCCCTAACAAGTTTGTTCTTGGTGTGGCAATTGCACTTTCTTCCATTGTCTTTCTCATTGTTTTCATGATAATATGCACAAAATGCTGCTGCCGCTAAAGGGTTTTCTTTTCTTTTCATTTTTCCCTTTTTTTTTCTTAACATTATAGATTAGGAAAATTCACAATTTTGGGTGAAGGCTTGTTTAATTTATTTATTATAGTGTTACACTACATACTACAGAGTAGATTCAAGAAGCAGGAACAGAAATGGAAAAAGGTATATTGGCCAAAACAAAGGAAATGAAAAGAGAAAAGTTTGAAAAAAAAAAAAAAGATTTTGTGGGGATATGGGTGTACTGTAGAAGTTGCCCAAGAGGAGAAAAAAACGGAAGAATTAGGAAAGGGATTATGATCAAATTGAAGTTCTATATTTGTTGCTTTTTTCAATAAATGCATGTGCAGCTGAATGATTTTACGTGGAATGCTAGGCTTGGTTGGACACTGTATATTTAGCTGTTTATGCTGTAAAAGATTGTAGGTGGTGCATGTGGCATCTTAATTCTTAAAGCTTTCTCTTTTACTTGTACAATATCAAGCATTTATTTTTCACATTTGTTATCTATACCAGCAGCTTCTACTTAATTTCGTAATTGATGGTTTAATTTGTTTGGTCTTTGTATTGCAGTAGATTTGTACCTTTTTATTTGCTACATATTGTGTTTATTTGCATCCCAATTAGCTCAAGCAGAGTTTTTCGGAATCCCTCATTGTTTGTGTACTTTTAAGATTAGTCTAGTGTAATTGAACCTTTTTATATACCTTGTATCTGAATTTGAGTCTATGATAGAATATAGTTTCAGTTGTCTTGAAACTCTCTTCTATGGCTTTTGTTTGACATATCGCTGTTGTTCATTTTTGGAGCAAGATAGCTCTGGCAGTTGTGACATTGATTTCAGGTTGTGCAGCAATTGGACAAAACAGTGATGCTATTATTTTTGGGCACACACAACTTGAGGAAAAACAACTTTTTTATCTAGACTTGCAGAAAGGGACAGCAGCCCCATGTTGATGATGGTTGGTGTACATGATTTGTTGAGTGGAGAACCATAATATCTGGCTTTGGTCCAATTTCATGTTCTGTGCTATACTGTCTTGGACGGTTGGATATGAGCTGTCTCTCCTACTTTCATTTAAATGAACTTGAACACCGATTCTTGTTCCAAATTAGATTGGAATCCTGATAAAATAATATTATTAGTCGAGCTTAATATCTTAAGGTTTCAAATAGTATAATGTAATAAGTAATAACTATCCAACACTGCAAGTTGCTTAACATAGTGATCAAGATAAATAGCAAAAGAATACAATGTGTATAGTGTGATCTTTTTGCATGGGAGAGAGAGAGAGCATAAAGAATAATTTGATGAAATAGTGATGGAAAAGACACAGCCAAGATTTTCCTAGTGACTGCTGTTAGTTATAAATGCGGTTTTGTCCAATTAAGGTGCCTGATTTGCAAGGAAGGAGGAATAGTCGGTGGAGTGGATTGGTCACTACACGTGATCTGCACGCAGCTTTGTTCGAACTTTGCACTATCCTATGAAATAAGAATCCCTACCCTGCACCCCACATGCCAAGTACCATAACAATTGGGGTTGGATCAGATCTATCTATTTCATGATTATGATTGTTGGGTCCATTTTTATTTTACTTTTGAAATAGTTTAGCCATGTAGAATGTTCTTATTTGGTCTCAAACTCTCAATGAATGCATTCGCTTGTTATGAACAGATAATACCCTCTTGCAAGTTGCAAAGCCTATATGAAGAAAGGTGTTGCGATATTTAGCCACAGAATCTGCGCGTGCTTGCACGCGTTACAGATCACAGAAAATTGTGGACCAGCTATTTTACTTGTGGGAAAGAATAAGTAAATAAATAAATAAAAGAGTAAACTACTATTTGTACTCACGAAAGTTGAAAATGCTGACATATCTACCCATAGAAAAAGAAAATTACCATTTGTACCCATGAAATATGAATTTCGCATAACAAAATTATCCAAACACTAAAAAATTACTTAAAATCCCAAAATTACCCCTATCTCCACCACCACACCACCTCCTTCACCCAATCACCTTTCTAATCCTAACCCTCTTCACCCAGCCACCACCCCTCTTTTTCTTTTCAATCTCAAATCCCACCACCACATTCTTCACCCAACCACCACCCTCTTCACCCAACCACCACCCCTCTTCCCCACCACTGCTCCAATGGCTCCTTGCCACACTCTCCTCTCTTTCATCCTCACAGTCACAACAACACTTATTGCCACTTCACCGGAGAAGTAGAGCACCTCGACAGAAAGAGTTTCAACGACCACGACCTCGGCCCTGTTCCTCCCAACTAGAAAGGAAAATTAGGGAAATCAATGGTGGAGGAGAAATACAAAACCCTAGAGGTAGTAGAGAAGAACCCCAAATCAGGGGTGTTCCACCTTTACTTGAATCGTCCGAGACAACACAACGCTCTGACGCATGATATCTTCACTGAGTTCCCCAAAGCCCTGTATGCCCTGGACCACAACCATGACGTCAACGTCATCGTGTTATCCGGCGCCGGTGATCACTTTTGCTCCGGCATCGACATTTCCTAGTTGAAATCTATCACGCAGTCCTACCACGATGCCGGGGAGAGTCTCCGTCGGCAGATCCTGGCGATGCAAGATTCCATCACGGCGTTGGAGCGGTGTCGGAAGCCAGTGATTGCTGGTATCCATGGCGCTTGCATCGGTGGTGCAATTGACATCGTGACAGCCTGTGACTTAAGGTATTGCACGGAGGACACGTTCTTTTCGGTGAAGGAAGTTGATTTGGCTCTGGCTGCTGATCTCGGCACTCTTCAGAGACTACCATTAATTGTTGGCTACGGTAATGCTATGGAGTTGGCCTTGACAGCTCGCCGGTTTTCCCGTTCTGAGGCTAAGCAGTTGGGCCTCATTTCTCGCGCTTTCCCTTCCAAAGATGACCTCGATCAAGCTGGCAGCTGCGTCGCTGGAAGGGACTTCCCCGCCGCCTTGTGCAACCGAAAGATTATTGGGGCTCGCTACTTCTCTGCCTGCTACGAGGCCACCAACGGCAAGATGAATGACACCCTTGAGTACCGTTCTCCCAGGGACTCCGATGGCCATAACACCCACATCGCTTCCATCGAGATTGAGAGAGAGAGAGATGAGGGGAGAGGAGATGATAGTGGTAGTGGTGGAGAGAGGGGGTAGTTTAGGAATTTTATTTAATTTTTTAGGGTTTGGATAATTTTTCTTGTAAAAATTATTTTTCATGGGTACAAATGGTAATTTTCTTTTTTTATGGGTAGATATGTCAGCATTTTCAACTTTCGTTGGTACAAATGGTAGTTTACTCTAAATAAAAAGAGTATAAAGTATAATATAATATATGTATGTTCATTTAAGAAATGGAGTGAGGGTCTTTGTGAACTGTGATTTAATATCAGTTGTGTTTGAGAATTGGTTTTTTCAATTATTTTTTTCTTTTTCTGGGGAGATGGATGTGGTTGCTTCTCATTCGTATAGCGTTCTTGGCTTCTCTTTCTCCACGAGTTTCTCTTTGCGCAAGCACTGCTATTTAGCTGGTACTTCAACTTTCTTTCCTTGTTCTGTTATGAGAGAGTGAGGTATTAAAGATTTCTGAAAATCTTATTTGATTGCTGTTTTTCTTGGATTCATTTCATTCATTCAACTTTTCTTATTTCTTATGTTTTTAATATTAGTCCAACAAGTCATCAACCTCTTGGTAGCTTAACTTCATTCTTAAATGGCACTTATAAATTGGTAGAAGAGTTCACTTCACAACAAATTTTTGGGAAGAATAATTTCGCATGGCTTTCAGCGACATAATGAGCAAAATTTTCATCTTATTTGTTCTTCAATACATAACTTTATGAAATTTGGGGTAGTGATATGTTGATAATGTTCCCTGATATTGTGCGGACTAAGTTCTGAGGATAATACTATGATGCAGCTTGTTAAAATGTGGTAGAGGTTCAAGTTCAACCTTCACCCTTTGCGTTCAAAATGGTTGTCTCTCCATTTACCAATTCAAAGATTATAAGATCGAAAGGAGACACCGAGGGAATTCAAACAAGTAGGAAAACTGAAGACAAGAGATCTAAATCATTCAAGGTTGAGAAAACAGAGTCATCTCATCATGAAGAGATAATGGATCTACTCAAAAGGATACAGATTTCAATATCAAAGGGTAAATCACAATACAAGGATAAGCCCTCAGCCGAATATGATCAAGATATTCTTGGTGAACCAAAGAAGCAAGTGAAAGGTATTGCCTTGGTTATAATGGCAGATCTTCATATATTTTAAGAAAATACCTAAGTTTATCATATTGTACTTTTGCATATATACTGAGATTATCTATATTTTTCGATCTCTGATTTTTTGGTTTGCAAATATTTAAGTTCTTGAGAATTTAAAAATATATTTAATTTTTGACTTCTTTAAAATCTGTACATATGAATCTAATTTGTTCAATTTTAAAAACTCTCTTACGTGTGCATCCGTATCAATCAGGTCAGTACAACGGGAGTCACATATGATTTTTTCGTTAAATCTAACAGGCCCAAGTAAACATAAAGGATTATTATGTTTAGATTTTGAAAAAGTCAAGAATTTAAATATATTTTCAAATTCTCGATCACTTAAAAATCTGCAAATCAAAAAATCAATGATCTATTTGTCTTTTTCTCAGATATTTATTTGTATTTTTAACTTCCTTTAACATGCTTAGCGTTTTAATAATTTAAGTGCACAGCATTACATATATTTAAATAATAAGAATATGACAAGCTTCAAGGCCTTATTATCACAAAGCATAACTCCAGATTTTGTGGATTGTTTTCGTCGACCACAAAACATTATTAGATAACACAAAGCATAACTCCATATTTTTGTTTTCTATACTGAAATAAAACATACTTTGTTTACCAAAAAAAAATAGCTCACTCTTCACTGTTGTCTTTATCACTAGATCAATGGTAAAGAAGAATAAATCAATTCGGTGTAAGATACCAAGACGTACGTGCGTGCGTATAAAAGACCAGTAATTTAGTCTTTTTTTTATTAATTATTAATTATTAACTACTAATATAAAAATCAAAAGTAAAGTGATGTATTGAAGGGTTGAAGACAGTGCAATTTCTCTTGTTACTCAGTTGCTGTGTTCTCAGTTCTCACTAACTACTCTCTGTGTCTCTTCAAGACTTCAACTGCGCATTCTCTCTCTTTTCTCTGTCTCATCTCTCTCTCTCTCTCTAGTCTCTTTTCTTTCTGCTATTCAACTTCATAGTTCATACATTGACTCTACTACACCACTGCATTCTCTTCCACTCCCTCAGTTCTCTCACATTTTCATCTAGTTCTCTCTCTCTCTCAAGCTGTTCTTCTTTTTATCCATCATTAGCAACAAGGTTTTTGAGGAAGAGAAGAGTTACAAGCTGTGTCAGAGATCATGGAAGCTTCTAAGCCAGAAGAGATAAACCACCCACCAATGGACCAGCTTCAAGGCTTGGAGTACTGTATAGACTCAAACCCATCTTGGGGTATGCAAAGCTTTCACCTTTCCTCAACTACATTTTCAGTTTCAGTTTCTGTGACCATTTTGGTTTTCCGTGACAGTCATATCTTTGCTTCTAAACTGTTAACAGTGGAGTCAATAGCTCTTGGTTTCCAGCATTATATTCTGGCCTTAGGAACTGCTGTCATGATTCCTTCCTTTCTTGTGCCTCTGATGGGAGGAAGTGATGTAAGCCATTCCATGCTTCCAACTCCTTTTTCTTTCTCCATCTTCAAAAACTTCATTTTTTGTATTTCTTCTGAGAACTTCTTGTGTGCTTGGGCACATTTTTTCCCTGCTTCAGTTGCACTTACAACTACTCTTTCTCATTTTTAATGTTAAAAAAGTGTATATTAGTTAAAAAAACCGAATGAATAGTTATAAATACTTTTAAAATATGCATTAAATATGCTTTACAGGCTTTTCTTATTCTGAATTTCTGATGATATTATTTGATATCAGGAAATCCCTAGGAAGTAAAATTTTTTCTTTCTTTTTTGTCCAGCTTTTGATTGTATTGAAATTATATATTTGGATTTTGTCATCATTTGCTAAATCACAATTGACTGATTGAGCTGGTTGGGCCCCACAGAAGAGAAAATATTTTATACAGACTGAAAATGAAATTACCTTGGCTTATTTTTCGTCTGCATTGGTCTAAATGGGGGAATTGATGTTTCATACAACGGTTCAGGATGATAAAGTTAGGGTGGTTCAGACACTGCTTTTTGTTGAAGGGATTAATACATTGCTACAGACACTCTTTGGAACCCGGTTACCAACAGTGGTAGGAGGATCTTATGCATACATGGTCCCCATTATATCTATAATCCATGATTCATCACTTATGAAGATACAGGACCCTCATTTGGTTTGTACATGTCTCTACTCTTTGGTCATAATGTTTTTCCCTTAAGTTCATTTATAAGTTGATGGTCCTATTTATTATGTTGAAATTATATCTTAGTTCCTTTAAAATGTGAGTTTAAGCATTCAAATTTGAAATTTGCCCTGAATTTGTCATGTCTATGCTCCATGTCTGCAAAAATTAACGCTCTTTCATTGATTTCCAGAGATTTCTTAACACAATGAGAGCAGTCCAAGGTGCAATGATAGTAGCATCAAGTATACAAATTATTTTGGGTTTTAGCCAATTATGGGCCATTTGTTCTAGGTAGGTAAAAATTCTTCTATTTGAAATGCATAGATATTCTTGCATTTGAAGAATGAAGCTTTGATATCGTTACTGTATTATCCTTCCCCTTTTCTTTCAGGTTTTTCAGTCCACTTGGAATGGCTCCAGTGATTGCATTAGTTGGTTTTGGATTATTTGACCGGGGTTTCCCTGTGGTATATATATATATATATATATATAACAATAACTCATGTGTCAATAGTACTTGTTATCTGACTATACAAGAAATTTAAGACTCTCTCTTTCTGTCTAACATTGTTTGTTGTTTTGAATCTTCTTTAAGGTTGGACATTGTGTTGAGATTGGAATTCCCATGTTAGTTCTGTTTCTAGCCTTCTCTCAGGTACTACTCAAATTCAACTTCATTATGTCAATGTAGAGTACTTTCTATACATTCGAATTCGGCAAAGTATAATAATTGTGTTACAATATTTTCATTATGCAATACTTGAAAAGCTTCCATACCAGACAAATACCAATACTAGAGAGGTTTGCACTACTTATATCAACCACCATCATTTGGGCATATGCACATCTCTTAACAGCAAGTGGAGCATACAAACACCGCCCGGAACTAATTCAACATAATTGCAGAACAGACAGAGCCAATCTTATTTCTTCTGCTCCATGGTTAGTGCATAAAACATCTCTCCCACATTTGAATAGTTGCAATGAGAAGCTTGATGAGCAATTGCCATTAACTCTTGAACATTGTTTCTTGCAGGATAAAGATCCCATACCCTCTTGAGTGAGGTGCTCCTACATTCAATGTTGGTCATGCTTTTGCAATGACAGCTGCAGTTTTAGTCTCCTTAATTGAGGTATTGTATTTAAAGATGACAGTTCATACCGAAATTCTATTCTAACAATTTATATTAATACTTCAATTCGTGTTCCTCATTTGTAGTTAAAGTTTGTGATTTATGTTCTACTAAAGCTTTATGGTGTCTTGGAATTTCTAATATCATGTTCATATTCTGTATCAATACTTGAGCTTCATAGTTGACTAACTAAATTAGGAAAAACCTTTCACAGTCAACTGGGGCATACAAAGGTGCATCAAGACTGGCAAGTGCAACACCACCTCCTTCACATGTTCTAAGCCGTGGTATTGGCTGGCAGGGAATTGGAATACTGCTAAATGGACTTTTGGAACAGCAACTGGTTCATCAGTTTCTGTGTAAGTACAATTCTTCATGTTCCTAGTTTCCAGTTTCACTATTATAGGACACAAATTTGATTCTCCTAGGATCATGACAGAGAGAATGTGGGACTCCTTGGAAGCACTCGCGTTGGAAGTCGAAGGGTCATTCAAATTTCAGCTGGCTTTATGATATTCTTCTCAATGTTAGGTGAGTAGTAAACTGTGGGGCAACATTAGTCTTAACTAAATTTACTTTGACAGTTTATTTCATGATTTTTACTTACAAAGCACAATATACCTCTTCAGGAAAATTTGGAGCTTTCTTTGCATCAATACCCTTACCTATTTTTGCAGCTGCACACTGCATTCTATTTGGTCTTGTAGGTGAGTATAAGCTATAACCGTTTAATTCATTTCACCTTCGATTTCATTGGAGCCTATCTATGCTTCATTCATCTATCTTTTGATGACAATTGCTCTTTGTATGTTTCAGCTTCTGTGGGACTATCATTTCTGGAGTTCACTAACATGAACTCATTGAGGAACCTCTTTATTACTGGTGTTGCCCTTTTCTTAGGACTTTCCATTCCTGAGTATTTCAGAGAATACACTGCCAAGGCCCTTCATGGACCTACTCATACAAAGGCTAGATGGGTGAGTCTGTTTCTCCATCCATATTATTATATTAGCCATTAGGATTCAATTATTTGAAAGTGTATAAATTATATTAAAAATTTTCCAGAGACTTGAAACTTTGAAAGTTGTCTTCTCAAAACATTAACTAAGTGCTATCATGGTGATATATTGACATGAACTAAATATTGTCATGAAGATTTCTGTTCTAGCTATGCATCTTCTGCTTCTATTTGTGATGGCTTGTCCTTGACACAACCTAAAAGCATGTCATTCTTTATGAGAAATGTTACTAATTCTCATTCCTTTTGTTTTTTTTTTTTCTCAGTTTAATGATTTCCTTAATACTATATTCTTCTCTTCACCAAGTGTTGCATTGATTATTGCTGCATTCTTGGACAACACACTTGATTACAAGGATAGTGGAAAGGATAGAGGAATGCCTTGGTGGGCCAAGTTTAGATCATTCAAAGGAGATACCAGGAACGAAGAATTCTACACCCTTCCTTTCAACCTCAACCGGTTTTTCCCTCCATCTTAAGAAGAAAGTTCTATCTTACAGGAAGATGTAAAAGGAAAAGCATCATTCCCAGAGGGATGTATATGTTTTGGTGTGACAATTGTGTACTACTGAAAATTTTTGTGAGTAAATTATTGTCAGTTTATCTTAGACCTCTTTCTCACCTATTTTGGAAAGAGTTGTTAAAGCAAGTCAAGAAGATTGAAATGATAAACTACTAGTTCGAATTAAGTTTTAAATTAGCAAACATTAAAAGATTAACTTGGATAAAATTCTGAAAAATTCTGTATTAGCACTCTACACTCATTAAAGCTAAAAAAATAAAAAATAAAATCCAATAAGCCATCCTATATCAGTCTTAAAATTATTTCATTTTAACTTTTTTTTTAATTTATAATTTAAGCAAGTCAGCTTCTTGCTTGACTTTGATCTATTGGAATTTACTGTCAAAAACTTTTAACAAAAAGAAACTTTAAAAGCTTTAAATTTTCAGTCCTTGACTGGTAAAAACACTTCCTTGAACCAAGTAAAGTTCTTGTAAGAAGGTACTATTAATATGGGTTGAAAAAAAGGTATTCATTTTGTTATAGTTTCAAGTATAAATGAATGTGAATTAGCTTTGATGAAATACATCTAATTATCTACTATTTTGCAGTTATTCCTATGCTTATAAAGAACCTTGGATTCTGTATGTGCAGCATGAGGTGTGTTTGACTTGTAACTTGAATCTTTGGAAGTTGAAGCTAAGAAAGAAAGAAAAGATGGCAGTGGTAATGTATGGTTTCAGTGCCAATCAAGAACTGCTAATATGTTCTGTCTCTGTTGAGAAGCAGCTGTAGCTTTACCCTATCTGTGTCTGTCTTCTTCTGCATATCATGTCATTTTTTGTATTTATGTGATAAATCACAGTGGATAGGGATGCCATATTGATAATCATATAATAATGGATTTTCATCCACCTAAGTTGCCTCATCTGGTTGGACTATCGTTGGTATAAATGAATGTTTATATAAAATTGATTTTATAAAATTGATTTTGTAAAATTGAGTTGGTATTAACGTAGTTTATATTTAGTAATTTTTATTTAAAATAATTTATAATAAATTAAATATTATTTGAATTATATTATTTAAAATCATTTTTAGATAAAAAATTATAAAAAAGAACATAAATTTAAATAACTATTTTATGTAATCTTATAATTTTAGTTTAAATATTTAAATAAATTTTAATATATTTTTTTAATACTCTTTAGTACTCTAGTAGAATTAATAAATTTTAATATTTTTTAATCACTCGTGATGACTTTTAACACATGACAATGGTACTAAACTATTATTAATCTAATTAAGATTGATTCAGGTGAAAGAATATGTGAAGGGGAAACACAAATTTACCGTGGAGTTTACACATACACTCTTGGTACCTAGGATGTCTATAAATGCTTTTACCATAACCCTTTATTCCAAAATTCTGAGCTTCCTGGATCATCTTCTTTATTCTATCTTTAAAATTATTCCATCCTATGGTCCCGTTCTCACATAAAATTGACGATAACCTCTTCTTGTTTGGCCGCAATATAGGAGCGTGGCCGCTGCCATTGTAGGTTCTTAGTCCAGACACCAATGATGAAAGTTGGTTACCAGAGTCGGTCATAGCAAACACATCAGCACTTGCACATGTAATGAAATCCAATGCAGCCAGCTGCATTACATAATCAAATATATATTCTTAGGCATTATAATTCAAAATTTAATTGTCAACCACTTCCAAATAAACAATTCACCTCATAGATTGTGTTTGTGCTAATATATGAATTTACCTGAGAAAAAAAATTTCTAAAAGGTGCTAGTTCAGTAGGTGTGAGCAGATTCTCTTTTGTGATCACATTGGGATAAAGTCTAGTGAATGGATCCATTCTTGATGTTCCTCCATAAATTTGTGAACTAGCCAAATAAATGTATGTACTACGTTTGAAACCAAGACCTGCTAGAACAAGACCTGCTTCTTCTGGAATTTTCTCAAATCCGCCGCGGAAATAAAGCTACAAACATCATAATAATACATGTCACAGGAATGCTAAACTAACTTCGAAGGATTTTTATCAAACAGAAATATTTTGTGTATTCATTTTGCCACGTATACGAGACCAAATAAATATGTACAAATAACTTAATTCATTAAGAACCAACATAATATTCAAAGAAAAGCATATGATACATCATGCATACGTCGAATTCTTCAAGCGCTGAAGGAGCAGAGGAAAATGGCTTTCTCTGTAAGCTTGAAGTTCTTTTCTCTCATTTTTGCCACCTCCAAATTCACAAAGTGAATAAGCTACCATATCTATTTCAAATCTCAAGTGCAAAGCAAGGTATTTGGTTGAGCCTCTGGCATATTCATGGCTCTCCTTCTCAATGAGCTTCCACAGCAACTGAGTGTCTAGCATACTTGGTGGAGTACTATATTGTCTGATCCTTTTAATTAATAGTGACCCAGCTTGCTGAATTTTTGGTGCAAATTTCAAAGCATAGAAATTGCATTTGCATCTTAACCTCTGCAGTTGTTTCAAACATATATAAAGTTATAAATTTATAATAATTTTTAGCATCTAAACGATAAATAAGGTTGCTTTATGACCTAAATATCAAAAGGTAGTGGATCAAAACCAAGTCTGTTTCCATATCCTAGGAAGTGAACAAATCCATTTTTCAACAGAATAGGAAGGACAATTTTGATATAGTCAGCAGAAGTAGCCTCTTGGAAAATCTGCATCTGTAATCTGAAATGCAAATATTTAGAATCATAAAAGTTGCAATTAGTCTTCTCTAAGTGCAATGAGATTATTAGCTAAGATAATAGACCTGGCTACCAACAGCATTTAAATCTTGTGATTTCATATGAGGTGGAAGTTCCTTCACTATTCTGATATCATCCTTCAGAATATTCATAAAATAGTCCTCCTGATATATGTCACCAAACTGGCTGCATTTATTTATCCCATTTTTTCAATTAAACAAATTTGGTTTGATGAAAATATATATAAAACAAACTTTTCAGCTATTATTCTGGTAAACAAATTTTACCTTGGATCCTTTCATACATTACTATAGAGAAACTTTGGCATGACTAGAGTCGCATTAAGGAGTGATGCCACAGCAACAGCATTGCAAATCTGTAATCACTATAGCAGTCTTGTTACTTACATCATTGTTATAACATTTTAACCATAGGCTTGATTTTATTATTATCTAAAATGACACAACATTATCTAGGTGCCAATACTTACAGCAACTCGTTGTTGATTAAGGCCACCATTTGCACTTATTGATATGTAGCCATTACTTTTTACAATGTTCCCTGCCACAGATTGTAAACTAAGTCAAGTCTTATGTGATGTTAAGAGATTAAACTATATTAAATATTCATCCTAATTACCTGGATTATATTTAACATTTTTATCTGCACATGGTTTTCATAAAGATGCCTGCTGATATGGTTTAGCCCATGAATTGGATGGCTCTTGCTTGAACTCTTTCTATTAGTAAATTAAAGTCAGTAACATGATATACTAATGAATTATTGATTTTGACAAATTATCTCACAAGAAATACCAATAAGAAAGTTTTATACAAACCTCAGTAAGAGCACTGCCAGCCATGTTTAGAAGCCGATCATACATTTGAATTGGCGATCGCTTCATGTCGATGTTAGAATCTTTAACCTTATTCCATCAAATTAAATGTGTAGCAATTACAAACAAGTATCAATGCAAAATATCATATTATTTATTTTAGTTGCACTAGTTAACCTTAAATTACTTTGCTCTATTTGAAAATTCAAGGAGGGTGTTGAGAAGCATGCATGGATGATTTGCTTATACCTGAAGAAATGCACTTGAATTATTTGATGATGCAGTGGCTTGAGTTTCAGTATTTTATAATTATCTATACTTCATTAATTTTCGTTGATGTCCTGGTTCATTTCAGGGTTGCAAAGCTTTCCTTACTAAACTTGGAAGGATGCCTTGTAACAGCTGCATGCTTGGATTCTCTTGCAGGATTAATTGCTTGATATACTTTTATGCTTATTATGTTGCTAATCTAGAAAATTGGTCGCTTTATTATATTCCCTAGAAACAATACAACTATACAACTACTAAACCTATAAACCAGCCAACATATTTAAGGATATCCTGTAGTGGTGCTATTGTGAGAATGGTTGAATTCTTGTCTTCTCTCTCTCGATAACTCTGCATCACCCTCCAAAATGATACTTTTACACTCCACATTCCAAGCAAATAATAAACCCTCTTGTTCATGGTTCTTCATTTTATATGTAGGTTTGATTTGTTCTTGTACATAATAAACACAAGAAATAACCAGTACCAAACCTGCTTTGAATTTTAATATCTGATTTTAACACGTTTTCTTTATCTGAGGTAAAAAATGTATTAAGAAAATAGGATAAAGAATAAATAAATTAAAAAAGAAAAAGGAAAGAGAGACGATTAGTTTAAATTTCTGTAATAGAAATGGGGCCAAATAGCCTTGAGTAGCTCAATTAGAAGTATTACTATAGTAGCCCAATTAGTTGTAGTATACTTTGGAAGTCTACAAAACTATTTTTCTTAAAGAAAAAATGAAAAAGAAAGAAGAAATAAGCTGCTTTGAGAGGGACAAATGTGTTTGAACAAATTTTCATGATAGGGTTAGAATACAGATACTATAATTTAATCAGTTTTTACAACACCAACATAATGTTATCTTTTTATCAAAGTGACCCCAAATAATACATATTTACAATATTTACTTGCTAGGCATTGAAAACTTGGTAAAAATTATTTGGGTATAAGAACCTCTATCTATAATACAAAGGCATTTTGTATGATAACTAGCAAAAAGTGGTTTATACTTTATACCAAGAATAAGCTATTCAAGATGACCGTAGAATAAAAAACAATTTTTTTTCTTCTTTTTTAATTTATTTATAGGAACTAACAAGTAACAATTACTCCTTGCACATGACATAAATTGGGGGGATTGGGAATATGACATTAGTAAAGAAAATCAATGAGTAAGGTACAAGTCTCATTAGGGAAGTGAAATCTTCTATCCCATTTTCGGATTTTCCTGTCTCCTTAGTTCCATCAATGAAAATCTAACACCTGTAAAATTATGAGACCTCCCTTTTTCTTCTATTCCAAGATTCTCAAACCCAACATCTTCAAAATCATTCACACAGAAAAATGGGATAGAAGATTTGAGTTCCCAACTACAAGCACCTTGTTCATCAAAATTGCACTAAACAAGTTTCACTTTTTTAAATATATAGATTTGTTCACCACCAAAAATCTAGTACTTACAAGGCTATACTGAAAAGATAACTACCACCCTAAACTCAAAAACTGGAGGAAAAAATAGAATGTGTAACCACCTAATCACAATCTCTTAAAAGAATTCTATCAACCCCTTTCACTGTGCTGTGCTGGATCTAAGGCTATCAATGATCCAAAAGGTTAGTTAATATGATCTTGATATCTTGAGCAGAAACTGTTGTAATTATCATTATTGTTATTGTTGTTGTTATTATTATTATCATCATAAATGCTTTTTATAGAAAAACTCTGGTTACTAATGCTTTTTATATAAAAACTCTATCCCTATAGCACTTTGAATATTTGTATATTTACCAAATATTGCTCTGATATCTCTTAACAGTTGTGGGCTTTATCAAATCATAGTGTTGAGACTCTATTTAAGTTGATTTTTAAGACTGCTTATAGTAGTGCTTGAGTTTATTCATCTAGAGTGGGCAATAACTTTAAATACTGTAACTTGGATGTTGCAGAATATTTAATAATTTTAAATGCCTTACTGATTGTAGATGTAATTTTCATTATCCCACCCCCCTTCTCTTTCTTCCCTCCTCTCTTTTTTCTCCCGCTTTTTCCTTTAATTCTCTGTACATTGATCAATTGCATGGTTTTGATGGTAGTTTTGCTTCAAAAATCTCTGGATGCACCAGATCCTCAAGTTGTTGAAGATGCATGGAACACGCTTGTTCAGATGTGTGCACTGGAAAAGACTCCAAGGGGCCGTTATGAACCTACATTTTATGGACAATTGATAGCTAGTTGTCCTTTGTCGTTTGATGCTTCTGTTCTAGTTCTGAAATTTGAGAATGCTGGTATGATACGTGAGGCCATGTTGCTGGGTATAATGATAGATACACAGCCTATACCCATTCTTCATCCAGGTGGTTGTTGGGGCTACAATTGGTTCCATTATGTCTCTTATGTGGTATTGGCTATGGAATGCTTTTATTCAGGATGCATATCAATCCTCTTTGTTTGTTAGGATCATTGGTTTATCGAGTTCTACAGGAATTTGCATTTGTTTTGTTGTATTTGTGATCCGTCATTGGCTTAAAGATGACTAAAACCGCACTAAACCTGTTGTAGCATTGCACTAAATTTTGTTGGTTAATGAAATATCATTTTGTATATCAAGATTGAAGTATTTGTTATATACCAGCAGAAGCAATGAGGGTAATACTTAGTTGTTTATCAAGATTAAACCTCTTCAGATAGGACAATACTAGTTAGAAGCAATGAGGATTAATCCAAAAACTACTGAATTGTTGCCACTACATTATGATAAGTTTATTGACAAGTAGGGGACTAGTAGTATACTTAAATCATTTGGAAATGTGTAAATGTTGTTAGTATATGATTTATTTTCTTAAACTTATTGGCTTGATTAATGGGGAAGGACTTGAATAATTTAGATAAGGTTATTATTCAAATATCAGTGTTATTTAGATACCAAAAATACACTTCTTGATTAGTACATACTAACATTTACTGAAGTGCGTAATTAAGGTGTGAAACACATGATGACCTTTGTGGTACATGTGCAAGGATTTAGTTGCTCAGCTTCAGAATGATGAGACCAAGTCCAAAACACATTTAAAAGATAGTCCAAATTTCAACAATATTTATTCAAAGTTGGTACCAATCAAAGTCACATAAAACCTTTCTCATCACTTTAGTAGCGTCACTAGTTGTGTGCAGTTAGGACAAGGTGATGCTACTTCTGCTGTAATATCAACACTGGTTGTGTGTAGTTAGGACAAGGTGATGCTACTTCTGCTGTAATATCAAGTTTTGTTGTAAGTTGTAACCTAGTCAATCGAAAAAAATGGCTTCTTTTTGTTTAGTTTTGTTGAAATCCTAAAACCATAAAAATATGCATCTCCACAACTACTTTCACTTCTCCATGTTTGTATTTTTATCCTTTTAAATATGGCACTGCCTAAGACTAAGAAGCAACAATAAACTGCAAAACTAACATCAGTGTTACATTTATATCTCATGGTTTTGCTTAAGAAGCAAGTACAAGCCATTTCAAACATCAAGAACCACTTAAGTATTATACAGGAGAAGCAGAAACGACCAAAACCAGAGTTCTATAACATATAGCTAACTAGTTTAACCCTCTTGGATGGACAGCATTCTGATTCTGATTCATCTCTAAGAGAGAAACCAATTCAACAAACGAAAATACTTAAAAGAAACACTGAAATCCACATTAAACCCTTGAATATGCGGTTCCACTAATTCAATAACTGAGCACAAACTTTTCTCATTATTCCTCCAATTCTGATTCAGCATTCCGAAGACAATCAATGAATGGTTGAGCATTCTTCCATATCTGAGAGTCCTTCTTATCACTCTTCAGTCCCTTTGAATACCAATGCACAACGTGCTCTTCCTCCACCAAATCAACATCATAGAGGGCTTTCAGAATAAGTGCAACCTCATTCAACTCATTGCTACCTTTCTTGTAACAGAAGGAGCAGCATTGAGCAATAACAGCTGCGATCCCTCGTCATCTCCAGCAACTGCACCAGCAAGGTGATTCTTCCTCTTGGTAGCTTCTTTTCCAAACGCCTTTTCGACGACATCAAATAATCCTTCAAGAAGTGCATTCATCTTCTCCTGAGCAGATACAGGAAATACAGCAATATGTGACTGCAATTCCTTTACTGCAACACCTTTCTTCAAATATTCTTTCACTTCCCGGACCACAGTTGCATAGTTCACAGTGTCACAATTCTCAGAACCCTTGCATATCAGAGCATATCAGAATCAATATTTAAGATCATTAACAATCCTAAATCACAGTAATGACCAATGATAACAATTGAAGAAGCAAGATGAAAATTTATAGATTAACTAACCAATTAAAAGTTTAAAACAAGAATTACAGTTAAAAAAACTTCTAAAGAAAGCAGAGATTGTAGTATCGTTGTGAAAAATCCAACTCGACCAGGCTTAGTCAAGGGGGAAGATGAATGTACTTACTTGCTCAATCAATTAAGGAACGAACTAGATCCTTCAAGACAGAGCACAGAGCGGGACAAGAAGCACGACGGTGGGGCTGACGCGGTGGAACAGAGGTGACGTGGTGGGACAGTGGTTGCGCGATGGAGGAACGAGGCAAGACCAGTTGCAGCGACGACGGTGGCTTCGAAGTTCGAACAGTGCCGGAGACGACCGGCTTCGACGGCGGTGGCTGGATGAAGCATGTGTGGGAGTGAAGGAGGAGCTCGAGTTGGAGAGGAAGGAGGAGGATGGTCGCTTGAGTGAGAGAGTGGCAGAGTGCTTCGTTTGTATTTTAGGAAAGAGCTAAGGCTTGCTCTTGCTGTGTGTTCTATGTTGTCTTTCAAAGGAGGGGGTGTTTTGGTGGGGTGAGGGGAGTAACTCGCTGAGGTGGGTGGGTTTTCTTTTTTTTTTTCCTTAACAAAATCAAAACGACGGCGTGTTATACAAACAGGTCGGTTCCCGGTCCGGTCCAACCGGCCAGTTCAGCGATTTTCTAGCGGTTTTGTCATCAACGGTTTTAGTAGGAGGAGCAAACCATTTTCTACGCCGATTTTCGGTTGAACCGGTTCAACTGGCCGATCCGATCCGATTTTTAGAACATTGTTCCACAATGAACGAAACGGCGCCGTTTGGTGAAGTTTTTTTGAAAACCGGTCGGGTTCTGGTTCGGTTCGACCAATCGGTTCCTAGTCGATTCGACGGTTCAATACCAATTTTTTAATTTAGTGATTATAGCTTCTAGCCGAACCATCTTGCTCACCGGTTCACGGTTCGACCGGCCAAGACAGATCTCTCCATTGCTAAAAAAAGGAGAACAGATTCACTTGCTCCAATCAATATTCCTGGATTAGAGCTACCTAGTGTGAGTACTAAGTAATAAGTAGTTTATTATTATTATTATTATTATTATTATTATTATTATTATTATTATTATTATTATTATTTCACTTATAACAGTTTTTTTATACATTTAGTGGGTGCAAGTCTGTTTTAGACCAACAGTTTCAATAGGTTTGGACGATACTTAACTTGCAATTGCAGCATACTTGTATGGTAATCATTTGATGGATAAGTAAGTAAACTCAATTAGAATTTTATTTGTTAACGGTGTTGTTAATTTGTTTAGCTATTTTTATTTATGTTAAATTATCTTTGGCAGCTACGAGGAGGATATAGTATTTTCAGAGCTTACAGCTTGCAGAGATATATTCAGGAGCTTGATGCCAGGAAAGCCAATCGTTTCTCTTGTGCTAGACATAGTAGCAGATATGATGAAGACAGGGTTGACCAGAGAAAGTGGTTATTGGTTTTTACCCACAACTTTTGCAGTAAGTATATAGGAGTGTATACTAAAATAATATTGGTAGTTGTTATTTGTATTGCGCATATAAACTAGTGGCTGAAATAATGTAGTTGTCAGAGAAGACAAAATTGGATCCCAACCGTCTACCGTCTTGTATCACATATGTTTATTTAGGCAAAGTTGACTGCTTAAAAAGAGTAAGTTTATATCATTTTAAATTCATATTAGCAAATATTGGCATAAAATAATTTTAATAACTAAAATGACTTTCTGTTGATTAGGTCTTTATCCCTGTATCTGAAACTACTGATGAAGGTCATGAACACTGGTACCTCGTAGTGATTGATCGTGTTAAAAGACAAATCATTTTGCTAGACCCATTACCCATTGAGAAACAGTTCAAGCGAAAGAGGACAACCTTGAAATTAGTAACTATATTTTCCTTTTTTTGTTAATTATCTACATATATGACTAAAAAAGAAAACTCTAACATAGACATAAACAGGCCATTTATTTGGACGAGGTATTGGAAGATCGTTCATTCTATGACTTTGAGACCACTCCAAATCTGATTTCTTCACAGTTTGAATTTGAAGAGCCAGAAGTCCTTCCCACCCTCGAAGCTGGATCGTAAGATCGTATAATTAGTAGTTATTGATATGAAATTTATGCAATTATATAATACTCTAATATAGCTTCCTCGATATGTAGGAGTGACGCGGGTGTGTGGGTTGCAAGTTGGATGATAGCTTGTTTTGAAGATGATCATTTTAATATAAAGGCAATATTAAGCACTAATCTTTTCCTTCGTTTTTTCTTTTATATTTAGGTAATTAAGGCTAATGTGTAATTATCATGGTTCTGAAAATCGAACCGGACCGATCGGTTCAACCAAATTAACCAGAAACCGATCATCTAGCCGATCCAAATAAAGTCAGAAACCGTCTGACAAGAAACCAGTCGAACCGACAGTTAACCGATAAACCGGGAGAACCGTTCGATTTTTTAGCGGTTTTTGTTTTGAAAGAAAAAATTCCAATTTAAAAAAAAAAGCGGCTAAACTAACGTAAACGAAGCCAGAAGAGAAGAGGAATCAGCAGTTCAGCACCCACAGGCCACAGCAACTTGCTCTCCCCTCTTCGAAGTCGCAAAGCCAGCCCACCACCACTAATCGAGCAGCCTACCGCCATCGCCACTGCATCCCGCAGCCACAGCAGCGACGGTGTTGACCACGGAAACCACCACCGCGTTCTGTTTCGTCGCCAAACTCGCCTCCTGTTGCGTCGTTGCCGAGCTCGCCTCTTCTTTCGTCGCCGTTACTCGCCGCCGGTAATACTCTGTTATTCACTTATTCGGTTATTCCTCCTTGCTGCCTTCTGATTTTCTGTGCTTGATTTTATGATTTATTTGTTTGTGATTTTGATTTTTGATTTTCTGAGGTTATTTGTTCATGATGAATTTGTTTGCTGCTTCATGATTTTGGTTTTTGATTTCCTGAGGTTATTTGTTCATGATGAATTTGTTTGATGCTTCATGATAATAAGTTGTATGATAATCACCATCGTGATGATTATGAATTTCCACAAGATTAGATTTACAACATAGGATATTTTTTATTATTTTTGTTTTTATTATTTTCTTGTGGGCATATGAACCCTCTAGTGACATACGACATTATATTTTGTTTACGTTTGTGTTGGTATTTGTTTGCCGGATTATTTAATGTCTACATTTGACTATGTATGAATTTATACTCTTTTGGTGATTGAAATTTAGTTCTTTTATACTCTTTTATACTCTTAATTCTGTGGCATCGTCTTTCTTGAAAGCATGTTTCTCTTGCGGGGATGACCCTACTCAAGTTCCAGAAGGTAAATTTCTTTGTCATTTTTTTCCTGTTGATCTTTCATGTTTTCTAGACATGGCTAACCTTGTTGGTTTGAACCGGTCTTCTTAGTCTTTCAAGGTTTTTCATGAGTACAAATTTGCCGCCTGTAGAACTAGGAGCAATGCAAATTACATTATGACATCTAGTTATTGTTGGAAGTCTTCCATTGCAAATGATATTTAGAAAAGGAATATGCCACATCTAGTTTTTTGTAATTTAGATATTCATTCCTTTTTGTTTAAATCTGCGCATGAAATTTGATACCTAATTCCCCCCTTTCCAAATATCTTCTCAGAACCTGCTCAAAACTCTGTTAAGTATTTAACTTGGCATAGAACTGCATCATCTCGATCTTCCTCATCTAGAAACCCTGTGGGAGCAAACTCAAGAGATGATACAGAGGCCTTTGCAACCCTTTTCCTCCAGCCACATTGAGTAACAATTGCAGCCTTTTGCAACTTTTTATAATATGAAAATGCAATTTGTCGGCACAAATTAGCCTGAAGATATTGACAAAAAAGATCATTATAGCAGGGCAAATAAGAAAGTAGAAATTGAATCCAAAATGTCAGCACAAACGATCAGACTATGGGCTGTCTGAAGATAAATTTGTATTTGCATGCTTCAATCAACTATACAAGATGGATCCTGAGATATTTAGTACATGGTAATAGCAGGATGCTGCTTATTGGCTGTTTAGATTATATTTTTTTTCTAATAAAAAAAGTATTCTCACATATTTAGTTATATAGTTATTTTCTTTTCATACCTTGTCAACAACTAAGCCTTATCCCAGAAGTGGGTGCATTGTTCAAGAAACACCATTGTGTTTTATGAGAAACCATACTTCCATTCCTTCTAGTGGATTTCTGTAATGATATTACTCTTGATGATATATTGTGATTAGTGGTGTCTGTTATGTTTTTTATTATCGCTCCAAAATGAGCGATGGGCATTGGCCTTCCTTCAGATGCTGCTGCACAAGGGTTACAACCAGACCAAATTATTTTCACAGATGTTGCAATGAAGAATGAACATATCAGGCGAAGTGCTTTAGCAGACTTATTTCTTGACATGTAATTTCATGTCTACTTCTTGTCCTCTCTTTGATGTACTAGATTGTTTTCTGTTATTTGCTTACGGATTCCTTTGTTTTAATACTCTTGTTGCATTGTTTTAGGCCTTTATGCAATGCGCACACAACAGGAACAGATATATTATGGGCGAGTTTGCCTATGATCACTCTACCTCTGGAGAAAAAGGCTACTCGAGTTGCCGGATCACTCTGTCTTGCTACTGGACTTGGGGAGGAGATGATCGTTCCCAGGTGAGAGATATTTTCTTGATTACTGATATGGACAGTTATTGTTACCTTTCTGTTTATAACTAACTAACTGTTGTGTGTGAAACGAACCATGTAACATGAAAGAGTATGAAGAGAGGGCAGTATCACTGGCCTTGAGTCGCCCAAAGCTTCAAGCTCTCACTAATAAGCTTAAGTCTGTTCGCATGACTTGCCCTTTATTTGACACAACTCGCTGGGTGAGTTTAATACTCCCTCTCCTTTGCTTCAAATTATAAATGTATCAAATTCTTTTTTGTGACAGATAGTATGTAGTTTATAAGATGCATTGTTCTGAATTTTGTAGGTGAGGAATCTTGAAAGAGGATATTTTAAAATGTGGAATCTACATTGCTCTGGTCAACGTCCCCAACATTTCCAGGTCACCAAAAATGATCTTGAATATCCTTATGATAGATAGATAGATAGATAGATAGATAGATAGATAGATAGATAGATATAGGTGTTAGACGAGAATGCATATAAGAAAATCAAGAAAAAGTAGACCGATCTTGTACTTGCTATGTTGATGAATATGAGTGTAATTCTGTTATAGCAATCACGAACATATCTATTTTGCTAGCAATCATGGATGAGTAATTTATTGTGTTTTGGCTTCGCAATGCTCTTGATTAATTAACTAGAACATTAACAATATATACAAAAAAAGAAAGAAAGAAGGGGGGACTAATTACTTTTCACTAAAACTCAAATGAACCAAAAGTTGAATCAAATACAACAAATTTGTTATTTATTATCATATATGAATTGCTAGAGCCAAAGTAATATATCATACAAATAGAATGAAATGATGGTGCTTCACTTTATCAAATTAGTTATTATCGTATCAGAACTGTTTTTCAAGGTAGTTAATTACTTTTTTATCCACTTGAAAAGCTTTAGTCAAAACTTCAGGAGAAATAGGTGGAGTGGATCCAAAAACAGTATTTGCAACTGTGATAACACCTGGATTCTGATTGTTAAGACCAGAAATAGCAACAGCGTTGCCATAACCCACGTTCAGTTGGAAATGAATGAGACCAATTGGAAACACAAACACATCACCCTTATTGAGCACTTTAGTAAAAAGACGGTTGGTGCCTTCAACAACAGTCAAAATCTCTGTGGCTCGAGGGTGAGTGTGAGGAGGGATTAAACCCTTAGGTGCAAAATCTAGGCGAGCAAGTGATATGCCGAGTGTGTTAAGTCCGGGTAGTTCGTTAACACTGACAGGAGTCACGTTTGAGCCAAGTTTGTTGACAACATTCCCAGGATCTACATGCTTGAAGAAATCTTCAGCTACTACAACTTTAAGGTCTTTGAAAATGTTTCCATTCACAAATACTGCATAATAAGAAATTAAGAAGAATTAATTATAACGATGCTTAACCATATATATTGAAAGGAGTTTGATACTTGAGTATGTAATGATATATAGCAGCATTTTGGGTGTCATTGAGAGCCACACAGAAATCTTGCAGTGGACTGGGATCATAGGCTGATGCAAAAGAGGATGCCAAAGTCAACAAACCAACAAGGAAGTAGATTGCTTTCATTTTGTGCCTCGTAGTATACTTTACTATTGATGCCCTCTTCTTTCTTCTTCTTTTGTCTCTATGTTTGTGAGCGCTGATCTCTTATAAATGATGCTATGTATTTAATTGCTTAGTTGTGATGAATTTGTTGAATGGGAAGCTTGCTATTTAAAGGGAGGAGTCATTGAATTGGCCTGCAAATTAACGTTGTTGCATCTAATAATTGCTGAACCATTCTATACAAACTCATCAAGGAAGATGGCTTTCTTATATACATATATACAGGAATCACACACGTAATCACAAAAGGCAAAACAAAAATAATTGACAAAATAGTGATAAACTATTTCATTGCATGCATTGCAACAAAAACTAAGTTGCTAATAGTAAACATTATTCATCCCAGAATACAACCCTCATGAGTCATGACCATACACCATATTGGCCACAGTATCACTTCCATCGCTTGAACATGCCATGCTTCCAACACTTGCTGAATTTGCCATGCTTAAATTTCCCATGCTTAAACTTTTCCTGACCAAAGAACCCATGATGATGACCATAATGACCATGAGTCATACATAGCGACCGCAGCAGCAGCACCCCCTGCTAACATTCCACCAACGCCACCAGGCCAGTGCCCTGTTACAACAAGAAGTCAGTACCCACCATGGCTTCATATTGAAATCAAATTATAAGCCTTCATCCGGAGAAGCAAAGATGCATTATCAACATAAGCACATTCCAGAAAACATTAGGTGAGAGTCCTATTAACAGTGGCAGAGCCAGAATCTTAAGTTGAGAGGCCACATGGTTCAAAAATTTTTAAGTAACCAACAGCATCAAATGATCCAACTAGCGCTCAACCATGTGGGATAAAGTATTTCATATGCAAACTATTTCACATAGAACACATATTGTAAAGTTTGTTATCTATTCACCCTAATCCTAATCAGTAGATCAGATGACAATAGCTTCAAGTTTCATTGACATGAGAAACAAAACATAAACAGAGAGAGCAAAACAGAACACAGTATTAAATTACATTATGGAAACATGAACTGGCATCCAATGAGGGAAGTTACAAAAAAAAACCTGCCAAATGTGTAGTACCCTCATCGCTCGTGAGCATATATGAAGAATTCCTTTTCGGATCCACTTGGCCAAAACTTATACGGAAACTTGAGAAAGATCAAATAATCATTCAACAATCTAGGCAAGATCAAATAATCAGTCAACAAGGGAAGTGATGAAGCATGGACTTACCAAGGGCGACTGGGTGACGAAGAGGACCCGACACCAGAAGAGGACGAGTGCTTGGCAAAAAAGAAGAGAGATGACAAAGCACAGTCAGGTGTTCATCTCAAAAACCATCAAGTTAGTGATCATCTTCATTGGTTCCAGGGAAGTTGGTCAAGAGAGCATCCTTTGATTCATACTGAAGAAACATATAAAAATCAAAATTTAATTTATAGATAATTATGAGTTTCAAGAGTGTCAAAGTTTGGTTTTTAGTATTACTACAAAACAAATATACAAAAAGTAACTGTGTGAGTTGTTTACTCACCTTGCATCCACAAAAGAGGCAATAATTGTGGTCATCCCTCAGTTTCATCAAAACTTCTTGCAAATCCTGAATCGATTACATGTATCACTATCACAGTCGCAACCAAATACGAACGCAGGAATAGATTAACAAAGTTCAACAAGAATGAATTTCAAAGTATAAGAAATACAACAACGACAAGTAAGCTTTGTGCAATGGCTAGGTAGGATCGGCTTAAATGGATAAAATGATGACAAAGTGCAATGAGTAATATTTGTTTAAATCGCTTGGTATTTAGAGTATAACGAGGAGAAAATTAATCAGCAATGGAAGTGTATTGACTTAATGTGTGTGCCTGAGCAGTTAAGATAAAGAGAAAAAAAAAGCATTTGCGCTGTTTCCATGTGTTATTCAGGGATGCAACATAAATCAATACCAAAACATGGTTAAAAGGTGCGTTCAACCAAAAATATAACCTTTTAGTTACGCACCTCTTCTGTTATTTCTTCCTCTTCCTCATCTTCCTCTTCTTCATCATCCTCATTCTTTTCCGGTTCAATGATTTCTCTATTCTCTAATTGATCAAGGGCAACCTTTGCCTTATGGAAATTGGCTACAACTCTCTTACTCTGCCATCGCTACTTCTGTCTCAACCCAAAGTCTTGCATTAGATCCTCCTCTTTCCTCCTTTTTCTCTCAGCTATGATTTCCTCCTTTTTCCTCTTCTCCTTGTGAGGATCATCTAAGCCAATACCAGCTCGCGATCGTCGAATCTCAATCCCCACTGGCTCAGCCCTACCCAAACCCTCTTTGCCAAGGGCAGCGCCGGACGTATAACCCATTTGTTTGAGCAGCTTAAACCCAATGTTGGATCGTGGTATTGGAGCTTCCACTTATGCTAATGTTTGCTCATCCTCTTCTTTCTGCTTTCTATCTCTTTCAAGTTTCCGCCGTTCTTGCCAGCTGAGTGTTTTTAACTTATTCTTGGAAGAGCTGATCGGAGGGTCTTTCTTGCCAGATATCTGCACATAAGAAAGGGATCCTCTTCACCAAAATACAACTATAGTACATACAATCCGTAAAATAAAAGAGATTAACATAATTTAAGCCATAATTTAAACATGAGGAGCCCAGGAAGGCCGCGAGACGTTGAAACGCCGGCGATGACCTTCCATTGCGAGACAAGAGAGGAGAGAGGGAGAGATCTTGCATGCGACGCACAGTGAGACAGATAAGAGAGATCCAACAGAGAGAGACAGAGAGAGGATAGGAAGAGGAGAGAAGAAGATGAAGAATACTAAAACTTTTAGAGGCGTGAGGGTTTCTGAACCTAGACGAAGAACAATTTTAATTTTTTGTTTTTTTAATATGTTTAATTCAGATGAAGAACAAATTTGATTTTTTGTTTTTTTAATATGTTTTTGTTTTGTTGTTTAAATTATTTGAAATTATAAAATTAGGATTTATTATACAATTAGTATTGGGCTAGCCCAATTAGAGAACTATACTATAAATAGAACTATGATGTAATAATGTGGGATATGCATGGTATAATTGGAAATTCTACTTTCTCTCTTTGGCCCTAATTGTAGGGATTTCTCTGCTATTCTCTCTGATTATCTCTAATTCTCTCTAGTTCTTGATACAAATTCATATCGAATGGTGCTTTCATTGAACACGATGCCAAATTCCTATAATAAGTCACCGGATTCAATTTGGGACCAGCTTGAAATTAGTTTACAACGCTTGGATTCAGATTATCAAAAACGGACGAAGCTACTAGAAGAAATTCAAGCAACTTGCAACAAAATTTGTGCAACCTTGCACGATCATCAACAACTCCAGCAGCCTCCAATTTTTCAGATTCAAGCCAAATCAACCTCAACTTTTCAACCACTCAACAATAATTCAACAGCTCCAGAAACAAACAATTCTACACTTAGGGCTCTGCAATGTCAGAATTCAGCATCAGATTATGAGAAGGCAGCATTAGAGAATGCAACAACCAATTTTCCAGAATTCAACATGACTCTAGTTCACACAAAAGAGGAAGAAGAAGCAGAAGAATCAATTTTCTGTTTCCTAGTTCAACCACAGAAACAACAAGCAAAATCAACAAAAACTCCAGATCAAGCAACAATTCAGCACTCACCAGTGTCAATTTGTAATTACAAAGAAGCAGTAACACAATTTCAGCGACGACAAAATTCATGCCAAAATTCAAAAATGATAGATGCAGAAGAAAAAGAATTCAATTTCAATTTTGAATTTCTACCTGAAGAATCAACAGAACTTGCAGTTCAAGTAGAATGTCAACCAGCAGATCACGCATTTGAAAACTCAATTCCAGGGTTTCCAACCACAGCAGATCTGGCCATTTCAGTGACAAATGATTCTAGTGCAATTACAAGATTTATGACCAAGTACAATACAGAAGTCACAAACAAACCTGGTGGTAGAGGTATTGTATTGGGCACGCACCCGCCACTGATGCGGGAGGGGAGGACGCTTGGCGGTTTCTTCCTTGGGAGGCGCCGAACCCGCGGACAACCGCCACTGATGACAATGCGAGGAGCAACGCCGACATCGGCGCCTTCGCGGCGTGGAAGGGAGAAGCCCATGGTGCTCCTGTAACAGGGGTGCGTGCTCACGCCATCAGAACCACCATCCGCGGCAGAGATCGTGGAGTTTGGGGGTTCCGTCGAGCCTCTCCAATCGTGGCTAATCCACCACCACTCCTGGTGGCGGTCTTTCCTTGGAATCGAAACGGAGAACGAAGCGGCGAGGACTTGCAGGGGCGAGTGGCGGCTTCGGGAAGAGGTAGGGAGAACTCGAACAGCGAACAACGGTTGCACCTCCGAGGCAGAGAAATAACAACGCGTCTATCTTCTTCGATGAGGATGAGGAAGAGATGCTGAAGCCTAACAATGTGTTGGGCTTCTATTGTGAGCTAACCCAAATTTTACCTTCTGAAGCCCAAAATCAGAAGGTGATGGATGGTATAATGACTTTAAACTCAATTCTAAGGATTTCAGTCCAATTTCAAATTTCAACAGGAATTATATTTTATTGGTTTTGGATTGAACAAAAAATTTTTCAATGGGATTCTAATGGTTAAAATTTTTTTTAGGAGTAGCATAGAAAATATTGTTTTAGAAATACTAATTTTTTTTATTACTTGTAATTAGCTTTTATAATTTTTGTTAGAATATATATTTTTCCGCAACTTTGAGGACAAGGTTGTTTTGAAGGGTAGGGTAATGATACAATTAGTATTGGGCTAGCCCAATTAGAGAACTATACTATAAATAGAAGTATGATGTAATAATGTGGGATATGCATGGTATAATTGGAAATTCTACTTTCTCTTTTTGGCCCTAATTGTAGGGATTTCTCTACTATTCTCTCTGATTATCTCTAATTCTCTCTAGTTCTTGATACAAATTCGTATCAAATTATTGAATTTTAAAATTTGATTAATTTAAAAGGGTATTTTTGTCTAATCAAATAAAGAAATGATGTTTAAGACTTTTTATAAAATTATATAAAAAATATATTTTTATTTTAATTTAATTAAAGGAGTGTATGAGTAAAAGTGGTAATATAATATATATTTAAAAAAGAAAAAATTAAATGATGATATAGAAAATAAATTTTACATAGCTTGTTATTACTTGTCCGTATTTTAAATATATCGATACGTATGAATTTATCATCATACCATAGCAAACACCTATATAGTATATTTTTAGTTCTTTTAGTCTTAGTTGTCAGAACCGAACCGGTCAGGTTACTGGGTCACTGGGTTACTGGTTCAACCGGTGAGTCACTGGTTGAACCGATAGAACCGGTCGTACGTAAATAAAAAATATAAAATAGTAAAAAATTAAATAAAGTGACAATTAGGTCCTTAAAATTTTTGATTTCAGATTAATTAGCCCTTGAAAAAAAAAATAAAGTACCAATTTGGTCCTTCAAGATAGTAAATGATGAACACATTATGTCCCTCCATTAATTTATCATGTGAAATTTAGTGGTAATGCTTATATGTCCCTACTAATTAGTCCTAAGTCGAAATCTTTGAAGACCTACTAACTTAATACTCTAAAAGATTTAAAATAAATATCTTTACTAACATTTTAATATGTAAATGTAAATATTAAAATAATTTATACTTATTTTATTAATTCTATAAATTTTAAAGAATTAAAAAAATTGAGTATAAAATTAAAATTAAATTAAATAAATATAAAATAATTCAGTTGTGCATGTATATAATATATAGAATAATTAGCACATAGATTTACAAATGAACGCACTAGCTTAGTGGCATTCCCTATTGAAGCCTAGCAAGGAAGCATGGGTCACTGGGTCAACCGGTGAGTCGCTAATTCACCCGGTTGACCCGGTCATAATTAAATAAAATTATAAAAATAAAATTAAAATTAAAACTTAAAATATATGTTTTAATAAATATATTAATAACAATCAAAGATCAATTTCTAGATATAATTTATGATGCAAAAAAAATAATAAATTAATTATTAGTATAAAATAATTTTTTAATTTAAAAGAACACCAGAGAAAAAAATATAACACAATAAAACTTGGTATTAATGTGAATTCATGTTTTAAAAAAATAAAAAATGAAATTCATTTAAAATTAGTATATAATTATTTTTTTATGTGTAAGTTAATGAGAAATGTGTTGGCAGAGTGGCATAAGAGGAGACCTTGCGTGTAGTAGGTCCATTGTTCGAACCCTTCAACGATACTTTTTACCAATTTCGGGACAGCGGAGCACCTACGGTGGTTTGTGGCCCGCGAGTGCATCCATGGACTCGCACGGGTCAACAGCGGTTCAGACACGAATCGGCTGGTTTTTAACAGGTTTGACCACCGTTGACCGAGTCAATTGCGTGTTCGGTCCACAGTATCAACCGAACTGGCCAGATCACCGGTTCACCGATTTTTCGGTCGAACCGGCCGGTCCGGTCTAGTTCTGATAACTATGCTTTTAGTACTCTTTTTTAGTATCTATAGTTTTTTACTATTATTATTATTTATGGTTAATTTTTTGTTTAATTTACTTTACCTAATGAGATCAATAAATCATATTATGAAAAGATAATAATAAATAGAGTTAATATACAAAAATCACAATTAAAAGAGTATATAATGTCAAATAAAAATTTAATAAAAAAATAAAAATAATAAATAATAAAAAAAGTGAGCTCATGTAGAGAGAAATAATAAGAATTTCATAAATAATACAATAACATGTTTAAAGAATAAAATTGGTGAAGGAAAAATAGATGTTTAGTGTAAATGGCTAAAAGCCAGTTAGTGAAACGCAGAAGCTAGAAATTGTTGCTTCTGGTAAACGTGATTTTGACTACAAAATCACTTCTCGTTTGCCAAATCAAAAGTTAGCCAAACAAAAAATTGAAACTTTCAATAAGCTTAAACGTGCTTTTTCTTCTCAAACGGATTTGCCAAACACACCCTCAATATATTGAGAAAATTAGTGATCAATATCCGACATTCTTCATTCTAATCAACATAACCTTTAAAGTAGCATGGACATAACTGAACATTATGTTTATATCAACTCTCTTTGATATTGCATTGATGATCAATTTTCTTTGCTGAAGTATTTCTTGTATTTCTTTAGGGTGTCTTTGGAAATTCAAATAACTGGAAATAATTTAATTTGTAAATCAAATCTTATATTTGGAATAGATAAAATTTAAGAATTGGTTTGATTTTTAAATATATAAAATTTAAAATATAATTAAGATCAAGTTTGAGGTAGCAGTTTTGGGGTGTTTATTAGTGGTGATGAAAAATTATGGGATAAATAAAAATTAAATTATTATATAAATATTTAAATCAACTTAATTTTTATTTTACATAAATTTAAATATACTTCATTTTAATTTATTTCATTTCGAACCAAATGAAATTGATTTTAAAAATAGTTTCAAATACACTTTTATGTAAAGTACACTATTGAACCAAAATTGATATGCTTGTATTATTGGCAAGTTGACTAAATTACATCAAGTAATATTACGGTGAGTGAATGTCGTTCTCACGATGATTACGCGTGGCAAGTCTGCCCCAACTCACCCCGCCCCGCCTAGGCCGTCCCATAAACGGGACGGGCCGACCCGTCCCGCCAACTAAAATGGGTTCAAAATGCTAGTCTGTCCCATTTTATGGCGGATTGGTGGGTCGGCGGGTTAGCCCGCTTGACTTTTTTTTTTAAATAACACTCATTAAAGTGAACTAAAATATAGTAATTAAAAAATTAAATAAAAATAAAAAATAGTCAAATTATAATATAAGTTTTTTTACTATCTTTTTTTTTTAATTTTTAACTTCAATAAAATTGTTCAAAATAATAATATAAAAATAGAACTATCTTTATTTTGAAAAATAAGTCATATAATTTGAACAAATATGCAAAATTGTAAAATAAGATAAATAAAGTTAATAACTAAAAGAAGAATAAAAACAAAAACAAAAAAAGTGTTTGAAAATTGTATAATTATTAATTTTATAATAGTAATCACTTTTTATTTAATAAAAAAAAAGAAAAATAAAAAATTCGGACCGGCGGATCGGCCTGCCCCGCCCTGCCAAAACGCACCAATTTGGCGGTGCGGGTTTGGCAGATTTTTTTAATTTGGCGGGCTCTAAATCCTAACCTGACGGGTTCATCCCGTTTTCCCACCCCTAACGATGATTAACGGATTAAAGCAAGCAATATCTAATTAAATCTCTAATTAGGTCCATCAAACATTGGCAAGAGGGTTGTGGATCTTGAATTAGAAGCAGGAACAGTGAAGAGGAGAATTGAGAGAACGAGAGAAGGCTTAGGTAGCATTTGTTTTGAGGTACTGGAATAAAGACTGAGAAACGAAGACCCTGAATCATGTTTCTTGGCTCAGAGACTGGTACTGAAATTTCTGTCTCTGTCTTCAAAATTTCAGTACCTCTAAAAAGTGGGGACACAGGAGACTGAAATTTTTAGAGACGGAGACTGAAATTTTAATAACATTTTATACCTAAAATACCCTCATTTCAATTAATTAATTCCAATTTTACCTTTTGTACAAATTAAATTAGAGTTTTATTCTTGTTTCAATTTATGTCTCCCACTTTGTACCAAACAGAATACTGAGATTTATTTTAGTCTCTGTCTCTCAGTCTCAGTTTTTCAATCTCTATCTTTCTACCAAACGCTACCATAGAGAATTAGGAAGTAATTAAGGATAGGGAATGTTAAAGGTTTCGGAGATGTTATATTCTTAGAAAACACTGACAAGTTTTTTTTTTGTTAATTCAATACAATAGGGGAAATCTCGTAAAGTTCCTTACCGAGACAACAGACACACTCTCAATGGATCCTCCGCACGTTGGGCATACCTCTTCTGTGCGTCTTTCTCGTGGCGAGAACAGAACAACAAGGAAAGACCTGGCCAACCTGCCCGATGCTTGTGTTTCCTTACTTTGACTCAAGTAAAAATCTTTTCACAACAAATTATTTATAATCAAATTCTAATTCTTTGACAATTTAATTTTTCTTAACTTAATTAATTGCCAATTTCTTGGTCAATTAATTAAGAGAAAAGATGAAGAACGTTTTTTATTTAAAGCCACACAATTTTCAAAATACTATTCCTAGTCAAGTTAAAAATCATGACAAAAAGTTTAGAGCTAATTTCAATATTAAATTTTCTAAAGTAATAACGGAATCCAAGACAAAATTAGAATATTTTCTAATACTTCTAACTATTAAAGATGAAGAACGAAACTTAATCCTGAAAAAGTAGAAAAACATGAATCAAAATAAAGAAAACACTTGCATTACTAACCTATAAAAATAAAATAGAACTCCTAACCTTTAACAAGAGAGGTTTAGTTACTCATGGTAGAGAAGAAAATAACTAAAACTAAAGAAGGAAATATTCGGTTAAAGATGATCTCTATTTTGTGAACCTTGTTTATTTATTTATATCTAACTTCCTACCTATCTGAAATTTAAAAACTAATCTTGTCTTTTAAAGAGAAAGATAACTTATTTAAATTTAAATTTAATCTAATCTAAATCCTAACAACCAAATCGTATCTTTCTAGAAGAGGTTGTTGCTAACAAATCATTTAAATCTTGAATCTTGATTTGAATTGAAACTTCCTAGGAGTTGGTTAGGCACTTGGCGGTGGGCATGGTGTACTTAGTGATGGGCTTTGAAACTCTTTGGATTGTTGGGAGTGAAAAGTGCACTTGGAGTTTTGGTGCCCATTACTTGGAATTTTGGTGGAGTTGGGCGCTAGGGGTGTTCGCGGTGCGGTTTGGTTCGGTTTTTTTATCGAGGCCATACGAACCAAACCAAACTAATTAAAATCGGTTTGGTTTGGTTCGGTTTGTTCGGTTTTTTCAATCGATTCAAAAAATATACTACCATACTATTTCACAAAGTCATAACATTGAAATCAACAAGCACAAATACACAATAGCTAACAAAGTCTTGATCCAATGAAATTTAACGATAAAAGAAATTCAAATACGACAATTAAAGAAGTTTAAAAGTTCAGTATTCAACACAACTGAAAATAAAAATAAATTTTCATTAAAAGATAGCCAAGTTATGGTGTCTTCTCCAACAAAATAGCTAAACTTCTTAACGCAAACTAACTTGAAATAAAAAAACAGTTACATAATAATAATAATAATTTTATTTTTGGACAAAAGACTGTTATGTCGAAGAGAAACGTTGAGAATTGACTTGTACATTATTTGTTTTTGGAGACTAAAATGTCTGTTTTTAAAATTTACAAACTTATTTACAAACCTTCATAATTGATTCTATATATTAATTTTTTGGGGGGCTAAAATGTCCAATTTTAAAATTCTTGGGAACTGATTTGATAATTACTCTATAATTAAATTTCGAGAATCTCTAAAGACGAATTCATTTGAGATCAAAGTACACAACCTAAAATTTTTTGAACACCAATTTAAATTTATCCTTAAAATAATAAATATTTAATATGACTTGTGAATTATGATTATTTTATTTAATTAAAAAAATCCATGTCAAAACTATGCCCGTAAACATTATGAAAATTTCTTGTTTACAAAATGACTTATAATAAATTAATAATTAACTTTAGATCTTCATATATTTTAAGAAAATACCTAAGTTTATTTTATTGTACTTTTGCATATATACTGAAGTTATCTATATTTTTCAATACTAATCAAACTAAGAACAATCACCAAGAAAAAATTTGCCACGCAAAAAGTAGCATATTGTTGTCAATTAACTGCTCAAACTTCCATTACGATTCCTCTTAAATTGTTGAAACTAAACAAGCTTCCATCGATACGTCAACAAAATTTTAAAACTCAATACCAAGACTACAAAATACTAAATATGCATGTTTTCTAAAGAAATAATCCCGGAAGAAAAATTACTCAGGAAGCAAAGAAAACATAGAAACAAAATTTCAAACTCGATGCCTAGTTCCAACCAGTGGGAGCAACACCTCCAGGTGCAGGAACGGATGCCTGTGGAGCTGGAACTAGTTTCCAATCACCTGCAGCTGCGGATACAAAAGAACTTGGGTCAAATAAATTGCCATCACAGTTTTCGACAGAACTATGTTAAGAAGCACATATTTTCTTGCATATCGAGGGAGAATGATTCAACACAACAACCCAAAATTATTTGACTAGAACATATTAGAAGCAAATACGACAATTATGTTGCATCAAATATAACAGATCTAGAGTGAAAATAATTATTCTTACCGGCGTCTGGTAGCAGGAGCAGCAGCAATGGGTTGCTGAGGAACTGGTTCAGTCCAGGATTGTTCAGCTGTAACAGCCCCCATTCTCCATCAGCTGTGGGGAAGCTGGCAATGCCAGCAGCACCAAAATCTTGAATGGCATATTTTGGGGCAGCTGGTAATTCCTCCTCCTCTTATTGCTTGGCCTCTTTAGGTTCTCTACAGAAGAATAAATCCACCTACACATGAAAAGTTGATAAATTTAGCTAAGGTTAAAAGGAAACCACATAATAAGACTATTATCTTTTGTTGAAATATGAAATTTTTTACACCTGTATGGACAACAAGAAAGATTGTTCTAAATAAGTGCATACGAGATCATACACTTACAATGCAGACATCGAGATACACAATAAATCTAAAAGTGCTACAAAATAATAATAGTTCAATCCGTTAAGAGCAAAAATTAGTTTATCATCACGTCCCACTTAAGCCCCGGACGAATAGTACCCCTCATCTGCAGAACCATCCATGCTAATAACCAAAACAGACAACTAATATTGTGCTTCTCCTTGTTATTAGCAGGAATGCCAACATGAACATAGCGCATCGAAGAATCGGTGTCACAGAAGGCAATGGTCGGAATATTTCCAAGAGCACCTTCCTTAATGGGCTGCACATATTTTTTTGAAAAAAAAATAGAAAAACAAACCCAAGATGAGATCAATTAATAACAGAATTTCAAACTCCCACAAAAAACATATTGACAGCTAATAGTAAAACAAGTGAATAACATAAGTGGCACCTGATGATCAGTCTTTGGATCAGTCAGAATGAGTAGACGAGGCTCGTTATAGGATGTTTGCATTTGATTAGTGAATGTTCCAGGAGTGTGCCTTCTAGCGATTGCATTCGCAATAATGTATTGTGCAAACTTAACGACATCTCTCTGACCATATGGCCTAGCAGACTGAACAATGATGTCCTGCGGGTTCTTGATAGCAATAACAATCCTAGCAGCAAGTTGGAGCTTCGCCCATGTCTTGCCAATGTTAATTATGTAAATACCTGGAAACAAAGAATACAAAAAATCAACCAAACATAAAAATGCTTTCATAAACTCTATCATAAAATTATGATAATAAGCTATTTTGAACACAAAGGTGGTCATACAAAATATACTTACTCGTATCAAAATCTTGATTAGAAATTAAACTGACTCTTTGAATAGAAAACACGAAACAAATAAAGAAAAATTGACAAACCACTAGATTATAACAAATTTATAAAAAGTATATATCAAAAAAGGAACTTTGGATACAGGAAAAGATAAACGTAAAAAAATCGAATACAAAATTCACAAAAGAGCAAGGAATATATTATAAAAAAACAACTACGCACATCTGTGTTGTTTGCATTAGATTTCAAGAACTGAACTACTCACTACAGTTGGAGTAAATATGAAAAAATCCATATCAGAATAAACAATTTGAGACTGAAAAGATATAACATTTTGCAAAAAACCCTTCAAACTCGCCATAATCAACACACTCTTCAATAATATTCAGACTTAAAATCCAAAAGGAGAAACAAAAAAGATCACAAAGACTGACCATCATTTCATCGTTTGAAGACGTAGCGTTCCATCTGGAAGTCGCAATTTTTGGTTCCGAGGTGGACCTCAGCAGCAAGCATCATCTGGATGTCCTGCTCCTTCTGCGACAGCTGGCGTGGCGATGCGGCAGTTGTGGCGGCGGCAGAAGTGGCCATGGTTGCGGTGCAGATTTGCGCTCTTGAGATATTTGGAGAGAATGGAAGCTCCAACACGTAGCAGCCGCAGTATCAAATGAACTAGTTATTTGGAGTGAAGGGTATTTTAAGGGGATCCGTTTCTGTTTCTCTAAACCCTAGTTTTGTTGTGAAATGACACCAATGCCCTCTTCTTCCTCCTCGTAAGCATGTTTAGGGATGGCAACGGGTCCCCATGGGGCGGGGGGCATCCCAATATCTGTCCCCATCCCCGCCCCATCCCCATGACGGGTAACGAAGACCACGTATTCGCTGGGGACCTGTGTCTCCGCGGATATCCGCAGATTTTTGTAAAAATTAGTAAAAATTGAAAAAAAATGAAAAAAATTAGAGAAAATCAAAGATAATCTTCAATTGTCATTACAAACATAATATCCATAGTCTTTAAAGACTTAAATAGTAATAACAACAAACATAAACATCCAAACATATCCATAAACAACCAAATATTACATAAACAACCAACCATATTCATAAACAACAAAATAAAGTTCATGACATCATAAAAACATAATTCCACCATCTCAATGTTCCTTTCATCCCATAATGGTAGTGATGGTAGATTCCGACTTACTTGAATCCTACATTGACATGAAAACAATTTAAAGTTAAAATCATATAATAACTCAATAAGTCAATAATATAAAAACGTAGTGTCTTATATGTAATTTAATAGTTTACTTACGTCAACATCTCCTTCAATGTTATGAATTGTGTAGCACTCAAATCCTATGTTAGTTGTAGTGCCAAGTTCATTCCAAAGCCAATCTTGATTACACATTAGAGCCTCTAATGTGTCCAAACTCAACCTACTACAATGTGGCGTAACAAATCAACCATCCGTACTAAATGAAGATTCAGAGGCAACGGTAGAGATAAGAATCACCAAAAAATCCCTAGCAATAGCTTGCAAAGTAGGAAACTTCGCTCCATTTGACTTCCACCAATTTAAGATATCAAAATCATGTTCAGTTTGTGGTACCGGTCTCTCTTCAAGATAATAATCCAACTCGCTCTTTGTATCAATAAATGCGGATTTGTCACTTACATGTGCAGCAAAATCAGCTTGCCAATCTTCATGACTGAACTTCCTCCCCTTTGAACTTGAAGGAATTGATGGTGGTGGCGGCATATCTAATTGAGCAGCTTGGTCTCTCTCTCTTCCTTTTGTTGCATATTCTAAAACTAAATCTTGCACTACCCTTTTCATTTGACCAATTACAACACATGCCTCTGTCTCACCATATATTTTACGAAAAAAGAAATTCAATAAATACATCTTGTACCTAGGATCCAAAAGAGTCCCAATAGCCATAACTGTATTAATCACACCCCAATACTTTTCAAACTTAGTTATCATACTAGTAGCCATTATTTCAATTATCTCATTTCCACAATTTTTCCACTCCATCAAAGCCAACTTAATCACACAAACCTTAGGAAAATAAAGATTTGATGTAGGATAAGTTGTTCCAGAAAACAATTCAGTCACATCAAAAAATACCCTCAATCTTTAAAAAATCTCATCCGCCATATCCCAATCCTTTTCACTAGGCAAAGATTTATATTGAATCTCCCGCAATGACAATATTTCAAATACATCTCTATACATAATTGCAACTTCAAGTATCAAAATTGTTGAATTCCACCTAGTTTTACAATCAAGACAAAGATTTTTTGTGCAGGGTATTTTAAGTTGCGCACATGTTTCCTTAAATTTTTCTTCTCTTTTAAGTGTTGCAGTCCAATAATGAACAATATCCCTCACCCTTTCAATAGCAAGTGAAATAAGTTGTAACCCACCCTTGACAATCAAATTTAATATATGCGCACAACATCGCATGTGAAATAATTTACCACCCAAGATAAAGTTTCTATGTGACATTTTAGTCAAAATATTCTCAATCATAACGTCATTAGTACTACAATTATCAACAGTCAAAGTGGATACCTTCCTATCAAGATTCCAATCCATCAAACAATCCACAAGAACCTCTGAATGTACCTCAGCCGTGTGTGGAGCCGGCACATATATAAACCTGTAATGACAATTTAGTACAATTATAACCAGCTTTGCAATTATATAAACATTCGGAAGAACCTATAATGATAATATTATTACATTACAAGACAGCTTTGCAATTTTCAAGAATCATCAATGTAATAAGCCGTAATAGCCATATAACCTTTGTTTTGGTTGCTTGCTGTCCACATATCAGTCGTAATTGCAACTCGACTTTTATTACGCTCAAGGACATTCATTGTCTTCGATCTCTCATCGTTGTAGAGCTTCAAGATGTCACTCTTTAAAGTGTTGCGAGTAATCATCTTGAAGAGAGGGTGCAAAGCATTGCAAAATCGTTGAAGCCCAATGTGGTCCACAATAGATAGCGGATACTTGTGAAGACAAACCATAACTGATAACTCTTTCCTTGTATTTTCTTGGTCAAAGGTATATGCACCAACCACAACTGATTCTCCACTAGTTGTTGGAGTTGTCTTCATCATACATTGTCTTATATCCCTAGTGGTGCGGATCTTGCAGCTTTTGAAGTGATCACATAAGTGCAAAGTGCCTTGTTTTGGGTCACCAAGTAGCTTCGATTTGCAATAATTACATTCAACCTTTAATTTTCCCTTGATTTCTACAATCTTGAAGTGATTCCACACTTTGGAGGTTAACTTCCTCTTTCGAACACCACTTGTAGAGTTTGTCGTTCCTTCATTAGTAGTTGCGGTATCCGTTGGGGGTTCTTGAGGTTGAGATTAAGGAGCTTCTTGCGTAGTTTGAATATTAGTGCCTATAGGTTCTTCCGATGGAGCATTCTTCTCAAGAGTATTACTCAATGCATCCGAAGAAGACATTTTATAAATCATGAAAAATAAATCATGAATCAAAATCATATTAATCTAAAATATAAATCATGAATTAGAATCTCGTTAACCTAACTCAAAAATATAAATTATAAATTATAAATTAAAATTGAGCTCTCCAAACTATTCAAATAACACTACTTAGATATGAATATGATATTAGTTAAAACTGTTTGGTCTAGTGAAACAGATCAAAGAATAAAGGAACTGGAAGCAGGGTAGTAAATTAGAGTCTAAGTCATTAACCAATTTGGTTATATTCTGTTTCTATCCTTCTTCTAACCTTTATTTATATAGTGAAACAGATCAAAGAATAAAGGAACTGAAAGCAAGGTAGTAGGTTAGAGTCTAAGTCATTAACCAATTCGATTATATTCTGTTTCTATCCTTCTTCTAAGCTTTATATATATATATATATATATATATATATATATATATATATATATATATATATATATATATATATATATATATATATATAATGTCGAATACTCCAATCCCTTTTAAATTATATTATGTGCCTCGCTCTTATATATTTATTTGGCCTAATTCATTCAGACTTAACTGCCAAGACAATAATCACCACTCAATATCATATCTAATGTAATCAAATATTTAAATAGGAACAACTCTTCACTGGAATAAAAATGCAAATATTGTTTATCAAATTATTTTGCAATGACTTTTAAAAAGAATGAAACCATTTGGACTTAGCATAATAAACTTTTATGCAGAAACAAACATGGCACCGACAAACTATGAGGCATAGTTTTGAAAATTAGGACGACCCAAAAAATTAGTCCAATTCAGAATATTAACTCAGAAATATAAATTACACAACCAAAAATTCATAATCAGAATCAGATTAACCTAACTTTAGATTAACTCAATATTAACTCAGAAATATTAATCAGAATCAGAAATCAAATTCATATCAACCTAACTCAGAAATATAAATTACACAACCAGAATCCAGAAATTCATAGTCAGAAAATCATTAACCTAATCAGAAATTCAGAAATTCGTTAACCAAATCAGAAATTAATTAACCTAATCAGAAATTTAGAAATTCAGTAACCTAATTAGAAATTCAGCAACTCAAAACTCAAAAATTCAGAAATTCAAAACACAAAAATTCAAATTAATAGGAATTTCACTAATTCAGAACACCCAAATTCGTTACCCTAATTCAGAAATCTAAATACAGAAAAGCAGATAGAAGACCAGCGAAGACCAGGGCTGACTTACCTGAACCTGATGGAGAAAAGGGGAAGGAAGACTAGCGTCCAGCGAAGACTGGCAATGCGAACAAGAGAAGATGACGACCACGACCAGGAAAAGACGACGACGTTGCTGAGTCTGGGGTGGGAGGCGGCGCTGAGAGACTAGAGGGTGGATGGCGCCGGTGACGGTCGGCGGTCGGCGGTCAGTGGTCAGCAGGAAGGAGGCACGAGGGTCTAAGGGTTTGAGGAGGAGTGGAGACGAGAGTCTCAGGTCTCAGCTCAGTTCTCGCTCTCTGTCTCTCTCTGAAGCACGACGGCTAGGGTTAGGTTATGTTCAAATGAGAGTGGCTCACATATATATATATATATATATCAGGGCATTTTTGTCTTTTCATACAAACAGAGATTTAACGGGTCTCCACAGGGCGGGGACCTCTACCCCGCACCCGCCCCGTTTATTATACGGGGCCCCGTCCCCCGTCCCCGCGGGTGAAAATTACCCCCCATACCTGCTCCCCGACGGGTAAATCCCTGCGGGTACCCGCCCCACCGGGGATTTTTGCCATGCCTAGCAAAAAGTAGCATGTCGTTGTCAATTAACTGCTCAAACTTCCATTACGAATCCTCTTAAATTGTTGAAACTAAACAAGCATCCATCGATACGTCAACAAAATTTTAAAACTCAATACTAAGACTACAAAATACTAAATATGTATATTTCCTAAAGAAATAATCCTGGAAGGAAAATTGCTCAGGAAGTAAGGAAAACATTGAAACAAAATTCCAAACTCGATGCCTAGTCCCAGCCAGTGGGAGCAACACCTCCAGGTGCGGGAACGGATGCCTGTGGAGCTGGAACTGGCTCCCAATCACCTGTAGCTGCGGATACAAAAGAACTTGGGTCAAATAAATTGCCATCATAGTTTTCGACAGAACTATGTTAAGGCGCACAGATTTTCTTATATATCGAGGGAGAATGATTCAACACAACAACCTAGAATTATTTGACTAGTACATATTAGAAGTAAATACGACAATTATGTTGCATCAAATTTAACAGATTCAGAGTGAAAATAATTATTCATACCGGCGTTTGGGGCCCAGTTAGCAGGAGCAGCTGTAATGGGTTGCTGAGGAACTGGTTCAGTCCAGGATTGTTCAGCTGTAACAGCCCCCCATTCCCCATCAGCTGCGGGGAAGCCGGCAATGCCAGCAGCACCAAAATCTTGAACGGCATATTCTGGGGCAGCTGGTAATTCCTCCTCCTCTTGTTGCTTGGCCTCTTCAGGTTCTCTATAGAAGAATAAATCCACCTACACATGAAAAGTTGACAAATTTAACTAAGGTTCAAAGGAAACCACATAATAAGACTACTATCTTTTGTTAAAATATGAAATTTTTTACACCTGTATGTACAGCAAGAAAGATTGTTCTAAATAAGTGCATACGAGATCAGACACTTACAATGCAGACATTGGGAAACACAATAAATCTAAAAGTGCTACAAAATAATAATAGTTCAATCCGTTAAGAGAAAAAATTAGTTTACCATCACGTCCCACTTAAGCCCCAGACGAATAGTACCCTTCATCTGCAGAACCATCCTTGCTAATAACCAAAATAGACAACCAATATTGTGCTTCCCCTTGTTATTGGCAGGAATGCCAACATCAACATAGCACATCGGAGAATCGGTGTCACAGAAGGCAATAGTCAGAATATTTCCAAGAGCACCTTCCTTAATGGGCTGCACATATTTTTTTTGAAAAAAAGAAGAAAAACAAACCCAAGACGAGATCAATTAATAACAGAATTTCAAACTCCTACAAAAAAACATATTGACAGTTAATAGTGAAACAAGTGAATAACATAAGTGGCACCTGATGATCAGTCCTTGGATCAGTCAGAATGAGTAGACGAGGCTCGTTATAGGATGTTTGCATTTGATTAGTGAATGTTCCAGGAGTGTGCCTTCCAGCAATTGCATTCGCACTAGTGTATTATGCAAACTTAAGGACAGCTCTCTGACCATATGGCCTAGCAGACTGAACAATGATGTCCTGCGGGTTTTCGATATCAACAATAATTATGTAAATACCTGGGAACAAGGAATATGAAAAATCAACCAAACATAAAAATGCTTTCATAAGCTCTATCATAAAATTATGATAATAAGCTATTTTGAACACAAAGGTGGTCATTGGTGGACGAAATTGTGATCATATTCATTGTAATTGGATTTTAGAAATTGGCACGAGTGGACACAACTCCGTTCAACTAACCAGCAAGTGTACTGGGTTGTCCAAGTAATAAACCTTACGTGAGTAAGGGTCGATCCCACAGAGATTGTTGGTATGAAGCAAGCTATGGTCACCTTGCAAATCTCAGTTAGGCAGATTAAAGGGGAATTGTGATTATTGGAATAAATAATAAAAAGGAATAATAAAAGGGATAGAATACTTATGCAGATTCATTGGTGGGAATTTCAGATAAGCGGATGGAGATGCTGCAGAGCCCAAGGACGCCTGCTCTCCTACTGCTTCTACTCAATCCTTCTTACTCCTTTCCATGGCAAGCTTTGTATAGGGGTTCACCATCAACTGTGGCTACTTTCATCCTCTCGGGAAAATGATCCTATGCGGTTATCAGTCGCACGGCTAATCGTCTGGAGGCATCACCCATGGCTGATGGCTACATCCCATCCTCACAGTGAAAACTAATGCTCACGCACTCTGTCACAGTACGGCTAATCACCGGTTGGTTCCCTCCCCTACTGGAATAGAATCCCTCTTTTGCGTCTGTCACTAACGCCCAGCAGGTTACAAGTTTGAAGCACGTCACAGTCATTCATTACCGGAATCCTACTCGGAATACCACAGACAAGGTTAGACTTTCCAGATTCCCAAGATCCTACTCGGAATACCACAGACAAGGTGAGACTTTCCGGATCCTCATAAATGCCGCCATCTATCTAGCTTATACCACGAAGATTCTGTTGGGGAATCTAAGAGATACGCATTCAATCTCTGTTTCATGTAGAACGGAAGTGGTTGTCAATCACACGCGTTCATAAGTGAGAATGATAATGAGGGTAATCTGACTCATAACATTCATCATGTTCTTGGGTACGAATGAATATCTTGGAATAAGAATAAGAGAGATTTGAATAAAAGATAATAGAATTTCATTAATACTTGAGGTACAGCAGAGCTCCACACCCTTAATCTATGGTGTGCAGAAACTCCACTGTTGAAAATACATAAGTAAAAGAGGTTCAGGCATGGCCGAATGGCCAGCCTCCCTAACGTGATCAATGATCTCCTAAGATGAAGAATAAAACAAAACTGAGACCAAAGATGTCTAATACAATAGATAAATGTCCTATATATACTAGACTAGCTACTAGGGTTTACATGAGTAAGTAATTGATGCATAAATCCACTTCCGGGGCCCACTTGGTGTATGCTTGGGCTGAGCTTGATCAATCCACGAGTAGAGGCATTTCTTGGCGTCAAACTCCAGGTTATGACGTGTTTTGGGCGTTCAACTCCGGATCATGACGTTTTTCTGGCGTTTAACTCCAGACAGCAGCATGAACTTGGCGTTTAACGCCAAGTTACGTCGTCATTCTTCGAATAAAGTATGGACTATTATATATTGCTGGAAAGCCCTGGATGTCTACTTTCCAACGCCGTTGAGAGCGCGCCAATTGGAGTTCTGTAGCTCCAGAAAATCCATTTCGAGTGCAGGGAGGTCAGATTCCAACAGCATCAGCAGTCCTTTTGTCAGCCTTCTTCAGAGTTTTGCTCAAATCCCTCAATTTCAGTCAGAATTTACCTGAAATCACAGAAAAACACACAAACTCATAGTAAAGTCCAGAAATGTGAATTTAACATAAAAACTAATGAAAATATCCCTAAAAGTAGCTCAAACTTACTAAAAACTATATAAAAACAATGCCAAAAAGCGTATAAATTATCCGCTCATCACAACACCAAACTTAAATTGTTGCTTGTCCCCAAGCAACTGAAAATCAAATAGGATAAAAAGAAGAGAATATACTATAAAGTCCAAAATATCAATAAATATTAATTTAATTACATGAGCGGGACTTGTAGCTTTTTGTTTCTGAATAGTTTTGGCATCTCACTTTTTCCTTTGAAGTTCAGAGTGATTGGCTTCTCTAGGAACTTAGAATTTCAGATAGTGTTATTGACTTTCTTAGTTAAGCATGTTGATTCTTGAACACAGCTACTTTATGAGTCTTGGCTGTGGCCCTAAGCACTTTGTCTTCCAGTATTACCACCAGATACACAAATGCCACAGACACATAACTGGGTGAACCTTTTCAGATTGTGACTCAGCTTTGCTAAAGTCCCCAGTTAGTGGTGTCCAGAGCTCTTGAGCACACTCTTTAGCTTTGGATCACGACTTTAACCATTCAGTCTCAAGCTTTTCACTTGGACCTTCATGACACAAGCACATGGTTAGGGACAGCTTGTTTTAGCCGCTTAGGCCTGGATTTTATTTCCTTGGGCCCTCCTATCCATTGATGCTCAAAGCCTTGGATCCTTGCTTTTTCTTTCTAAAATTTTCGCCACTTTTTTTTTTCACTGCTTTTTCTTGCTTCAAGAATCAATTTCATGATGTTTTTCAGATCATCAATAGCATTTCTCTTTGTTCATCATTCTTTCAAGAGCCAACAATTTTAACACTCATAAACAACAAGATCAAAAATATGCACTGTTCAAGCATTCATTCAGAAAACAAAAATTATTGCCACCACATCAATCTAATTAAATTAAATTTACTAATAATTTTGAAAATTATGTACTTCTTGTTCTTTTGAATTAAAACATTTTTTCATTTAAGAGAGGTGAAGGACTAATGGATTTTATTCATTGCTTTAAGGCATGGTTACACACTAATGATCATGAAGTAGAAACACAAAAACATAGATAAACACAATACTTAAAAACCGAAAACAAGAAGAAATAAAGAACAAGGAATGAATCCACCTTTAGTGGCGTCTTCTTCTTGAAGGACCAATGATGTTCTTCAACTCTTCTATGTCCCTTCCTTGCCTTTGTTGCTCCTCCCTCATTGCTCTTTGATCTTCTCTTATTTCTTGGAGAGTGAGGGCGTGTTCATGGTGTTCCACCCTTAATTGTTCAACATTATGGCTCAAGTCTTCCAAAGAGGTACTAAGTTGCTCCCAATAGTTGTTGGGAGGAAAGTGCATTCCTTGAGGCATTTGTTGATGATGAACTTCCTCATGTTCTTCTTGAGGGCTGTGAGGAACTTCTCTTGTTTGCTCCATCCTCTTCTTTGTGATGGGCTTGTCTTCTTCAATGGAGACATCTCCATCTATGATAACTCCAGCTGAGTAGCATAAATGGCATATGAGGTGGGGGAAGGCTGGCCGTGCCATGTATGAAGGCTTGTCGGCTATTTTGTAGAGTTCATTGGATATGACTTCATGAACTTCCACTTCCTCTCCAATCATGATGCTATGAATCATGATGGCCCGATCCACAGTAACTTCAGATCGGTTGCTTGTAGGGATGATGGATCTTTGGATGAACTCCAACCATCCTCTAGCTACAGGCTTGAGGTCCAGTCTTCTTAGTTGGATTGGTTTGCCTTTGGAGTCTATTCTCCATTGGGCGCCTTCCACACAAATGTCCATTAGGACTTGGTCCAACCTTTGATTAAAGTTGACCCTTCTTGTGTAGGGGCGTTCATCACCTTGCATCATGGGTAGATGGAATGCCAACCTCACATTTTCCGGACTGAAATCTAAGTATTTCCCCCGAACCATTGTGAGATAGTTCTTTGGATTCGGGTTCATACTTTGATCATGGTTCCTAGTGATCCATGCATTTGCATAGAACTCTTGAACCATCAATATTCCAACTTGTTGCATGGGGTTGGTTATGACTTCCCAACCTCTTCTTTGGATTTCATGTTGGATTTCCGGATACTCATTCTTTTTGAGCTTGAAAGGGACCTCGGGGATCACCTTCTTCTTTGCCACAACATCATAGAAGTGGTCTTGGTGGCTCTTGGAGATGAATCTCTCCTTCTCCCATGACTCGGAGGTGGAAGCTTTTGCCTTCCCCTTTCCTTTTCTTAAGGATACTCCGGTCTTGGGTGCCATTGATGGTGAATGAAAAACAAAAAGCTTAGGCTTTTTACCACACCAAACTTAAAATTTGCTCGTCCTCGAGCAAAAAAAAAGAAAAGAAGAGTAGAAGAAGAAGAAGAGAAATGTGGTAGAGAAAGAGAAGAGGGGGTTCGGCTATATGAGAGAAGAAGGGGTTTGTGTTGTGTGAAAATGAAGAAGAAAGGAGAGGTATTTATAGGGAGAGGGAGGGTGGGAGTTCGGCCATTTTGGGTGGGAAAGGGTGGGAAATTGAATTTGAATGTAATGGAGGTAGGTGGGATTTATGGGGAAGAGAAGGTTGATGTGAATGGTGCATGGGGTAATTGGGAAGAGGAATTGAGGTGATTGGTGAAGGTTTTTGGGAAGTGTGACATTGAAAATGAGATTTGGATTAGGAGAGTGTGATTAGGATTAAAAGAAAAGGTAGGTGGGGATTCTGTGGGGTCCACAGATCCTGAGGGGGGGATCCTGTGGGGTCCACAGATCCTGAGGTGAAAAGAAATACCATTCCTTCACCATATAGGCGTGTAAATTGCCTTCCTGCACCATTCTGGCGTTCAAACGCCCATTGTTGCATGTTCTGGGCGTTAAACGCCCATGTAATGCATGTTTCTGGCGTTGAACGCCAGTTTCATGCTTGTTTCTGGCGTTCAGCGCCAGATTGTCCTCTGTGTGCACATCCTGGCGTTAAACGCCAGGATGTAGCTTGTTTTGGGCGTTCAGTGCCAGAAAGATGCTCTGTTCTGGCGTTGAATGCCAGCCAGATGCATCTTACTGGCGTTGAACGCCAGTCTGCGCTACCTCCAGGGTAAAAAAATTTTTTTTCTGTTTTTGACTCTGTTTTAATTTCTTTGATTTTTTCGTGACTCCTCATGATCATATACCTAATTCAACACAAAAATAACACTAAAACAAAATAAAATAAAATTAGATAAATAAAATTGGGTTGCCTCCCAACAAGCGCTTCTTTAATGTCAATAGCTTGACAGTGGCTCTCATGGAGCCACAAGATGATCAGATCAATTTAGTGTGTTGTCTCCACACCAAACTTAGAGTTTGGATATGGAATTTGAACACCAAACTTAGAGTTTGGTTGTGGCCTTACAACACCAAACTTAGAGTTTGACTGTGTGGGCTCTTCTTGACCTTGAACTGAGAGAAGCTCTTCATGCTTACTCTCTTTTGTCACAGAGGGATGGCCATGTGCTTGAAACACAAGGTATTCCCCATTCAATTGAAGGACTAACTCTCCTCTGTTGACATCTATCACAGCTTCTGCTGTGGCTAGGAAAGGTCTTCCTAGGATGATGCATTCATCATCTTCCTTCCTAGTGTCTAGGATTATGAAATCAGCAGGGATGTAAAAGCCTTCAACCTTTACAAGCACGTCCTCTACTATTTCATAAGCTTGTCTCACTGACTTGTCTGCCAATTGTAATGAGAACAAGGCAGGTTGTACCTCAATGATCCCTAGCTTCTCCATTACAGAGAGTGGCATCAGATTTATCCCTGACCCAAGATCACATAGAGCTTTTTCAAAGCTCATGGTGCCAATGGTGCAAGGTATTAAGAACTTGCCAGGATCTTGTTTCTTTTGAGGTAGAGTTTCCTGAATCCAAGTATCTAGTTCACTAATGAGCAAGGGAGGTTCACTTTCCCAAGTCTCATTACCAAACAGCTTGGCATTCAGCTTCATGATAGCTCCTAAGTATTGAGCAACTTGCTCTCCAGTCACATTTTCATCCTCTTCAGAGGAAGAATAGTCTTCAGAGCTCATTAATGGCAGAAGGAGATTTAGTGGAATCTCTATGGTCTCTGTATGAGCCTCAGATTCCTCTGGATCCTTAATAGGAAACTCCTTCTTGCTTGAAGGACGTCCCAGGAGGTCTTCCTCACTAGGATTTTCGTCCTCCTCCTCCCTAGTGCATTCGGCCACTTTGATTAAATCAATGGCCTTGCACTCTCCTTTTGGATTTTCTTCTGTATTGCTTGGGAGAGTACTGGGAGGAGTTTCAATAACTTTCTTACTCAGCTGACCCACTTGTGCCTCCAAATTTCTAATGGAGGATCTGGTTTCATTCATGAAACTGAAAGTGGCTTTTGACAGATCAGAGACTATATTGGCTAAATTAGAATTATTTTGATCAGAGTTCTCTGTCTGTTGCTGAGAAGATGATGGATATGGCTTACTATTGTTCAGCCTATTGCGTCCACCATTGTTAAAGCCTTGTTGAGACTTTTGTTGATCCTTCCAGGAGAAATTTGGATGATTTCTCCATGATGGGTTATAGGTGTTTCCATATGGTTCACCCATGTAATTAACCTCTGCCATGGCAGGGTTCTCAGGATCATAAGCTTCTTCAGAAGCTACCTCTCTAGTACTGTTGGATGCATGTTGCAATCCATTCAGATTTTGAGAGATCATGTTGACCTGTTGAGTCAACACTTTGTTCTGAGCCAATATGGCATTCAGAGCATCAATTTCAAGAACTCCTTTCTTCTGAGGTACCCCATTATTCACGGAATTCCTCTCAGAGGTATACATGAACTGGTTGTTTGCAACCATGTCAATGAGTTCTTGAGCCTCTTCAGGCGTTTTCTTCAGGTGAATAGATCCACCTGCAGAATGGTCCAATGACATTTTTGAAAATTCAGAGAGACCATAATAGAATATATCTAATAGGGTCCATTCTGAAAACATGTCAGATGGACATCTTTTGGTCAGCTGCTTGTATCTTTCCCAAGCTTCATAGAGGGATTCACCATCTTTTTGTTTGAAGGTTTGAACATCCACTCTTAGCTTGCTCAGCTTTTGAGGAGGAAAGAATTTATCCAAGAATGCAGTGACCAGCTTATCCCAGGAGTCCAGGCTATCCTTAGGTTGTGAATCCAACCATATTCTAGCTCTGTCTCTTACAGCAAAAGGGAAAAGCATGAGTCTGTAGACTTCAGGATTAACTCCATTCGTCTTTACAGTATCACAGACATGCAAGAACTCAGTTAAAAACTGATAAGGATCTTCAGATGGAAGTCCATAAAACTTGCAGTTTTGTTGCATCAAGGCAACTAGTTGAGGCTTAAGCTCAAAGTTATTGGCTCCAATGGCAGGAATGGAGATGCTTCTTCCATCAAACTTGGACGTTGGCTTTGTGAAGTCACCAAGCATTCTCCTTGCATTATTATTATTATTTTTTTTGGCAGCCATGTCTTTCTCTTGTTCGAAAATTTCTGACAGGTTGTTTCTGGATTGTTGTAATTTAGCTTCTCTTAATTTTCTCTTCAGAGTCCTTTCAGGTTCTGGATCAGCTTCAACAAGAGTGCCTTTATCCTTGTTCCTGCTCATAAGAAAGAGAGAAGAAAACAAGAAAAGAAAGAGGAATCCTCTATGTCTCAGTATAGAGATTCCTTTATGTTAGTAGAAGAAGAAAGGGGTAGAAGAAAGAGGAAGGATGGATTCGGATTTGGATGAAGAGAGGTAAGGAGAAGTGTTAGTAATTAAATAATTAAATAGAAGAAGAAAAGAGAAGGAAGAATTCGAAAATAATTTTTGAAAAAGAAGTTAGTAATTTCGAAAATTAAAAATAAAATAAGTTTAAAATTAAAATGTAAAACAATTAAAAAGAATTTTTGAAAAAGAGAGGGAGAATTTTCGAAAATTAGAGAGAAATAGGTAGTTAGTTGGTTTTGAAAAAGATAAGAAATAAACAAAAAGTTAGTTAGTTGATTGAAAAAGATTTGAAATCAAAATTTGAAAAAGATAAGAAGATAAGAAGTTAGATAAGATATTTTGAAATCAAATTTTGAAAAGGATAAATTTTTTTTTTGAAAAAGATAAGATAAAAGATAAAAAGATTTAATTTTAAAATTTGAAATTATTTACTTCACTAACAAGAAACCACAAGATAAGATTCTAGAACTTAAAGATTGAACCTTTCTTAACAAGAAAGCAACAAACTTCAAATTTTTGAACCAATCACATTAATTATTAGTGAATTTTCGAAAATATCAAATAAAGATAAGAAAAAGATTTTGAAAAATAATTTTTGAAATTTTCGAAAATTATATGAAAAATAAAAAAGATATGATTTTTGAAAAAGATTTTGAAAAGATAAGATTTTTAAAATTTGAAATTTTGACTTGACTTGTAAGAAACAACTAATTTTGAAAATTTTTGACCAAGTCAACCCAAAATTTCGAAATTTTGGAGGGAAATAAGGAAAAGATATTTTTGATTTTTGAATTTTTTTTTAAAGAAAAACACAAAAATGACCCAAAACATGAAAATTTTTGGATCAAGACACAAGATGCATGCAAGAATGCTATGAATGTCAAGATGAACACCAAGAACACTTTGAAGATCATGATGAACATCAAGAACATAATTTTGAAAAATTTTTGATGCAAAGAAGACATGCAACACACCAAACTTAGAAATTTTTAATGCATGAAAAATATGAATGCTAAAATGCACATGAAAAACAACAAAAGACACAAAACAAGAAATCATCAAGATCAAACAAGAAGACTTGTCAAGAACAACTTGAAGATCATGAAGAACACTATGAATGCATGAGATTTTCGAAAAATGCAAGAAAAATTTTGAAAGCATGCAATTGACACCAAACTTAAAAATTAACACAAGACTCAAACAAGAAACACAAAATATTTTTGATTTTTATGATTTTCTAATTTTTTTGTATTTTCATTAATTTTTTTCGAAAAACATTTTTGAAAAAAAAACGAAAAATAAAAGAAAAATTTTTGAAAAAGATTTTTGAAAAGAAAATTACCTAATCTGAGCAACAAGATGAACCGTCAGTTGTCCATACTCGAACAATCCCCGGCAACGGCGCCAAAAACTTGGTGGACGAAATTGTGATCATATTCATTGTAATTGGATTTTAGAAATTGGCACGAGTGGACACAACTCCGTTCAACTAACCAGCAAGTGTACTGGGTCGTCCAAGTAATAAACCTTACGTGAGTAAGGGTCGATCCCACAGAGATTGTTGGTATGAAGCAAGCTATGGTCACCTTGCAAATCTCAGTTAGGCAGATTAAAGGGGAATTGTGATTATTGGAATAAATAATAAAAAGGAATAATAAAAGGGATAGAATACTTATGCAGATTCATTGGTGGGAATTTCAGATAAGCGGATGGAGATGCTGCAGAGCCCAAGGACGCCTGCTCTCCTACTGCTTCTACTCAATCCTTCTTACTCCTTTCCATGGCAAGCTTTGTATAGGGGTTCACCATCAACTGTGGCTACTTTCATCCTCTCGGGAAAATGATCCTATGCGGTTGTCAGTCGCACGGCTAATCGTCTGGAGGCATCACCCATGGCTGATGGCTACATCCCATCCTCGCAGTGAAAACTAATGCTCACGCACTCTGTCACAGTACGGCTAATCACCGGTTGGTTCCCTCCCCTACTGGAATAGAATCCCTCTTTTGCGTCTGTCACTAACGCCCAGCAGGTTACAAGTTTGAAGCACGTCACAGTCATTCATTACCGGAATCCTACTCGGAATACCACAGACAAGGTTAGACTTTCCGGATTCCCAGGATCCTACTCGGAATACCACAGACAAGGTGAGACTTTCCGGATCCTCATAAATGCCGCCATCTATCTAGCTTATACCACGAAGATTCTGTTGGGGAATCTAAGAGATACGCATTCAATCTCTGTTTCATGTAGAACGGAAGTGGTTGTCAATCACACGCGTTCATAAGTGAGAATGATAATGAGGGTAATCTGACTCATAACATTCATCATGTTCTTGGGTACGAATGAATATCTTGGAATAAGAATAAGAGAGATTTGAATAAAAGATAATAGAATTTCATTAATACTTGAGGTACAGCAGAGCTCCACACCCTTAATCTATGGTGTGCAGAAACTCCACCGTTGAAAATACATAAGTAAAAGAGGTTCAGGCATGGCCGAATGGCCAGCCTCCCTAACGTGATCAATGATCTCCTAAGATGAAGAATAAAACAAAACTGAGACCAAAGATGTCTAATACAATAGATAAATGTCCTATATATACTAGACTAGCTACTAGGGTTTACATGAGTAAGTAATTGATGCATAAATCCACTTCCGGGGCCCACTTGGTGTATGCTTGGGCTGAGCTTGATCAATCCACGAGTAGAGGCATTTCTTGGCGTCAAACTCCAGGTTATGACGTGTTTTGGGCGTTCAACTCCGGATCATGACGTTTTTCTGGCGTTTAACTCCAGACAGCAGCATGAACTTGGCGTTTAACGCCAAGTTACGTCGTCATTCTTCGAATAAAGTATGGACTATTATATATTGCTGGAAAGCCCTAGATGTCTACTTTCCAACGCCGTTGAGAGCGCGCCAATTGGAGTTCTGTAACTCCAGAAAATCCATTTCGAGTGCAGGGAGGTCAGATTCCAACAGCATCAGCAGTCCTTTTGTCAGCCTTCTTCAGAGTTTTGCTCAAATCCCTCAATTTCAGTCAGAATTTACCTGAAATCACAGAAAAACACACAAACTCATATTAAAGTCCAGAAATGTGAATTTAACATAAAAACTAATGAAAATATCCCTAAAAGTAGCTCAAACTTACTAAAAACTATATAAAAACAATGCCAAAAAGCGTATAAATTATCCGCTCATCAGTCATACAAAATACACTTACTCGTATCAAAATCCTGATTAGAAATTAAATTGACTCTTTGAATCGAAAACACAAAACAAATAAAGAAAAATTGACAAACCACTAGATTATAACAAATTTATAAAAAGTATATATCAAAAAAGGAACCCTAGATACAGAAAAAGAAAAATGTAAAAAAATCGAATACAAAATTTATAAAAGAGCAAGGAATATATTACAAAAAATAACTACGCACATCTGTGTTGTTTGCATTAGATTTCAAGAACTAAACTACTCACTACAGTTTAAGTAAATATGAAAAAATCCATATCAGAATAAACAATTTGAAACTGAAAAAGATATAACATTTTGCAAAATACCCTTCAAACTCGCCATAATCGACACACTCTTCAATAATATTCAGACTTAAAATCCAAAAGGAGAAACGAAAAAGATCACGAAGACTGACCATCATTTCGGTGTTTGAAGATGTAGCGTTCCATCTGGAAGTCACAATTTTTGGTTCCGAGGTGGACCTCAGCAGCAAGCATCATCTGGATGTCCTGCTCCTTCTGTGACAGCTGGCGTGGCGCTGCGGCAGTTGTGGCGGCGGCTGTAACACCCTAACTACCAAAGCTCACGCTTCCGGCTGCGCCACTCTGATAGCTCGGACATTACGACGACACTTATACTATTTATTACTAAAATATGAGCCTGTTTAAAACTTTTTACCACAATAACCGCTCCCAAAAATACTTTTGCTATACAATGTACATCCATACATACCATACAACTTGTAGAAACTCATAAAGAGTACATCCATATATATATATACACATATATATAAATAATATTACAAGCATTATCCAATAATTCCTATCCCTCTTACAGAATATATCGAGATAAAGGCGAGAGTACAGTAAATAATAATCTAAATCAATACAGAGCATTTCAACAACAACTAAATAAACTCTTCGTAACTTCTGCGCCCATATCCTGAAAGGGGAAAAATGTAAGGGGGTGAGAACATCATCCTCGAAAGGGTTCTCAGTAGAGGGTTTTTGGGAATTACTGTAATAGGATACATGAAGATAAACCGTACCAGTGATTATTAACCGTCTTATGCCTCTTTTCAAAAACAACAGTTTACAATAAAAGTAAAGTCGGAAATCCTTTCTGAAAGAGGAACCGTTCAATTCTTAAAACATCAAAGCCTTTCAAAATGGTTTATCTATACTGAACCAAAGTAGCCTTTCATATTTTATTCCCAACCAGAAACACAAAACCGAAATCAACCATCGGTTCATCTCATTCCAACCATGGCCCTAGGCCCAAACAATCCAACCATCAACCAATCACCACAATCCAACAGAGTTCCAGATGCAAACACAAATAGGAAGTTCAAGCACAAACAAATAGTTACAGCAAGTAGAACAATTAGCAGTTAATCACAAAGGCAAACCACGTACAATATGCACACCCAAACAATGTCACATAGATGCATATGATGCATGCCTGTCCTAGTGGCTGATGATATCATCTGTCGGTTATATAGCCAACCTGACACGTCCTGGTAGCTAACCATGGACAGAAACACCCATTGCTACTACCCGCTCAACCCAGAGCCAGTAGAATAACCACTACTGCAGCTACTACCCAGGCGGGTGTTTAAAAGCTCAACCTGGAGCGAGTGAAATTACCACTACTACCGCTACTACCCAGGCGTCACAGTCTCTGACCTGGAGCAAGTGGGACGAACCACAACCCTTGCTACTACCCAGGTATCTCAAGCATATATTCATTCAGTCCCAACCATGGATCAACATCCATCTCAGCCATCCGGCTTAAATTCATAATTCATAGTCAGCCATACGGCCCATAACTCATTCGGCAATCAGCCATAAATCAATATCATACACAGTCATTCCGGCTCACGGTTCAATCCAGAACCAGCCAATATTCATAATCATACACAGCCATTCCGGCCCATAACAAAACAGCACTTCCACCATTCAACATCATCAAATTCATAAAATCGGCATTTAAGCCGTAAATCACTTTTCTCAAGCCATTTCACTTTGAAATCAAATTTCAACTCTTTTCAGTCTTGGGTTTAAAGATCTCAATTCTCAAATCATCTCAGGCTCATAAGCCAAATTTACTCAAAGTGAGTTTCCTTTTTAAAACAAAGCCACTCTCGGCATTCTCTTTCTAAAACTTCCAAAACCATGGCAAGTTAAGGATTTATTTCAAAGTATTCCAAACCACCCATCCAACAATGGGATTTTATAACAAAAGCTTCTCGGCAGAGTCCCAAGTCTTTAGGGGAGAATAATAAAACTCAGTTCGCCAAATTCATTTAAAATCATTAAAACCTTGGCTTTCCGTTTTGAGTAATAAAATATGATCTAAGCCAAACCGAGTCACGTAATCATTCACTTCTTTCAAATCCATTTCCTTTACTTAGGCAAAACCAACTTCAACCCCCATGATAAATTCTAGAACGTTCCAACTGTTCAAAATTGTTTTAGTCTTGCAATAATTCGGAATTCAAAGTGTACTTAAAACCTTTCTCAAAACATTTCAAAATGAAACATGTCAAGAGACATTCAAGTTCTTTCAAAGTCATTGAAACTCCTCTAATTGAAACCCTCAAGTCAAATTCAAAGGCAATACCCTTGTCACATTTAAAACTGCTTTAAAACATAAGTTTCACCTAAATAACTTTCTCCTGAAAGAGATATACTGCCTTTCTTAAAAAGCAAGACTAAATCACAATTTCCTCTTTAATAACTCATTTCAAAAGCATGAATCATCCTTTTCTTAATAATTCAAATAGAATAGTAGAAATCTTTAACTCATCGTTTTTCCAAACAACATTTCAATAAAGACTCAGATTTTATAGAAATTTTGGCAGCATCTCCCCTAAAACTTGGACTTTTGCCACCCGGTTCGGGTCCCAACTAAACCATTTCTCATTCCTTTTCAACAGCTCAAAACCAGAAATCAATTCAAAAGCAAGCTAAATCTAACAGTCGCCTCAGTGGCATATCTCAAGGAAACCATTCAAAATTAACTCAATATCAACCGATTTAACTCATTTCCAAAGCTTTAAAGAATCAGTTCAGCAACAAATCATTTATCAAAACCAAATAAATTAAAGCAACCCAGGCTGAATTTCAAGAATATTTTATCTTTCACATCATTAAAATAATTGACTCAATTCAAACTAATCCTCAACGGATTAAACTCATATTTCAAATCTTTAAAGAATCAACTTCGAAACATTACATTTCATAAAGCCGCACAACAATTCAGCCAAACCAACATCCATAATCATTCAAGTCAATCAAATAATACATAAGGCAGATACAATCACCAAATACACAATATCTCACATCAGTATCCACATCTAATAATTCCAATACATAAAACATAGTGTTTGGAAAGCGCCCCTACCTCAAAACGCAAATCCATAACCCAAACGTCTCACAGAGTCCTTTCCGCCTCAACTCGAAATCACCAGCAACCAAAATCTCAGCTCCAAGTCACTTTTGCAATAACCATAGCAACACTAATCGCAATATACAATAATCAGGACTCGACCCCACGTTATCAAAACTCATATTCATTAACCGAACACAGCAAAATACTAACGCGACGCTTTTTGAAATAGAAATACTCACTAAATTAACAAAACGAAGCAGCCGCAACTCCAAATCGACCCGGCAGCGGCTCCGTCAATAACTTCCGAGCGACGGCGGCGGCCCAAATCTGTGATAATATCAGTTGTACCACCATCACACAGTATCAACAATCTTTCCGGAATCCCAAAAGGACAAAAGCCAAAACTTTAAAACCCTTACCGGCAAAGTTTCCCGGCGACGGCAGCGAGGTTTTCCGGCAGCCAGGCAGGGCGGCGCGGTTCCAGATGGCGGAGGTGATAGGGAGCATTGTGGGTACAGCAAACAGCGGCGGTGGCTCCCCAGCTTGCCCTCTGTTCGTGTTCTCTCTCTCTCTCTTGGACCAAATCGGCGGTGGCTGTGCTCACCAGCGACGGTGGCGAAGCGACGCTTCTCCTCGCGACGGCGTCCTCCATCAATGGCGTCAGGGCTCGACGGTGACGCCAGGCTGAGCCAGAACGGCGATGGCGAAGGCTCCTCCTTCCTCGCGTGTCTCCCTTCTGTTCACAGACCTCAAATAACGGCGATAGTGAGGACCTTAATCGCGGTGACAAAGCGGCTCCGGCGGCTCGCGGATCTCCTTCCCCGGCATTCTCCCTGGACAACCATGGCGGCGCGACCCTCTCCCCCTCTTGTCCGTTCCTCGCCCTCTCATCCTCCCTGGTGCAACACGGCGGCACAGCGGCAGTGACGCCTGCCGGCGCCGTCCCTTTCTCTCTTCTCAAATCGGCAGCCCCTTTCCCCAGCTCCCCTTTCTTTCTTCGTTCCTTCTTTTACGTTGTAGCATGATGAGCGAATAATTTGTACGCTTTTTGGCATTGTTTTTAGTATGTTTTTAGTATGATCTAGTTAGTTTTTAGTATATTTTTATTAATTTTTAGTTAAAATTCACTTTTCTGGACTTTACTATGAGTTTGTGTGTTTTTCTGTGATTTCAGGTATTTTCTGGCTGAAATTGAGGGACCTGAGCAAAAATCTGATTCAGAGACTAAAAAGGACTGCAGATGCTGTTGGATTCTGACCTCCCTACACTCGAAGTGGATTTTTTGGAGCTACAGAAGCCCAATTGGCGCGCTCTCAACGGCGTTAAAAAGTAGACATCCTGGGCTTTCCAGCAATATATGATAATTCATACTTTTCCCAAGATTTGATGGCCCAAACTGGCGTTCAAAGTCACCATCAGAATTCCCGGTGTTAAACGCCGGAACTGGCACAATGATGGGAGTTAAACGCCCAAACTGGCACAAAAGCTGGCGTTTAACTCCAAGAAGAGTCTCTACACGAAAATGCTTCAATGCTCAGCCCAAGCACACACCAAGTGGGCCCGAAAGTGGATTTTTATGAAATTTACTCATCTATGTAAACCCTAGGCTTCTAGTTCTCTATAAGTAGGACCTTTTACTATTGTATTATCATCTTTGTATCTTTAGATCTTTGTATTCTTGGATCTTTGGATCTTTGATCACGTTTTGGGGGCTGGCCTCACGGCCATGCCTAGACCTTATTCTTATGTATTTTCAACGGTGGAGTTTCTACACACCATAGATTAAGGTGTGGAGTTCTGCTGTACCTCGAGTATTAATGCAATTACTATTGTTCTTCTATTCAATTCCGCTTGTTCTTGTTCTAAGATATCACTTGTTCTTCAACTTGATGAATGTGATGATCCGTGACACTCATCATCATTCTCACCTATGAACGTGTGCCTGACAACCACCTCCGTTCTACCTTAGATTGGGTGGATATCTCTTGGATTCTTTAACCGGAATCTTCGTGGTATAAGCTAGAATTGATGGCGGCATTCAAGAGAATCTGGAAGGTCTAAACCTTGTCTATGGTATTCTGAGTAGGATTCAATGATTGAATGTGACGAGCTTCAAACTCCTGAAGGCTGGACATTAGTGACAGACGCAAAAGAATCACTGGATTCTATTCCAACCTGATTGAGAACCGACAGATGAATAGCCGTGCCGTGACAGGGTGCGTTGAACATTTTCACTGAGAGGATGGGAGGTAGCCACTGACAACGGTGAAACCCTTGCATACAGCTTGCCATGGAAAGGAGTAAGAAGGATTGGATGAAGACAGTAGGAAAACAGAGAGACAAAAGGAACACAGCATCTTCATACGCTTATCTGAAATTCCCACCAACGAATTACATAAGTATCTCTATCTTTATCTTTATGCTTTATTCGTCATTCATAACCATTTGAGTTTGCCTGACTAAGATTTACAAGGTGACCATAGCTTGCTTCATACCAACAATCTCTATGGGATCGACCCTTACTCGCGTAAGGTTTATTACTTGGACGACCCAGTACACTTGTTGGTTAGTTGTGCGAAGTTGTGTTTATGCCACGGTATTGAACACCAAGTTTTTGGATTCATCACCGGGGATTATTTGAGTTGTGAAAAGTAGTGATCACAATTTCGTGCACCAAGTTTTTGGCGCCGTTGCCGGGGATTGTTCGAGTTTTCGGCAAGCTTTTGGTCCGGTAACATCAGTGCCAAATTTTTGATCCGGCAACAGCACCAAGTTTTTAGCGCCGTTGCCGGGGATTGTTGAGTTTGGACAACTGACGGTTCATCTTGTTGCTTAGATTAGGTATTTTTCATCTTGATGATCTGTTGAAGTCTGGCTGGCTGTGAAGCCATGTCTAATTTTATTGGACCGAGGTTTCAACTTATCATCACAAGAGCTTGTTGATTTCTATCAATCTTGCTGTTGAAGCAGTGATCTGCTAAGGCTTGGCTGCCATTGGCCATGTCTAGTGTTTTGGACCGGAGCTTTCTTTGAAAGCTTGGCTGGCTATGAAGCCATGTCTAATTCCTGGACCGGTGTCTTAGACTAACATTGCATGATTCCTGGAATTCTCATTAAGAATTTTGATATCTTTATTTTCTTTTCCACTTAATTTTCGAAAAAGCACAAAAAATTTACAAAATCATAAAAACCAAAAATATGTTTCTTGTTGAGTCTAGAGTCTCATTTTAAGTTTGGTGTCAATTGCATGTTTTTGTTCTTCTTGCACTCATGCATGTGTCTTCATTAATCTTCAAGTTGTTCTTGATGATTTCTTACTCTGATCTTTGAATTCTCTTGACTTGAGTGTTTATGTGTCTCATATGCATTCTCATTTTGTTAGTGTTAGTAGTATACAAACTGCTAAGTTTGGTGTCTTGCATGCATTGTTTATTTGATTTTAGTTGCATTTTAATTATTCCTCATTATTAAAAATCCAAAAATATTTTTAATTTGTGTCTTTTCAAGTCAATAATATAGAGAATTGAAGATTCAGAACATACAACAGAGGAATTACACAGAAAAAGCTGGGCGTTCAAAACGCCCAGTAAGGAAGGCAAACAGGCGTTTAAACGCCAGCCAGGGTGCCTGGCTGGGCGTTTAACGCCCAAAAGGGTAGTGCTTTGGGCGTTAAATGCCAGAATGTGCACCATTCTGGGCGTTTAACGCCGGGATGGCACAAGAGGGAAGATTTTGTTTTCAAATCAAATTTTTTTTTAGTTTTCAAAATCTTTTCAAAATCAAATCTTTTTCAAATCATATCTTTTCAATCAAACCTTTTTCAAAATCAATTTCTTTCCATTTTCAAAGATACTTGCTATCAATTAATGATTTGATTCAACATTTCAAGTATGTTGCCTTTTCTGTTGAGAAAGGTTTAATGTTTGAATCATATCTTTCCTTGTTAGCCAAGTCATTAATTTTTAAAATCAAATCTTTTTAAAATGCTTTTCAATCATATCTCTTTAATCACATCTTTTTCAAAATAGTTTTCAATCATATCTTTTTAATTTCTAATTTCAAAATCTTTTTCAAAAATCACTTGATTTCTTTCCCACTCTTATTTTTGAAAATCAATTAAAGTTTTTCAAAATGTTTTTTAAAACCCTTTTAATATTTTCGAAAATTTCTTCCCCTCTCTTCACATCCTTCTATTTATGGACTAACACTATTCCTTAATGCACAATTCGAACTCCATCTTTCTTGATAAGTTCGAATTTTCTAACTCTTCCTTCCATTTTTCTTTTCCTCTGACACCTCAAGGAATCTCTATACTGTGACATAGAGGATTCCATATTTCCTTGTTTTCTTCTCTTTCATATGAGCAGGAGCAAAGACAAAAGCATTCTTGTTGAGGCTGACCCTGAACCTGAAAGGACCTTGAAGCGAAAGCTAAGAGAAGCTAAGGTACAACTCTTTGTAGAGGACCTAACAGAAATCTTCAAAGAAGAAGACCCCATGGCAGCCGAAAACAACAACAATGCCAACAATGCAAGGAAGGTGCTGGGTGACTTTACTGCACCTACTCCCGACTTCTATGGGAGAAGCATCTCTATCCCTGCCATTGGAGCAAACAACTTTGAGCTTAAGCCTCAATTAGTTTCTCTAATGCAACAGAATTGCAAGTTCCATGGACTTCCATTGGAAGATCCTCATCAGTTTTTAGCTGAGTTCTTGCAAATCTGTGACACTGTCAAGACTAATGGGGTTGACCCTGAGGTCTACAGACTTATGCTATTCCCTTTTGCTGTAAGAGACAGAGCTAGAATATGGTTGGACTCACAACCTAAAGAAAGCCTGAACTCTTGGGAAAAGCTAGTCAATGCCTTCTTGGCAAAGTTTTTTCCACCTCAAAAATTGAGTAAGCTTAGAGTGGAAGTCCAAACCTTCAGACAGAAGGAAGGAGAATCCCTCTATGAAGCTTGGGAAAGATACAAACAATTAATCAGAAAGTGTCCCTCTGATATGCTTTCTGAATGGAGCATCATAGGTATTTTCTATGATGGTCTCTCTGAACTATCCAAGATGTCTTTGGATAGCTTTGCTGGAGGATCTCTTCATCTGAAGAAGACGCCTACAGAAGCTCAAGAACTAATTGAAATGGTTGCAAATAACCAATTCATGTACACTTCTAAAAGGAATCCTGTGAACAAAGGGACAAATCAGAAGAAAGGAGTTCTTGAGATTGATACTCTGAATGCCATATTGGCTCAGAACAAAATATTGACTCAGCAAGTCAATATGATTTCTCAAAGTCTGTCTGGAATGCAAAATGCACCAGGTAGTACTAAGGAGGCTTCATCTGAAAAAGAAGCTTATGATCCTGAGAACCCTTCAATGGAAGAGGTGAATTACATGGGAGAACCCTATGGAAACACCTATAATCCTTCATGGAGAAATCATCCAAATTTCTCATGGAAGGATCAACAGAGACCTCAACAAGGTTACAACAATAATAATGGTGGAAGAAACAGGTTTAGCAATGGCAAGCCTTTTCTATCATCTTCTCAGCAACAGACAGAGAGTTCTAAGCAGAACACCTCTGACTTAGCAACCATGGTCTCTGATCTAATCAAAACCACTCAAAGTTTCATGATTGAAACAAGGTTCTCCATTAGAAATTTGGAGGCACAAGTGGGACAGCTGAGCAAGAAAATTACTGAACTCCCTCCTAATACTCTCCCAAGCAATACAGAAGAAAATCCAAAAGGAGAGTGCAAGGCCATCAACATGGCCGAATTTGGAGAGGAGGGAGAGGCAGTGAACGCCACTGAGGAAGACCTCAATGGACGTCCACTGACCTCCAATGAGTACCCTAATGAGGAACCATGGGAATCTGAGGCTCCCACTGAGACCATAGAGATTCCATTGAATTTACTTCTGCCATTCATGAGCTCTAATGAGTATTCTTCCTCTGAAGAGGATGAGTATGTCACTGAAGAGCAAGTTGCTAAATACCTTAGAGCAATCATGAAGCTAAATGACAAGTTATTTGGCAATGAGACTTGGGAGGATGAACCCCCTCTGCTCACCAAAGAACTGGATGACTTGTCTAGGTAGAAATTACCTCAAAAGAGACAAGATCCTGGGAAGTTTTCAATACCTTGTGCCATAGGCACCATGACCTTCAAGAAGGCCTTGTGTGACCTAGGGTCAAGTGTAAACCTCATGCCTCTCTCTGTAATGGAGAAGCTAGGGATCTTTGAGGTGCAAGCTGCAAAAATCTCACTAGAGATGGCAGACAACTCAAGAAAATAAGCTTATGGACTTGTAGAGGATGTTCTGGTAAAAGTTGAAGACCATTACATCCCTGCTGATTTCATAGTCCTAGAGACTGGGAAGTGCATGGATGAATCCATCATCCTTGGCAGACCCTTCCTAGCCACAGCAAAGGCTGTGATTGATGTTGATAGAGGAGAATTGATCATTCAAGTGAATAAAGAATCCTTTGTGTTTAAGGCTCAAGGATATCCCTCTGTCACCATGGAGAGGAAGCATGAAGAGCTTCTCTCAAAACAGAGCCAAACAGAGCCCCCACAGTCAAACTCTAAGTTTGGTGTTGGAAGGCCACAAACAAATTCTAAGTTTGGTGTTGAACCCCCATATTTAAACTCTAAGTTTGGTGTTGGGAGGTTCCAACATTGCTCTGAGCATCTTTGAGGCTCCATGAGAGCCCTCTGTCAAGCTACTGACATTAAAGAAGCGCTTGTTGGGAGGCAACCCAATGTTATATTTTATCTATTTTCCTTTGTTATTTTATGTTTTCTGTAGGTTGATGATCATGAGAAGTCACAAAATCAATTGAAAAAGCAAAAACAGAAAGAAAAACAGAAAGAAAAAAAGCACACCCTGGAGGAAGAACTTGCTGGCGTTTAAACGCCAGTAAGGCTAGCAGATGGGCGTTTAACGCCTAGTCTGGCACCATTCTGGGCGTTTAACGCCAGAAAGGGGCACCAGACTGGCGTTAAACGCCAGTAAAGGGCAAGAACTTGGCGTTAAATGCCAAAAATGGGCACCAGCCCGGCGTTTAACGCCAGAATTGGCATGAAGAGCAATTTTGCTCGCCACTTGGTGCAGGGATGACTTTTCCTTGACACCTCAGGATTTGTGGACCCCACAGGATCCCCACCTACCCCACCACTCTCTCTCTTCTTCACCCATTCACCAATCACCTCAACACCTCTTCCCCAAAAACCCTTCACCTATCAAATCCCATCTTTCTCTTCACCACTCACATCCATCCTTCATAAAACCCCACCTACCTCACCATTCAAATTCAAACCACTTTCCCACCCAAACCCACCCATACATGACCGAACCCTACCCCTCTCTCCACTCCTATATAAACCCATCTTCACTCCTTCATTTTCACACAACCTAAACACTACTTCTCCCCCTTTGGCCGAACAACAAAGCCTCCTCCATCTCCTTCATTTCTTCTTCTTCTACTCTCTTCTTTCTTCTTTTGCTCGAGGACGAGCAAACCTTTTAAGTTTGGTGTGGTAAAAGCATTGCTTTTTGTTTTTCCATAACCATTTATGGCATCCAAGGCCGGAGAAACCTCTAGAAAGAGGAAAGGGAAGGCAAAAGCTTCCACCTCCGAGTCATGGGAGATGGAGAGATTCATCTCAAGGGTGCATCAAGACCACTTCTATGAAGTTGTGGCCTTGAAGAAAGTGATCCCCGAGGTCCCTTTCAAACTCAAAAAGAGTGAATATCCGGAGATCCGACATGAGATCCGAAGAAGAGGTTGGGAAGTTCTTACCAACCCCATTCAACAAGTCGGAATCTTAATGGTTCAAGAGTTCTATGCCAATGCATGGATCACCAAGAACCATGATCAAAGTATGAACCCGGACCCAAAGAATTGGCTTACTATGGTTCGGGGGAAATACTTGGATTTTAGTCCGAAAAATGTAATGTTGGCATTCAACTTGCCCATGATGCAAGGAGATGAACACCCTTACACTAGAAGGGTCAACTTTGATCAAAGGTTGGACCAAGTCCTCACAGTCATTTGTGAAGAGGGCGCCCAATGGAAGAGAGATTCAAGAGGGAAGCCGGTTCAATTGAGAAGGCATGACCTCAAACCCGTGGCTAGGGATGGTTGGAGTTTATCCAACGCTCAATCATTCCCACTAGCAACCGGTCCGAAGTTACTATAGACCGGGCTATCATGATCCATAGCATCATGATTGGAGAAGAAATAGAAGTTCATGAGGTTATATCCCAAGAACTTTATAAGGTGGCGGACAAGTCCTCTACCTTGGCAAGGTTAGCCTTTTCCCATCTCATTTGTCACCTCTGTTATTCAGTTGGAGTTGACATAGAGGGAGACATCCCCATTGATGAGGACAAGCCCATTACTAAGAAGAGGATGGAGCAAACAAGAGATCCCTCTCATCATCAAATCCCTGAGATGCCTTAAGGGATGCACTTTCCTCCACAAAACTATTGGGAGCAACTAAACACCTCCCTAGGAGAATTGAGTTCTAACATGGGACAACTAAGGGTGGAGCACCAAGAACATTCCATTCTCCTCCATGAAATTAGAGAAGATCAAAGAATCATGAGAGAGGAGCAACAAAGACAAGGAAGAGACATTGAGGAGCTCAAGCACTCCATAGGATCTTCAAGAGGAAGAACAAGCCGCCATCACTAAGGTGGACCCGTTCTTTAATTTCCTTGTTCTTTATTTTTCTGTTTTTCGAAAATTATGCTTATGTTTAGCTATGTTTGTGTCTTGTGATCATTAGTGTCTTAGTGTCTATGCCTTAAAGTTATGAATGTCCTATGAATCCATCACCTTTCTTGAATGAAAAATGTTCTTAATTGAAAAAGAAAAGAATTGCATGAATTTTGAATTTTATAACAGATTAATTATTTTGATGTGGTGGCAATACTTTTGTTTTCTGAATGTATGCTTAAACAGTGCATATGTATCTTGAATTTGTGGTTCATGAATGTTGGCTCTTGAAAGAATGATGAAAAAGGAGACATGTTACTGAGGATCTGAAAAATCATAAAAATGATTCTTGAAGCAAGAAAAAGCAGTGAATACAAAAAAAAAGAGAAGAAGAAAAACGAAAAAAAAGAGGGAGAAAAGAAAACGAAAAAAAAGAAAGAGAAAGAAAAAGAGAAAAAAAAAAGAAGAAAGAAATAAAGTTGTGATCCAAGGCAAAAAGAGTGTGCTTAAGAATCCTGGACACTTCTAATTGGGGACTCTAGCAAAGCTGAGTCACAATCTAAAAAGGTTCACCCAATTATGTGTCTGTGGCATGTATGTATCCGGTGGTAATACTGGAAGACAGAGTGCTTTGGGCCACGGCCAAGACTCAATAAGTAGCTGTGTTCAAGAATCATCATACTTAACTAGGAGAATCAATGACACTATCTGGATTCTGAGTTCCTAAAGAAGCCAATCATTCTGAATTTCAAAGGATAGAGTGAGATGCCAAAACTATTCAGAGGCAAAAAGCTAAAAGCCCCGCTCATCTAATTAATACTGATCTTCATAGATGTTTTTGGAATTCATTGCATATTCTCTTCTTTTTATCTTATTTGATTTTCAGTTGCTTGAGGACAAGCAACAATTTAAGTTTGGTGTTGTGATGAGCAGATAATTTGTACGCTTTTTGGCATTGTTTTTAGTATGTTTTTAGTATGATCTAGTTAGTTTTTAGTATATTTTTATTAGTTTTTAGTTAAAATTCACTTTTCTGGACTTTACTATGAGTTTGTGTGTTTTTCTGTGATTTCAGGTATTTTCTGGCTGAAATTGAGGGACTTGAGCAATAATCTGATTCAGAGACTAAAAAGGACTGCAGATGCTGTTGGATTCTGACCTCCCTACACTCAAAGTGGATTTTTTGGAGCTACAGAAGTCCAATTGGCGCGCTCTCAACGGCGTTGGAAAGTAGACATCCTGGGCTTTCCAACAATATATGATAATCCATACTTTTCCCAAGATTTGATGGCCCAAACTGGCGTTCAAAGTCACCATCAGAATTCCCAGCGTTAAACGCCGGAACTGGCACAAGGATGGGAGTTAAACGCCCAAACTGGCACAAAAGCTGGCGTTTAACTCCAAGAAGAGTCTCTACATGAAAATGCTTCAATGCTCAGCCCAAGCACACACCAAGTGGGCCCGGAAGTGGATTTTAATGTCATCTACTCATCTATGTAAATCCTAGGCTACTAGTTCTCTATAAGTAGGACCTTTTACTATTGTATTATCATCTTTGTATCTTTAGATCTTTGTATTCTTGGATCTTTGGATCTTTGATCACGTTTTAGGGGCTGGCCTCACGGCCATGCCTAGACCTTGTTCTTATGTATTTTCAACGGTGGAGTTTCTACACACCATAGATTAAGGTGTGGAGCTCTGCTGTACCTCGAGTATTAATGCAATTACTATTGTTCTTCTATTCAATTCCGCTTGTTCTTGTTCTAAGATATCACTTGTTCTTCAACTTGATGAATGTGATGATCCGTGACACTCATCATCATTCTCACCTATGAACGTGTGCCTGACAACCACCTCCGTTCTACCTTAGATTGGGTGGATATCTCTTGGATTCTTTAACCGGAATCTTCGTGGTATAAGCTAGAATTGATGGCGGCATTCAAGAGAATCTGGAAGGTCTAAACCTTGTCTATGGTATTCTGAGTAGGATTCAATGATTGAATGACTGTGACGAGCTTCAAACTCCTGAAGGCTGGACATTAGTGACAGACGCAAAAGAATCACTGGATTCTATTCCAACCTGATTGAGAACCGACAGATGAATAGCCGTGCCGTGACAGGGTGCGTTGAACATTTTCACTGAGAGGATGGGAGGTAGCCACTGACAACGGTGAAACCCTTGCATACAGCTTGCCATGGAAAGGAGTAAGAAGGATTGGATGAAGACAGTAGGAAAGCAGAGAGACGAAAGGAACACAGCATCTTCATACGCTTATCTGAAATTCCCACCAACGAATTGCATAAGTATCTCTATCTTTATCTTTATGCTTTATTCATCATTCATAACCATTTGAGTTTGCCTGACTAAGATTTACAAGGTGACCATAGCTTGCTTCATACCAACAATCTCTGTGGGATCGACCCATACTCGCGTAAGGTTTATTACTTGGACGACCCAGTACACTTGCTGGTTAGTTGTGCGAAGTTGTGTTTATGCCACGGTATTGAACACCAAGTTTTTGGATTCATCACCGGGGATTATTTGAGTTGTGAAAAGTAGTGATCACAATTTCGTGCACCACAGCAGCTGTTGCTTCATAGCTAGGGTTTGGCTTGTGTGTGTGCTGGGTTGTGGGAAAAAAAGGGAACCGGGTCGGGTAACGGGTCGCTGGGTTAGGGTTTCATTATTTTGAAAATTAGGGTTAGGGGCATTTTAGTAGTTTCACTTAACAATAGGGATAATATAGTAGTTAGAAATAAATTCTAATCCAACAAAAATTAATGTATAAAAATACTATTTGCTCATCAATTTCACAAATTATTTCCAATAAAATGTCCCAACCAAAATAATTAGAAATAATATACTTAATTTCTTTATTTTCCAAAATAACAATAGTAATATTTAAAATATTACTTATCTAATCCAAATCATATAAAATCCTCATTATTTCATAACTATCAACTTTATAATTCAAATATAGAAAATAATCCAATAATTATAAAATTGGATAATAATCATAACTCATCTCAAATCCAATAAATCAAAACTTGCCTTAATTACCTTTAATAAAAAATTTCTGAAATTAAGGCTATAAATAACTATATGATTTGAGACTTGATCATAAAAAGACTTTTCAAAGATTCTGGGTCTTACAGCGGCAGAAGTGACCATGGTTGCGGTGCAGATTTGCGCTTTTGAGAGATTTGGAGATAATGGAAACTCCAACTCGTAGCAACCGCAGTATCAAACGAACTAGTTATTTGGAGTGAAGGGTATTTTAAGGGAATCCGTTTCTGTTTCTCTAAACCCTAGTTTTGTTGTGAAATGACACCAATGCCCTCTTCTTCCTCCTCGTAAGCATGTTTAGGGATAGCAACGGGTCCCCATGGGGGTGGGGACATGCCCCTGCACACTTCCCCCGCCCCCATTATCTGTCCCCGTCCCCGCCCCGTCCCCATGACGGGTAACGGGGACCCCGTATCCGCTGAGGACCTGGGTCTCCGCGGATATCCGCGGATTTTCGTAAAAATTAGTAAAAATTGAAAAAAATGAAAAAAATTAGAGAAAATCAAAGATAATCTTCAATTGTCATTACAAACATAATATCCATAGTCTTTACTGACTTAAATAGCAATAACAACAAACATAAACATCCAAACATATCCATAAACAACCAAATATTACATAAACAACCAACAATATTCATAAACAACAAAATAAAGTTCATGACATCATAAAAACATAATTCCACCATCTCAATCTTCCTTTCATCCCATAATGGTAGTGATGGTAGATTCTGACTTACTTGAATCCTACATTGACATGAAAACAATTTAAAGTTAAAATCATATAATAACTCAATAAGTCAATAATATAAAAACATAGTGTGTTATATGTAATTTAATAGTTTACTTACGTCAATATCTCCTTCAATGTTATGAATTGTGTAGCACTCAAATCCTATGTTAGTTGTAGTGCCAAGTATATTCCAAAGCCAATCTTGATTACACATTAGAGCCTCTAATGTGTCCGGATGCAACCTACTATGATGTGGCGTAACAAATCGACCACCCGTACTAAATGAAGATTCAGAGGCAACGGTAGAGATTGGAATCGCCAAAAAATCTCTAGCAATAGCTTGCAAAGTAGGAAACTTCGCTCCATTTGACTTCCACCAATTTAAGATATCAAAATCATGTTCAGTTTGTGGTACCGGTCTCTCTTCAAGATAATAATCCAACTCGCTCTTTGTATCAATAAATGCGGATTCCTCACTTACATGTGCAGCAAAATCAACTTACCAATCTTCATGACTGAACTTCCTCCCCTTTGAACTTGAAGGAATTGTTGGTGGTGGCGGCATATCTAATTGAGCAACTTGGTCCCTCTCTCTTCCCTTTGTTGCATATTCTAAAACTAAATCTTGCACTACTCTTTTCACTTGACCAATTACAACACATGCCTCCGTCTCACCATATATTTTACGAAAAAAGAAATTCAATAAATACATCTTGTACGTAGGATCCAAAAGAGTCCCAATAGCCATAACTGTATTAATCACACCCCAATACTTTTCAAACTTATTTAACATACTAGTAGCCATCATTTCAATTATCTCATTTCCACAAATTTTCCACTCCATCAAAGCCAACTTAATCACACAAACCTTAGGAAAATAAAGATTTGATGTAGGATAAGTTGTTCAAGAAAACAATTCAGTCACATAAAAAAATTTCCTCAATCTTTAAAAAATCTCATCCGCCATATCCCAATCCTTCTCACTAGGCAAAGATTTATATTGACTCTCACGCAATGATAATCTTTCAAGTACATCTCTATATATAATTGCAACTTCAAGCATAAAAAATGTTGAATTCCACCTAGTTTTACAATCAAGACAAAGATTTTTTGTGTAGGGTATTTTAAATTGCGCACATGTTTTCCTTTAATTTTTCTGTGTTCACCTGTGTTTGTACTTCCTTGCCGATGTAACTGTGTGAATTCCTAGACTTAGACTATGGACCCCTTAAGTTTCCTATATAGTACTCTACTGGGAACCTTAGGTTCTCACCCCCTTTTTTTCACGTCTTCAAATGGGGATAGGCATGATATTATTTGAATAACCAGCATTTGGAGAATACGTGAACCCTACAACGGGAGGTCCGGTGTTGATGCCTCGTACTCATACATATTATCTTCCAAACCGCTCATTCTCTTATCCCTTGCTCAACCTAGATTTTGACCCGAACATGTTGTATGACATGCTGTTATCCTAGCTTCATCTAGGTAGAAACCATTACACTTTTCTTCCATATCCATTGAACATGGTAGAGCCTAAGCTAGAATCCTAATGCCCCAACAACCAGGGTACCCACCCTGGTTCGATCTTGCTCAGGAGCCGGTGATCCCTAATGAGCTGATGCTCGTCACTTTACCACCATCTCCAGTAGCCGAGCCATTTAAAAACTCTTGGAGAGAGGCCGTTGAATCAACCGTTTTTGATGGCTTTGGATCGTCGTCATCATTGTCGTTGGAGGACTCTCAGATGTGGATCGAGCATATGATGGCTGATCTGTATTCTAGCTCGTCCAAGGTAGTGGAGGCGGGGGCTGTTGGGAAGGTGAGCAGCAGCAACATTACTGGTGCGTTAGAGTGACCCGTTCTACTTCAACACAACGTTCCTTGTTCCTTCAACTATCATCGATATATGGCTAGTAGTAGTGGTAGTCCTTGCCCTCGCTGTGTATAGACTTTTTAGAGGGTTAATATCTTTTATACATATTTACATAAGTTAGATAGGTCCTAGCATAAGGTGGCTGTTGTGAGACATGGACTGATATTATCAATCTTAGCATCTGTATATAAGAGCCTGACTTATATAAACAAGTAGTGGTGTATTTTATATGAGACATGATGATGTATGAACCGCCTATATTTTAACTCGTATATTTAGCTAACTTGCGACCTCAATAAAGTAATACTGGCTTATATTTATATATCTATATCTAGTCTAGAGTCCCTAAGATAAGCTGAATAGTAGCATCTAGCGACTAGTATTGGTCATGACATGGTAGAAGCTTGATTGTGTGATGACTCCAAAATTAGATCAACTGGAACACACTCTCACTTGAAGGTTAATTGATTTCATGCTTTCTAAATAATCCAACACAAAACTGCCAATTTCTTTAAGGCACTAGTACTATTCAATTGTCTTTTAAGCACTTCGATCAGTTTCGACCAAGCTCGTCAAAAAAAGAGATGTCCAAGGCTAATTGCTTGGACAAGGTGTGGTTTTTTTCTCTAGACTTTCGAGGCTTTGAAACAAGCAAAAAGAAAAGACAATGACAGATTGATTCAAGCTTCTGGGTGCATTTTCTACAGATTTGTGACATGAAAGGGATTCAGTAATGGAGGACTTGAAAGACTAGCGGCTTTTCATGGATGCATCTCTAATGAGAGAGTTTAATTTTTTGAAGTATATAGAGCTTCCATAAGAGTCTTCAAGTTTCCTTGTGTTTCATTGGTCAGAGTAGAAGTCAATTGGGTGGTGATGAAATAGGTAAGCTATTTGGTAACCTGAGTTTACTTCATATTTTTCACTCCTAGTCGAGGAAAGTTGATATTCTCCATTCCAAATTTTTGTAACAAGTATCCATTTGTAAATCTCTAGGCTGAAGGTATTTGAGATGAGGTTTTGGTCCCAACTTATATTTCGTAGCATAATCTCCTTAACACACTCCAAGCAACTATTTGACTAGTTAATAATTGAGTCTTAGGGCACCATGAATAGATGAAAGGAGGGGACCATGAGTCTAGAAAGAAGTAACGAAATCTCTTTCATACAAATCTTATGCTTGCCCGAGGGGATAGTAACTTCTTAGAAAAGCAAGGACGAAACTAGTTTTCAAGCGGAATTCGAAAATTAGTCTTTGGAACAGTGTCTCCAAAGCTAACCTTCCAACTTAGGCCTTTCTCAAGGACTTTGCTCTCTTCCAACCCAATGAAGGTAAGTTTTCTACTTTTGCCTTTATTACATTACTATATCATAAATAATTGCTTTTGAGAATTTTCGTGAGCAGTGAATGTAGTTGGGTAGCTAATTTCTAGCATTGTTTAGCTAATGAAGCTAAGTTATATTCCCAAACATCTTTGAAACCCAAACCACCTTCAATTTTAGGCCTTGACAAAGTATTCCAACTAATCCAAGCCATCTTTCTCTTTGAGCCTTTTTGTCCTACGAAAATTGAGATAGAATACTATAAATCTCACTAATTAATGAATCCGAAATGCCGAAAGCATTATAGAAAATAAAATGAGGATTGTCTCTCCTACTATTTTGATTTGAACATGCTTTTTTTACAGTAGATAGTAGATGTCGCTTACAGCCCTGAAACTCTTTAATTTCAAAAAAAGTTGTCTTTTTCATCTTTTACCAATTGAGGATAGCCCCAAATATTTTTCTTTTGTAATAATATGTCTAATATTGAGCCTCTCTGTCAAGTACATTTGCTTTTCTATAGGAATATTATTACTAAAAAAGTAAAGTGGGCTTATGTAGATTTGCTTTCTGACCACTGAAATTTTGATAAGCATTGAGTAGTTAAATGTTATCATATTTATTCTCATCTTCTTTACTGAATAAATCGAATCATTTGCAAACAGCAAGTGATTTATTGAAGGGTATCTTTGATTGATCTGGATACTAGAGATGTGCTGCTTTTGTTCTGTTTTATTTAGCAAGAAGGAAAGATCTTTTGCACAACAGAGAAAGATACATGGAGACAAAGGATCACCTTATCTGATACATCTATTTGGCTTAAAATAGCCATATGATTGACTTTCAACGATAATAGAATAAGAAATTATAATCACCATCTCTTGAATCCAACCAATCCATTTAGGCTCAAATTTTAGCTTATGCAATATAAACCATAGAAATGTCAATGGGCCTTACTTATATCAAGTTTCAGAGTCATTTCATCAATTAGACTCACCTTTTTATTTTAAGTAATGCATACATTCATGAGTTATAAGGATATTATCAGAGATTAGTCTTCCTTTTTTAAAAAGGCACTCGAATCAGGGCTAATTAACTAATTCATGACTCCTTGAAGCCTATGAACAAGTACTTTGGAAATAAATTTATAAATCATAGAAGATAAACTAATTTATCTAACCTGGGTCATGTCTTTTACATCTGAGACCTTTGATATTGGACAAATTTGGATATGATTAAACCCCTTCAGCATTCTTTCGCCTAAAAGCAACTTTAGATTGCCTAAAAAATATTTTCTGCCATTGCATCCTAGTAGAACTAGAAACATTTAGAGGTAAACCCTTCATTCTCTGGGGCACTCTGAGAATGCACCTTGAAAATTACCTTCTTTACTTCCACAATAGTGATGAAGCGCTTTAGCTTCTATTCATAGCAGGAGTAACTTCAGTAGAAAATCCTTCAAATGCCATCTCTATATCATCATCATTAGTCAAGGAGAAAATTTTCTTAAAATAATCTTCAGCTACTACAACTATCTCTAAATTAGTGGAAGCAAATCTCTTGTCATTATTTTTCAGTCTCTAAATTTTGTTTTGATGGAATCTAGATTGGAATCATTGGTGAAAGAACTCTGTGTTCCTATCCCCTTCGATTCATCTAACTCTTCACCACCATTAATCCCAGCCTTCCTTAGAATTTCAATTTAGCCTAATAATTCCTTAAAATTTCTACTTTCGAATTGGTTCTTGAGATGTGTTGCCACTAAACTAGTTTATGCCTGCAAATCTTCATTTTCTAGGAGAAGACAAACATAATTTACCATTCAAATACTGATATCCAAGCATTGGTAATTATTTGATGGATTGTAGAATTCTCACATCAAAGTTCTTGGAACTAGAATATGAGATGATCCATTTTCAGGTAGCCGAAGGACTGAAGCTACTGGGTACTCATTCATCTAATTACCATTTGTCATTGCACGATCTAATCTCTCCAAAATTTGCTCTATTCTTTTTCATTTATTAGACCAAGTAAAATTTCTACCAATCATCTCTAAGTCCACAAACCATTTTCAATGACAAAATTAGTAAAATCTACTATAAAAGACTAGGATTTAAGGTTGTTCCCTTCTTTTCTTCTTGAATCACAATAATATTAAAATTCACCATTTTTACCATTTTGTCTTGGAATTGTTGTAGTATAGTTGAAAACTCACCAAATTGACCCAAACGATTTTAATATGATGTTCTCATGTAGATAACAACCAACTTCTTATTCACATCATTAACTTTTGCAACAATATAAAATTCACCAGTCGAAACGATTCTCACCTCCTTCAATTTCTTCCAAGCTAAAAGACTACCACCAACTATGTCCGACGAATTCATAAACTCAAATCAACAAACCTACACAACCTAAGTTTACTTTCTACTAGATGAGGTTAATTCTTAGTTTCACAGACAAAAACAACCTCGGAAGAGTGCAATTGATATATCCCTTTCAAGTTTTGGATTGTTAGGGTCTCCCAAAACCTCGACAATTCCAACTTAGTATCCTCGTGAGGCTTTTGGTGCAACTTTACGACTGGCACCCACCAATTGTAGACTCATTCATTTAGGACAATCGATTGGTGTTGCTGAAAAATTTGCTATTTAGTCATTTATATTCAAGAGGCTGAAAATTTCTTCTAATACCACCGGGAACCATCACCTGTGATTGCATTCCAAGATTCTTCTGATACTCTTTGTAGTTCATCATATTTCACCTTTTCATGTATAATGTCCTTGGTGGCTGCATCCTTTTTATTCTCTTGCATTCATAGGCCCGAGAAACTCTCAACGAATCGTGAAGGGGCTGGCTTCTTCCTCGGCTGATGAATGGATGCACCAAATAATCTAGTGTAGGCCTATTTTGTGTCATTCTTGTTGTCTATTCTCTTTACAATCTTATCTATTTTCATCCATTCCGTAAAATAATCCTTTGATGTTTTTTTTTTTGAATCATCCAAGAACTTTTGGCAATATTTTTAGTCATGGACTAAGAAATAGGTACAATAGGTGCAACAAACTCCAAATTTTTCATATCTCAAGCCTACTTTCACTTTGACTTGATTAAGGCAAGAAATTTTGAGAGTATCCTTCGATCTTTTTCCTCCGTCAATTTTCACTTTGACCTTGATGATCCTTAACTCCTTTCCTCTTACTTCAAAGAAGTCAATATCACTTATATCCCTTAATTTGTTTCCCAATATACATCTAGCACATGGGATTTTGAATTGTTTAGGTAAATTTCATAATTAAACCCAACCTTAAAGAGCTCTGATCCACATCTCTTCGGATCCTTGACCTTCATCCATCAACACAGATGGAGAATAAAAATTTTTATGCATGCATGGATTTCTCAGAGATGTCGTCCTCTTCAAGCAACACCATTTTCTCCTCATTCTCCTCATTCCTAGTATTTCTATGATTGCGGTCACTTCTTTTATTATTTAACCTGGGGATCATAATAACTGGATTACTTCTATCATTTTTTTGTTGCTGTTGTCAATTTATAGACTCTCAGACCCAAAGGTTTTGATAGTTGAGATTGTATAAAAATGGGCTCATTGTCCAGGCCAAATGAAAATGGGTTCATTATATTGGGCTAAACTCCAATATTGATTCTTACACCAAGACAAGAAACCCAGTATGATCGGGTCGGGTCTGTCCGGCCCACCCATGAAAAAAAAGAAACACCTGTGTTTTCGAATTTCGATTCATCATTTGCATCGGTGTTGAGTCTTTCTCTAGTTCTTCCTGATTCAACCTTTTTCCATCTTCTCTGGTTCCCTCCTAATTCCAATTTTCTCGTTCAAATTCCCTTCACTCGCAGCTCAACAACACTTCCCTGTCACTCAATTTCAACCCTTCACAGGAAACAATCTCTTCATTTGTTCCCTCGCCGGAACCCTAGCTTCTGCCAATGGCATCTAAGAAGAAAGCAATCTGAAGGTATAGCCTTATTGTCCATGTACAACGACGACGGAGACGACGATATGGAGGACGCTGAAGAAGATGAAGAAGATAACCAAGAGATAGATATGCGCCACGAGCAGAACGAGGACGCAAAAGTGGTGCCCTTTTTTCTTGTCACGCTTTTAAAGCGTGCCCAAAAGTGGTCTATAGGCACGCTTTTACGAGGGTGGCCATTGATTTGTGATTTGGCCACGCTTTTTTTGTCTACGCTTGAAAAGCGTGGCCATAGAGGGAAATCGGCACGTTTTTCCAAGGGTGGCCACTTATTTAAAATTTGGCCACGCTTTCTTACTGCCACGCTTGAAAAGCGTACCCATAGAGAGAAATCGGCACGCTTTTACAAGAGTGGCCACTGATTTGATATATGGCCACGCTTTTTTTTGCTACATTTAAAAAGCATGACCGTAGAAAGTAATCGGCACACTTAGAAAGCGTGGCTATACCTTATGTATTTTGACACTATAAAAAAACATACCGATAGAGTTTACTCCCCTAAAATTTAGTTTCCTACCTATTTTTCCCACACTTAACCCTTTCTTTTTCTAAGTTATCAAATTTTACCCAACAACACACACTAATAACTTACACACTAACTAAAATAAAAACAATAAAACCCTAAAAATTCAGCGTTCATCTTCTTCTCGCTCGAACCCTCTCGAACCCTAAAAGCTAAGGCGCCGTCAGCTTCATCTTCGCGATGGAACCCAGCCCTGGTCGTGGTGCTGCTCGCCTCTCTCTGTGTCGCGGTTCTGCTCAGCCTCATCTTCTCGAACCCAGCCATGATCGTGGTGCTGCTCGCCTCTCTCTGTGTGAGGTGCGGCCACCGCAGCTTTCACCTCCAGAAGAGTCGCTGCTCCGCCTGCGCTTCCCCCACTGCATGCAAGATGAAATGTAAACCCTAATTTCTTCCATTTACATTCACAATTTCTGATTCTACACCTTTTAGTTTTAATCCTCACTTCATTCACCGATTCTCTCTTTTTCCTCATATTTCGATTCATCACTTTTTGCTTGCTTCATTCATTGCAGTACGAGAAGGTTGAGAAGATTAGGGAAGGAACCTACGGCGTCGTTTACAAGGCTCACGACCACGTTACCAATGAGACCATCGCTCTCAAGAAGATTTTCCTTGAGCAGGAGGATGAAGGCGTTCCTAGCACTGCATTTCGCGAGATTTCTCTCCTCAAGGAAATGCAGCAGAGGAATACTGTTAGGTATTCTTTTCTTCATCCTAATCTCACTTTCTGCTATTATTATTTGAATGCGTGTATCTCTGATGAATGCTACTTTTTAGTAATTTGTGTTTGTGGTTTCAATTGGTGAAATTCATGTGCGTTTTCAATTCGTGATTCTATCAGCTTGTTTTTGGAGTAAAATTTTCAAATTTGTACTCGATACATGTTATGTTCTGAAAGGTACAAGGGGGAAGGTCCTGGTTCTCTGGATCTGAAAGGTGATAGAAAAGAGCAAATAATATAAGCTCGTGATATGTAACATTAAAAATGTGTCAATATGCAACATTCATAAGTAAAACCCTCCATTTCAATTGTTATTGTGGTTTCTCACCCTCTTGCTGCTATTTTTATGATTAACTGCTATGTGCACAACATCACTGTTGGTCCAACTTGAAACCTCTAAAGTTGTAGTGTACTTATTTATATGTTTGATGTCCTGTTTATTATTCTAAAAATATCTTAAGAGACCCTTGTTTTTCTGCTTAGGTCCATCCTTATTTATTTTATTTTTATAGGTAGACATCTTTAGGGATGCTGCTGTTATTATGATCAACTACATTGACCAAATCCGAGATCAAGGTTTTGAAGTTAACTACTTAAATATTGGTGGTGGACTTGGGATATACTATTATCATTCTGATGCTATCCTTTGACAACAAGGGATCTCATTGAAAAGCAAAAGCAGGAACCAGGGTAATACAAACGATCACATTTCTGTTATCTAATTGTCAATGGAACTGAAAAGCTTCTATAGAAAAAATTGGGTAAACAAATCAAGGCAAAAGAAAAAAAAGGATTGTAGGGAAAAGAACCAAGGGCATTTTGGACTGGATAGAAATTTCATATTATTAAGCTGCCTCATTCATATGATTACTATTTTTACTATCTTATGTTTTTTCTTTTCTTTTTTTTATTATCTTATATTCAGTAAGGTTCATTATATTTCATGATTGTCACAAACTTGCAAAAGAAAAAGCCCCCAACCCTCTCTGTGTGGATGCTACTTATGTTTCTGTGTGTGTAGTTTGTGAAGTGCATCATTTATGTGTGTGAATTTGTGTGATGAAATAACAATAAGTTGTAACTTACACAATCTTTGATTTGCATTTCCTTTTAACATATAAGTGTCGTTGACTAGTTAAAACTTAAAGAGTATTTTCCTATGGTACTTTCCTTGCTTTGGTGTTAGGCAAGAGCTGATAGCAATTTTTTTAAGAAAAAGGTATGTTAATTTTAGGGTTAATAGTTAAAAACTTAAACCAGTCCTTGAAAGTTTAAGCATGTCTCAATTTAGTCTTCAATAGACCAAATATATCAAATTGTTGTTTTCGGGAAAATACATTTACAAATCAGATTGAGGACTGTAAAGAGCTCTGTGGCTAATTTGGTTTATTGATGTTGTGATACATCATGCATTTGGTTCATTTCTGTAAATTTTTGGTTTAGGGAAGCAAGCAAACTAGAATGGATCCATATTAGTTTATTGATGTTCACTGCCAATTTGCACAGGTATAAAATTATTGGTTCGTATACTGGTGTTAAGATTTGTAGCTGGACCAAGTCACAGCTTCGAGGACGGTGTGGTTGCTACAAGCATTCATTCTATGGTAAAATGCAAGACATGGTAATCAGCTGTCTTACCTCATATACGGTATTAGATTAAGTTAGACTAGGCAACTTCTTTTCTTGCATAAATGATAACAAAAGAAATGTGCTTAGTGTATGTTTATTTGCCAGATTCTAGAATCCATCATCGGTTAGCATTCGTTAAGAGCTCATGTCTCACACTTTAGTTGAATTCACTTAACAGGAACAAGATTTTATTGTTAGCATTTTCCATTTCAAATTAACTTTTTAATTAACTAAATTTCTTGATGAAATTTAAAGGCGAAAATAATTTACAAAATTATATAAGAAACCTAAATTGTTTATTTTGGGAATCTCCTTATATCACAACAATAAAGTTTAATTATTCCATGGATTCTAATAATTTTAAAATTGAAGGAAGTGCAAATTTTAATTTTGAAAATTTGGCATTCATTATATAGCTTGCACTTTTTTAGAATTGAAGGTGAGAAAGAGAGTATCTTTTTAAGTATTATTCTTTTTCTTAGAAGTTTTTTTTTTCTTTTCTTTTTCGTGCTTGCATAATAAATATCATTTGTTTGCTTGAACTGAATCTTGGGTTTGTTTGCTTGCTATAAGTTTTATTCCTGAACTGAATCTTATTAGTATTTATTTAAGTCTATTTTTTTTTATTCTAGGCTTTTAAGATTTGTCTTCTCGCTGTTGTTGCCGTTGCCACCTCTCTTGGTTTGCTTCTGCTGCGATACTGTTGTTGCTGTTAGGGCACAGATTTAGTTTCTGGGTGCTAGGTGACTATTTTTATTTTAGTTTAATTTTAAAAACTCCCACAGCTTCTATAGAGGCAACTAAGCTAATGAATGTTAAGTTGTTATTACTTATTTGTTCTGTAATAGAACCTCTAAAATAAAATCACAAGTGGAATTTGTTTTACTATAATTTGTTCTTGTAGTGTACTGTTGACTGAATTTGTTCTGCTGATTGCTTAACTATAATTTTTCTATGCTTTATCTTCTCATCTATTTGTTGGCCTTGGCAAGTTTCCTGCCTCATTCTACTTTTAGGCTTAATATGTACTAGTGATTGCTTAATTTGCTGCTTTGTCATGAGTTTTTCTTTCAATTTCCATAGATAAATAGAAAGAAATAAGTATATGTGTTTAATTCAATTATTGCAGGAGCTGACCTTTTATTTTTCTTAGTTTCTACAAAAATAAAGTATATGTTGAATTAGGATAGGTATGTGATAGTGCTAGATAAAAAAGTACCAAGGGGAGCATATGGTTGTGACCTTTTATAGGGATTATTTCTTGTTTTTGATTTGTGTTGAATTAGGATAGGTATGTGATGGCTGAATATGTATTATTGCAGGACCTAATTAAAGTAGCCTTGCCATTTTTATATTTAATCAATTTGGATTTGGAATTGGATTTGTTGGACTTAATTAAAGTAGCCTTTATAACATGCACTAACTTCAGGTTATTTAAAATTCTGCAGGGCAGTGATAAAAATAATGGAACTCATAATGGATGAACACACTACTCATGAAATTTGATATTTTGTAACCAAGGATAAGGAAATAGATATGTGACACTTTGAATTGTAATTTTTATTTTCTTTTTATGACTTTGATTTTTGGTACTTTGTGATCAAAGTCTACTTTTGTGGTGACAAGCTTATATATAAGGCCGTTTTTTTTATGGGGAAGTTTATATATATGTCTGATTGGTTGATATGGACAATGTAAAATTGGTCTTTGATTTTAAAATTATATATAAATTTTGCATGAAATAAATGAAAAGAAAATTTCTGATCGAATTTATGGCCACGCTTAAAAAGCGTGGCTATATCTTACTATTGGCCTCAACAGGCACGTTTAAGATATATGGCCATAACCTGGAAATTGGCACGCTTTAAAAGTGACCCATATTCTACACTATGGGCATGCTTCAAAAGCGTACCGATATGTGAACTTTTTGGTACGCTTTTCAAGCGTAGCTATAGGTTAACATCTATGGCAACGCTTTTAAGCGTGGCAAGAGATATAAGCGTGGCGAAAGAAAAAGCGTGCCGATAGATCTACAAAAGCGTGCCGATAGAGCAATCGGCACGTTCGCAGACGTGACCCTTTCAAAAGTGTACCGATAGTTCAAAAAACGTGGCGAAAAGCTATCGGTACGCTTTTAAGCACTTTTCGGCACGCTTTAAAAGCGTGGTAGAAAGTTTATTTTCTTGTAGTGATTCATGAGTTATAAGGATATTATCAGAGATTAGTCTTCCTTTCTAAAAGGCACTCGAATCAGGGCTAATTAACTAATTCATGACTCCTTGAAGCCTATGAACAAGTACTTTGGAAATGAATTTATAAATCATAGAAGATAAACTAATTTATCTAACCTGGGTCATGTCTTTTACATCTGAGACCTTTGATATTGGACAAATTTGGATATGATTAAACCCCTTTAGCATTCTTTCGCCTACAAAGCAACTTTAGATTGCCTAAAAAATATTTTCTGCCATTGCATCCTAGTAGAACTAGAAACATTTAGAGGTAAACCCTTCATTCTCTAGGGGCACTCTGAGGATGCACCTTGAAAATTACCCTCTTTACTTCCACAATAGTGATGAAGCGCTTTAGCTTCTATTCATAGCAAGAGTAACTTCAGTAGAAAATCCTTCAAATGCCATCTCTGGATCATCATCATTAGTCAAGGAGAAAATTTTCTTAAAATAATCTTCAGCTACTACAACTATCTCTAAATTTTGTTTTGATGGAATCTAGATTGGAATCATTGGTGAAAGAACTCCGTGTTCCTATCCCCCTTCGATTCATCTAACTCTTCACCACCATTAATCCCAGCCTTTCTGTGAATTTCAATTCAGCCTAATAATTCCTTAAAATTTCTACTTTCGAATTGGTTCTTGAGATGTGTTGCCACTAAACTAGTTTATGCCTGCAAATCTTCATTTTCTAGGAGAAGACAAACATAATTAACCATTCAAATACTGATATCCAAGCATTGGTAATTATTTGATGGATTGTAGAATTCTCACATCAAAATTCTTGGAACTAGAATACGGGATGATCCATTTTCAGGTAGTCGAAGAACTGAAGCTACTGGGTACTCATTCATCTAATTACCATTTGTCATTGCACGATCTAATCTCTCCAAAATTTGTTCTATTCTTTTTCATTTATTAGACCAAGTAAAATTTCTACCAATCATCTCTAAGTCCACAAACCATTTTCAATGACAAAATTAGTAAAATCTACTATAAAAGACTAGGATTTAAGGTTGTTCCCTTCTTTTCTTCTTGACTTACAATAGTATTAAAATTCACCATTATTACCATTTTGTCTTGGAATTGTTGTAGTATAGTTGAAAACTCACCAAATTGACCCAAACGATTTTAATATGATGTTCTCATGTAGATAACAACCAACTTCTTATTCACATCATTAACTTTTGCAACAATATAAAATTCACCAGTCGAAACGATTCTCACCTCCTTCAATTTCTTCCAAGCTAAAAGACTACCACCAACTATGTCCGACGAATTCATAAACTCAAATCAATAAACCTACACAACCTGAGTTTACTTTCTACTAGATGAGGTTAATTCTTAGTTTCACAGACAAAAACAACCTCGGAAGAGTGCAATTGATATATCCCTTTCAGGTTTTGGACTGTTAGGGTCTCCCCAAACCTCGACAATTCCACCTTAGTATCCTCGTGAGGCTTTTGGTGCAACTTTACGACTGGCACCCACCAATTGTAGACTCATTCATTTAGGACAATCGATTGGTGTTGCTGAAAAATTTGCTATTCAGTCATTTATATTCATGAGGCTGAAAATTTCTTCTAATACCACCGGGAACCATCACGTGTGATTGCATTCCAAAATTCTTCTGATATTCTTTGTAGTTCATCATATTTCACCTTTTTATGTATAATATCCTTGGTGGCTGCATCCTTTTTATTCTCTTGCATTCATAGGCCCGAGAAACTCTCAACGAATCGTGAAGGGGCTGGCTTCTTCCTCGACTGATAAATGGATGCACCAAATAATCTAGTGTAGGCCTATTTGGTGTCATTCTTGTTGTCTATTCTCTTTGCAATCTTATCTATTTTCATCCATTCCGTAATATAATCCTTTGATATATTTTTTTGAATCATCCAAGAACTTTTGGCAATATTTTTAGTCATGGACTAAGAAATAGGTACAATAGGTGCAAAAAACTCCAAATTTTTCATATCTCAAGTCTACTTTCACTTTGACCTGATTAAGGCAAGAAATTTTGAGAGAATCCTTCGATATTTTTCCTCCGTCAATTTTCACTTTGACCTTGATGATCCTTAACTCATTTCCTCTTACTTCAAAGAAGTCAATATCACTTATATCCCTTAATTTGTTTCCCAATTTACATCTACCATATGGGATTTTGAATTGTTTAGGTAAGTTCCATAATTGAACCCAAACTTAAAGAATTCTGATCCGCATCTCTTCGGATCCTTGACCTTCATCCATCAACACAGATGGAGAATAAAAATTTTTGAATAGCCATGGCGATCTTCGTTCTACTCTCAATGCATCAGTTTTCTTCCTAAAGAAAAACTGAAATCGGTTACTCCTCTCTTCCATTATGTAAAACTCTTTTGGACGTCTTCCAAATTGCATGCATTGCACTCTCCATCCTGCCAATAGAAAAAGACGTGATCAAAAAAATTCTCGTAATCAGACTTTTTATGCATGCATGGATTTCTCAGAGATGTCGTCCTCTTCAAGCAACACCATTTTCTCCTCATTCTCCTCATTCCTAGTTTTTCTATGATTGCGATCACTTCTTTTATTATTTAACCAGGGATCATAATAACTGGATTACTTCTATCATTTTTTTGTTGCTGTTGTCAATTTATAGACTCTCAGACCCAAAGGTTTTGATAGTTGAGATTATATAAAAATGGGCTCATTGTCCAGACCAAATGAAAATGGGTTCATTATATTGGGCTAAACTCCAATATTAATTCTTACACCAAGACAAGAAACCGAGTATGATCGGGTCGGGTCTGTCCGGCCCACCCATGAAAAAAAAGAAACACCTGTGTTTTCGAATTTCGATTCATCATTTGCATCGGTGTTGAGTCTTTCTCTAGTTCTTCCTGATTCAACCTTTTTCCATCTTCTCTGGTTCCCTCCTAATTCCAATTTTCTCGTTCAAATTCCCTTCACTCGCAGCTCAACAACACTTCCCTGTCACTCAATTTCAACCCTTCACAGGAAACAATCTCTTCATTTGTTCCCTCGCCGGAACCCTAGCTTCTGCCAATGGCATCCAAGAAGAAAGCAATCTGAAGGTATAGCCTTATTGTCCATGTACAACGACGACGGAGACGACGATATGGAGGACGCCGAAGAAGATGAAGAAGATAACCAAGAGATAGATATGCGCCACGAGCAGAACGAGGACGCCGCCGCCGGAGGATTCGCTGCGGAGGTAAATTTGACTGCCACCGACGCGGATAGAATGGCAGGGGTTGATTCAAGTAACGATGGAGTTGCGGACGAGGTGTCCACGCCGGCGGAGAAGCGCAGGTTTGGAACTCCAACGCCGCAGCGTGTTAACACAAACGAGTGGTGGCGGTGCTGCCGTCGGATTCGACGAGGAGCGGGAGAGGAAAGCTTACTATAGTGGACTATGCTCATGACGAAGTTGCAATGTCTCCTGAGCCTGAGGTACACTCCTTTTGTAGAATCTTATGTTTTCTCTTCGGTTTTCTTTGGAAGTGAGAATGTTGGGTGTGTTTGTTGCCAATGATTGCAGGAAGGAGAGATAGGAGGTAGTGTTCGAGTCATGTATGGGGACCAGCTTAATTTGACCAATGGTAAGTGCAATATGATATTACAATGATGATTGAAATCCGATGAAACTTGTATGATACTTATGATAAATCGTGATTGAAATGCATCTTTATGCATTTAACTCATGCTTAGAATGCGGTGTAATTTGGGATGGGAAGAGTAGCAATCCCCGAATTTCAGTCTTGAGAAGATGATATTGCTTGATTTAATTTTTATTCAAATACAGTACAATTGCTAGTTTGCTACATGTTCATTTCTCCTGCCTCTAACTTACTACCCTCTGGAACATGTAATTGCAGGTGATTTGCTAGATAGAACACCATCTGGAGCAGTCCACGTTATGACACCTAGCAATCAAGCAAACACTCCTCAATTATCTGAGCAGTTGAAATCTGATACAATGAATGATGATGCCATGATTGGACCTGATGATGCAGAACCTGTAGAAGCAGGTCAAGATGAGCAAAAAGCTGAATACCCATTGAATAAATTTCTCCCTCCTCCACCAAAAGCAAAATGCTCAGAGGAACTGCAAGTAAGTTTTGTTACAGCATTTGAATATTATCAACAGTTGAATACCATTTTAATAGATTGTAAAGTAGCATTCAATAAGTTAAGTAAACCACTTAGCTTGTCTTCTGCGCTGGTTTGATGTTGGATTTAATTGTAAGTTCCCTCAATTTTTTGCGCAAGAACATTCTTTGGTAATGATTTAGCAATCCATGTTTTCTAATTGCCTCAATGAAATGCCTTCTATTAATAATTAGAGGGTTCTATTTTGTAGATCTTTTACCTCAGTTTTATACTATCTAGACATTAATATTTTCTAGTGGATGCCCCCTTCTCTTCTCAGTACTATCCCTTAAAAGTTGGCTGTAATTCTGTAATTACAGATTCTTTTTCGATTGCAGAGAAAAATAAATAAGTTCTTCGAGTATAAGAAGGCTGGAAAAAGTTTTAATGCCGAAGTTCGCAACAGAAAGAACTATCGAAATCCTGACTTCTTATTGCATGCAGTGAGGTATCAAGAAATTGACCAAATAGGGTCTTGCTTCAGTAAAGATGTATTTGACCCTCATGGATATGATTCAAGCGACCTCTTTGATGAAATTGGTCAGTAACTGCTGCTTCTCTCCTTATTTCCTGACTGTTATTTGCCATGTTAGTCTACATTTTTCTCTTTTCCATGATTTTGTTAAATTTATCATGCATACTATTTTACTGTCTGGACCATAGTAGTTAAGCTTTGATAGTGGCATGGTGCAGCTGGGTGAACAAAGATGCTATGATGGTATAGCAGATCATAGAGCGGCATTGTACCCAAGATTGTAGATACCCTGTAAATAATCTCTGATACACATTAGTTCTTAAAACTCAACTACTTGTTATCAATACTATAAATCTGCAATACTAAAAACCTTGGCGCATCTGCTCATTTTGCTGCTATTGGTTACCTTGGTCTGTAGATGTCTGTCTACATTTGTTGGTTATGACGGCTTGTGTGTTAGGCCATAATAGGTTGTTTATTCCAAGCTGGCAGTGTGTTTAAAGTATTTAATGATGTTAAAATCCTTTTTTAACTGTCAGAATGTGTTTTGCTTGCACTACAAATACATTAGAGGTTATCTTTTGGGCTGCAATGCAGCACTACCTTTTATAGTAATTATTATACTCTTGATGAAGTATAATTTTATCAGATTATGTAATGTTACCTTCAAGAAAATGAGGCCTTCTAGATTTCTCTATTATTTTTTTGGTTGTCAATTTTTCTTGGTCTTGACTTGGCAAACTGAATATTTGCTAGGTTTAGGCTTTAGTTCTTGGCATGTCTTTATTTTGGCTTCCATCTCTGAGCATCTGTTTTTAATATTTTTCCAATCTCATCTATTTTATTTCTCTTGATTTTGCAGCAAATACTGGTTTTTCTATTTTTTAACTTCTATTTGTTTTTTGGTGCCTTAAATGAACAAACAGAGGCTGATATGAGGCGTGAAAGTGAAAGGAAAGAACATGAGAAGAAGAAAGCACAGAAGATGAATTTATCGCTGGGGGAACACAACCGGGAATCGTAGCAGCAGGTGCTCCCAGAATCAGCTTGCCTGTTGCAGGTCCAGAAACCTCCTAGATGTTTTGTGCAATAGTGAAGCTTTTTCTTAGGTGTCATTTTTCATATATTTATGATGTTATCTTATAGTGCTTTTATGATATTGTTTTTGCACAGGTGGTTCTGCTGTGGCTGCAAGTGGTTTGGTGCCACCTATAGCTGACTCTATTAATCGGGATGGTAGACAGAACAAAAAATCAAAATGGGATAAGGTGTTCATCTAAACTTTGCAACTGCAACTTCAGGGACATTCTTAATTGGCTCATTGTGCTAACAAATTTTTAGTGAATGATTTTGTTCCAGGTGGATGGTGATCGAAAAAATCCTCTGCCCTCTGTGGGGCAGGATTCTGTATCTACTGTTGGGGCTCATGCAGCAATTCTATCTGCTGTTAATGTTGGCAGTGGGTACATGCTATTTGTGTAAGTACATAAACAACCTTGAATTTTATGCGTTGTATTTATGTATCTTGATTCCAGTTTGGCATTTGTTCAATCATATAGAGGAGAGAGGAGGTGGGACTAGAATAGATGACATATGAAAGCTAACGAGAGAGATCCACAAAACTAACAAGAGATGACAACATGCGATTGATACAGTGACGGTGTTTTTGTTGGGCAGGCAGCAAAAACGGCGAGAGGCAGAGGTGAAAAGATCTACTGAAAAAAGGTCGAAGATAAGATCGTGAACCATCCATTTTACTAAGACTGTGTATAACTAAAAGTTGTGGGGTGAACATATTTCAGCATAACATTTTTGTCTGTTAATCAACTTTGGCAATGATCACTGGCACTGTATATTTTTTAGAATGGAAGGAATTTTTACTGAAGCATGCTTTGATGCCTTTTTAAATTTTAATCTATGTAGCAATGCAGTAATTAATTGGTTTAATGCTTCCTAATTTTATTAGTTGACTACCTTTGTCATCAGTTTACTCCAATAGTTTTTTCATATTCGTCGTGAACTTTGTACTAGATATGTACTTGAATCTAGGTTTGGGCTCACATTTGGGGGTTATGGTGGGTCACTGGTCTCTATGCTGAATGTATTTGTAACTTGAGTAAAATTTAGTTTGAAGTAACAATGTATTCTGGACTAGTAAATTTATGAGCTAAGAGCTTTTTAGTAATTTCACTTATTGAAAACCCTAATCCTACCTTATTGAATGTCTTTCCTTCTCTCTCTACTCTACTTTTACTACTCCACTTTGTACTGTTCCCAAGCTCCAACTCTCCAGAAAAGTTCAAAACTTTCATATTCTCACAAAATTTCAAATTAAATATACAAGTAACTTATCAAATATAAATATTATTTGTCACTTATAAAAAATAGCATTTTATATTTTATTATTTTTATCATATTTTAGAATAATTAAAAATAACTTTATCATTAACAAATTTCAAAGGTAATTTTGTTTAAAATATTTGATAATTTCAAGTAATTTTAGTGGTTTTATTCTCTTTAAGATTTTTAATCATTTTGGAATAACATTTATACTTTTCAAATCTCAACTGATTGATTGTGAGAAATAGCGATGCACATAGTCCGGTCTAGTCCAAAGACTTGATTCGATCTCGAATATTTTAGGAGCTAATTTGGTGTGATTTTACTGGGTTTAAAATCGAATAAGGGTCTCAAAAATAAACCCGGTCATTATTTCAGACTAGGTGCGAGTCAAGGCGAACTCGGCTTCACTCGATCCATGTGTATCCTAAGGGAACTAAAAAAGATATATATGTTTTAAATTAATTTTAATATTATGTTATAATAATTATAAGCTTATTGTTTTATTTTTAATCACTTGTTGAATTAGAAAATAAATAAAAAAAGCATCAAATTAGAATTTATGCATAAATTTAAATTCAAATATGAATATCAACTTTTTAATAATAAATTTCTTTTTTATAAATAAGTGTATCATAAATAAATTTTTTTATAAATTGTTGTCAAAGTTTTAAAGACCCAATTTTAACCTAATTTAAACCTGATATAATTGGGGCACAAAATTATTTAGATTTTATTGAGTCTAAGATTGAAGTAGAGTCCAAAAAATAAACTCTGTTATATATTTAGAGTAACTTCAACCGGCCATAAAAGCCTTTGTGAGAAAAACAGCCCTTTTAAAAAAACCCTAAGTCGTGAAACCTTCTTCTTATAACTGCAGCTGCTACTACAAATCTCTCAAGAGACCAACTCTCCTCCCCAACGATGGCCACTTCCGCCGCCACAACCGCTGCAGTGTCGCGCCAGCTCTCGCAGAAGGAGCAAGACATCCAAATGATGCTCGCAGCTGAGGTTCATCTTGGAACCAAAAACTGCGACTTCTAGATGGAACGCTACGTTTTCAAGCGCCGCAATGATGGTAACCCACGCTTCTTCTGATATTTTCTTTAGAGTTATACGACTAGTTTAGTTCTTGAAATCTAATGAAGAACACATATTTGTGTAGTTTCTTTGGGGTCCAGATACTCCTTGCTCTTCAATGGGTTTAGCATTTTTTCTTCTATTTATTTTTTCGTGTGTAGGGTTCTTTTTTTGGGAGACATTTTTATTAGTTTGTTATAGACTAGTGTTTGTCAATTGTTCTCGATTTGGTTTGTGCTATTGATTGAAAGGGTCAATTTAATTATTAATAAGGATTTTGACATGAATATGTGTACTTGCATTATCACATTGTTTTCAAAACAGCTTATTATCATAATTTTACCAATGAGTTTCTGATGAAAAAGCAACTTCTGTCCCAAAATTTATGAAACATATACACGCCTTTAATCTTTCTGATGCTTCCCTTTGCAGTAGGAAAATATTTTTATGCCTTGGTTGATTTTTCGTATTCTTTGTTCCCAGGTATTTACATAATTAACCTTGGCAAGACATGGGAGAAGCTCCAACTTGCTGCTAGAATTATTGTTGCCATCGAGAACCCTCAGGACATCATTGTTCAGTCTGCTAGGCCATATGGTCAGAGGGCAGTCTTGAAGTTTGTCCAATACACGGGTGCGAATGCAATTGCTGGAAGGCACACTCCTGGAACATTCACTAATCAGATGCAGACATCTTAATCCTATAACGAGCCTCGCCTACTCATTCTTACTGATCCAAGGACTGATCATCAGGTGCCACTTTTTTTAGATGTTTGAAACTTATTTTTTTTCACTTGTGTTGAGTGTAGTGGTGTATGTTATTTCACAATTAACTATCAATATGTTTTTATGGGAGTTTGAAATTCTGTTATTAGTTTATCTCATTTTGAGTTTGCTTTTCTATTTTTTTATTTTTTAAAATATGTGCAGCCCATTAAGAAAGGTGCTCTTGGAAATATTCCAACAATTGCCTTCTGCGACACTGATTCTCCGATGTGCTATGTTGATGTTGGCATTCCTGCCAATAAGGGAAAGCACAGTATTGGTTGTCTATTTTGGTAATTAGCAAGGATGGTTCTGCAGATGAGGGGTACTATTCGTCCAGGGCTTAAGTGGGATGTGATGGTAAACTAATTTTGCTCTTAACGGGTTGAACTATTATTATTTTGTAGCTCTTTTAGATTTATTGTGTGTTTTCCAATGTTTGCATTGCAAATGTCTCATCTGGTATGCACTTTTTTAGAACAATCTTTCTTGCAGTACATACAGGTGTAAAAAATTTGGGTAATTCACATGATAAAATAGTTTGGGGTTCAAAATTATACAGATGTTCTAAACCAATTTTGTTACACGCCTGTCCTAAACAATCTAAAAGGTGTTTAGGACAAGCGTGTAGAAAAAATTGGTTTAGAACATCTGCATAATTTGAACCCCAAACTATTTATTCATCTGAATTACCTAAAAAATTTCATATTTTATCAAAAGATAGTAGTCTTATTATGTTGTTTTCTTTGAACTTTAGCTAAATTAAGTCGACTTTTCATGTGTAGGTGGATTTATTCTTCTATAGAGAACCTAAAGAGGCCAAGCAACAAGAGGAGGAGGAATTACCATCTGCCCCAGAATATGCCATTCAAGATTTTGGTGCTGCTGGCATTGCCGGCTTCCCAGCAGCTGATGGAGAATGGGGGGCTGTTACAGCTGAACAATCCTGGACTGAACTAGTTCCTCAACAACCTATTACAGCTGCACCTACTAACTAGGCCCCAGACGCCGGTAAGAATAATTATTTCTACTCTGGATCTGTTAGTCACATGCGTGATTTAAGTTCAATTTTATCTATTGAAATTTTCTGTCTATCAAGTATGTGTATTTGTTCTCCCATTAGTCTGTTAAATTTGATGCAACATAATTGTCGCATTTGCTTCTAATATGTTCTAGTCAAATAATTCTGGATTGTTGTTGTGTTGAATCGTTCTCCCTCAATATGCAAGAAAATCGGTACGCCTTACCATAGTTCAGTCAGAAACTGTGATGGCAATATATTTGACCTAAGTTCTTTTGTATCCGCAACTGCAGGTGATTGGGAGCCAGTTCCAGCTCCACAGGCTTCCGTTCCTGCACCCGGAGGTGTTGCCCTCACTGGCTGGGAATAAGCACTCTTAAGATTTAAGCACAACTCATCAAAACTATTCTGAAGAATTTTCTCTTTCTTTAGTGTGATGTATATTGACACGATTTGTAACAAAACTGTTATTTTAGAGAGTACATTTTGTTTTATGTTCTTATTTGGTTAATCCTTCAAAGATACTCCGTGTGTGTTTGGATACCAGTTTATATAAAATTGATTTTGCAAACTTGATTTTAATGAAAAGTGAGTTTGTAATGAAGTGATTTATGTTTGGCCATCTTTATATCAAAATGGATTATAGTAAAATAAATATTGTTTGAATTACACTATTCAAAATCATTTTTAGATGAAAATTATTAAAATAGACATCAATTAATCTTAATTTTATAGTTTCAATTAATTTAAATAACAAAACAAAAACATATATAAAAAAAACCAATCATTCTTCATCTTCTTCAATTCCCCTAATTATTCGTGCCTCCTGAAGCAAAGCAAAACATAAAAAGAACTTCATTTTCTCCAATTCCCCTAATCATGCCCCCTCTGAAGCAAACCAGTGAAAATCCCAAACCAAAACGTCAAAACGTTAGCCCTAGTTTCTTTGCTGCCGTGTCCCTAGGCTCAGCGATTCCGCTTCTTCCTCTTCCCTCTATCCGGAACCCAGGTAGCTCGGCACGTCATCCCCATCCTCGCATGCTTCTCTGTCCGTGGCCAGGGGAAAAGTTAATATCTTCCCCTCCTTCCCTGTTTTCCTAGTTTCCAAAGTTTAAAATCTACTTTGCGACTTGAGCCGGAGTTTGCATTTATTTATGTTCTTCTCTCGCTTTTGCAGGGCAAAATCAAAGTCCAATCGCAAGTTAGATAAAAAAGGTTCAATTTTACTTTAATAAGTTTTGAATCAATTTTTCTGTTTCTTTCAAATATTGAATTATTACATACCAAAATTGTCCATATATTTTAACTGCATCCAATCTTTGGTGTTACTGCAGAGGTGAAAGATGCTGTGGGTTGCTTGAGTGCTCAAAAGTCTATTACTAAGATAATGATCTTATTTCAAACGGCATTGTTCTTAAGATGGATTATGGAAATACTTCATTGTGCTTGTAATATGTTTAATGGCTAGTTAGATGTACTTTGCACTATTATTATGTTCATAAGTATGCCTTGGTCTATTTCAGAAACCTGAATTCATTTAACATTTTGCCAATGTGAAATATTGCAATTGATCACATGATATTTAAGCAGAGGTCTAACTCAAATTGATGCATAAATCAATAAGACCCTTTGCTGGGTTTATTGCAGACAATAACAATAGAAAAAATTTAGTTTGCTTTCATGCTATCCTAATTAAATGTGTCTTAAATAAAACAAGATAAAAATCCAAGGTAGAATCCTTGATTCTGAATGGTTCCAAAGTTGCAATTGTTAGTGTTATCTTGAAGTTGACAAATCATGGGTTGTACCCTCATCACTATAAGTGCCTTCATTGACCCTTCTGCTTGTATCCCTCTTCTTGCCCCACTTATGCAGCCTGAGGTGTAGTTCTGCAGCTGCAATCTAGAAGTGAATGCACTGTTTTGGCCTCAGAATATTAACAATACCTTGAAGTGTTCTAAGCCTTAAACCATCAGCTCTTTGCAAAATCTCCTCCAATCCTTCCTCCTTTGGCATCAAAGCTAAATCAACCATCTCATCTACCTCTTTCTTTCAACCCTTGTCAGTTTCATTGGCCCTTAACATCTAAGAAACAGCATGAGAAAGTTCCACCATTGATGCATCTGCCACTATTTCTTGATGTGTTGCCATCATATCTGTGATTTTTCTCTCCTCTGTGATTGTCCTCTTCTGAATCTCATCAATTTGAGCTAGCTGAGTTGCTAATAGATCATCCAAATCAGATGTTCTTAGACTCTGAAGGAGTTCATCCAACTTGGCCTCAAATTGCAACCCAGCCTTGGAATATAGAAGGTGAAAAGCCATGGTTGGTCTCCAACCACCAATCCAAAGAAAAGCATCTTCCAAGGAGCTTCTCCATGTTGGAGACAGCATAGCCAGAACATCATGTTTTGCCCACATAGAAGAGTCATAGTACCATACACTTAATTGTGAATTTTGTCAAAGGAAAAGATATTTATCAGAAAATTCTAACCTTTATTATTGGATTTCAATCAGACTGAATTAAAATTAGTTGAATTTCTGTTTTTTGATAATAAGACGTAGAATTCAGTAATTTAATAATAATAATAATAATAATAATAATAATAATAATAATAATAATAATAATAATAATAATAATAATAATAATAATAATAATAATAATAATAATAATAATTACCATATCACCACAATCTTCATAATCACCATTCTCATTTGGATCTTCATGGAGATGAAGATGTCCTTACCGACAGTGCACCTCCAGAATGGGCTTTGCTTCTCATTGTGCTTCCTTGGCCTTGCCACCGACCTCTTCGTTGCTGCTTTCAATAAAGGAGTATGCATCCCCCCTTTCTCTTTCTTTTTCTCTCTGTTTTGCTCTCTAGTAAGTAATATATCGAGCTTCTTGCTTTGATGGGATTATTCGGACTTGTTCTTATGGCTAGTCGCATTTTTTTAAATAAGTAAGTTCACATAATTGATATAGATTCTAAGATCAACAAGGTTTTGTCATGTTTATGGTGCGAGAACCTTAATCTCAATGGTTAGAAACTACGATGTTTAGGATAGGTAGTTAGAAAGATTAACACTTCTGAGATCCAGATCATGTTTAAACATTTTAAATATAATATATTGAATTTAATCTGATGGTATGTAATCATGTTGTCTGCCGTATGCTATGCTTTTACTGGTCAGGTGCGGTGTGATGAGCGGATATTTTGTACGCTTTTTGGGGTAATTTCATGTAGATTTTAGCATGTTTCAGTTAGTTTTTAGGCAAAAATCATATTTCTGGACTTTACTATGAGTTTGTGTGTTTTTCTGTGATTTCAGGTATTTTCTGGCTGAAATTGAGGGAGCTGAGCAAAAATCTGACTTAGGCTGAAAAAGGACTGCTGATGCTGTTGGATCCTGACCTCCCTGCACTCGAAATGGATTTTCTGGAGCTACAGGAGTCCAATTGGCGCGCTCTCAACGGCGTTGGAAATTAGACATCCAGGGCTTTCCAGCAATATATAATAGTCCATACTTTGCGCAAGGATAGACGACGTAACTTGCCGTTAAACGCCAAGTTCATGCTGCTGTCTGGAGTTAAACGCCAGAAAAACGTCATGATCCGGAGTTGAACGCCCAAAACACGTCATAACCTGGAGTTTAACGCCAAGAAAGGCCTCTACACGTGGAAAGCTTTAGTCTCAGCCCCAGCACACACCAAGTGGGCCCCAGAAGTGGATTTCTGCACCAATTATCTTAGTTTATTCATTTTCTGTAAACCTAGGTTACTAGTTTACTATTTAAACAACTTTTACAGACATTTCTTGGACCTCATGACATTTTTAGATCTAAATTACATACTCTTTGACGGCATGAGTCTCTAAACTCCATTGTTGGGGGTGAGGAGCTCTGCAGCGTCTCGATGAATTAATGCAATTGTTTCTATTTCACTCAAACGTGTGTATGGTCCGATCTAAGATGTTTATTTGCGCTTAACTGTGAAAGAGGTGATGATCCGTGACACTCATCACCTCCCTCAATCTATGAACGTGTGTCTGACAAACACCTCCGTTCTACATCAGACTGAATGAACTTCTCTTAGATTCCCCAACAGAATCTTCGTGGTATAAGCCGGATTGATGGCGGCATTCATGAGAATCCGGAAAGTCTAAACCTTGTCTGTGGTATTCCGAGTAGGATTCTGGGATTGAATGACTGTGACGAGCTTCAAACTCCTGAAGGCTGGGCGTTAGTGACAGACGCAAAAGAATCAATGGATTCTATTCCAACCTGATTGAGAACCGACAGATGATTAGCCGTGCTGTGACAGAGCATAGGAACGTTTTCACTGAGAGGATGGGAAGTAGCCACTGACAATGGTGACGCCCTACATGCAGCTTGCCGTAGACGTGCTTTACAAACAATTGAGTTAAATATTACATTGCAGGAATTCAGAGGACAAAGCATCTCCAAAACTCCAACATATTTCTCATTACTGCATAACAAGTAACGCTGTTATTCCCTTTTCTTTTTATAATCAAACCTAGTAATTTCATTAAATCCTTTTTGGCATCCTGACTAAGATTAATAAAATAAACATTGATTGCTTCAAACCAATAATCTCCATGGGATCGACCCTTACTCACGTAAGGTATTACTTGGACGACCCAGTGCACTTGCTGGTTAGTTGTGCGAATCACAAATTCGTGCACCAAGTTTTTGGCGCCGTTGCCGGGGATTGTTGAGTTTGAACAATTGAAGGCTTATTTTATTTCTTAGATTAGGAATAATTTATTTTTGTTGTTATAGAGTCATTAAATTTTGATAGGATAGTTTCTTTTCAAAAATTTCTTTTCAAAAATATTATTTTTCTTAATTAATTGTTAATTTTCGTGAGTTTAGTGTCTTGTTCTAAGTTTGGTGTGTTTTGCATATTTTATATTTTTCTCAAAATTTTCGACTTGTGTTCTTTGTTCTTCATTGATTTTCAAGTTGTTCTTGTTTATTTTTCTTGTTTGATCTTGAGTTTTTCTTGTTCTGTGTCTTTTCTTGTTTTTCTTGTACTAATCCAAAGCATTAGTCTTTCAAAAAGAAATATACCTGCTCAGAACAATTGTTACCTTTTCTGCCCATTTGGCTAGAATATTGGTTTATATTCTTGATGAGGGAGCACCAATACTTTTGAAAATCTTTTTCAAAAATAATTTTTCTTTGATTTAATCTTGTGCCAGACTTTAAGTTTGGTATTTTCTTGTTAATCTTTTTATAATTTTTGAAAATTTTATTAAAGTTTTCTAAAAATTTTAAGTTTGGTGTTCTTCCTTTTGTTCTTGGTGTTCTTGTGAATCTTCAAGGTGTTCTTGAGTTTTTCTTGTGTCTTGATCTTAAAATTTTTAAGTTTGGTGTTCCTTGGTGTTTTCCCTCCAAAAATTTTCGAAAATAAGGAGCATTAGATCTAAAAATTTTAAGTCTTGTGCCTTTTGTGTGTTTTTCTCTTTCATCATAAAATTCAAAAAAAAAAATTTTGTATTTTCTAACTAATTTTGAACCACTTTTTTCGAAATTTTTATATAAATTTCAGATTTTAATTTCAATTTTTTTTTTCAAAAAAAAAATTCAAAAAAATATTTTTAACTTCTTTTTATATATTCCATTTTTATTTATTCCACTACTATAAAATAAATAATAGCAACATACATATCATCTCTTTTATTCCATTATGAAATTAAATGGGAATGATCAGTCCAGGAGGACTCTGGGGTCATATGCTAACCCCACTACTGCTTCATATGGGGGTAGTATCTGTATACCCTCCATTGGAGTTAGTAGCTTTGAGTTGAATCCTCAGCTCATTATCATGGTGCAGCAAAACTGCCAGTATTCTGGTCTTCCACATGAAGAGCCTACAGAGTTTCTGGCACAATTTTTACAATTTGCTGACACAGAACATGATAAAGAAGTGGATCAGGATGTCTACAGACTATTACTGTTTCCATTTGCTGTAAAAGATCAAGCTAAGAGGTGGTTAAATAACCAGCCTAAGAACAGCATAAAAACATGGAAACAGCTGTTAGAAAAATTCCTAAATCACTATTTCCCTCCAAAACGGATGACACAGCTAAGGCTAAGCATCCAAGGCTTCAAACAAGGAGATAATGAATCCCTTTATGATGCCTGGGAGAGATACAGAGAGATGCTAAGAAAATGCCCCTCTGAAATGTTTTCAGAATGGGTGCAATTAGACATCTTTTACTATGGGCTTACAGAAAAAGCTCAGATTTCTCTAGACCACTCAGCTGGTGGATCTATACATATGAGAAAAACAATTGAAGAAGCTCAAGAGCTCATTGATACAGTTGCCAGAAATCAGCATCTGTACCTAAGCAGTGAATCTTCCATGAAAGAAGAAGCTAAAACAGTAACTGCTGAACTCAGTCCGGTGGATCAGGCTAATGAAATTAATCAGCAATTAGACTTTCTAACTCAGCAGCTAGCCGAATTCAAGGAAATATTACAGGAAACAAGAATGGCTAACAGGAACATGGAAATGCAATTAAAGCAGACAGAAAAGCAACTGTCAAAACAAATAGCAGAAGAATGCCAAGCAGTTCAATTAAGAAGTGGGAAAACATTAAATACCTCACTTCAAAGCAGCAGGAAGCCAAGAAATGAACAGATGTCTACTCAAAATCCCTCTGAGGACAATCAGAGCCCAGAGAGGAATGATGCTGGCGCTGAACGCCCAGACCATGCTCATTCCTGGCGTTCAACGCCAGAAACAAGCATGTATCCGGCGTTGAACGCCCAAAGGGAACATGGTTCTGGCGTTCAAACGCCAGTAACAAATAGGGAGATGGCGTCTAACGCCACTCCAGCTTCTACCCCTGGCATTCAAATGCCAGTGGGTGATCAGTCACATACAAGTGCTGATAACAACCCTTCTAAAAAGGCTTCCCAACCCACTTCTGAAGGTAATAAACCTGCAGCAACTAAGGTTGAGGAATACAAAGCCAAAATGCCTTATCCTCAAAAACTCCGCCAAGCGGAACAGGATAAGCAATTTGCCCGCTTTGCAGACTATCTCAGGACTCTTGAAATAAAGATTCCGTTTGCAGAAGCACTTGAGCAAATACCCTCTTATGCTAAGTTCATGAAAGAGATCTTAAGTCATAAGAAGGATTGGAGGGAGACTGAAAAAGTTTACCTCACTGAAGAATGTAGTGCAGTCATTCTGAAAAGCTTACCTGAGAAGCTTAAAGATCCTGGAAGCTTTATGATACCATGCACATTAGAAGATACTTGTACCAAGCAAGCTTTATGTGATCTTGGGGCAAGTATCAATCTAATACCTGCATCTACTATCAGAAAGCTTGGTTTGACTGAAGAAATCAAACCAACCAGGATATGTCTTCAACTTGCTGATGGCTCCATTAAATACCCATCAGGCGTGATTGAAGACATGATTGTCAAGGTTGGGCCATTTGCCTTTCCTACTGACTTTGTGGTGCTGGAAATGGAGGAGCACAAGAGTGCAACTCTCATTCTAGGAAGACATTTCCTAGCAACTGGCCGAACCCTCATTGACGTCCAAAAAGGGGAAGTGACCTTGAGAGTCAATGAGGAGGAGTTCAAGTTGAATGTTGTCAAAGCCATGCAACATCCAGACACCCCAAATGACTGCATGAGTGTTGATATTATTGACTCTCTGGTAAGAGAGGTCAATATGGCTGAGAGTCTCGAATCAGAGCTAGAAGACATCTTTAAAGATGTTCAGCCTGATTTGGAGGAATCAGAGAAGATAATAGAACCTCTGAAAATCCCTCAAGAAGAGGAGAAACCTCCAAAACCCGAACTCAAACCATTACCACCATCCCTGAAATATGCATTTCTAGGAGAAGGTGATACCTTTCCTGTAATTATAAGTTCTACCTTAGAGCCACAGGAAGAGGAAGCACTAATTCAAGTGCTAAGGACACACAAGACAGCTATTGGGTGGTCCATCAGTGATCTTAAGGGCATTAGCCCAGCCAGATGCATGCACAAAATCCTACTGGAGGATGACGCCAAACCAGTGGTCCAACCACAAAGGCGGCTGAACCCAGCTATGAAAGAAATGGTGCAGAAAGAGGTCACTAAATTACTAGAGGCTGGGATTATTTATCCTATTTCTGACAGCCCCTGGGTGAGCCCTGTCCAAGTTGTCCCTAAGAAAGGAGGCATGACAGTGGTTCATAATGAAAAAAATGAACTGGTTCCTACAAGGACAGTTACAGGGTGGCGTATGTGCATTGATTACAGAAAGCTCAATACAGCCACCAGAAAGGATCATTTTCCTTTACCATTCATAGACCAGATGCTAGAAAGACTAGCAGGTCATGAATACTACTGCTTCCTGGATGGATATTCAGGTTATAATCAAATTGCAGTAGATCCCCAGGATCAGGAGAAAATGGCATTCACATGCCCATCTGGAGTATTTGCATACAGAAGGATGCCATTTGGCCTGTGCAATGCACCTGCAACCTTTCAAAGGTGCATGCTCTCAATTTTCTCTGATATGGTGGAAAAATTCCTGGAAGTCTTCATGGATGACTTTTCAGTATTTGGAGACTCATTCAGCTCCTGCCTTAACCATTTAGCACTTGTTCTGAAAAGATGCCAAGAGACTAACCTGGTTTTAAACTGGGAAAAATGTCACTTTATGGTGACTGAAGGAATTGTCCTTGGGCACAAAATTTCGAACAAGGGAATAGAGGTGGATCAAGCTAAGGTAGAAGTAATTGAAAAATTACCACCACCTGCTAATGTTAAGGCAATCAGAAGCTTTCTGGGGCATGCAGGATTCTATAAGAGGTTTATAAAGGATTTTTCAAAAATCGCCAAACCTCTGAGCAACCTGCTAGCTGCTGACACGCCATTTATCTTTGATAAAGAGTGTCTGCAAGTATTTGAGACTCTGAAAGCTAAATTGGTTACTGCACCAATCATCTCTGCACCAGACTGGACATTACCATTTGAATTGATGTGTGATGCCAGTGACCATGCCATTGGTGCAGTGTTGGGACAAAGGCATGACAAGCTTCTGCACGTCATTTACTATGCCAGCCGTGTTCTAAATGATGCACAGAAGAATTACACAACCACAGAAAAAGAGCTACTAGCAGTGGTTTACGCCATTGACAAATTCAGATCCTATTTAGTAGGATCAAAAGTGATTGTGTACACTGATCATGCTGCTCTTAAATATCTACTCACAAAGCAGGATTCAAAACCCAGACTCATCAGATGGGTGCTGCTCCTGCAAGAGTTTGATATAGAAATAAGAGACAGAAAAGGGACAGAGAATCAAGTAGCAGATCACCTGTCCCGAATAGAACCAGTGGAAGGGGCGTCCCTCCCTCTCACTGAGATCTCTGAAACATTTCCGGATGAGCAACTGTTTGCCATCCAGGAAGTGCCATGGTTTGCAGACATTGCAAACTACAAGGCAGTGAGATTCATACCCAAAGAGTACAGTAGGGTGCAATCAAAGAAATTAATCACAGATGCAAAGTACTATCTTTGGGATGAACCATATCTCTTCAAGAGATGTGCAGACGGAGTAATCCGTAGATGTGTGCCTAAGGAAGAAGCACAAAAGATTTTATGGCACTGCCATGGATCACAATATGGAGGACATTTTGGAAGTGAGCGAACAGCCACAAGAGTCCTCCAAAGTGGCTTCTACTGGCCTACTCTCTATAAAGATTCCCGAGCATTTGTGCTTAATTGTGACAGTTGCCAAAGGTCAGGCAACCTACCTCACAGTTATGCCATGCCTCAACAAGGGATATTGGAGATTGAGTTGTTTGATGTATGGGGCATTGACTTCATGGGACCTTTCCCACCATCATACTCAAACACTTATATTCTGGTGGCAGTGGATTATGTATCCAAATGGGTGGAGGCTATTGCAACACCCACTAATGACACTAAAACAGTGTTAAAATTCCTCCAGAAACATATCTTCAGCAGATTTGGTATCCCTAGAGTGTTAATCAGTGATGGGGGCACTCATTTCTGTAATAAACAGCTTTACTCTGCTCTGGTACGTTATGGAGTCAACCACAGGGTAGCTACTCCATATCACCCACAAACTAATGGGCAAGCTGAAGTCTCAAATAGAGAACTTAAAAGAATCCTGGAACGGACTGTAATTAACCGTAGAAAGGATTGGGCAAGAAGCTTGGATGATGCTCTGTGGGCATACAGAACAGCATTCAAGACCCCCATAGGGACCTCTCCATACCAGCTTGTGTATGGAAAGGCATGTCACTTGCCAGTGGAACTGGAACACAAGGCCTACTGGGCAACCAGATTCCTGAACCTTGATGCCAAGTTAGCTGGAGAAAGACGATTGCTCCAGTTAAATGAGCTAGAGGAATTTAGACTCAATGCTTTTGAGAATGCAAAAATTTACAAGGAAAAAGCAAAAAGATGGCATGATAAGAAATTGTCATCCAGAGTCTTTGAGCCAGGGCAGAAAGTTCTGCTATTTAATTCTAGGCTCAAATTATTCCCCGGTAAATTAAAATCCCGGTGGAGAGGTCCATATGTAATTACAAGTGTATCACCATATGGATACGTAGAGCTTCAGGATAATGAATCTAACAAAAAGTTCATTGTTAATGGACAGAGAGTTAAACATTATCTTGAAGGCAATTTTGAGCAAGAATGCTCAAAACTGAGACTTGATTAAAAGCTCAGTAATAGTCCAGCTAATGACATTAAAGAAGCGCTTGCTGGGAGGCAACCCAACCAATCACAAAATTTAATTTTATTTGTTTTTCTAATAAATTAAAGTTTTACAGGTAGATGCTACAGTATCTTCAAAAGGTGAAATAGCAATTGGTTGAAGTCACAGAGTTACAGGGAAATTTGAAAGCTCACTGGCGTGAAAAAGCCAGTAAGAAACATTTTGGGCGTTGAACGCCCAAAAGAAGCACCCACTGGGCGTTCAACGCCAGTAAGGGTAGCCATCTGGGCGTTGAACGCTAGAAAGAAGCACCTTCTGGGCGTTCAACGCCAGATTGTTAGCATCCTGGGCGTTCAGAAAAACGCCCAGTGACAAAGGACTTCCTGGCGTTCAACGCCAGAAAGAAGCATCAGCTGGGTGTTGAACGCCCAGGAGAAGCAGCATTTGGGCGTTAAACGCCCAAAACATGCATCGTTTGGGCGTTTAACGCCAGGATGGTGGGGAGGAGGTAAAATTCGTTTTTCTTTATAATTTTTCTAAATTTTTATGTTTCAATTCATGATTTCTTGCATAAACATGTTTCAAAATGTCATCCTTCAATTCCAAAATTTTTAATCCTAATTTCTAAAAACACTAATTTCTAAAATCCCTTTTTCAAAAATATCAAATATATCTTAATTCATAAACCCAACTCTTTTCCAATCCAAATCTTTTTTAAATCTTTTTCAACTCATCATATCTTTTGGATTTTGAAATTGCCTCTCCCTCTATTCCTCTCCTGTCCTTTCTTTTGCTTGAGGACAAGCAAACCTCTAAGTTTGGTGTGAGTTGCCATGATCACTGAGCTAAAACTCATCAAGATCATGGCACCTAAGGGAACAAGAAGAGCAAGGATGTGAACTTAAAGGAGCTGAAGCGTCAGAAATTAATTCTTGAAGGCACCCCACAGACTAGAGGAACATCCACTTGCCAAAACACAGGTCGTTGAGTTCTAATCTTTGCCTTAACTCTGTGATGACTGTTCTTATTAGAAATTTACCTTAGAAGTTATATATTAGTAGTAGTAATTAGTATCTCTACTTTGATTTTATTTCCAATTAAGCTATAATTTATTTTTCTCATCATCATCAGGCATAAATAAAGTAGTAGATTTTTTTTAGAATAAAGAAGTAATCTATATTTTTTCGAGTTCTTAATAATAAAATTTATAATTAATTATATGTGGTGGCAATACTTTTTGTTCTCTGAATGAATGCTTGAACAGTGCATAATATGTACTTTGAATTTGATGAATATTGGCTCCTGAAAGGATGAGGAACACGAAAAATATTATTGATGATCTGAAAGATCATGAAATTGATTCTTGAAGCAAGAAAAAGCAATCAAAAAAAAAAAAAACAAGCCATGGGCACTAGCCAAGAGTAAAAAGGATCCAAGGCTTTGAGCATCAATGGATAGGAGGGCCCAAGGAAATAAAATCCAGGCCTAAGCGGCTAAACCAAGCTGTCCCTAACCATGTGCTTGTGTCATGAAGGTCCAAGTGAAAAGCTTGAGACTGAGTGGTTAAAGTCGTGATCCAAAGCAAAAGAGTGTGCTTAAGAGCTCTGGACACCACTGACTGGGGACTCTAGCAAAGCTGAGTCATAATCTGAAAAGGTTCACCCAGTTATGTGTCTGTGGCATTTATGTATCCGATGGTAATACTGGAAGACAAAGTGCTTAGGGCCACGGCCAAGACTCATAAAATAACTGTGTTCAAGAATCAACATACTACACTAGGAGAGTCAATAATACTATCTGAATTCTGAGTTCCTAAGGATGCCAATCATTCTGAAAATTTAAAGATACAGGGAGATGCCAAAACTGTTCAGAGACAAAAAGCTACAAGCCCCGCTCATCTAATAAGAATCTGAGCTTCATTTAAAACTCGAGAATATTATTACTCCTTTATTTCTGTTAAAACCTATTTTATTTATCTAGTTGCTTGAGGACAAGCAACAGTTTAAGTTTGGTGTTGTGATGAGCGGATATTTTGTACGCTTTTTGGGGTAATTTCATGTAGATTTTAGCATGTTTCAGTTAGTTTTTAGTAAAATAATATTAGTTTTTAGGCAAAAATCATATTTCTGGACTTTACTATGAGTTTGTGTGTTTTTCTGTGATTTCAGGTATTTTCTGGCTGAAATTGAGGGAGCTGAGCAAAAATCTGACTTAGGCTGAAAAAGGACTGCTGATGCTGTTGGATCCTGACCTCCCTGCACTCGAAATGGATTTTCTGGAGCTACAGGAGTCCAATTGGCGCGCTCTCAACGGCGTTGGAAATTAGACATCCAGGGCTTTCCAGCAATATATAATAGTCCATACTTTGCGCAAGGATAGACGACGTAACTTGCCGTTAAACGCCAAGTTCATGCTGCTGTCTGGAGTTAAACGCCAGAAAAACGTCATGATCCGGAGTTGAACGCCCAAAACACGTCATAACCTGGAGTTTAACGCCAAGAAAGGCCTCTACACGTGGAAAGCTTTAGTCTCAGCCCCAGCACACACCAAGTGGGCCCCAGAAGTGGATTTCTGCACCAATTATCTTAGTTTATTCATTTTCTGTAAACCTAGGTTACTAGTTTACTATTTAAACAACTTTTACAGACATTTCTTGGACCTCATGACATTTTCAGATCTAAATTACATACTCTTTGACGGCATGAGTCTCTAAACTCCATTGTTGGGGGTGAGGAGCTCTGCAGCGTCTCGATGAATTAATGCAATTGTTTCTATTTCACTCAAACGTGTGTATGGTCCGATCTAAGATGTTTATTCGCGCTTAACTGTGAAAGAGGTGATGATCCGTGACACTCATCACCTCCCTCAATCTATGAACGTGTGTCTGACAAACACCTCCGTTCTACATCAGACTGAATGAACTTCTCTTAGATTCCCCAACAGAATCTTCGTGGTATAAGCCGGATTGATGGCGGCATTCATGAGAATCCGGAAAGTCTAACCCTTGTCTGTGGTATTCCGAGTAGGATTCTGGGATTGAATGACTGTGACGAGCTTCAAACTCCTGAAGGCTGGGCGTTAGTGACAGACGCAAAAGGTTAGTTAATATGATCTTGATATCTTGAGCAGAAACTGTTCTAATTATCATTATTGTTATTGTTGTTGTTATTATTATTATCATCATCAATGCTTGAGTGAGAGAGTGGCAGAGTGCTTCGTTTGTATTTTGGGGAAGAGCTAAGGCTTGCTCTTGCTGTGTGTTCTTTGTTGTCTTTCAAAGGAGGGGGTGTTTTGGTGGGGTGAGGGGAGTAACTCGCGTGGGGTGGGTGGGTTTTCTTTTTTTTTCCTTAACAAAATCAAAACGACGGCGTGTTATACAAACGGGTCGGTTCCCGGTCCGGTCCAACCGGCCGGTTCAGCGATTTTCTAACGGTTTTGTCATCAGCGGTTTTAGTAGGAGAAGCAGACCGTTTTCTATGCCGGTTCCCGGTTGAACCGGTTCAACTGGCCGATCCGATCCGATTTTTAGAACATTGTTCCACAATGAACGAAACGGCGCCGTTTGGTGAAGTTTTTTTGAAAACCGGTCGGGTTTCGGTTCGGTTCGACCAATCGGTTCCTAGTCGGTTCGACGGTTCAATAACGATTTTTTAATTTAGTGATTATAGCTTCTAGCCGAACTGTCTTGCTCACCGGTTCACGGTTCGATCGGCCAAGACAGATCTCTCCATTGCTAAAAAAAGGAGAACAGATTCACTTGCTCCAATCAATATTCCTGGATTAGAGCTACCTAGTGTGAGTACTAAGTAATAAGTAGTTTATTATTATTATTATTTCAATTATAGCAGTTTTTTTTATACATTTAGTGGGTGCAAGTCTGTTTTAGACCAACAGTTTCAATAGGTTTGGACGATACTGAACTTGCAATTGCAGCATACTTGTATGGTAATCATTTGATGGATAAGTAAGTAAACTCAATTAGAATTTTATTTGTTAACGGTGTTGTTAATTTGTTTAGCTATTTTTATTTATGATAAATTATCTTTGGCAGCTACGAGGAGGATATAGTATTTTCAGAGCTTACAGCTCGCAGAGATATATTCAGGAGCTTGATACCAGGAAAGCCAATCGTTTCTCTTGTGCTAGACTTAGTAGCAGATATGATGAAGACAAGGTTGACCAGAGAAGGTGGTTATTGGTTTTTACCCACAATTTTTGCGGTAAGTATATAGGAGTGTATACTAAAATAATATTGGTAGTTGTTATTTGTATTGCGCATATAAACTAGTGGCTGAAATAATGTAGCTGTCAGAGAAGATAAAATTGGATCCCAACCGTCTACCGTCTTGTATCACATATGTTTATTTAGGCAAAGTTGACTGCTTAAAAAGAGTGAGTTTATATCATTTTAAATTCATATTAGCAAATATTGGCATAAAATAATTTTAATAACTAAAATGACTTTCTGTTGATTAGGTCTTTATCCCTATATCTGAAACTACTGACGAAGGTCATGAACACTGGTACCTCGTAGTGATTGATTGTGTTAAAAGACAAATCATTTTGCTAGACCCATTACCCATTGAGAAACAGTTCAAGCGAAAGAGGACAGCCTTGAAATTAGTAACGATATTTTCCTTTTTTTGTTAATTATCTACATATATGACTAAAAAAGCAAACTCTAACATAGACATAAACAGGCCATTTATTTGGACGAGGTATTGGAAGATCGTTCATTCTATGACTTTGAGACCACTCCAAATCTGATTTCTTCACAGTTTGAATTTGAAGAGCCAGAAGGCCTTCCCACCCTCGAAGTTGGATCGTAAGATCGTATAATTAGTAGTTATTGATATGAAATTTATGCAATTATATAATACTCTAATATAGCTTCCTCGATATGTAGGAGTGACGCGGGTGTGTGGGTTACAAGTTGGATGATAGCTTGTTTTGAAGATGATCATTTTAATATAAAGGTAATATTAAGCACTAATCTTTTCCTTCGTTTTTTCTTTTATATTTAGGTAATTAAAGCGAATGTGTAATTATCATGGTTCTGAAAATCAAACCGGACCGATCGGTTCAACCGAATTAACCAGAAACCGATCCAATCCGAATAAATTTAGAAACCGTCTGACAAAAAACCGGTCGAACTGACAATTAACCAATAAACCGGAAGAACCGTTCGATTTTTTAGCGGTTTTTGTTTTGAAAGTAAAAATGCCAATTTAAAAAAAAAGCGGCTAAACTAACGTAAACGAAGCCCTAAATCCCTAATGTTCACAGAAATCACCCAGAACTCCAGAAGCCAGAAGAGAAGAGGAATCAGCAGTTCAGCACCCACAGGCCACAGCAACTTGCTCTCCCCTCTTCGCAGTCGCATAGCCAGCCCACCACCACTAATCGAGCAGCCTACCGCCATCGCCACTGCATCCCGCAGCCACAGCAGCGACGGTGTTGACCACGGAAACCACCACCGCGTTCTGTTTCGTCGCCAAACTCGCCTCCTGTTGCGTCGTCGCCGAGCTCGCCTCTTCTTTCGTCGCCGTTACTCGCCGCCGGTAATACTCTGTTATTCACTTATTCGGTTATTCCTCCTTGCTGCCTTCTGATTTTCTGTGCTTGATTTTATGATTTATTTGTTTGTGATTTTGATTTTTGATTTTCTGAGGTTATTTGTTCATGATGAATTTGTTTGCTGCTTCATGATTTTGGTTTTTGATTTCCTGAGGTTATTTGTTCATGATGAATTTGTTTGATGCTTCATGATAATAAGTTGTATGATAATCACCATCGTGATGATTATGAATTTCCACAAGATTAGATTTACAACATAGGATATTTTTTATTATTTTTGTTTTTATTATTTTCTTGTGGGCATATGAACCCTCTAGTGACATACGACATTATATTTTGTTTACGTTTGTGTTGGTATTTGTTTGCCGGATTATTTAATGTCTACATTTGACTATGTATGAATTTATACTCTTTTGGTGATTGAAATTTAGTTCTTTTATACTCTTTTATACTCTTAATTCTGTGGCATCGTCTTTCTTGAAAGCATGTTTCTCTTGCGGGGATGACCCTACTCAGTTCCAGAAGGTAAATTTCTTTGTCATGTTTTTCCTGTTGATCTTTCATGTTTTCTAGACATGGCTAACCTTGTTGGATTGAATCGGTCTTCTTAGTCTTTCAAGGTTTTTCATAAGTACAAATTTGCCGCCTGTAGAACTAGGAGCAATGCAAATTACATTATGACATCTAGTTATTGTTGGAAGTCTTCCATTGCAAATGATATTTAGAAAAGGAATATGCCACATCTAGTTTTTTGTAATTTAGATATTCATTCCTTTTTGTTTAAATCTGCGCATGAAATTTGATACCTAATTCCCCCCTTTCCAAATATCTTCTCAGAACCTGCTCAAAACTCTGTTAAGTACTTAACTTGGCATAGAACTGCATCATCTCGATCTTCCTCATCTAGAAACCCTGTGAGAGCAAACTAAAGAGATGATACAGAGGCCTTTACAACCCTTCTCCTCCAGCCACACTGAGTAACAATTGCAGCCTTTTGAAACTTTTTATAATATGAAAATGCAATTTGTCGGCACAAATTAGCCTGAAGATATTGACAAAAAAGATCATTATAGCAGGGCAAATAAGAAAGTAGAAATTGAATCCAAAATGTCAGCACAAACGATCAGACTATGGGCTGCCTGAAGATAAATTTGTATTTTGCATGCTTCAATCAACTATACAAGATGGATCCTGAGATATTTAGTACATGGTAATAGCAGGATGCTGCTTATTGGCTATTTAGATTATATTTTTTTTTTCTAATAAAAAAAGTATTCTCACATATTTAGTTATATAGTTATTTTCTTTTCATACCTTGTCAACAACTAAGCCTTATTCCACTTGACTTTTCTGGGTGCATTGTTCAAGAAACACCATTGTGTTTTATGAGAAACCATACTTCCATTCCTTCTAGTGGATTTCTGTAATGATATTACTCTTGATGATATATTGTGATTAGTGGTGTCTGTTATGTTTTTTATTATCGCTCCAAAATGAGCGCTGGGCATTGGCCTTCCTTCAGATGCTGCTGCACAAGGGTTACAACCAGACCAAATTATTTTCACAGATGTTGCAATGAAGAATGAACATATCAGGCGAAGTGCTTTAGCAGACTTATTTCTTGACACGTAATTTCATGTCTACTTCTTGTCCTCTCTTTGATGTACTAGATTGTTTTCTGTTATTTGCTTACGGATTCTTTTGTTTTAATACTCTTATTGCATTGTTTTAGGCCTTTATGCAATGCGCACACAACAGAAATAGATATATTATGGGCGGGTTTGCCTATGATCACTCTACCTCTGGAGAAAATGGCTACTCGAGTTGCCGGATCACTCTGTCTTGCTAGTGGACTTGGGGAGGAGATGATCGTTCTCAGGTGAGAGATATTTTCTTGATTACTGATATGGACAGTTATTGTTACCTTTCTGTTTATAACTAACTAACTGTTGTGTGTGAAACGAACCATGTAGCATGAAAGAGTATGAAGAGAGAGCAGTATCACTGGCCTTGAGTCGCTCAAAGCTTCAAGCTCTCACTAATAAGCTTAAGTCTGTTCGCATGACTTGCCCTTTATTTGACACAACTCACTGGGTAAGTTTAATACTCCCTCTCCTTTGCCTCAAATTATAAATGTATCAAATTCTTTTTTGTGACAGATAGTTTTAGATAATATGTAGTTTATAAGATGTATTGTTCTGAATTTTGTAGGTGAGGAATCTTGAAAGATGATATTTTAAAATGTGGAATTTACATTGCTCTGGTCAACGTCCCCAACATTTCAAGGTCACCGAAAATGATCTTGAATATCCTTATGATATATATATATATATATATATAGGTGTTAGACGAGAATGTAAGAAAATCAAGAAAAATTAGACCGATCTTGTACTTGCTATGTTGATGAATATGAGTGTAATTCTGTTATAGCAATCACGAGCATATCTATTTTGCTAGCAATCATGGATGAGTAATTTATTGTGTTTTGGCTTCGCAATGCTCTTGATTAATTAACTAGAACATTAACAAGATATACAAAAAAAAAAAGAAAGAAGGGGGGACTAATTACTTTTCACTAAAACTCAAATGAACCAAAAGTTGAATCAAATACAACAAATTTGTTATTTATTATCATATATGAATTGCCAGAGTCAAAGCAATATATCATACAAATAGAATGAAATGATGGTGCTTCACTTTATCAAATTAGTTATTTATCAAATTAGATATTATCGTATCAGAATTATTTTTCAAGGTAGTTAATTACTTTTATATCCACTTGAAAAGCTTTAGTCAAAACTTCAGGAGAAATAGGTAGAGTGGATCCAAAAACAGCATTTGCAATTGTGATAACACCTGGATTCTGACTGCTAAGACCAGAAATAGCAACAGCATTGCCATAACCCACGTTCAGTTGGAAATGAATGAGACCAATTAGAAACACAAACACATCACCTTTATTGAGCACTTTAGTAAAAAGACGGTTGGTGCCTTCAACAACAGTCAAAATCTCTGTGGCTCGAGGGTGAGTGTGAGGAGGGATTAAACCCTTAGGTCCAAAATCTAGGCGAGCAAGTGATATGCCGAGTGTGTTAAGTCCGGGTAGTTCGTTAACACTGACAGGAGTCACGTTTGAGCCATGTTTGTTGACAACATTCCCAGGATCTACATGCTTGAAGAAATCTTCAGCTACTACAACTTTAGGGTCTTTGAAAATGTTTCCATTCACAAATACTGCATAATAAGAAATTAAGAAGAATTAATTATAACGATGCTTAACCATATATATTGAAAGGAGTTTGATACTTGAGTATGTAATGATATATAGCAGCATTTTGGGTGTCATTGAGAGCCACACAGAAATCTTGCAGTGGACTGGGATCATAGGCTGATGCAAAAGAGGATGCCAAAGTCAACAAACCAACAAGGAAGTAGATTGCTTTCATTTTGTGCCTCGTAGTATACCTTACTATTGATGCCCTCTTCTTTCTTCTTCTTTTGTCTCTGTGTTTGTGAGCGCTGATCTCTTATAAATGATGCTATGTATTTAATTGCTTAGTTGTGATGAATTTGTTGAATGGGAAGCTTGCTATTTAAAGGGAGGAGTCATTGAATTGGCCTTGTTGCATCTAATAATTGCTGAACCATTCTATACAAACTCATCAAGGAAGATGGCTTTCTTATATACATATATACAGGAATCACACACGTAATCACAAAAGGCAAAACAAAAACAATTGACAAAATAGTGATAAACTATTTCATTGCATGCATTGCAACAAAAACTAAGTTGCTAATAGTAAACATTATTCATCCCAGAATACAACCCTCATGAGTCATGACCATACACCATATTGGCCACAGTATCACTTCCATCGCTTGAACATGCCATGCTTCCAACGCTTGCTGAATTTGCCATGCTTAAATTTCCCATGCTTAAACTTTCCATGACCAAAGAACCCATGATGATGACCATAGTGACCATGAGTCATACATAGCGACCGCAGCAGCAGCACCCCCTGCTAACATTCCACCAACGCCACCAGGCCAGTGCCCTGTTACAACAAGAAGTCAGTACCCACCATGGCTTCATATTGAAATCAAATTATAAGCCTTCATCCGGAGAAGCAAAGATGCATTATCAACATAAGCACATTCCAGAAAACATTAGGTGAGAGTCCTATTAACAGTGGCAGAGCCAGAATCTTAAGTTGAGAGGCCACATGGTTCAAAAATTTTTTAAGTAACCAACAGCATCAAATGATCCAACTAGCGCTCAACCATGTGGGATAAAGTATTTCATATGCAAACTATTTCACATAGAACACATATTGTAAAGTTTTTTATCTATTCACCCTAATCCTAATCAGTAGATCAGATGACAATAGCTTCAAGTTTCATTGACATGAGAAACAAAACATAAACAGAGAGAGCAAAACAGAACACAGTATTAAATTACATTATGGAAACATGAACTGGCATCCAATGAAGGAAGTTACAAAAAAAAACCTGCCAAAATGTGTAGTAGCCTCGTCGCTCGTGAGCATATATGAAGAATTCCTTTTCGGATCCACTTGGCCAAAACTTATACGGAAACTTGAGAAAGATCAAATAATCATTCAACAATCTAGGCAAAATCAAATAATCAGTCAACAACCCTGATAATCAGTAACAAATTCAACTCTGATGATTTTTAGCAAAAAAAAAAAATTAAACTCGGTGATTATTCAGCAACACAGCAACAAATTCAAGATTCAATCACTAACAAATTAATTGATTACCAATTCAACATCATCTCAAAATACAGGGAGAAGGGAATCTGGGAAAGGGAGAACAGGGGAAGTGATGATGCATGGACTTACCAAGGGCGACTGGGTGACGAAGAGGACCCGACCCCAGAAGAGGACGAGTGCTTGGCAAAAAAGAAGAGAGATGACAAAGCACAGTCAGGTGTTCATCTCAAAAACCATCAAGTTAGTGATCATCTTCATTGGTTCCAGGGCAGTTGGTCAAGAGAGCATCCTTTGATTCATACTGAAGAAACATATAAAAATCAAAATTTAATTAATAGATAATTATGAGTTTCAAGAGTGTCAAAGTTTGGTTTTTAGTATTACTACAAAACAAATATACAAAAAGTAACTGTGTGAGTTGTTTACTCACCTTGCATCCACAAAAGAGGCAATAATTGTGGTCATCCCTCAGTTTCATCAAAACTTCTTGCAAATCTTGAATCGATTACATGTATCACTATCACAGTCGCAACTAAATTACGAACGCAGGAATAGATTAACAAAGTTCAACAAGAATGAATTTCAAAGTATAAGAAATACAACAACGACAAGTAAGCTTTGTGCAATGGCTAGGTTGGATCGGCTTAAATGGATAAAATGATGACAAAGTGCAATGAGTAATATTTGTTTAAATCGCTTGGTATTTAGAGTATAACGAGGAGAAAATTAATCAGCAATGGAAGTGTATTGACTTAATGTGTGTGCTTGAGCAGTTAAGATAAAGAGAAAAAAAGAAAGCATTTGTGCTGTTTCCATGTGTTATTCAGGGATGCAACATAAATCAATATCAAAACATGGTTAAAAGGTGCGTTCAACCAAAAATATAACCTTTTAGTTGCGCACTTCTTCTGTTATTTCTTCCTCTTCCTCATCTTCCTCTTCTTCATCATCCTCATTCTTTTCCGGTTCAATGATTTCTCTGTTCTCTAATTGATCAAGGGCAACCTTTGCCTTATGGAAATTGGCTACAACTCTCTTACTCTGCCATCACTACTTCTGTCTCAACCCAAAGTCTTGCATTAGATCCTCCTCTTTCCTCCTTTTTCTCTCAGCTATGATTTCCTCCTTTTTCCTCTTCTCCTTGTGAGGATCATCTAAGCCAATACCAGCTCGCGATCGTCGAATCTCAATCCCCACTGGCTCAGCCCTACCTAAACCCTCTTTGCCAAGGGCAGCACCGGACGTATAACCCATTTGTTTGAGCAGCTTAAACCCAATGTTGGATTGTGGTATTGGAGCTTCCACTTTTGCTAATGTTTGCTCATCCTCTTCTTTCTGCTTTCTATCTCTTTCAAGTTTCCGCCGTTCTTGCCAGCTGAGTGTTTTTAACTTATTCTTGGAAGAGCTGATCGGAGGGTCTTTCTTGCCAGATATCTGCACATAAGAAAGGGATCCTCTTCACCAAAATACAACTATAGTACATACAATCCGTAAAATAAAATAAGTTAACATAATTTAAGCCATAATTTAAACATGAGGAGCCCAGGAAGGCCGCGAGACGTTGAAACGCTGGCGATAACCTTCGATTGCGAGACAAGAGAGGGGAGAGGAGATAGGGAGAGATCTTGCGTGCGACACACAGTGAGACAGATAAGAGAGATCCAGCAGAGAGAGACAGAGAGAGGATAGGAAGAGGAGAGAAGAAGATGAAGAATACTAAAACTTTTAGAGGCGTGAGGGTTTCTGAACCTAGAGGAAGAACAATTTTAATTTTTTGTTTTTTTAATATGTTTAATTCAGATGAAGAACAAATTTGATTTTTCGTTTTTTTTAATATGTTTTTGTTTTGTTGTTTAAATTATTTGAAACTATAAAATTAGGATTTATGATACAATTAGTATTGGGCTAGCCCAATTAGAGAACTATACTACAAATAGAACTATGATGTAATAATGTGGGATATGCATGGTATAATTGGAAATTCTACTTTCTCTCTTTGGCCCTAATTGTAAGGATTTCTCTGCTATTCTCTCTGATTATCTCTAATTCTCTCTAGTCTCTGATTATCTCTAATTCTCTCTAGTTCTTGATACAATTCCGTATCAAATGGTGCTTTCATTGAACACGATGCCAAATTCCTATAATAAGTCACCGGATTCAATTTGGGACCAGCTTGAAATTAGTTTACAACGCTTGGATTCAGATTATCAAAAACGGACGAAGCTACTAGAAGAAATTTAAGCAACTTGCAACAAAATTTGTGCAACCTTGCACGATCATCAACAACTCCAGCAGCCTCCAATTTTTCAGATTCAAGCCAAATCAACCTCAGCTTTTCAACCACTCAACAATAATTCAACAGCTCCAGAAACAAACAATTCTACACTTAGGGCTCTGCAATGTCAGAATTCAGCATCAGATTATGAGAAGGCAGCATTAGAGAATGCAACAACCAATTTTCCAGAATTCAACATGACTCTAGTTCACACAGAAGAGGAAGAAGAAGCAGAAGAATCAGGTTTCTGTTTCCTAGTTCAACCACAGCAACAACAAGCAAAATCAACAAAAACTCCAGATCAAGCAACAATTCAGCACTCACCAGTGTCAATTTGTAATTACAAAGAAGCAGTAACACAATTTTAGCAACGACAAAATTCATGCCAAAATTAAAAAATGATAGATGTAGAAGAAAAAGAATTCGATTTCAATTTTGAATTTCTACCTGAAGAATCAACAGAACTTGCAGTTCAAGTAGAATGTCAACCAGCAGATCACGCATTTGAAAACTCAATTCCAGGGTTTCCATCCACAGCAGATCTGGCAATTTCAGTGACAAATGATTCTAGTGCAATTACAAGATTTATGACCAAGAACAATACAGAAGTCACAAACAAACCTGGTGGTAGAGGTATTGTGTGGACTGCAGGGGATCGACCGTGGTTTGATTCGTCGATGACGCACCCAGGAGATTTGTAGGCAGAACGAGATGCGGGAGGGGAGGACGCTTGGCGGTTTCTTCCTTGGGAGGCGCCGAACCCTGATGACGATGCGAGGAGCAGCGCCGACGTCGGCGCTTTCGCGGCGTGGAAGGGAGAAGCCCATGGTGCTCCTGTAACAGGGGTGCGTGCTCACGCCATCAGAACCACCATCCGCGGCAGAGATCGTGGAGTTTGGGGGTTCCGTCGAGCCTCTCCAATCGTGGCTAATCCACCACCACTCCTGGTGGCGGTCTTTCCTTGGAATCGAAACGGAGAACGAAGCGGCGAGGACTTGCAGGGGCGAGTGGCGGCTTCGGGAAGAGGTAGGGAGAACTCGAACAGCGAACAGCGGAGGGTTGGGAGCTGGACGGCAGCGGCGATGCCTCCATGCAAGCTCGCGAAGGCCGGTGGCTGCGGGTTGGACGCAGGGGCGGCGGCGGGTGCACCTCCGAGGCAGAGAAACAACAACGCGTCTATCTTCTTCGATGAGGACGAGGAAGAGATGCTGAAGCCTAACAATGTGTTGGGTATTGTGAGCTAACCCAAATTTTACCTTCTGAAGCCCAAAATCAGAAGGTGATGGATGGTACAATGACTTTACACTCAATTATAAGGATTTCAGTCCAATTTTAAATTTCAACAGGAATTATATTTTATTGGTTTTGGATTGAACAAAAAATTTTTCAATGGGATCATGGTGGTTAAAATTTTTTTTAGCAGTAGCATAGAAAATATTGTTTTAGAAATACTAATTTTTTTTATTACTTGTAATTAGCTTTTATAATTTTTGTTAGAATATATATTTTTCCGCAACTTTGAAGACAAGGTTGTTTTGAAGGGTATGATAATGATACAATTAGTATTGGGCTAGCCCAATTAGAAAACTATACTATAAATAGAAGTATGATGTAATAATGTGAAATATGTATGGTATAATTGGAAATTCTACTTTCTCTCTTTGGCCCTAATTGTAGGGATTTCTCTACTATTCTCTCTGATTATCTCTAATTCTCTCTAGTTCTTGATACAAATTCGTATTAAATTATTGAATTTTAAAATTTGATTAATTTAAAAGGGTATTTTTTTCTAATCAAATAAAGAAATGATGTTTAAGACTTTTTATAAAATTATATAAAAATATATTTTTATTTTAATTTAATTAAAGGAGTGTATTAGTAAAAGTGGTAATATAATATATATTTAAAAAAGAAAAAATTAAATGCTGATATAGAAAATAAATTTTACATGGCTTGTAATTACTTGTCCGTATTTTAAATATAACGATACGTATGAATTTATCATCGTACCATAGCAAACACCTATATAGTATATTTTTAGTTCTTTTAGTCTTAGTTGTCAGAACCGAACCGGTCAGGTTACTGGGTCACTGGGTTACTGGTTCAACCGGTGAGTTACTGGTTGAACCAATAGAACTGGTCATACGTAAATAAAAAATATAAAATAGTAAAAAATTGAATAAAGTGAGAATTAGGTCCTTAAAATTTTCGATTTCAGATTAATTAGCCTTTGAAAAAAAATAAAGTACCAATTTGGTCCTTCAAGATAGTAAATGATGAACACATTATGTCCCTCCATTAATTTATCATGTGAAATTGAGTGATAATGCTTATATGTCCCTATTAATTAGTCCTAAGTCGAAATCTTCAAAGACCTACTAACTTAATACTTTAAAAGATTTAAAAGAAATATCTTTACTAACATTTTAATATGTAAATGTAAATATTAAAATATTTTATACTTATTTTAATAATTCTATAAATTTTAAAGAATTAAAAAAATTGAATATAAAATTAAAATTAAATTAAATAAATCTAAAATAATTCAGTTGTGCATGTATATAATATATAGAATAATTAGCACATAGATTTACAAATGAAAGCACCAGCTTGGTGGCATTCCCTATTGAAGCCTAGCAAGGAGGCATGGGTCACTGGGTCAACCAGTGAGTCGCTAATTCACCCGGTTGACCCGGTCATAATTAAATAAAATTATAAAAATAAAATTAAAAACTAAAACTTAAAATATATGTTTTAATAAATATATTAATAACAATCAAAGATCAATTCCTAGATATAATTTATGATGCAAAAAAAATAATAAATTAATTATTAGTATAAAATATTTTTTTAATTTAAAAGAACACGAGAGAAAAAAAACATAACACAATAAAACTTGGTATTAATGTGAATTCATGTTTTAAAAAAAAATAAAAAATAAAATTCATTTAAAATTAGTATATAATTATTTTTTGATGTATAAGTTAATGAGAAACATGTTGGCAGAGTGGCATAAGAGGAGACCTTGCATGTAGTAGGTCCCTTGTTCGAACCCTTCAACGATGCTTTTTACCAATTTCGGGACAGCGGAGCACCTACGATGGTTTGTGGTCCGCGAGTGCATCCGTGGACTCGCACGGGTCAACAGCGGTTCAGACATGAATTGGCCGGTTTTCAACGGATTTGACCACCGTTGACCGAGTCAATTGCATGTTCGGTCCATGGTATCAACCGAACTGGCCAGACCACCGGTTCATCGATTTTCCGGTCGAACCGACTAGTCTGGTCTGGTTCTCATAACTATGCTTTTAGTACTCTTTTTTAGTATTTATTGTTTTTTACTATATTATTATTTATGGTTAATTTTTTGTTTAATTTATTTTACCTAATGAAATCAATAAATCATATTATGAAAAGATAATAATAAATATAATATACAAAAATCACAATTAAAAGAGTATATAATGTCAAATAAAAATTTAACAAAAAATAAAAATAATAAATAATAAAAAAAGAGAGATCATGTAGAGAGAAATAATAAGAATTTAATAAATAATACAATAACATGTTTAAAGGATAAAATTAGTAAAGGAAAAATAGATGTTTAGTGTAAATGGCTAAAAGCCAGTTAGTGAAACGCAGAAGCTAGAAATTGTTGCTTTTGGTAAACGTGATTTTTACTACAAAATCACTTCTCGTTAGCCAAACCAAAAATTGAAACTTTCAATAAGCTTAAACGTGCTTTTTCTTCTCAAACGGATTTGCCAAACACACCCTCAATATATTGAGAAAATTAGTGATCAATATCCGACATTCTTCGTTCTAATCAACATAACCTTTAAAGTAACATGGACATAACTGAACATAACCTTTATATCAACTCTATTTGATATTGTATTGATGATCAATTTTTTTTGCTGAAGTATTTCTTGTATTTCTTTAGGGTGTCTTTGGAAATTCAAATAACTGGAAATAATTTAATTTGTAAATCAAATCTTATATTTGTAAATCAAATTAAGATCAAGTTTGAGGTAACAGTTTTGGGGTATTTATTAGTGGTGATGAAAAACTATGGGATAAATAAAAATTAAATTATTATATAAATATTTAAATCAACTTAATTTTTATTTTACATAAATTTAAATATACTTCATTTATTTCATTTCGAACCAAATGAAATTGATTTTAAAAATAGTTTCAAATACACTTTTATGTAAAGTACACTATTGAACCAAAATTGATATGCTTGTATTATTGGCAAGTTGACCAAATTACATCAAGTAATACTACGGTGAGTGAATGTCATTCTCACGATGATTACGGGTGGCAAGTCCGCCCCAACTCGCCCCGCCTAGGCCGTCCCATAAACAGGATGGACCGACCCGTCCTGCCAACTAAAATGGGTTCAAAATGCTAGTCTGCCCCATTTTATGGCGGATTGGTGGGTCGGCGGGTTAGCCCGCTTGGTTTTTTTTTTAAATAACACTCATTAAAGTGAACTAAAATATAGTAATTAAAAAATCAAATTAAAAAATAGTCAAATTATAATATAATTTTTTTTACTATCTTTTTTTTTTTTAATTTTTAACTTCAATAAAATTGTTCAAAATAATATTTGTCAATAGAACTATCTTTATTTTGAAAAATAAGTCATATAATTTGAACAAATATGCAAAATTGTAAAATAAGATAAATAAAGTTAATAACTAAAAGAAGAATAAAAACAAAAACAAAAAAAAGTGTTTGAAAATTGTATACTTATTAATTTTATAATAGTAATCGCTTTTTATTTAATAAAAAAAAAGAAAAATAAAAATATTCGGACCGGCAGATCGGCCTGCCCCGCCCCGCCAAAACGCGCCAATTTAGCGGTGCGGGTTTGGCGGATTTTTTTAATTTGGCGGGCTCCAAATCCTAGTCCGACGGGTTCATCCCGTTTTGCCACCCCTAACGATGATTAACGGATTAAAGCAAGCAATGTCTAATTAAATCTCTAATTAGGTCAATCAAACATTGGCAAGAGTGTTGTGGATCTTGAATTAGAAGCAAGAATAGTGAAGAGGAGAATTGAGAGAACGAGAGAAGGCTTAGGTAGCATTTGTTTTGAGGTACTAGAATAAAGACTGAGAGACGGAGACCCTGTATCATGTTTCTTGGCTCATAGACTGGTACTGAAATTTCTGTCTCTGTCCTCAAAATTTCAGTACCTCCAAAAAGTGGGGACACAGGGGACTAAAATTTTTAGAGACGGAGACTGAAATTTTAATAACATTTTATACCTAAAATACCCTCATTTCAATTAATTAATTCCAATTTTACCCTTTGTACAAATTAAATTAGAGTTTCATTCTTGTTTCAATTTATGTCTCCCACTTTGTACCAAACAGAATACTGAGATTTATTTTAGTATCTGTCTCTCAGTCTCAGTTTTTCAATCTCTATGTCTCTACTAAACGCTATCTTAGAGAATTAGGAAGTAATTAAGGATAGGAAATGTTAAAGATTTTGGAGATGTTATATTCTTAGAAAACACTGACAAGTTTTTTTTTGTTAATTCAATACAATAGGGGAAATCTCGTAAAGTTCCTTGCCGAGACAACAGACACACTCTCAATGGATCCTCCGCACGTTGGGCATACCTCTTCTGTGCGTCTTTCTCGTGGCGAGAACAGAACAACAAGGAAAGACCTGGCCAACCTGCCTGATGCTTGTGTTTCCTTACTTTGACTCAAGTAAAAATCTTTTCACAACAAATTATTTATAATCAAATTCTAATTCCTTGACAATTTAATTTTTCTTAACTTAATTAATCGCCAATTTTTTGGTCAATTAATTAAGAGAAAAGATGAAGAATGTTTTTTATTTAAAGCCACACAATTTTCAAAATACTATTCCTAGTCAAGTTAAAAATCATGACAAAGAGTTTAGAGCTAATTTCAATATTAAATTTTCTAAAGTAATAACGGAATCCAAGACAAAATTAGAATATTTTCTAATACTTCTAACCATTAAAGATGAAGAATGAAACTTAATCCTGAAAAAGTAGAAAAACATGAATCAAAATAAAGAAGACACTTGCATTACTAACCTATAAAAATAAAATAGAACTCCTAACCTTTAACAAGAGAGGTTTAGTTACTCATGGTAGAGAAGAAAATAACTAAAACTAAAGAAGGAGATATTCGGTTAAAGATGATCTCTATTTTGTGAACCTTGTTTATTTATTTATATCTAACTTCCTACCTAACTGAAATTTAAAAACTAATCTTATCTTTTAAAGAGAAAGATAACTTATTTAAATTTAAATTTAATCTAATCTAAATCCTAACAATCAAATCGTATCTTTCTAGAAGAGGTTGTTGCTAACAAATCATTTAAATCTTGAATCTTGACTTGAATTGAAACTTCCTAGGAGTTGGTTAGGCATTTGGCGGTGGGCATGGTGTACTTAGCGATGGGCTTTGAAGCTCTTTGGATTGTTGGGAGTGAAAAGTGCACTTGGAGTTTTGGCGCCCATTACTTGGAATTTTGGTGGAGTTGGGCGCTAGGGGTGTTCACGGTGCAGTTTGGTTCGGTTTTTTTATCGAGGCCATAGGAACCAAACCAAACTAATTAAAATCGGTTTGGTTTGGTTCGATTTGTTCGGTTTTTTCAATCGATTCAAAAAATATACTACCATACTATTTCACAAAGTCATAACATTGAAATCAACAAGCACAAATACACAATAGCTAACAAAGTCTTGATCCAATGAAATTTAACGATAAAAGAAATTCAAATACGACAATTAAAGAAGTTTAAAAGTTCAGTAGTCAACACAACTGAAAATAAAAATAAATTTTCATTAAAAGATAGCCAAGTTATGGTGTCTTCTCTAACAAAATAGCTAAACTTCTTAACGCAAACCAACTTGAAATAAAAAAGCAGTTACATAATAATAATAATAATAATAATAATAATAATAATAATAATAATAATAATAATAATAATAATAATAATAATAATAATAATAATAATAATAATAATAATAATAATAATTTTATTTTATTTTTATTTTTGGACAAAAGACTGTTATGTTGAAGAGAAACATTGAGAATTGACTTGTACATTATTTGTTTTTGGAGACTAAAATGTCTGTTTTTAAAATTTACAAACCTATTTACAAACCTTTAGAATTGATTCTGTATATTAATTTTTTGGGGGCTAAAATGTCCAATTTTAAAATTTTTGGGAACTGATTTGGATAATTACTCTATAATTAAATTTCGAGAATCTCTAAAGATGAATTCATTTGAGATCAAAGTACTCAACCTAAAATTTTTTGAACACCAATTTAAATTTATCCTTAGAATAATAAATATTTAGTATGACTTGTGAATTATGATTATTTTATTTAATTAAAAAAACCCATGTCAAAATTATGCCCGTAAACATTATGAAAATTTCTTGTTTACAAAATGACTTATAATAAATTAATAATTAACTTTAGATCTTCATATATTTTAAGAAAATACCTAAGTTTATTTTATTGTACTTTTGCATATATACTGAGGTTATCTATATTTTTCAATACTAATCAAACTAAAGAACAATCACCAAGAAAAAATTTGCCATGCAAAAAGTAGCATGTCGTTGTCAATTAACTGCTCAAACTTCCATTACGAATCCTCTTAAATTGTTGAAACTAAACAAGCTTCCATCGATACGTCAACAAAATTTTAAAACTCAATACCAAGACTACAAAATACTAAATATGTATGTTTTCTAAAGAAATAATCTCGGAAGAAAAATTACTCAGGAAGCAAAGAAAACATAGAAACAAAATTTCAAACTCGATGCCTAGTCCCAACCAGTGGGAGCAACACCTCCAGGTGCAGGAACGGATGCCTGTGGAGCTGGAACTGGTTTCCAATCACCTGCAGCTGCGGATACAAAAGAACTTGGGTCAAATAAATTGCCATCACAGTTTTCGACAGAACTATGTTAAGGCGCACATATTTTCTTGCATATCGAGGGAGAATGATTCAACACAACAACCCAGAATTATTTGACTAGAACATATTAGAAGCAAATACGACAATTATGTTGCATCAAATATAACAGATCCAGAGTGAAAATAATTATTCTTACCGGCGTCTGGTAGCAGGAGCAGCTGCAATGGGTTGCTGAGGAACTGGTTCAATCCAGGATTGTTCAGCTGTAACAGCCCCCATTCCCCATCAGCTGCGGGGAGGCCGGCAATGCCAGCAGTACCAAAATCTTGAATGGTATATTCTGGGGCAGCTGGTAATTCCTCCTCCTCTTGTTGCTTGGCCTCTTTAGGTTCTCTATAGAAGAATAAATCCACCTACACATGAAAAGTTGACAAATTTAGCTAAGGTTCAAAGGAAACCACATAATAAGACTACTATCTTTTGTTAAAATATGAAATTTTTTACACCTGTATGTACAGCAAGAAAGATTGTTCTAAATAAGTGCATACGAGATCAGACACTTACAATGCAGACATTGAGAAACACAATAAATCTAAAAGTGCTACAAAATAATAATAGTTCAATCCGTTAAGAGCAAAAATTAGTTTATCATCACGTCCCACTTAAGCCCCGGACGAATAGTACCCCTCATCTGCAGAACCATCCATGCTAATAACCAAAACAGACAACCAATACTGTGCTTCTCCTTGTTATTAGCAGGAATGCCAACATCAACATAGCGCATCGGAAAATCGGTGTCACAGAAGGCAATGGTCGGAATATTTCCAAGAGCACCTTTCTTAATGGGCTGCACATATTTCTTTTGAAAAAAAAATAGAAAAACAAACCCAAGATGAGATCAATTAATAACAGAATTTCAAACTCCCACAAAAAACATATTGACAGCTAATAGTGAAACAAGTGAATAACATAAGTGGCACCTGATGATTAATTATGTAAATACCTGGGAACAAGGAATACAAAAAATCAACCAAACATAAAAATGCTTTCATAAACTCTATCATAAAATTAAGATAATAAGCTATTTTGAACACAAAGGTGGTCATACAAAATACACTTACTCGTATCAAAATCCTGATTAGAAATTAAATTGACTCTTTGAATAGAAAACACGAAACAAATAAAGAAAAATTGACAAACCACTAGATTATAACAAATTTATAAAAAGTATATATCAAAAAAGGAACCCTGGATACAAAAAAAGATAAATGTAAAAAACTCGAATACAAAATTCACAAAAGAGCAAGGAATAAATTATAAAAAAGCACTACGCACATCTGTTTTGTTTGCATTAGATTTCAAGAACTGAACTACTCACTACAGTTTGAGTAAATATGAAAAAATCCATATCAGAATAAACAATTTGAGACTGAAAAGATATAACATTTTGCAAAATACCCTTCAAACTCGCCATAATCAACACACTCTTCAATAATATTCAAACTTAAAATCCAAAAGGAGAAACAAAAAAGATCACGAAGATTGACCATCATTTCAGCGTTTGAAGACGTAGCATTCCATCTGGAAGTCGCAATTTTTTGTTCTGAGGTGGACCTCAGCAGCAAGCATCATCTGGATGTCCTGCTCCTTCTGTGATAGCTAGCGTGGCGCTGCGACAGTTGTGGCGGCGGCGGAAGTGGCCATGGTTGCGGTGCAGATTTGCACTCTTGAGAGATTTGGAGAGAATGGAAGCTCCAACTCGTAGCAGCCGCAGTATTAAACGAACTAGTTATTTGGAGTGAAGGGTATTTTAAAGGGATCCGTTTCTGTTTCTCTAAACCCTAGTTTTGTTGTGAAATGACACCAATGCCCTCTTCTTCCTCCTCGTAAGCATGTTTAGGGATGGCTACAGGTCCCCATGGGGCGGGGACATGCCCTCCGCCCTTTGCCCCCGCCCCCAATATCTGTCCCCGTCCCCGCCCGTCCCCATGACGGGTAACGGGGACCATGTATTCGCTGGGGACCTGGGTCTCCGTGGATATCTGCGAATTTTTGTAAAAATTAGTAAAAATTAAAAAAAATAAAAAATTAGAGAAAATCAAAGATAAGCTTCAATTGTCATTACAAACATAATATCCATAGTCTTTAAAGACTTAAATAGCAATAACAACAAACATAAACATCCAAACATATCCATAAACAACCAAATATTACATAAACAACCAACCATATTCATAAACAACAAAATAAAGTTCATGACATCATAAAAACATAATTCCACCATCTCAATCTTCCTTTCATCCCATAATGGTAGTGATGGCAGATTCTGACTTACTTGAATCCTACATTGACATGAAAACAATTTAAAGTTAAAATCATATAATAACTCAATAAGTCAATAATATAAAAATATAGTGTGTTATATGTAATTTAAGGATATGTCTAAAACGAGCTCAACAATTATGTGCTTATTGAATGAGCCACACTAATATAGGCCATTAGATCTTGTTAGATAAAAATCAAAGGCTAATATAAAAGAAGAGCATTGATGGACTCTAATAAATATAGAATATCTTAGTATATAAATAAATGCTTTAAATGTCAATACTTTAATATTCAATACTTTAAACGGCAACAAAATCTTTTATTCTTAAATAATTAAATATAAAATATATAAATATAAAATATATGAGTATTTTTTATTTAATAAAATTAATTATTATGTAAAACTTTTTTATAATATTAAAAAATTATATTAAAATAATATTTTTAACTGTAATATAAAAATATAAAATTATTAAAATTTTATTTTATATTACTTGATAAATAATTAGATTATTATATTCAAAATTTATTAACTAACTACTTTTACTAAATATATTATTATATAATATAATTTTTCATAAAAATATTTTTAAAAAATAATTTATTTAAAATATTATTTATAATATATAAAAATATTAATTTTTTAATTAAAAAATAGAATAAATAATATAATTTTAAATACAGACCTAAATAAAAAAGTTAATATTTTCATGTATTATATATAACGTTTTAAATAAATTTTACTTTTACAAATATTTTGATAAAAAATTATATTATATAATAATATATTTAACAAAATAATTAGTTAATAAATTTTAAATATAATAAACTAATTATTTGTCAAGTAATATAAAATAAATTTTATTTATTTTATATTTTTATGTTTTAATATAAAAAATTATTTTAATATTATAAAATTTTTTTATAATAATTAATTTTAATGAATAAAAAAACATATATTTTTTGTATTTATTTATTTCATATTTTTTAGAACAAAAAATTTCTATCTTTATATAATAAAATATGCGATAATCCTTTTATATATATATATATATATATATATATATATATATATATATTAGGGGTGGTAAAACGGATCGAATCCGTCGGACCGACTCGCCGAACCCGCTAAAAAGGGTGAGTCGGGTTAGAAATTGAGACTTGTTAAATTAAAAAAATTCGTCAAATTATGTATATATGTTTCAATTATGTGACTTTATTTGTTTTATTTTATAATTTCATATATATGTTTAAATTATGTGACTTATTTTTTAAAATAAAGATGGTTCTATTGACAAATATTATTTTAAACAATTTTATTGAAGTTAAAAATTTAAAAAAAGATAGTAAAAAAATTATATTATAATTTGACTATTTTTTATTTGTATTTAATTATTTAATTATTCTTTTTTTTGTTAATTTTGATTAATGTTATTTAAAAAAAACAAAGTCAAACGGCTAGTATTTTGTACCCACTTTAGTTGGCGGGACGAGTCGGCCCGCATTGTCACCCCTTATATATACTATCTAGTAATTTTTTTATATATTAAATAATTATAATCATATAATAACATTGAAATCAGAAAACATATTAAATCTGTTAAAGTATAACTATTTAAAATATCATTTTAATATAATTTTTAATATTATAAACAAATTTTGCATAAAAATTTTGCGGGTTTGGTGAATTTTTTTAATTTGACAGGTTTCAAATCCTAGTCCGACCCACCTTTTTTAGCGAGTTCGGCGGGTTGGCCCGACGGACTCGACCCGTTTCGCCATCCTTAATATATATATTAAGAAGATTATCACATATTTTACTATATAAAGGTAGAAACTTTTTGTTCTAAAAGTATAAATTAAATAAATACAAAAAAAATAAGTTTTTTTATTCATTAAGATTAATTATTATACAAAAATTTTTTATAATATTAAAATGATATTTTAAACTACAATATAAAAATATAAAATAATTAAAATTTATTTTATATTACTTGACAAATAATTAGATTGTTATATTTAAAATTTATTAACTAATTACTTTGTTAAATAAATTATTATATCATATAAATTTTTATCAAGATATTTGTAAAAGTAAAATTTATTTAAAAAGTTATATATAATACATAAAATTATTAACTTTTTTATTTAGATATATATTTAAAATTATATTATTTATTCTGTTTTTCTAAAAAAATTGAAAAAAATGAAAAAGTTAATATTTTCATGTATTATATATAATATTTTAAATAAATTATATTTTTAAAATATTTTTATAAAAAATTATATTATATAATAATATCTTTAATAAACGTAGTTAGTTAATAAATTGTAAATATAATAATCTAATTATTTGTCAAGAAATATAAAATAAAATTTTGATTATTTTATATTTTTATGTTAGTCATAGTTTAAAATATTATTTTAATATAATTATTTAATATTATAAAAAAATTTGTATAATAATTAATTTTAATAAATAAAAAATATTCATATATTTTATATTTAATTATTTAAAAATAAAAGATTCTATTGCCGTTTAAAGTATTGTATATTAAAGTATTGCCATTTAAAGCATTTATTTATGTATTAAGATATTCTATATTTATTAGAATCCATCAATGCTCTTCTTTTATATTAGCCTTTGATTTTCATCTAACAAGATCTAATGGCCTATATAAGTGTGGCTTATTCAATAAGCACATAATTGTTGAGCTCGTTTTAGACATACTCGTAATTTAATAGTTTACTTACGTCAACATCTCCTTCAATGTTATGAATTGTGTAGCACTCAAATCCTATGTTAGTTGTAGTGCCAAGTTCATTCCAAAACCAATCTTGATTACACATTAGAGCCTCTAATGTGTCCGAACTCAACCTACTACAATGTGGCGTAACAAATCGACCACCCATACTAAATGAAGATTCAGAAGCAACGGTAGAGATAAGAATCACCAAAAAATCCCTAACAATAGCTTGCAAAGTAGAAAACTTCGCTCCATTTGACTTCCACCAATTTAAGATATCAAAATCATGTTCAGTTTGTGGTACCAGTCTCTCTTCAAGATAATAATCCAACTCGCTCTTTGTATCAATAAATGCGGATTCCTCACTTACATGTGCAGCAAAATCAGCTTGCCAATCTTCATGACTGAACTTCCTCCCCTTTGAACTTGAAGGAATTGATGGTGGTGGCGGCATATCTAATTGAGCAACTTGGTCTCTCTCTCTTCCTTTTGTTGCATATTCTAAAACTAAATCTTGCACTACCCTTTTCACTTGACCAATTACAACACATGCCTCCGTCTCACCATATATTTTACAAAAAAAGAAATTCAATAAATACATCTTGTACCTAGGATCTAAAAGAGTCCCAATAGCCATAACTGTATTAATCACACCCCAATATTTTTCAAACTTAGTTATCATACTAGTAGCCATCATTTCAATTATCTCATTTTCACAATTTTTCCACTCCATCAAAACCAATTTAATCACACAAACCTTAGGAAAATAAAGATTTGATGTAGGATAAGTTGTTCCAGAAAATAATTCAGTCACATCAAAAAATACCCTCAATCTTTAAAAAATCTCATCCGTCATATCCCAATCCTTCTCACTAGGCAAAGATTTATATTGACTCTCCCGCAATGACAATATTTCAAATACATCTCTATACATAATTACAACTTCAAGCATAAAAAATATTGAATTCCACCTAGTTTTACAATCAAGACAAAGATTTTTTGTGTAGGGTATTTTAAGTTGCGCACATGTTTTCTTAAATTTTTCTTCTCTTTTAAGTGTTGCAGTCCAATAATGAACAATATCCCTCACCCTTTCAATAGCAAGTGAAATAAGTTGTAACCCATCCTTGACAATCAAATTTAATATATGCGCACAACATCGCATGTGAAATAATTTACCACCCAAGATAAAGTTTCTATGTGACATTTTAGTCAAAATATTCTCAATCATAACGTCATTAGTACTACAATTATCAACAGTCAAAGTGGATAACTTCCTATCAAGATTCCAATCCATCAAACAATCCACAAGAACCTCTGAATGTACCTCAGCCGTGTGTGGAGCCGGCACATATATAAACTTGTAATGACAATTTAGTACAATTATAACCAGCTTTGCAATTATATAAACATTCGGAAGAACCTATAATGATAATATTATTACATTACAAGACGGCTTTGCAATTTTTAAGAATCATCAATGTAATGAGCCGTAATAGCCATATAACCTTTGTTTTGGTTGCTTGCTGTCCACATATCAGTCGTAATTGCAACTCGACTTTTATTACGCTCAAGGACATTCATTGTCTTCGATCTCTCATCGTTGTAGAGCTTCAAGATGTCACTCTTTAAAGTGTTGCGAATAATCATCTTGAAGAGAGGTTGCAAAGCATTGCAAAATCGTCGAAACCCAATGTGGTCCACAATAGATAGCGAATACTCGTAAAGACAAACCATAACTGATAACTCTTTCCTTGCATTTTCTTGGTCAAAGGTATATGCACCAACCACAACTGTTTCTCCACTAGTTGTTGGAGTTGTCTTCATTATACATTGTCTTATATCTCTAGTGGTGTGGATCTTGCAGCTTTTGAAGTGATCATGTAAGTGCGAAGTGCCTTGTTTTGGGTCACCAAGTAGCTTCGATTTGCAATAATTACATTCAGCCTTTAATTTTCCTTGATTTCTACAATCTTAAAGTGATTCCACACTTCGGAGGTTAACTTTCTCTTTCGAACACCACTTGTAGAGTTTGTCGTTCCTTCATTAGTAGTTGCGGTATCCGTTGGGGGTTCTTGAGGTTGAGATTAAGGAGCCTCTTGCGTAGTTTGAATATTAGTGCCTATAGGTTCTTCCGATGGAGCACTCTTCTCAAGAGTATTACTCAATGCATCCGAAGAAGACATTCTATAAATCATGAAATATAAATCATGAATCAAAATCATATTAATCTAAAATATAAATCATGAATTAGAATCTCATTAACCTAACTCAAAATTATAAATTATAAATTATAAATTAAAATTGAGCTCTCCAAACTATTCAAATAACACTACTTAGATATGAATATGATATTAGTTAAAACTGTTTGGTCTAGTGAAACAGATCAAAGAATAAAGGAACTGGAAGCAGGGTAGTAAATTAGAGTCTAAGTCATTAACCAATTTGGTTATATTCTGTTTCTATCCTTCTTCTAACCTTTATTTATATAGTGAAACAGATCAAAGAATAAAGGAACTGAAAGCAAGGTAGTAGATTAGAGTCTAAGTCATTAACTAATTCGGTTATATTCTGTTTCTATCCTTCTTCTAAGCTTTATATATATATATATATATATATATTAAGTCCAACGTCGAATACTCCAATCCCTTTTAAATTATATTATGTGCCTCGCTCTTATATATTTATTTGGCCTAATTCATTCAGACTTAACTGCCAAGACAGTAATCACCACTCAATATCATATCTAATGTAATCAAATATTTAAATAGGAACAACTCTTCACTAGAATAAAAATGCAAATATTGTTTATCAAATTATTTTGCAATGACTTTTAAAAAAAAATGAAACCATTTGGACTTAGCATAATAAACTTTTATGCAGAAACAAACATGGCACCAATAAACTATAAGGCATAGTTTTGAAAATTAGGACGACCCAAAAAATTAGTCCAATTCAGAATATTAACTTAGAAATATAAATTACACAACCAAAAATTCATAATCAGAATCAGATTAACCTAACTTTAGATTAACTCAATATTAACTCAGAAATATTAATCAGAATCAGAAATCAAATTCATATCAACCTAACTCAGAAATATAAATTACACAACCTGAATCTAGAAATTCATAGTCAGAATATCATTAACCTAATCAGAAATTCAGAAATTCGTTAACCAAATCAGAAATTCATTAACCTAATCAGAAATTTAGAAATTCAGTAACCTAATTAGAAATTCAGCAACTCAAAACTCAAAAATCCAGAAATTCAAAACACAAAAATTCAGATTAATAGGAATTTCACTAATTCAGAACACCCAAATTCGTTACCCTAATTCAGAAATCTAAATTCAGAAAAGGAGATGGAAGACCAGCGAAGACCATGGCTGACTTACCTGAACCTGATGGAGAAAAGGGGAAGGAAGACTAGCGTCCAGCGAAGACTGGCAATGCGAACAGGAGAAGATGACGACCACGACCAGGAAAAGACGACGACGTTGCTGAGTCTGGGGTGGGAGGCGGCGCTGAGAGACCAGACGGTGGATGGCGGCGGGGACAGTCGGCGGTCGGCGGTCAGCAGGAAGGAGGCAGGAGGGTCTAAGGGTTTGAGGAGGAGTAGAGACGAGAGTCTCAGGTCTCAGCTCAGTTCTCGCTCTCTGTCTCTCTCTGAAGCACGACGGATAGGGTTAGGTTATGTTCAAATGAGAGTGGCTCACATATACATATATATATATATATATATATATATATATATCAGGACATTTTTGTCTTTTCATACAAACGGAGATTTAACGGGTCTCCACAGGGCGGGGATCTCTACCCCCGCCTCCGCCCTGTTTATTATACGGGGCCCCGTCTCCCATCTCCGCGGGTGAAAATTACCCCCCATACTTGCTCCCCGATGGGTAAATCCCTGCGGGTACCCGCCCCGCCGGAGATTTTTGCCATGCCTAGCAAAAAGTAGCATGTCGTTGTCAATTAACTGCTCAAATTTTCATTACGAATCCTCTTAAATTGTTGAAACTAAAAAAGCTTCCATTGATACGTCAACAAAATTTTAAAACTCAATAATAAGACTACAAAATACTAAATATGTATATTTCCTAAAGAAATAATCTCAGAAGGAAAATTGCTCAGGAAGTAAGGAAAACATAGAAACAAAATTCTAAACTCGATGCCTAGTCCCAGCCAGTGGGAGCAACACCTCCAGGTGCAGGAACGGATGCCTGTGGAGCTGGAACTGGCTCCCAATCACCTGTAGCTGCGGATACAAAAGAACTTGGGTCAAATAAATTGTCATCACAGTTTTCGACAGAACTATGTTAAGGCGCACAGATTTTCTTGCATATCGAGGGAGAATGATTCAACACAACAACCCAGAATTATTTGACTAGAACATATTAGAAGCAAATACGACAATTATGTTGCATCAAATTTAATAGATCCAGAGTGAAAATAATTATTCTTACCGGCGTCTGGGGCCCAGTTAGCATGAGCAGCTGCAATGGGTTGCTGAGGAACTGGTTCAGTCCAGGATTGTTCAGCTGTAACAGCCTCCCATTCCCCATCAGCTGCGGGGAAGCCGGCAATGCCAGCAGCACCAAAATCTTGAATGGCATATTCTGGGGCAGCTGGTAATTCCTCCTCCTCTTGTTGCTTGGCCTCTTCAGGTTCTCTATAGAAGAATAAATCCACCTACACATGAAAAATTGACAAATTTAGCTAAAGTTCAAAGGAAACCACATAATAAGACTACTATCTTTTGTTAAAATATGAAATTTTTTACACCTGTATGTATAGCAAGAAAGATTGTTCTAAATAAGTGCATACGAGATCAGACACTTACAATGCAGATATTGGGAAACACAATAAATCTAAAAGTGCTACAAAATAATAATAGTTCAATTCGTTAAGAGCAAAAATTAGTTTACCATCACGTCCCAATTAAGCCCCAGACAAATAGTACCCTTCATCTGCAGAACCATCCTTGCTAATAACCAAAACAGACAACCAATACTGTGCTTCTTTTTGTTATTGGCAGGAATGCCAATATCAACATAGCACATCGGAAAATCGGTGTCACAGAAGGCAATAGTTGGAATATTTCCAAGAGCACCTTCCTTAATGGGCTGCACATATTTTTTTTGAAAAAAAATAGAAAAACAAACCCAAGACGAGATCAATTAATAACAGAATTTCAAACTCCTACAAAAAATATATTGACAGTTAATAGTGAAACAAGTGAATAACATAAGTGGCACCTGATGATCAGTCCTTGGATCAATCAGAATGAGTAGACGAGGCTTGTTATAGGATGTTTGCATTTGATTAGTGAATGTTCCAGGAGTGTGCCTTCCAACAATTGCATTCGCACTAGTGTATTGTTCAAACTTAAGGACAGCTCTCTGACCATATGGCCTAGCAGACTGAACAATGATGTCCTGCGGGTTCTCGATAGCAACAATAATTCTAGCAGCAAGTTGGAGCTTCTCCCATGTCTTGCCAAGGTTAATTATGTAAATATCTGGGAACAAGGAATACGAAAAATCAACCAAACATAAAAATGCTTTCATAAGCTCTATCATAAAATTATGATAATAAGCTGTTTTGAACACAAAGGTGTTCATACAAAATACACTTACTCGTATCAAAATCCTGATTAGAAATTAAATTGACTCTTTGAATAGAAAACACAAAACAAATAAAGAAAAATTGACAAACCACTAGATTATAACAAATTTATAAAAAGTATATATCAAAAAAGGAACCCTAGATACAGAAAAAGATAAATGTAAAAAAATCGAATACAAAATTTACAAAAGAGCAAGGAATATATTACAAAAAATAACTACGCGCATCTGTGTTGTTTGCATTAGATTTCAAGAACTGAACTACTCACTACAGTTTGAGTAAATATGAAAAAATCCATATCAGAATAAACAATTTGAAACTGAAAAAGATATAACATTTTGCAAAATACCCTTCAAACTCGCCATAATCAACACACTCTTCAATAATATTCAGAATTAAAATTCAAACGGAGAAACGAAAAAGATCACGAAGATTGACCATCATTTCGGCGTTTGAAGATGTAGCGTTCCATCTGGAAGTCACAATTTTTGGTTCCGAGGTGGACCTCAGCAGCAAGCATCTGGATGTCCTGCTGTGGCAGTTGTGGCGGCGGCAGAAGTGACCATGGTTGCAGTGCAGATTTGTGCTCTTGAGAGATTTGGAGATAATGGAAACTCCAACTAGTAGCAGCCGCAGTATCAAACGAACTAGTTATTTAGAGTGAAGGGCATTTTAAGGGGATCCGTTTCCATTTCTCTAAACCCTAGTTTTGTTTTGAAATGACACCAATGCCCTCTTCTTCCTCCTCGTAAGCATGTTTAGGGATGACAACGGGTCCCCATGGGGGCAGGGACATGCCCCCGCACCCTACCCCCGCCCCCAATATCTGTCCCCGTCCCCTTGACGGGTAACAGGGACCCCGTATCCGCCGAGGACCTGGGTCTCCGCGGATATCCGCAAATTTTTGTAAAAATTAGTAAAAATTGAAAAAAAATGAAAAAAATTAGAGAAAATCAAAGATAATCTTCAATTGTCATTACAAACATAATATCCATAGTCTTTACAGACTTAAATAGCAATAACAACAAACATAAACATCCAAACATATCCATAAACAACCAAATATTACATAAACAACCAACCATATTCATAAACAACAAAATAAAGTTCATGACATCATAAAAACATAATTCCACCATCTCAATCTTCCTTTCATCCCATAATGGTAGTGATGGTAGATTCCGACTTACTTGAATCCTACATTGACATGAAAACAATTTAAAGTTAAAATCATATAATAACTCAATAAGTCAATAATATAAAAACATAGTGTGTTATATGTAATTTAATAGTTTACTTACGTCAACATCTCCTTCAATGTTATGAATTGTGTAGCACTCAAATCCTATGTTAGTTGTAGTGCCAAGTTCATTCCAAAGCCAATCTTGATTACACATTAGAGCCTCTAATGTGTCCGAACGCAACCTACTATGATGTGGCGTAACAAATCGACCACCCGTACTAAATGAAGATTCAGAGGCAACGGTAGAGATTGGAATCGCCAAAAAAATCTCTAGCAATAGTTTGCAAAGTAGGAAACTTCGCTCCATTTGACTTTCACCAATTTAAGATATCAAAATCATGTTCATTTTGTGGTACCGGTCTCTCTTCAAGATAATAATCCAACTCGCTCTTTGTATCAATAAATACGGATTTCTCACTTACATGTGCAGCAAAATCAGCTTGCCAATCTTCATGACTGAACTTCCTCCCCTTTGAACTTGAAGGAATTGATGGTGGTGGCGGCATATCTAATTGAGAAGCTTGGTCTCTCTCTCTTCCCTTTGTTGCATATTCTAAAACTATATCTTGCACTACCCTTTTCGCTTGACCAATTACAACACATGCCTCCGTCTCACCATATATTTTACGAAAAAAGAAATTCAATAAATACATCTTGTACCTAGGATCCAAAAGAGTCCCAATAGCCATAACTGTATTAATCACACCCCAATACCTTTCAAACTTATTTAACATACTAGTAGCCATCATTTCAATTATCTCATTTCCATAATTTTTCCATTCCATTAAAGCCAACTTAATCACACAAACCTTAGAAAAATAAAGATTTGATGTAGGATAAGTTGTTCCAGAAAACAATTCAGCCACATAAAAAAATTTCCTCAATCTTTGAAAAATCTCATCTGCCATATCCCAATCCTTCTCACTAGGCTAAGATTCATATTGACTCTCACGCAATGACAATCTTTCAAATACATCTCTATACATAATTCCAACTTCAAGCATAAAAAATGTTGAATTCCACCTAGTTTTACAATCAAGACAAAGATTTTTTGTGTAGGGTATTTTAAGTTGCGCACATGTTTTCCTTAAATTTTTCTGTGTTCACCTGTGTTTGTACTTCCTTGCCGATGTAACTGTGTGAATTCCTAGACTTAGGCTATGGACCCCTTAAGTTTCCTATATAATACTCTACTGGAAACCTTAGGTTCTCACCCCCTTTTTTTTCACGTCTTCAAATGGAGATAGGCATGATATTATTTGAATAACCAGCATTTGGAGAATATGTGAACCCTACAACAGGAGGTCCGGTGTTGATGTCACGTACTCATACGTATTATCTTCCAGACCGCCGATTCTCTTATCCCTTGCTCAACCTAGATTTTGACCCGGACATGTTGTATGACATGCTGTTATCCTAGCTTCATCTAGGTAGAAACCATTACACTTTTCTTCCATATCCATTGAACATGGTAGAGCCTAAGCTAGAATCCTAATGCCCCAACAACCAGGGTACCCACCCTGGTTCGATCTTGCTCAGGAGCCGGTGATCCCGAATGAGCTGATGCTCGTCACCTTACCACCATCTCCAGCAGCCGAGCCATTTAACAACTCTTGGAGAGAGGCCGTTGAATCAACTGTTTCTGATGGCTTTGGATCGTCGTCATCATTGTCGTTGGAGGACTCTCAGATGTGGATCGAGCAGATGATGGCTGATCTGTATTCTAGCTCGTCCAAGGTAGTGGAGGCGGGGGCTGTTGGGAAGGTGAGCAGCAGCAACATTACTGGTGCGTTAGAGTGACCCGTTCTACTTCAACACAACGTTCCTTGTTCTTTCAACTATCATCGATATATGGCTAGTAGTAGTGGTAGTCCTTGCCCTCGCTGTGTATAGACTTTTTAGAGGGTCAATATCTTTTATACATATTTACATAAGTTAGATAGGTCCTAGCATAAGGTGGCTGTTGTGAGACATGGACTGATATTATCAGTCTTAGCATCTGTATATAAGAGCCTGACTTATATAAACAAGTAGTGGTGTATTTTATATGAAACATGATGATGTATGAACCGCCTATATTTTAACTCGTATATTTAGCTAACTTGCGACCTCAATAAAGTAATACTGGCTCATATTTATATATCTATATCTAGTTTAGAGTCCCCAAGATAAGCCGAATAGTAGCGTCTAGCGACTAGTATTGGTCATGACATGGTAGAAGCTTGATTGTGTGATGACTCCAAAATTAGATCAACTGGAACACACTCTCACTTGAAGGTGAATTGATTTCATGCTTTCTAAATAATCCAACACAAAACTACCACTTTCTTTAAGGCACTAGTGCTATTTAATTGTCTTTTAAGCACTTCGATCAGTTTCGACCAAGCTCGTCAAAAAAAGAGATGTCCAAGGCCAATTGCTTGGACAAGGTGTGATTTTTTTCTCTATACTTTCGAGGCTTTGAAACAAGCAAAAAGAAAAGACAATGACAGATTGATTCAAGCTTCTGGGTGCATTTTCTACAGATTTGTGACATGAAAGGGATTTAGTAGTGGAGGACTTGCAAGACTAGCGGCTTTTCATGGACGCATCTCTAATGAGAGAATTTAATTTTTTGAAGTATATAGAGCTTCCATAAGAGTCTTCAAGTTTCCTTGTGTTTCATTGGTCAGAGTAGAAGTCAATTGGGTGGTGATGAAATAGGTAAGCTATTTGGTAACCTGAGTTTACTTCATATTTTTCACTCCTAGTCGAGGAAAGTTGATATTCTCCATTCCAAATTTTTGTAACAAGTATCCATTTGTAAATCTCTAGGCTGAAGGTATTTGAGATGAGGTTTTGGTCCCAACTTATATTTCGTAGCATAATCTCCTTAACACACTCCAAACAACTATTTGACTAGTTAATAATTGAGTCTTAGGGAACCATGAATGGATGAAAGGAGGGAACCATGAGTCTAAAAAGAAGTAACGAAATCTCTTTCATACAAATCTTATGCTTGCCCTAGGGGATAGTAACTTCTTAGAAAAGCAAGGACGAAACTAGTTTTCAAGCGGAATTCAAAGATTAGTCTTTGGAACAGTGTCTCCAAAGCTAACTTTCCAACTTAGGCCTTTCTCAAGGACTTTGCTCTCCTCCAACCCAATGAAGGTAAGTTTTCTACTTTTGCCTTCATTACATTACTATATCATAAATAATTGCTTTTGAGAATTTTCGTGAGCAGTGAATGTAGTTGGGTAGCTAATTTCTAGCATTGTTAGCTAATGAAGCTAAGTTCTATTCCCAAACATCTTTGAAACCCAAACCACCTTCAACTTTAGGCCTTGACAAAATATCCCAACTAATCCAAGCCATCTTTCTCTTTGAGCCTTTTTCTCCTACGAAAATTGAGATAGAATACTATAAATCTCACTAATTAATGAATCCGAAATGCCGAAAGCATTATAGAAAATAAAATGAGGATTGTCTCTCCTACTATTTTGATTTGAACATGCTTTTTTTACAGTAGATAGTAGATGTCGCTTACAGCCTTGAAACTCTTTAATTTCAAAAAAAAAGTTGTATTTTTCATCTTTTACCAATTGAGGATAGCCTCAAATATTTCTCTTTTGTAATAATATGTCTAATATTGAGCCTCTCTGTCAAGTACATTTGCTTTTCTATAGGAATATTATTACTAAAAAAGTAAAGTGGGCTTATATAGATTTGCTTTCTGACCACTGAAATTTTGATAAGCATTGAGTAGTTAAATGTTATCATATTTATTCTCATCTTCTTTACTGAATAAAATCGAATCATTTGCAATCAGCAAGTGATTTATTGAAAGGTATCTTTGATTGATCTGGATACTAGAGATGTGCTGCTTTTGTTCTGTTTTATTTATCAAGAAGGAAAGATCTTTTGCACAAAAGAGAAAGACACATGGAGACAAAGAATCACCTTATCTGATACCTCTATTTGGCTTAAAATAGCCATATAATTGACTTTCAACGATAATAGAATAAGAAATTATAATCACCATCTCTTGAATCCAACCAATCTATTTAGGCTCAAATTTTAGCTTATGCAATATAAACCATAGAAATGTCAATGGGCCTTGCTTATATCAAGTTTCAGAGTCATTTTATCAATTAGACACACCTTTTTATTTTAAGTAATGCATACATTCATGAGTTATAAGGATATTATCAGAGATTAGTCTTCCTTTCTAAAAGGCACTCGAATCAGGGCTAATTAACTAATTCATGACTCCTTGAAGCCTATGAACAAGTACTTCGGAAATAAATTTATAAATCATAAAAGATAAACTAATTTATCTAACCTGGGTCATGTCTTTTACATCTGTGACCTTTGATATTGGACAAATTTGGATATGATTAAACCCCTTCAGCATTCTTTCGCCTACAAAGCAACTTTAGATTGTCTAAAAAATATTTTCTGCCATTGCATCCTAGTAGAACTAGAAACATTTAGAGGTAAACCCTTCATTCTCTGGGGGGCACTCTGAGGATGCACCTTGAAAATTACCCTCTTTACTTCCACAATAGTGATGAAGCGCTTTAGCTTCTATTCATAGCAGGAGTAACTTCAGTAGAAAATCCTTCAAATGCCATCTCTGGATCATCATCATTAGTTAAGGAGAAAATTTTCTTAAAATAATCTTCAGCTACTACAACTATCTCTAAATTAGTGGAAGCAAATCTCTTGTCATTATTTTTCAGTCTCTAAATTTTGTTTTGATGGAATCTAGATTGGAATCATTGGTGAAAGAACTCCGTGTTCCTATCCCCTTTCGATTCATCTAACTCTTCACCACCATTAATCCCAGCCTTCCTGAGAATTTCAATTCAGCCTAATAATTCCTTAAAATTTCTACTTTCGAATTGGTTCTTGAGATGTGTTGCCACTAAACTAGTTTATGCCTGCAAATCTTCATTTTCTAGGAGAAGACAAACATAATTAACCATTCAAATACTGATATCCAAGCATTGGTAATTATTTGATGGATTGTAGAATTCTCACATCAAAGTTCTTGGAACTAGAATATGGGATGATCCATTTTCAGGTAGCCGAAGAACTGAAGCTACTGGGTACTCATTCATCTAATTACCATTTGTCATTGCACGATCTAATCTCTCCAAAATTTACTCTATTCTTTTTCATTTATTAGACCAAGTAAAATTTCTACCAATCATCTCTAAGTCCACAAACCATTTTCAATGACAAAATTAATAAAATCTACTATAAAAGACTAGGATTTAAGGTTGTTCCCTTCTTTTCTTCTTGACTTACAATAGTATTAAAATTCACCATTATTACCATTTTGTCTTGGAATTGTTGTAGTATAGTTGAAAACTCACCAAATTGACCCAAATGATTTTAATATGATATTCTCATGTAGATAACAACTAACTTCTTATTCACATCATTAACTTTTGCAACAATATAGAATTCACCAGTCGAAATGATTCTCACCTCCTTCAATTTCTTCCAAGCTAAAAGACTACCACCAACTATGTCTGACGAATTCATAAACTCAAATCAACAACCTACACAACCTGAGTTTACTTTCTACTAGACGAGGTTAATTCTTAGTTTCACAGACAAAAACAACCTCGGAAGAGTGCAATTGATATATCCCTTTCAGGTTTTGGATTGTTAGGGTCTCCCCAAACCTCGACAATTCCAACTTAGTATCCTCGTGAGGCTTTTGGTGCAACTTCACGACTGGCACCCACCAATTGTAGACTCATTCATTTAGGACAATCGATTGGTGTTGTTGAAAAATTTGCTATTCAGTCATTTATATTCATGAGGCTGAAAATTTCTTCTAATACCACCGGGAACCATCACGTGTGATTACATTCCAAGATTCTTCTGATACTCTTTGTAATTCATCATATTTCACCTTTTCATGTATAATGTCCTTGGTGGCTGTATCCTTTTTATTCTCTTGCATTCATAGGCCCGAGAAACTCTCAATGAATCGTGAAGGGGCTGGCTTCTTCCTCGGCTGATAAATGGATGCACCAAATAATCTAGTGTAGGCCTATTTGGTGTCATTCTTGTTGTCTATTCTCTTTGCAATCTTATCTATTTTCATCCATTCCGTAATATAATCCTTTGATATTTTTTTTGAATCATCCAAGAACTTTTGGCAATATTTTTAGTCATGGACTAAGAAATAGGTACAATAGGTGCAAAAAACTCCAAATTTTTCATATCTCAAGTCTACTTTCACTTTGACCTGATTAAGGCAAGAAATTTTGAGAGAATCCTTCGATCTTTTTCCTCCGTCAATTTTCACTTTGACCTTGATGATCCTTAACGCCTTTCCTCTTACTTCAAAGAAGTCAATATCACTTATATCCCTTAATTTGTTTCCCAATTTACATCTACCATATGGGATTTTAAATTGTTTAGGTAAATTCCATAATTGAACCCAAACTTAAAGAGCTCTGATCCGCATCTCTTCGGATCCTTGACCTTCATCCATCAACACAGATGGAGAATAAAATTTTTTGAATAGCCATGGCGATCTTCGTTCTACTCTCAATGCATCAGTTTTCTTCCTAAAGAAAAACTGAAATCGGTTACTCCTCTCTTCCATTATGTAAAACTCTTTTAGACGTCTTCCAAATTGCATGCATTGCACTCTCCATCTTGCCAATAGAAAAGACGTGATCAAAAAAATTCTCGCAATCAGACTTTTTATGCATGCATAGATTTCTCAGAGATGTCGTCCTCTTCAAGCAACACCATTTTCTCCTCATTCTCTTCATTCCTAGTTTTTCTATGATTGCGATCACTTCTTTTATTATTTAACCAGTGGATCATAATAACTGGATCACTTCTATCATTTTTTTTGTTGCTGTTGTCAGTTTATAGGCTCTCAGGCCCAAAGGTTTTGGTGGTTGAGATTGTATAAAAATGGGCTCATTGTCCAGGCCAAATAAAAATGGGTTCATTATATTGGGCTGAACTCCAATATTAATTTTTACACCAAAAAACCCGGTATGATCGGGTCGGGTCTGTCCGGCCCATCCATGAAAAAAAAGAAACACCTGTGTTTTCGAATTTCGATTCATCATTTGCATCGGTGTTGAGTCTTTCTCTGGTTCTTCCTGATTCAACCTTTTTCCATCTTCTCTGGTCCCTCCTAATTCCAATTTTCTCGTTCAAATTCCCTTCACTCGCAGCTCAACAACACTTCCCTGTCACTCAATTTCAACCCTTCACAGGAAACAATCTCTTCATTTGTTCCCTCGCCGGAACCCTAGCTTCTGCCAATGGCATCCAAGAAGAAAGCAATCTGAAGGTATAGCCTTATTGTCCATGTACAACGACGATGGAGACGACGATATGGAGGACGCCGAAGAAGATGAAGAAGATAACCAAGAGATAGATATGCGCCACGAGCAGAACGAGGACGCCGCCGCCGGAGGATTCGCTGCGGAGGTAAATTTGACTGCCACCGACGCGGATAGAATGGCAGGGGTTGATTCAAGTAACGATGGAGTTGCGGACGAGGTGTCCACGCCGGCGGAGAAGCGCAGGTTTGGAACTCCAACGCCGCAGCGTGTTAACACAAACGAGTGGTGGCGGTGCTGCCGTCGGATTCGACGAGGAGCGGGAGAGGAAAGCTTACTATAGTGGACTATGGTCATGACGAAGTTGCAATGTCTCCTGAGCCTGAGGTACACTCCTTTTGTAGAATCTTATGTTTTCTCTTCGGTTTTCTTTGGAAGTGAGAATGATGGGTGTGTTTGTTGCCAATGATTGCAGGAAGGACAGATAGGAGGCAGTGTTCGAGTCATGTATGGGGACCAGCTTAATTTGACCAATGGTAAGTGCAATATGATATTACAATGATGATTGAAATCCGATGAAACTTGTATGATACTTATGATAAATCGTGATTGAAATGCATCTTTATGCATTTAACTCATGCTTAGAATGCGGTGTAATTTGGGATGGGAAGAGTAGCAATCCTGTATTCGAAAGATGATATTGCTTGATTTAATTTTTATTCAAATACAGTACAATTGCTAGTTTGCTACATGTTCATTTCTCCTGCCTCTAACTTACTACCCTCTGGAACATGTAATTGCAGGTGATTTGCTAGATAGAACACCATCTGGAGCAGTCCACGTTATGACACCTAGCAATCAAGCAAACACTCCTCAATTATCTGAGCAGTTGAAATCTGATACAATGAATGATGATGCCATGATTGGACCTGATGATGCAGAACCTGTAGAAGCAGGTCAAGATGAGCAAAAAGCTGAAGACCCATTGAATAAATTTCTCCCTCCTCCACCAAAAGCAAAATGCTCAGAGGAACTGCAAGTAAGTTTTGTTACAGCATTTGAATATTATCAACAGTTGAATACCATTTTAATAGATTGTAAAGTAGCATTCAATAAGTTAAGTAAACCACTTAGCTTGTCTTCTGCGCTGGTTTGATGTTGGATTTAATTGTAAGTTCCCTCAATTTTTTGTGCAAGAACATTCTTTGGTAATGATTTAGCAATCCATGTTTTCTAATTGCCTCAATGAAATACCTTCTGTTAATAATTAGAGGGTTCTATTTTGTAGATCTTTTACCTCAGTTTTATACTATCTAGACATTAATATTTTCTAGTGGATGCCCCCTTCTCTTCTCAGTACTATCCCTTAAAAGTTGGCTGTAATTCTGTAATTATGGATTCTTTTTCGATTGCAGAGAAAAATAAATAAGTTCTTGGAGTATAAGAAGGCTGGAAAAAGTTTTAATGCCGAAGTTCGCAACAGAAAGAACTATCGAAATCCTGACTTCTTATTGCATGCAGTGAGGTATCAAGAAATTGACCAAATAGGGTCTTGCTTCAGTAAAGATGTATTTGACCCTCATGGATATGATTCAAGCGACTTCTTTGATGAAATTGGTCAGTAACTGCTGCTTCTCTCCTTATTTCCTGACTGTTATTTGCCATGTTAGTCTACATTTTACTCTTTTCCATGATTTTGTTAAATTTATCATGCATACTATTTTACTGTCTGGACCATAGTAGTTAAGCTTTGATAGTGGCATGGTGCAGCTGGGTGAACAAACCGCAAAGATGCTATGATGGTATAGCAGATCATAGAGCGGCACTGTACCCAAGATTGTAGATACCCTGTAAATAATCTCTGATACACATTAGTTCTTAAAACTCAACTACTTGTTATCAATACTATAAATCTGCACTACTAAAAACCTTGGCGCATCTGCTCATTTTGCTGCTATTGGTTACCTTGGTCTGTAGATGTCTGTCTACATTTGTTGGTTATGACGGCTTGTGTGTTAGGCCACAGTAGGTTGTTTATTCCAAGCTGGCAGTGTGTTTAAACTTTAAAGTATTTAATGATGTTAAAATCCTTTTTTAACTGTCAGAATGTGTTTTGCTTGCACTACAAATACATTAGAGGTTATCTTTTGGGCTGCAATGCAGCACTACCTTTTATAGTAATTATTATACTCTTGATGAAGTATAATTTTATCAGATTATGTAATGTTACCTTCAAGAAAATGAGGCCTTATAGATTTTTCTATTAATTTTTTGATTGTCAATTTTTCTTGGTCTTGACTTGGCAAACTGAATATTTGCTAGGTTTAGGCATTAGTTCTTGGCATGTCTATATTTTGGCTTCCATCTCTGAGCATCTGTTTTTAATATTTTTCCAATCTCATCTATTTTATTTCTCTTGATTTTGCAGCAAATACTGGTTTTTCTATTTTTTAACTTCTATTTATTTTTTGGTGCCTTAAATGAACAAACAGAGGCTGATATGAGGCGTGAAAGTGAAAGGAAAGAACATGAGAAGAAGAAAGCACAGAAGATGGAATTTATCGCTGGGGGAACACAACCGGGAATTGTAGCAGCAGGTGCTCCCAGAATCAGCTTGCCTGTTGCAGGTCCAGAAACCTCCTAGATGTTTTGTGCAATAGTGAAGCTTTTTCTTAGGTGTCATTTTTCATATATTTATGATGTTATCTTATAGTGCTTTTATGATATTGTTTTTGCACAGGTGGTTCTGCTGTGGCTGCAAGTGGTTTGGTGCCACCTATAGCTGACTCTATTAATCGGGATGGTAGACAGAACAAAAAATCAAAATGGGATAAGGTGTTCATCTAAACTTTGTCAACTGCAACTTCAGGGACATTCTTAATTGGCTCATTGTGCTAACAAATTTTTAGTGAATGATTTTGTTCCAGGTGGATGGTGATCGAAAAAATCCTCTGCCCTCTGTGGGGCAGGATTCTGTATCTACTGTTGGGGCTCATGCAGCAATTCTATCTGCTGTTAATGCTGGCAGTGGGTACATGCTATTTGTGTAAGTACATAAACAACCTTGAATTTTATGCGTTGTATTTATGTATCTTGATTCCAGTTTGGCATTTGTTCAATCATATAGAGGAGAGAGGTGGGACTAGAATAGATGACATATGAAAGCTAACGAGAGAGATCCACAAAACTAACAAGAGATGACAACATGCGATTGATACAGTGACGGTGTTTTTGTTGGGCAGGCAGCAAAAACGGCGAGAGGCAGAGGTGAAAAGATCTACTGAAAAAAGGTCGGAGATAAGATCGTGAACCATCCATTTTACTAAGACTGTGTATAACTAAAAGTTGTGGGGTGAACATATTTCAGCATAACATTTTTGTCTGTTAATCAACTTTGGCAATGATCACTGGCACTGTATATTTTTTAGAATGGAAGGAATTTTTACTGAAGCATGCTTTGATGCCTTTTTAAATTTTAATCTATGTAGCAATGCAGTAATTAATTGGTTTAATGCTTCCTAATTTTATTAGTTGACTACCTTTGTCATCAGTTTACTCCAATAGTTTTTTCATATTCGTCGTGAACTTTGTACTAGATATGTACATGAATCTAGGTTTGGGCTCACATTTGGGGGTTATGGTGGGTCACTGGTCTCTATGCTGAATGTATTTGTAACTTGAGTAAAATTTAGTTTGAAGTAACAATGTATTCTGGACTAGTAAATTTATGGGCTAAGAGCTTTTTAGTAATTTCACTTATTGAAAATCCTAATCCTACCTTATTGAATGTCTTCTCTTTTCTTTTACTATTCCACTTTTACTACTCCACTTAGCACCGTCCCCAAACTCCAACTCTCCAGAAAAGTTCAAAACTTCCATATTCTCACAAAATTTCAAATTAAATAAACAAGTAACTTATCAAATATAAATATTATTTGTTACTTATAAAAAATAGCATTTTATATTTTATTATTTTTATCATATTTTAGAATAATTAAAAATATCTTTATCATTAACAAATTTCAAAGGTAATTTTGTTTAAAATATTTGATAATTTCAAGTAATTTTAGTGGTTTTATTCTCTTTAAGATTTTTAATCATTTTGGAATAACATCTATACTTTTCAAATCTCAACTGATTGATTGTGAGAAATAGCGATGCACATAGTCCGGTCTAGTCCAAAGACTTGATCCGATCTCGAATATTTTAGGGGTTAATTTGGTGTGATTTTACTAGGTTTAAAATCGGATAAGGGTCTCAAAAATAGACCGGGTCATTATTTCAGACTAGGTCCGAGTCAAGGCGAACTTGCCTTCACTCGATCCATGTGTATCCTAAGGGATCTAAAAAAGATATATATGTTTTAAATTAATTTTAATATTATGTTATAATAATTATAAGCTTATTGTTTTATTTTTAATCACTTGTTGAATTAGAAAATAGATAAAAAAGCATCAAATTAGAATTTATGCATAAATTTAAATTCAAATATGAATATCAACTTTTTAATAATAAATTTCTTTTTTATAAATAAGTGTATCATAAATTTTTTTATAAATTGTTGTTAAAGTTTTAAAGACCCAATTTTAACCTAATTTAAACCTGATATAATTGGGGCACAAAAATATTTAGATTTTATTGAGTCTAAGATTGAAGTAGAGTCCAAAAAATAAACTCTGTTATATATTTAGAGTAACTTCAACCGGCCATAAAAGCCCTTGTGAGAAAAACAACCCTTTTAAAAAACCCTATGTCGTGAAACCTTCTTCTTATAACTGCGGCTGCTACTACGAATCTCTCAAGAGACCAACTCTCCTCCCCAACGATGGCCACTTCCGCCGCCACAACCGCTGCAGTGTCGCGCCAGCTCTCGCAGAAGGAGCAAGACATCCAAATGATGCTCGCAGCTGAGGTTCATCTTGGAACCAAAAACTGCGACTTCCAGATGGAACGCTACATTTTCAAGCACCGCAATGATGGTAACCCACGCTTCTTTTGATATTTTCTTTAGGGTTATACGACTAGTTTAGTTCTTGAAATCTAATGAAAAACACATATTTGTGTAATTTCTTTGGGGTCCAGATACTCCTTGCTCTTCAGTGGATTTAGCATTTTTTCTTCTATTTATCTTTTCGTGTGTAGGGTTCTTTTTTTGGGAGACATTTTTATTAGTTTGTTATAGACTAGTGTTTGTCAATTGTTCTCGATTTGGTTTGTGCTATTGATTGAAAGGGTCAATTTAATTATTAATAAGGATTTTGACATGAATATGTGTATTTGCATTATCACATTGTTTTCAAAACAGCTTATTATCATAATTTTACCAATGAGTTTCTGATGAAAAAGCAACTTTTGTCCCAAAATTTATGAACCATATACACGCCTTTAATCTTTCCGATGCTTCCCTTTGCAGTAGGAAAATATTTTTATGGCTTGGTTGATTTTTCGTATTCTTTGTCCCCAGGTATCTACATAATTAACCTTGGCAAGACATGGGAGAAGCTCCAACTTGCTGCTAGGATTATTGTTGCCATCGAGAACCCTCAGGACATCATTGTTCAGTCTGCTAGGCCATATGGTCAGAGGGCAGTCTTGAAGTTTGCCCAATACACGGGTGCGAATGTAATTGCTGGAAGGCACACTCCTGGAACATTCACTAATCAGATGCAGACATCCTATAACGAGCCTCGCCTACTCATTCTTACTGATCCAAGGACTGATCATCAGGTGCCACTTTTTTTAGATGTTTGAAACTTATTTTTTTCACTTGTGTTGAGTGTAGTGGTGTATGTTGTTTCACAATTAACTGTCAATATGTTTTTATGGGAGTTTGAAATTCTGTTATTAGTTTATCTCATTTTGAGTTTGCTTTTCTATTTTTTTATTTTTTAAAATATGTGCAGCCCATTAAGAAAGGTGCTCTTGGAAATATTCCGACGATTGCCTTCTACGACACTGATTCTCCGATGCGCTATGTTGATGTTGGCATTCTTGCCAATAACAAGGGGAAGCACAATATTGGTTGTCTGTTTTGGTAATTAGCAAGGATGGTTCTGCAGATAAGGGGTACTATTCGTCCAAGGCTTAAGTGGGATGTGATGGTAAACTAATTTTGCTCTTAACGGGTTGAACTATTATTATTTTGTAGCTCTTTTAGATTTATTGTGTGTTTTCCAATGTTTGCATTGCAAATGTCTCATCTGGTATGCACTTTTTTAGAACAATCTTTCTTGCAGTACATACAGGTGTAAAAAATTTGAGTAATTCACATGATAAAATAGTTTGGGGTTCAAAATTATACAGATGTTCTAAACCAATTTTGCTACACGCCTGTCCTAAAACCCAAAAAATTTCATATTTTATCAAAAGATAGTAGTCTTATTATGTTGTTTCCTTTGAACTTTAGCTAAATTATGTCGACTTTTCATGTGTAGGTGGATTTATTTTTCTATAGAGAACCTGAAGAGGCCAAGCAACAAGAGGAGGAGGAATTACCATCTGCCCCAAAATATGCCATTCAAGATTTTGGTGCTGCTGGCATTGCCGGCTTCCCTGCAGCTGATGGGGAATGGGGGGCTGTTACAGCTGAACAATCCTGGACTGAACCAGTTCCTCAACAACCCATTGTAGCTGCACCTGCTAACTGGGCCCCAGATGCTGGTAAGAATAATTGTTTCTACTCTGGATCTGTTAGTCACATGCGTGATTTAAGTTCAATTTTATCTATTGAAATTTTCTGTCTATCAAGTCTGTGTATTTGTTCTCCCATTAGTCTGTTAAATTTGATGCAACATAATTGTCGCATTTGCTTCTAATATGTTCTAGTCAAATAATTCTAGATTGTTGTTGTGTTGAATCGTTCTCCCTCAATATGCAAGAAAATCGGTACGCCTTACCATAGTTCTGTCAGAAACTGTGATGGCAATATATTTGACCTAAGTTCTTTTGTATCCGCAGCTGCAGGTGACTGGGAGCCAGTTCCAGCTCCACAGGCTTCCGTTCCTGCACCCGGAGGTGTTGTCCTCACTGGCTGGGAATAAGCACTCTTAAGATTTAAGCACAACTCATCAAAACTGTTCTGAAGAATTTTCTCTTCCTTTAATGTGATGTATATTGACACGATTTTTAACAAAACTGTTATTTTAGAGAGTACATTTTGTTTTATGTTCTTATTTGGTTAATCCTTCAAAGATACTCCGTGTGTGTTTGGATACCAGTTTGTATAAAATTGATTTTGCAAACTTGATTTTGATGAAAAGTGAGTTTGTATTGAAGTGATTTATGTTTGGCCATCTTTATATAAAAATGGATTATAGTAAAATAAATATTGTTTGAATTACACTATTCAAAATCATTTTTAGATGAAAATTATTAAAATAGACATCAATTAATCTTAATTTTATAGTTTCAATTAATTTAAACAACAAAACAAAAATATATATATAAAAAATCAATCGTTCTTCATCTTCTTCAATTCCCCTAATTATTCGTGCCCCCTGAAGCAAAGCAAAACATAAAAAGAACTTCATTTTCTCCAATTCCCCTAATCATGCCCCCTCTGAAGCAAACCAGTGAAAATCCCAAACCAAAACGTCAAAACCTTAGCCCTAGTTTCTTTGCCGCCGCGTCCCTAGGCTCAGCGCTCCTGCTTCTTCCTCTTCCATCTATCCGGAACCCAGGTAGCTCGGCACGTCATCCCCATCCTTGCTGGCTTTTCTGTCCATGGCCAGGGGAAAAGTTAATATCTTCCCCTCCTTCCCTGTTTTCCTAGTTTCCAAAGTTTAAAATCTACTTTGCGATTTGAGCTAGAGTTTGCAGTTATTTATGTTCTTCTCTCGCTTTTGCAGGGCAGAATCAAAGTCCAATCGCAAGTTAGATAAAAAGGTTCAATTTTACTCTAATAAGTTTCGAATCAATTTTTCTGTTTCTTTCAAATATTGAATTATTACATACCAAAACTGTCCATATATTTTAACTGTATCCAATCTTTGGTGTTACTGTAGAGGTGAAAGATGCTGTGGCTTGCTTGAGTTCTCAAAAGTCTATTACTAAGGTAATGATCTTATTTCAAACGGCATTGTTCTTAAGATGGATTATGGAAATACTTCATTGTGCTTGTAATATGTTTAATGGCTAGTTAGATGTACTTTGCAATGTTATTATGTTCATAAGTATGCCTTGGTTTGTTTCAGAAACCTGAATTCATTTAACATTTTGCCAATGTGAAATATTGCAATTGATCACATGATATTTAAGCAGAGGTCTAACTCAAATCGATGCATAAATCAATAAGACCCTTTGCTGGGTTTATTGCAGACAACAACAATAGAAAAAATTTAGTTTGCTTTCATGCTATCCTAATTAAATGTGTCTTAAATAAAACAAGATAAAAATCCAAGGTAGAATCCTTGATTCTGAATGGTTCCAAAGTTGCAATTGTTAGTGTTATCTTGAAGTTGACAAATCATGGGTTGTACCCTCATCACTATAAGTGCCTTCATTGACCCTTCTGCTTGTATCCCTCTTCTTGCCCCACTCATGCAGCCTGAGGTGTAGTTCTGTAGCTGCAATCAAGAAGTGAATGCACTGTTTTGGCCTCAGAATATTGACAATACCTTGAAGTGTTCTAAGCCTTAAACCATCAGCACTTTGCAAAATCTCCTTCAATCCTTCCTCCTTTGGCATCAGAGCTGAATCAACCCTCTCCTCTACCTCTTTCTTTCCACCCTTGTCAGTTTCATTGGCCCTTAACATCTAAGAAACAGCATGAGAAAGTTCCACCATTGATGCATCTGCCACTGTTTCTTGATGTGTTGCCATCATATCTGTGATTTTCCTCTCCTCTGTGATTGTCCTCTTCTGAATCTCATCAATTTGAGCTAGCTGAGTTGCTAATAGATCACCCAAATCAGATGTTCTTAGACCCTGAAGGACTTCATCCAACTTGGCCTCAAATTGCAACCCAACCTTGGAATATAGAAGGTGAAAAGCCATGGTTGGTCTCCAACCACCAATCCAAAAAAAAGCATCTTCCAAGGAGCTTCTCCATGTTGGAGACAGCATGGCCAGAACATCATGCTTTGCCCACATAGAAGAGTCATAGTACCATACACTTAATTGTGAATTTTGTCAAAGGAAAAGATATTTATCAGAAAATTCTAACCTTTATTATTGGATTTCAATCAAACTGAATTAAAATTAGTTGAATTTCTATTTTTTGATAATAAGATGTAGAATTCAGTAATTTAATAATAATAATAATAATAATAATAATAATAATAATAATAATAATAATAATAATAATAATAATAATAATAATAATAATAATAATAATTACCATATCACCACAATCTTCATAATCACCACTCTCATTTGGATCTTCATGGAGATGAAGATGTCCTTACTGACAGTGCACCTCCAGAATGGGCTTTGCTTCTCATTGTGCTTTCTTGGCCTTGCCACCGACCTCTTCGTTGCTGCTTTCAATAAAGGAGTATGCATCCCCCCTCTCTCTTTCTTTTTCTCTCTGTTTTGCTCTCTAGTAAGTAATATATCGAGCTTCTTGCTTTGATGGATTATTCAAACTTGTTCTTATGGTTAGTCGCATTTTTTTTAAATAAGTTCACATAATTGATCTAGATTCTAAGATCAACAAGGTTTTGTCATGTTTATGGTGCGAGAACCTTGATCTCAATGGCTAGAAACTACGATGTTTAGGAAAGGTAGTTAGAAAGATTAACACTTCTGAGATCCAGATCATGTTTAAACATTTTAAATATAATATTATGAATTTAATCTGATGGTATGAATCATGTTGTCTGCCGTATGCTATGCTTTTACTGGTCAGGTGCGGTGCTGCCAAAATATTTAAGTATTTCTCTAATATCAGTAATTAGTGTAGCTGTTTCAATGGTTACAAGGTCGGCTGGTTTAGGAATTAGATAAAACAGGGTCTGTTTTATGGTTATCTTGTATGGAATTGAAGATATCAAAACCTTTTCTCCTGAAGGCTAATGAGTTCAAGTGTGTGAATACTTTTATTTCTCTAAGAAAGAACACATTGCAACTATGCTTAACTACTGTATAATTGTCAGTGTGATGTGTACATATGGAAGTATAGTCACTGTTGTTTTAGTCAACACATGGTTCAATGATTAACAGAACAATGTATTTTATTCAATTTGCTTCCAGAGTTGGCGTGTTTGGAGAGTCTTGAGATTTCTTGCAGTAAAGTCACTAATTTTGGCATCAGCTTTCTAAAAGGTACTTTTCGTTTCCTTGTATTTTTGTGGTGTTTCAGAACAATTAGGATTTTTTATTTTATAGGTTCAACCTAGCATTTTCATCTTCTTCCATGGATTTTTCTTTGTTTTCTGTTTTTATGTGAATATATGGTTATAATTCTGAATGCAGCCATCAACCAATCAATTTGTCTTTTCGGGGAAAAAATTTCAGTTATATATCCAATCTTCCTTGTGCTTCATTTTTTTGATGTAGATTTCAGTTGTATAAATCATTCTTGGAAAAGTCTCTTTATTTTTCCATTTGTCCTTGTAATTTCTGTAGTTGATATTGTTTATGTTAGTAAGTAGACATGTTGCAGTGTGAACTATAAACAGTACTAATATACAATACTAGCATCTCAGCTTGCCAGTTTGAACAGAATTCTTGAGTTTCAGTATTTCATAATTATCTATGCTTCATTAATTTTCGATGATGTCTTGGTTCATTTCAGGGTTGCAAAACCTTTCCTTACTAAACTTGGAAGGGTGCCTTGTAACAGCTGTATGCTTGGATTCTCTTGCAGGTTTAATTGCTTGATATACTTTTATGCTTATTATGTTGCTGATATAGAAAATTGGTCACTTTATTATATTCCCTACAAATAATACAACTATACAACTACTAAACCTATAAACCAGCCAACATATTTAAGGATATCCTGCAGTGGTGCCATTGTGAGAATGGTTGAACTCTTGTCTTCTCTCTCTCGATAACTCTGCATCACCCTCCAAAATGATACTTCTACACCCCACATTCCAAGCAAATAATAAACCCTCCTGTTCATGGTTCTTCATTTTATATGTAGGTTTGATTTGTTCTTGTACATAATAAACACAAGAAATAACCGGTACCAAACCTGCTTTGAATTTTAATATCAGATTTTAACACTTTTTCTTTATCTGAGGTATAAAATGTATTAAGAAAATAGGATAAAAAATAAATAAATTAAAAAAGAAAAAGGAAAGAGAGACGATTAGTTTAAATTTCTGTAACAGAAATGGGGCCAAATAGCCATGAGTAGCTCAATTAGAAGTATTACTATAGTAGCCCAATTAGTTGTAGTATACTTTGGAAGTCTACAAAACTATTTTTCTTAAGAAAAAATGAAAAAGAAAGAAGAAAGAAGCTGCTTTGAGAAGGACAAATGTGTTTGAACAAATTTTCATGATAGGGTTAGAATACAGATACTATAATTTAATCAGTTTTTACAACACCAACATAATGTTATCTTTTTATCAAAGTGACCCCAAATAATACATATTTACAATATTTACTTGCTAGGCATTGAAAACTTGGTAAAAATTATTTGGGTATAAGAACCTCTATCTATAATACAAAGGCATTTTGTATGATAACTAGGAAGAAGTGATTTATACTTTATACCAAGAATAAGCTATTCAAGATGACCATAGAATAAAAAATAATTTTTTTCTTCTTTTTTAATTTATTTATAGGAACTAACAAGTAACAATTACTCCTTGCACATGACATAAATTGGGGGGATTGGGAAGATGACATTAGTAAAGAAAATCAATGAGTAATGTACAAGTCTCATTAGGGAAGTGAAATCTTCTATCCCATTTTCGAATTTTCCTGTCTCCTTAGTTCCTTCAATGAAGATCTAACACTTGTAAAATCATGAGACCTCCCTTTTTCTTCTATTTTAAGATTTTCAAATCCAACATCTTCAAAATTATTCACACTGAAAAATAGGATAGAAGATTTGAGTTCCCAACTACAAGCACCTTGTTCATCAAAATTGCACTAAACAAGTTTCACTTTTTTAAATATATAGATTTGTTCACCACCAGAACCTAGTACTTACAAGGCTATACTGAAAAGATTACTACCACCCTAAACTCAAAAACTGGAGGAAAAAAAGAATGTGTAACCACCTAATCACAATCTCTTAAAAGCATTCTATCAACCCCTTTCACTGTGTTGTGCTGGATCTAAGGCTATCAATGATCCAAAAGGTTAGTTAATATGATCTTGATATCTTGAGAAGAAACTATTGTAATTATCATTATTGTTATTGTTGTTGTTATTATTATTATCATCATCAATGCTTTTTATAGGAATACTCTAGTTACTAATGATTTTTATATGAAAACTCTATCCCTATAGCACTTTGAATATTTGTATATTTACCAAATATTGCTCTGATATCTCTTAACAGTTGTGGGCTTTATTAAATCATAGTGTTAAGACTCTCTATTTAAGTTGAATTTTTAAGACTGCTTATAGTAGAGCTTGAGTTTATTCATCTAGAGTGGGCAATAACTTTAAATATTGTAACTTGGATGTTGCAGAATATTTGATAATTTTAAATGCCTTACTGATTGTAGATGTAATTTTCATTATCCCACCCCCTTCTCTTTCTCCCCTCCTCTCTTTTTTCTCCCGCTTTTTCCTTTAATTCTCTGTACATTGATCAACTGTCATGGTTTTGATGGCAGTTTTGCTTCAAAAATCTCTGGATGCACCAAATCCTCAAGTTGTTGAAGATGCATGGAACACGCTTGTTCAGATGCGTGCACTGGAAAAGACTCCAAGGAGCCGTTATGAACCTACATTTTATGGACAATTTATAGCTAGTTGTCCTTTGTCGTTTGATGCTTCTGTTCTAGTTCTGAAATTTGGGAATGCTGGTATGATATGTGAGGCCATGTTGCTGGGTATAATGATGGATACATAGCCTATACCCATTCTTCATCCAGGTGGTTGTTGGGGCTACAATTGGTTCCATTATGTCTCTTGTGTGGTATTGACTATGGAATGCTTTTATTCAGGATGCATATCAATCCTCTTTGTTTGTTAGGATCATTGGTTTATCGAGTTCTACAGGAATTTGCATTTGTTTTGTTGTATTTATGATCCGTCATTGGCTTAAAGATGACTAAAACCACACTAAACCTGTTGTAGCATTGCACTAAATTGTGTTGGTTAATGAAACATCATTTTGTATATTGATGATTGGATTTTTGACGGTTTAGAATTTCACTAATGAAATCTCATTGTAAAGTATAGTTTCTAAACCAAGCAAAAATCCTTTCATACAAAAATTTGTTTGTCACAAGTACAAACCCCTAAAATTAATAACCGAAGTATTTAAACCTCGGGTCGTTCTCCCTAGAATTTACAATAAAGTGTCTTGTTATCGGTTGTGAGTTATTTTGGGGTTTTTGAGATTATAGACAACAATTATAAATGGCAAGGGAAATAACCTAACAACTAATAAAGCTCTTGGCAAGATATGAGAACTAGAAGTCCTATCCTAGTTATCCTCCTCAATTGTGATAACAAATTATCCATTACTCCCACTTAGTTAACCTCTAACCATGGAGGAAAGTCAAGTGGATGAATCAATTTGATTCCTCAAGTCCTAATCAACTCCTAAAGGAAAGACTAGCTTTAGAGGTATTCAAATCAATTAGCAACTTCTAATTATCAATCAACAAAAGGATTAGATAACTCAAGAGTCACTAATTACTCAACCAAAGCCAAGAGGAACAAAAGCTACACTAAAATCCTACCAAGCATTTCATCAAACACTTGGAAGGCACAAAAGAAAAGCAAAGCAAATTGACAACAAGAAGAGAATCTAACAACAATTATTGAAAGAAATTAACAACAACAATCAAAAGAAACACAATTATTATGAATTACCTTGAATTGAATTGAAAGAAAGTAGAAGGAACAATACTAGATCTACAACAAAATATAAGAACAACATAAAAGAGATTACACCAAAAGAATAGGAGAAGAATGAATGTAACTACAAGGAATTGAGAAGATAGAAGTAGAAGAAGATGAATCTAAATCTAGATCTAAGAACTAAACCTAATCCTAATCCTAATTCTAGAGAGAAGTGAGAGCTTCTCTCTCTAGAAACTAGTTCTAACTACTTCTAAAACTAAACTATGACTAATGGTAACTAACATGTGTTTCCCTCTTCACTCCTTGGGTTAAATAGCATCAGAAATGAGTTGGATTGGGCCCACAAGGCTTCTAAAATCGCTGGCCACGTTTTGCTTCAAGTGGACTAGGTGGCAGCAACGGTGCGTGCGCGTACTATGCGCGTGCGCGCCACCATACTTGTAGCAACTATGGCAAATCTTATATCGTTTCGAAGCCCCGGATGTTAGCTTTCTAACCCAACTGGAACCGCATCATTTGGACCTCTGTAGCTCAAGTTATGGTCGTTTAAGTGCGAAGAGGTCGGCTTGACAGCTTTCCGGTTCTTTCATTTCTTCATGAGTTCTCCAACTTTTCATGCTTCTTTCTTCATTCCCTTGATCCAATCTTTGCCTCCTAAACCTTAAATCACTTAACAAACATATCAAGGCATCTAATGGAATCAAGGTGAATTAGATTTAGCTATTTTAAGGCCTAAAAAGCATGTTTTCACTCTTAAGCACAATTAAAGGAGAATATACAAAACCATGCTATTTCATTGAATAAATGTGAGTAAAAGGTTATAAAATCCCCTAAAATCAATACAAGATAAACCGTCAAATTGGGGTTTGTCATATATCAAGATTGAAGTATTCGTTATATACCAGCAGAAGCAATGAGGGTAGTACTTAGTTGTTTATCAAGATTGAACCTCTTCAGATAGGACAATACTAGTTAGAAGCAATGAGGATTAATCCAAAAACTACTGAATTGTTGCCACTACATTATGATAAGTTTATTGACAAGTAGGGGACTAGTAGTATACTTAAATCGTTTGGAAATATGTAAATGTTGTTATTATGTGATTTATTTTCTTAAACTTATTGGCTTGATTAATGGGTAAGGACCTGAATAATTTAGATAAGGTTATTATTCAAATATCAGTGTTATTTAGATACCAAAAATACACTTCTTGATTAGTACATACTAACATTTACTGAAGTGCGTAATTAAGGTGTGAAACACATGATGACCTTCGTGGTACATGTGCAAGGATTTAGTTGCTCAGCTTCAGAATGATGAGACCAAGTCCAAAACACATTTAAAAGATAATCCAAATTTCAACAACATTTATTCAAATTTGGTACCAATCAAAGTCACATAAAACCTTTCTCATCACTTTAGGAGCGTCACTGGTTGTGTGCAGTTAGGACAGGTGATGCTACTTCTGCTGTAATATCAACACTGGTTGTGTGCAGTTAGGACAAGGTGATGATACTTTTGCTGTAATATCAAGTTCTGTTGTAAGTTGTAACCTAGTCAATCGAAAAAAATGGCTTCTTTTTGTTTAGTTTTATTGAAATCCTAAAACCATAAAAATATGCATCTCCACAACTACTTTCACTTCTCCATGTTTGTATTTTTATCCTTGCAAATATGGCAATGCCTAAGACTAAGAAGCAACAATAAACTGCAAAACCAACATCAGTGTTACATTTATATCTCATGGTTTTGCTTAAGAAGCAAGTACAAGCCATTTCAAACATCAAGAACCACTTAAGTATTATACAGGAGAAGCAGAAACGACCAAAACCAGAGTTCTATAACATATAGCTAACTAGTTTAACCCTTCTGGATGGACAGCATTCTGATTCTGATTCATCTCTAAGAGAGAAACCAATTCAACAAACGAAAATACTTAAAAGAAACATTGAAATCCACATTAAACCCTTGAATATGCAGTTCCACTAATTCAATAACTGAGCACAAACTTTTCTCATTCTTCCTCCGATTCTGATTCAGCATTCCAAAGACAATCTATGAATGGTTGAGCATTCTTCCATATCTGAGAGTCCTTCTTATCACCCTTTAGTCCCTTTGAATACCAATGCACGACGTGCTCTTCCTCCACCAAATCAACATCATAGAGGGCTTTCAAAATAAGTGCAACCTCATTCAACTCATTGCTACCTTTCTTGTAACAGAACTCCTCAGCAGCATTGAGTAATAACAGCTGCGATCCCTCGTCATCTCCAGCAACTGCACCAGCAAGGTGATTCTTCCTCTTAGTAGCTTCTTTTCCAAACGCCTTTTCGACGACATCAAATAATCTTTCAAGAAGTGCATTTATCTTCTCCTGAGCAGATACAGGAAATGCAGCAATATGTGACTGCAATTCCTTTGCTGCAACACCCTTTTTCAAATATGCTTTTACTTCCCTGACCACAGTTGCATAGTTCAGTGTCACCATTCTCAGAACCCTTGCATATCAAAGCATATCAGAATCAATATTCAAGATCATTAACAATCCTAAATCACAGTAATGACCAATGATAACAACAATTGAAGAAGCAAGATGAAAATTTATAGATTAACTAACCAATTAAAAGTTTAAAACAACAATTATAGTTAAAAAAAACTTCTAAAGAAAGCAGAGATTGTAGTATCATTGTGAAAAATCCAACTCGACCAGGCTTAGTCAAGGGGGAAGATGAATGTACTTACCTGCTTAATCAATTAAGGAACGAACTAGATCCTTCAAGACAGAGCACAGAGCGGAACAAGGAGCACGATGGTGGGGCTGACGCGGTGGAACAGAGGCGACGTGGCGGGATAGTGGTTGCGCGATGGAGGAACGAGGCAAGACCAGTTGCAGCGACGACAGTGGCTTCGAAGTTCGAACAGCGCCGGAGACGACCGGCAAGCAAGGCGGTGGCTTCGACGGCGGTGGCTGGACGAAGCATGTGTGGAACTGAGGGAAGAGCTCGAGTTGGAGAGGAAGGAGGAGGATGGTCGCTTGAATGAGAGAGTGGCAGAGTGCTTCGTTTGTATTTTGGGGAAGAGCTAAAGCTTGCTCTTGCTGTGTGTTCTGTGTTGTCTTTCAAAGGAGGGGGTGTTTTGGTGGGGTGAGGGGAGTAACTCGCGTGGGGTGGGTGGTGAACGAAATTGTGATCATCAACAATGGCTCCAATAATTTGGTAGCTCTCATACGTGAATTACACTTAGTCACAACTCCGCACAACTAACCAGCAAGTGTACTGGGTCGTCCAAGTAATACCTTACGTGAGTAAGGGTCGATCCCACAGAGATTGTTGGTATGAAGCAAGCTATGGTCATCTTGTAGATCTCAGTCAGGCGGATAGTAATTGATTATGGATTATTGGTTTAAATATGATTAATAAAAATAAACAGAAAGTAAAGATAAAGTTACTCATGTACTCCAATGGTGGGAATTTCAGATAGGTGCATGGAGATGCTGTGTTCCTTCTGAATCTCTGCTTTCCTACTGCTTTTATCCAATTTTATCACTCCCTTCTATGGCAAGCTGTATGTAGGGCATCACCGTTGTCAATGGCTACATCCCATCCTCTCAGTGAAAAAGGTCCAAATGCTCTATCACAGCATGGCTAATCATCTGTCGGTTCTCAATCAGGTTGGAGTAGAATCCAGTAATTCTTTTGCGTCTGTCACTAACGCCCGGCCTTCATGAGTTTGAAGCTTGTCGCAGTCATTCAATCCCGGAATCCTACTCGGAATACCACAGACAAGGTTATACTTTCTGGATTCCCATGAATGCCGCCATCAATTCTAGCTTATACCACGAAGATTCTGATTAAGGAATCCAAGAGATATGCGCCCGGTCTAAGGTAGAACGGAAGTGGTTGTCAGTCACGCGCGTTCATAGGTGAGAATGATGATGAGTGTCACGGATCATCACATTCATCAAGTTGAAGTGTAACGAATATCTTAGAATAGGAATAAATTGAATTAGATAGAAGATAATAGTAATTGCATTGAAACTTGAGGTATAGCAGGCTCCACACCCTTAATCTATGGTGTGTAGAAACTCCACCGTTGAAAATACATAAGTGAAAGGTCCAGGCATGGCCAAATGGCCAGCCCCCAAAACGTGATCAATAGTCTCCTCAGATGAATAATAGAATAAAACTGAGACCAAAGATGACTAATACACTAGTAAAAAGTTCTATTTATACTAAACTAGCTACTAGGGTTTACAGAAGTAAGTAATTGATGCATAAATCCACTTCCAGGGCCCACTTGGTGTATGTTTGGGCTAAGCTTGATCTATCCACGAGCTGAGGCTTCTCTTGGAGTTGAGCACCAAGTTGTAACGTGTTTTGGGCGTTCAACTCTGGTTCGTGACGTGTTTCTGGCGTTTGACTCCAGACAGCAACATGGAATTGGCGTTGAGCGCCAGTTTACGTCATCTAGTCACGAATAAAGTATGAACTATTATATATTGTTGGAAAGCTCTGGATGTCTATTTACCAACGCCGTTGAGAGTGCGCCATTTGAAGTTTTGTAGCTCCAGAAAATCCATTTTGAGTGCAGGGAGGTCAGATTCCAACAGCATCAGCAGTCCTTTGTCAGCCTCCTATCAGAATTTTGCTCAGGTCCCTCAATTTCAGCCAGAAAATACCTGAAATCACAGAAAAATACACAAACTTATAGTAAAGTCCAGAAATATGAATTTAGCATAAAAACTAATGAAAACATCCCTAAAGTAACTAGATCATACTAAAAACTACCTAAAAACAATCATAAAAAGCGTATAAATTATCCGCTCATCACAACACCAAACTTAAATTGTTGCTTGTCCCCAAGCAACTGAAAATCAATTAGGATAAAAAAGAAGAGAATATACTATAAATTCCAAAATATCAATGAATATTAGTTCTAATTAGATGAGCGGGACTTGTAGCTTTTTGCTTCTGAACAGTTTTGGCATCTCACTTTTTCCTTTGAAGTTTAGAATGATTGGCTTCTCTAGGAACTTAGAATTTCGGATAGTGTTATTGATTCTCCTAGTTAAGTATGTTGATTCTTGAACACAGCTACTTTTATGAGTCTTGGCCGTGGCCCTAAGCACTTTGTTTTCCAGTATTACCACCGGATACATAAATGCCACAGACACATGACTGGGTGAACCTTTTCAGATTGTGACTCAGCTTTGCTAGAATCCCCAGTTAGAGGTGTCCAGAGCTCTTAAGCACACTCTTTTTGCTTTGGATCACGACTTTAACCACTCAGTCTCAAGCTTTTCACTTGGACCTTCATGCCACAAGCACATGGTTAGGGGCAGCTTGATTTAGCCGCTTAGGCCTGGATTTATTTCCTTGGGCCCTCCTATCCATTGATGCTCAAAGCCTTGGATCCTTTTTACCCTTGCCTTTTGGTTTTAAGGGCTATTGGCTTTTTCTGCTTGCTTTTTCTTTTTCTTTCTATTTTTTTCGTAATTTTTTTTTCTGCAAGCTTTTGCTTTTCACTGCTTTTTTTTGCTTCAAGAATCAATTTTCATGATTTTTCAGATCATCAATAACATTTCTCTTTGTTCATCATTCTTTCAAGAGCCAACAATTTTAACATTCATAAACAACAAGATCAAAATTATGCACTGTTCAAGCATTCATTCAGAAAACAAAAAGTATTGTCACCACATCAATATAATTAAACTAAATTCAAGGATAATTTCGAAATTCATGTACTTCTTGTTCTTTTGAATTAGAAACATTTTTCATTTAAGAGAGGTGAAGGATTAATGGAATTATTCATAGCTTTAAGACATAGTTACTAACTACTAATGATCATGAAGTAGAGACACAAAACATAGATAAACATATAACATAAAAACGAAAAGCAGAGAAAATAAGAACAAGGAATGAGTCCACCTTAGTGGCGTCTTCTTCTTGAAGGACCAATGATGTCCTTAAGCTCTTCTATGTCCCTTCCTTGCCTTTGTTGCTCCTCCCTCATTGCTCTTTGATCTTCTCTTATTTCATGGAAAATGATGGAGTGCTCTTGATGTTCCACCCTTAATTGATTCACATTGTAACTCAAATCTTCTAAGGAAGTGTTGAGTTGTTCCCAATAGTTATTGGGAGGAAAGTGCATCCCTTGAGGCATCTCCGGAATTTCTTGGTGATGAGCTTCCTCATGCGTCCCTTGGGCTCCATGAGTGGGCTCTCTTGTTTGCTCCATCCTTTTCTTAGTGATGGGCTTGTCCTCCTCAATGAGGATGTCTCCTTCTATAATAACTCCAGCTAAGTAACATAGATAGCAAATAAGATGGGGAAAAGCTAGCCTTGCCAAAGTAGAGGACTTATCGGCTATTTTGTAGAATTCATGGGAGATGACTTCATGAACTTCTACTTCCTCTCCAATCATGATGCTATGAATCATGATGGCCCGATCCATAGTGACTTCAGATCGGTTGCTAGTGGGGATGATGGAGTGTTGAATGAACTCTAACCATCCTCTAGCCACAGGCTTGAGGTCTAGCCTTCTCAGTTGAACTGGCTTGCCTTTGGAGTCTCTTTTCCATTGAGCTCCTTCCACACATATGTCCATAAGGACTTGGTCCAACCTTTGATTAAAGTTGACCCTTCTAGTGTAGGGGCGTTCATCTCCTTGCATCATGGGCAAGTTGAATGCCAACCTCACATTTTTCGGACTAAAATCTAAGTATTTCCCCCGAACCATTGTAAGATAGTTCTTTGGATTCGGGTTCATACTTTGATCATGGTTCCTAGTGATCCAAGCATTGGCATAGAACTCTTGAACCATTAAGATTCCGACTTGTTGAATGGGGTTGGTTAGAACTTCCCAACCTCTTCTTTGGATCTCATGTCGGATCTCTGGATACTCATTTTTCTTGAGCTTGAAAGGGACCTCAAGGATCACCTTCTTCTTGGCCACAATATCATAGAAGTGGTCTTGATGGGCTTTGGAGATGAATCTTTCCATCTCCCATGACTCGGAGGTGGAAGCTTTTGTCTTCCCTTTCCCTTTTCTAGAGGATTCTCCGGTCTTGGATGCCATCAATGGTTATGGAAAAACAAAAATCTTATGCTTTTACCACACCAAACTTAAAATATTGCTCGCCCTCGAGCAAGAGGAGAAAGAAGAGAAGAAGAAGAAGAAGAAGAAAATATGGAGGAGAAGGGGAAGTGTAGGTTTCGGCCAAGGTATAGAAGAGGGGGTTGTGTTGTGTGAAAATGAAGTAGAATGGAGGGGTATATATAGGGAAAGGGGAGAGGTTAGGTTCGGCCATTTAGGGGGGTTTGGGTGGGAAAGAATTTTGAATTTTGAAGGTAGGTGGGGTTTATGGGAAAGAATGGATGGATGTGAGTGGTGAAGGGGGTAATTGGGAAGAGAGATTGAGGTGATTGGTGAAGGGTTTTGGGGAAGAGTGTTTATTGGAAAGAGAGAACGAATGTTGAGAAGAGGGGAGAATATGTTAGGTGGGGATCCTGTGGGGTCCACAGATCCTGAGGTGTCAAGGATTTACATCCCTGCACCAATTAGGCATGTAAAATGCCTTAGCATACCATTCTGGCGTTTAAACACTGAAGTGGTGCACACTCTGGGCGTTCAACGCCCATGTGTAGCATGTTTCTGGCGTTGAACGCCAGTTCCATGCTTGTTACTGGCGTTCAGCGCCAGCTTTCCTCAGGGCACATTCCTGGCATCCAAACGCCAGTATGTTGCTTGTTTCTGGCGTTCAACGCCAGATCCATGCTCTGTTCTGGCGTTGAACGCCAGCCAGATGCACCTTACTGGCGTTTAAACGCCAGTAAGTCCTTCCTCTAGGGTGTGATTTTTCTTTTGTTGTTTTTTATTCTGTTTTTAATTTTTGTATTTTTTTCGTGACTCCACATGATCATGGACCTAATAAAACACAAAATAACAATAAAATAAAATTAGATAAATAAAAATTGGGTTGCCTCCCAACAAGCGATCTTTTAATGTCACTAGCTTGATAGTGGGCTCTCATGGAGCCTTAGAGAAGTTCAGAGCATGATGAAGGTCTCCCAACACCAAACTTAGAGTTTGAATGTGGGGTCTTCTCAACACCAAACTTAGAGTTTGGTTGTGGCCTCCCAACACCAAACTTAGAGTTTGATTGTGGGGGCTCTTTTGGACTCTGTACTAAGAAAAGTTCTGCATACTTACTCTCTTTTGTTACAGAGGGATGGCCGTGTGCCTTAAACACAAGGTAGTCCCATTCAATTGAAGGACTAATTCTCCTCTGTTAACATCTATTACAGCACCTGCTGTGGCTAGGAAAGGTCTTCCAAGGATGATGCATTCATCCTCTTCCTTCCTAGTGTCTAGGATTATGAAATCAGCAGGGATGTAAAGGCCTTCAACCTTTACTAATATGTCCTCTACTAATCCATAAGCTTGTCTTACTGACTTGTCTGCCAATTGTAATGAGAATAAGGCAGGCTGTACCTTAATGATCCCTAGCTTCTCCATTACAGAGAGTGGAATAAGATTTATGCCTGACCCCAGGTCACACAGAGCCTTGTTAAAGGTCATGGTGCCTATGGTACAGGGTATTAAGAATTTGCCAGGATCTTATTTCTTTTGAGGTAAGGTTTGCTGAACCCATGTATCAAGTTCACTAATTAACAAGGGAGGTTCACCTTCCCAAGTCTCATTACCAAATAACTTGGCATTCAGCTTCATGATAGCTCCTAGATATTGAGCAACTTGCTCTCCAGTTACATCTTCATCTTCTTCAGAGGAAGAATAATCTTCAGAGCTCATGAATGGCAGAAGGAGATTTAATGGAATCTCTATGGTTTCTATATGAGCCTCAGATTCCTTTAGGTCCTTAATAGGGAACTCCTTCTTGTTTGAGAGACGTCCTAGGAGGTCTTCCTCACTAGGATTTTCGTCCTTCTCCTCTCTTGTGCATTCGGCCATATTGATTACATCAATGGCCTTGCACTCTCCTCTTGGATTCTCTTCTGTATTGCTTGGGAGAGTACTGGGAGGAGTTTCAGTGACTTTCTTACTCAGCTGGCCCACTTGTGCCTCCAAATTTCTGATGGAGGACCTTGTTTCACTCATGAAACTTAAAGTGGCTTTAGACAGATCAGAGACTAAATTTGCTTAATTAGAAAGGCTCCGCTCAGAATTCTCTATCTGTTGCTGAGAAGATGATGGAAAAGGCTTGTTATTGCTTAGCCTGTTTCTTCCACCATTATTAAAGCCTTGTTGAGGCTTTTGTTGATCCTTCCATGAGAAATTTGGATGATTTCTCCATGATGAATTATAAGTGTTTCCATAAGGTTCACCCATGTAATTTACCTCTGCTATTGCAAGGTTCTCAAGATCATAAGCTTCTTCAAAAGTTGCCTCTTTAGTACTGTTGGATGCATTTTGCCATCCATTCAGACTTTGAGAGATCATGTTGACTTGATGAGTCAACACTTTGTTCTGAGTCAATATGGCATTCAGAGCATCAATTTCAAGAACTCCCTTCCTCTGAGGCATCCCATTATTCACGAAATTCCTCTCAGAAGTGTACATGAATTGATTATTTGCAACCATGTCAATAAGTTCTTGCGCTTTTGTAGGAGTTTTTTTAGGTGAATGGATCCACCTGCAGAATGGTCTGATAACATCTTGGAAAACTCAGATAGACCATAATAGAATATATCTAATATGGTCCATTCTGAAAACATGTCAGAAGGACACTTTTTTGGTCATCTGCTTGTATCTTTCCCAAGCTTCATAGAGGGATTCACCATCTTTTTGCTTGAAGGTTTGAACATCCACTCTAAGCTTGCTCAACTTTTGAGGGGGGAAAGAATTTATCCAAGAAGGCAGTGACCAGCTTATCCCAGGAGTCCAGGCTATCTTTAGGTTGTGAGTCCAACCATGTTCTAGCTCTGTCTCTTACAACAAAGGGGAAAAGCATGAGCCTGTAGACTTCAGGATCTACTCTATTCGTCTTTACAGTCTCACAAATCTGCAAGAACTCAGTTAAAAACTGGTAAGGATCTTCAGATGGAAGTCCATGAAACTTGTAGTTCTGTTGCATTAGAGCAACTAATTGAGGTTTCAGCTCAAAATTGTTTGCTCTAATGGCCAGAATGGAGATGCTTCTTCCATCAAATTTGGAAGTTGGTTTAGTGAAATCACCAAGCATCCTCCTTGCATTATTGTTGTTAGGTTCGGCTGCCATCTCCTTTTCTTGTTCGAAAAATTCATAAAGGTTGTCTCTGGATTGTTGTAATTTAGCTTCTCTTAATTTCCTCTTCAGAGTCCTTTCAGGTTCAGGATCAGCTTCAACAAGAATGCCTTTTTCCTTGTTCCTGCTCATATAGGGAAGAAGAGAACAAGAAAAGGAAGAGGAATCCTCTATGTCACAGTATAGAGATTCCTTTATGTTAGTAGAAGAAGAAAGGGAATATGAGTGAAGAAAAATGAATAGGTAGGGGCAGTGATTTGAGATGAAGAGAGGTGAAGAGAAGTATTAGTAAATGAATAAATAAATAGAAGAAGGGGAGAGATAGAGAATTTCGAAAATAATTTTGAAAAAGTAGTTAGTGATTTTCGAAAATAAAAGATAAGATAGAATTAAAATTAAAACAATTAATTAATTAAAAAGAATTTTTGAAAAAGGGATGAGATATTTTTGAAAATTAGAGAAGGAAAAATAGTTAGGTGGTTTTGAAAAAGATAAGAAACAAACAAAAAGTCAAATAGTTAGTTGAAAAATCAAATTTGAAAAGATAAGAAGATAAGAAGTTAGATAAGATATTTTGAATTTAAATTTTTTGAAAAGGATAAATTTTGAAAAAGATATGATAAAAAGATAAGATAAGAAGATATGATAAAAAGATAGGATTTGAAAAAGATTTAATTTTTAAAATTAAAATTAATTACTTAGCTAACAAGAAACTAAAAGATATGATTATAGAATTTAAAGATTGAACTTTTCTTAACAAGAAAGTAACAAACTTCAAATTTTTGAATCAATTTCATTAATTGTTAGTGAATTTTCGAAAATATGATGTAAAAGATAAGAAAAAGATTTTGAAAAATATTTTTGAAAATTTTCGAAAAACAAAGATAAAATTGAAAAGATATGATTTTAAAAGATATGGTTGAAATTAGTTTTGAAAAAGATTTGAATTTTAAGATCACAATTAATGACTTGACTCACAAGAAATCACAAGATATGATTCTAGAACTTAAAGTTAGAATCTTTCTTAACAAGAAAGTAACAAACTTGAAATTTTTGAATCAAAACATTAATTGATGATGTGATTTTCGAAAATATGATATAAAAATAAGAAAAAGATTTTGAAAATATTTTGAAAAAGATTTTTGACATTTTCGAAAATAAAAAAAAATGAAAAAGATATGATTTTTGAAAAAGATTTTAAAAAGATAAGAATTTTTAAAAGATAAGATTTTTTTTTTGAAAATTTTTTTTTATGAGAGAGAAAAACACTAAAAATACTTAATGCATGAAAATTTTGGATCAAAACACATGATGCATGCAAGAACACTATGAATGTCAAGATGAACACCAAGAACGCTTTGAAGATCATGATGAACATCAAGAACATATTTTTGAAAAATTTTCAATGTAAAGAAAACATGCAAGACATCAAAATTAGAAATCTTTCATGTTTAGACACTATGAATGCAAAAATGCACATGAAAAACACCATACAACACAAAACAAGAAAATACGAAGATCAAACAAGAAAGTTCATCAAGAACAACTTGAAGATCATGATGAATGCAATGCATGAATGCAATTTTTGAAAAATGCATGATGAATATGCAATTGACACCAAACTTAAAACTTGACACAAGACTCTAACAAGAAACATAAAATATTTTTTATTTTTATGATTTTATGATTTTTTTAGTATTTTTTATTATATTTTTCGAAAATTATTTTTTTTGGAAAAACGAAAAATAGAGAAAAAATTTTTTTTCGAAAAAATTTTTTTGAAAACTTTTTGAAAAGAGAATTACCTAATCTGAGCAACAAGACGAACCGTTAGTTGTCCACACTCGAACAATCCCCGGCAACGGCGCCAAAAACTTGGTGGACGAAATTGTGATCATCAACAATGGCTCCAATAATTTGGTAGCTCTCATACGTGAATTACACTTAGTCACAACTCCGCACAACTAACCAGCAAGTGTACTGGGTCGTCCAAGTAATACCTTACGTGAGTAAGGGTCGATCCCACAGAGATTGTTGGTATGAAGCAAGCTATGGTCATCTTGTAGATCTCAGTCAGGCGGATAGTAATTGATTATGGATTATTGGTTTAAATATGATTAATAAAAATAAACAGAAAGTAAAGATAAAGTTACTCATGTACTCCAATGGTGGGAATTTCTGATAGGTGCATGGAGATGCTGTGTTCCTTCTGAATCTCTGCTTTCCTACTGCTTTTATCCAATTTTATCACTCCCTTCTATGGCAAGCTGTATGTAGGGCATCATCATTGTCAATGGCTACATCCCATCCTCTCAGTGAAAAAGGTCCAAATGCTCTGTCACAGCACGGCTAATCATCTGTCGGTTCTCAATCAGGTTGGAGTAGAATCCAGTGATTCTTTTGCGTCTGTCACTAACGCCCAGCCTTCAGGAGTTTAAAGCTCGTCACAGTCATTCAATCCCAGAATCCTACTCGAAATACCACAGACAAGGTTATACTTTCCTGATTCCCATGAATGCCACCATCAATTCTAGCTTATACCACGAAGATTCTGATTAAGGAATCCAAGAGATATGTGCCCGGTCTAAGGTAGAACGGAAGTGGTTGTCAGTCACGCGCGTTCATAGGTGAGAATGATGATGAGTGTCACGGATCATCACATTCATCAAGTTGAAGTGCAACGAATATCTTAGAATAGGAATAAATTGAATTGGATAGAAGATAATAGTAATTGCATTGAAACTTGAGGTACAGCAGAGCTCCACACCCTTAATCTATGGTGTGTAGAAACTCCACCGTTGAAAATACATAAGTGAAAGGTCCAGGAATGGCCGAATGGCCAGCCTCCAAAACGTGATCAATAGTCTCCTCAGATGAATAATAGAATAAAACTGAGACCAAAGATGACTAATACACTAGTAAAAAGTTCTATTTATACTAAACTAGCTACTAGGATTTACAGAAGTAAGTAATTGATGCATAAATCTACTTCCAGGACCCACTTGGTGTATGTTTGGGCTGAGAGACGTGTTTCTGGCGTTTGACTCCAGACAGCAACATGGAATTGGCATTGAGCGCCAGTTTACGTCATCTAATCACGAATAAAGTATAGACTATTATATATTGCTGGAAAGCTCTGGATGTCTACTTTCCAACGCCGTTAAGAGCGCACCATTTGGATTTCTGTAGCTCCATAAAATCTATTTTGAGTGCAGGGAGGTCAGATTCCAACAGCATCAGCAGTCCTTTGTCAGCCTCCTATCAGAATTTTGCACAGGTCCCTCAATTTCAGCTAGAAAATACCTGAAATCACAGAAAAACACACAAACTCATAGTAAAGTCCAGAAATGTGAATTTAGCATAAAAACTAATGAAAACATCCCTAAAAGTAACTAGATCATACTAAAAACTACCTAAAAACAATGCTAAAAAGCGTATAAATTATCCGCTCATCAGTGGGTGGGTTTTCTTTTTTTTTCCTTAACAAAATCAAAACGACAGCGTGTTATACAAACGGGTCGGTTCCCGGTCCGGTCCAACCGGCCGGTTCAACGATTTTCTTGCGGTTTTGTCATCAGTGGTTTTAGTAGGAGAAGCAGACCGTTTTCTACGCCGGTTCTTGGTTGAACTGGTTCAACTGGCCGGTCCGGTCCGGTTTTTAGAACATTGTTCCACAATGAACGAAACGGCACCGTTTGGTGAAGTTTTTTTTGAAAATCGGTTGGGTTCCGGTTCGGTTCGACCAATCGGTTCCTAGTCGGTTCGATGGTTCAATAACGATTTTTTAATTTAGTGGTTATAGCTTCTAGTCAAACCGTCTTGCTCACTGGTTCACGGTTCAACCGGCCAAGACAAATCTCTCCATTGCTAAAAAAAGGAGAACAGATTCACTTGCTCCAATCAATATTCCTAGATTAGAGCTACCTAGTATGAGTACTAAGTAATAAGTAGTTTATTATTATTATTATTATTATTATTTCACTAATAACAATTTTTTTTATACATTTAGTGGGTGCAAGTCTGTTTTAGACTAACAACTTCAATGTGTTTGGACGATACTGAACTTGCAATTGCAGCATACTTGTATGGTAATCATTTGATGGATAAGTAAGTAAACTCAATTAGAATTTTATTTGTTAACGGTGTTGTTAATTTGTTTAGATATTTTTATTTATGTTAAATTATCTTTGGCAGCTACGAGGAGGATATAGTATTTTCAGAGCTTACAGCTCACAGAGACGTATTTAGGAGCTTACTGATGAGCGGATAATTTATACGCTTTTTGGCATTGTTTTTAGTATGTTTTCAATATGTTTTAGTTAGTTTTTATTGTATTTTTATTAGTTTTTAGTTAAAATTCACTTTTCTGGACTTTACTATGAGTTTGTGTGTTTTTCTGTGATTTCAGGTATTTTCTGGCTGAAATTGAGGGACCTGAGCAAAAATCTAATTCAGAGGCTGAAAAGGACTGCAGATGCTGTTGGATTCTGACCTCCCTGCACTCGAAGTGGATTTTCTGGAGCTACAGAAGCTCAATTGGCGCGCTCTCAACGGCGTTGGAAAATAGTTCATACTTTGCCCGAGATTTAATGGCCCAAACCGGCGTTCCAAATCAGCTCAAAACTGCCCGGCGTTAAACGCCGGAACTGGCACAAGAATGGGAGTTAAACGCCCAAACTGGCATAAAAACTGGCGTTTAACTCCAAGAAAAGTCTCTACACAAAAATGCTTCAATGCTCAGCCCAAGCACACACCAAGTGGGCCTGGAAGTGGATTTTTATGTCATTCACTCATCTTTGTAAACCTTAGGCTACTAGTTCTCTATAAATAAGACCTTTTGCTATTGTATTTTCATCTTGGTTCTTCTGGTTCCCTCTTTGGGGCCGAAGCCAATGATCACTTTTATCACTTATGTATTTTCAACGGTGGAGTTTTTACACACCATAGATTAAGGTGTGGAGCTCTGCTGTACCTCGAGTATCAATGCAATTATTATTGTTCTTCTATTTAATTCAGCTTGTTTTTGTTCTAAGATATCACTTGTTCGTCAACTTGATGAATGAAATGATCCGTGACACTCATCATCATTCTCACCTATGAACGTGTGCCTGACAACCACCTCCATTCTACCTTAGATTGAGTGGATATCTCTTGGATTTCCTTAACCGGAATCTTCGTGGTATAAGCTAGAATTGATGGCGGCATTCAAGAGAATCCGGAAGGTCTAAACCTTGTCTGTGGTATTCTGAGTAGGATTCAATGATTGAATGACTGTGACGAGCTTCAAACTCCTGAAGGCTGGGCGTCAGTGACAGACGCAAAAAAATCAATGGATTCTATTCCAACCTGATTGAGAACCGACAGATGATTAGCCGTGCCGTGACAGGGTGCGTTGAACATTTTCACTGAGAGGACGGGACTGTAGCCACTGACAACGGTGATGCCCAACATACAGCTTGCCATGGAAAGGAGTAAGAAGGATTGGATGAAGACAGTAGGAAAGCAGAGAGACGGAAGGGACAAAGCATCTCTATACGCTTATTTGAAATTCTCGCCAATGAATTACATAAGTATCTTTATCTTTATGTTTTATTCATATATCCTCCATAACCATTTGAGTTTGCCTGACTAAGATTTACAAGGTGACCATAGCTTGCTTCATACCAACAATCTCTGTGGGATCGACCCTTACTCGCGTAAGGTTTATTACTTGGACGACCCAGTACACTTGCTGGTTAGTTGTGCGAAGTTGTGATAAAGAGTTGAGATTGCAATTGAGCGTACCATGTTGATGGCGCCATTGATGATCACAATTTCGTGCACCATTTACCCTTTGTACAAATTAAATTAGAGTTTCATTCTTGTTTCAATTTCTGTCTCCCACTTTGTACCAAACAGAATACTGAGATTTATTTCAGTTTCTATCTCTCAGTCTCAGTTTTCTAATCTCTATCTCTCTACCAAACGCTACCTTAGAGAATTAGGAAGTAATTAAAGATAGGGAATGTTAAAGGTTTCGGAGATGTTATATTCTTAGAAAATACTGACCAGTTGTTTTTTTGTTGATTCAATACAATATGGAAAATTTCGTAAAGTTTTTTACTGAGACAACAGACACACTCTCAATGGATCCTCCGCACGCTGGGCATACCTCTTCTGTGCGTGTTTCTCGTGTTTCTCAAATTATTTATAATCAAATTCTAATTCCTTGACAATTTAATTTTTCTTAACTTAATTAATCGCCAATTTCTTGGTCAATTAATTAAGAGAAAAGATGAAGAATATTTTTTATTTAAAGCCACACAATTTTCAAAGTACTATTCCTAGTCAAGTTAAAAATCATGACAACAACAGTTTAGAGCTAATTTCAATATTAAATTTTCTAAAGTAATAACGGAATCCGAGACAAAGTTAGAATATTTTCTAATACTTCTAACCATTAAAGATGAAGAACGAAACTTAATCCTGAAAAAGTAGAAAAACATGAATCAAAATAAAGAAGACACTTGCATTACTAATCTATAAAAATAAAATAGAGCTCCTAACCTTTAACAAGAGAGGTTTAGTTACTCATGGTAGAGAAAAAAATAACTAAAACTAAAGAAGGAGATATTTGGTCAAAGATGATCTCTATTTTGTGAACCTTGTTTATTTATTTATATCTAACTTCCTACGTAACTGAAATTTAAAAGCTAATCTTATCTTTTAAAGAGAAAGATAATTTATTTAAATTTAAATTTAATCTAATCTAAATCCTAACAACCAAATCGTATCTTTCTAGAAGAGGTTGTTGCTAACTAATCATTTAAATCTTGAATCTTGACTTGAATTGAAACTTCCTAGGAGTTGGTTAGGCATTTGGTGGTGGGCTTGGTGTACTTAGCGATGGACTTTGAAGCTCTTTGGATTGTTGGGAGTGAAAAGTGCACTTGGAATTTTAGCGCCCATTACTTGGAATTTTGGTAGAGTTGGGCGCTACGGGTGTTCGCGGTGCGGTTTGGTTCGGTTTTTTTATCGAGGCCATCCGAACCAAACCAAACTAATTAAAATCGGTTTGGTTTGGTTCGGTTTGTTCAGTTTTTCAATCGATTAAAAAACGTACTATCATACTATTTCACAAAGTCATAACATTGAAATCGACAAGTACAAATACACAATAGCTAACAAAGTCTTGATCCAATAAAATTTAACGATAAAAGGAATTCAAATATGACAATTAAAGAAGTTTAAAAGTTCAGTAGTCATCACAACTGAAAATAAAAATAAATTTTCATTAAAAGATAGCCAAGTTATGGTATCTTCTCCAACAAAATAGCTAAACTTCTTAATGCAAACCAACTTGAAATCAAAAAGCAGTTACATAATAATAATAATGATGATGATGATGATGATGATGATGATGATTATAATAATAATAATAATAATAATAACAATAATAATAATCAATAAAATTATTAGAGATTATTCTAAAAAAATTCAAATTTAAAACTATTTGATTTTTTTATATTTAATATAATCAAAAGATATACTATTTTAAAAAATATGTTTGTATTAAAAAAATATGTATTTAATATAAATTCAAATTAAAATATTTTCTTTTAATACATATTTTTTAATACAAACATACTTTTTTTACATAGGATATCTTTTGATTATATTAAATACAAAAATATCAAATGAATTTAACCTTGAATTTTTTGTAGAATAGTCTCTAATAATTTTATTGATTATTATTATTATTATTATTATTATTATTATTATTATTATTATTATTATTATTATTATTATTATTATTATTATTATTATTATTATTATTATTATTATTATTATTATTATTATTATTATTATTATTATTATTATCAACCTAATTCAGAAATATAAATTACACAACCAGAATACAAAAATTCATAGTCAGAAAATTATTAACCTAATTAGAAATTCAGAAATTTGTTAACCAAATCAGAAATTTATTAACCTAATCAGAAATTTAAAAATTCAGTAACCTAATCAGAAATTCAGCAACTTAAAACTCAAAAATTCAGAAATTCAAAACACAAAAATTCAGCTTAATAGGAATCTCATTAATTCAAAACACCCAAATTCATTACCTTAATTCAGAAATCTAAATTCAGAAAAGGGGGATGGAAGACCAGCGAAAACCAGGGCTGACTTACCTGAACCTGATGAAGAAAAGGGGAAGGAAGACTAGCGTCCAGCGAAGACCGGCAACGCGATCAGGAGAAGATGACGACCACGACCAGGAAAAGACGACGACGTTGCTGAGTCTGGGGTGGGAGGTGGCGTTAAGAGACCAGAGGGTGGAAGGCGGCGGCGACGGTCGGTGGTCAGCGGGAAGGAGGCAGAAGGGGCTAAGGGTTTGAGGAGGAGTGGAGACGAGAGTCTCAGGTCTCAGCTCAGTTCTCGCTCTCTTTCTCTCTCTGGAGCAGGACGGCTAGGGTTAGGTTATGTTCAAATGAGAGTGGCTAACATATAATATATATATATATATATCAGGGCATTTTTGTCTTTTCACACAAACAGAGATTTAACGGGTCTCCACGTGGCGGGGACCTCTACCCCCGCCCCCGCCCTGTTTATTATACGGGGCCCCGGCTCCCGTTTTCGCGGGTAAAAATTACCCCCATACCTGCTCCCTGATGGGTAAATCCCCGAGTACCCGCCCCGCTGGGGATTTTTGCCATGCCATGCAAAAAGTAGCATGTCGTTGTCAATTAACTGCTCAAACTTCCATAACGAATCCTCTTAAATTGTTGAAACTAAACAAGCTTCCATCAATACGTCAACAAAATTTTAAAACTCAATACAAAGACTACAAAATATTAAATATGTATGTTTCATAAAGAAATAATCCCGGAAGGAAAATTGCTCAGGAAGCAAAGAAAACATAGAAACAAAATTCCAAACTCGATGCCTAGTCCCAGCCAGTGGGAGCAACACCTCCAGGTGCAGGAACGGATGCCTGTGGAGCTGGAACTGGCTCCCAATCACCTGCAGCTGCGGATTCAAAAGAACTTGGGTCAAATAAACTGCCATCATAGTTTTCGACAGAACTATGTTAAGGCGCACAGATTTTTTTGTATATTGAGGAGAATGATTCTACACAACAACCCAGAATTATTTGACTAGAACATATTAGAAGCAAATACGACAACTATGTTGCATCAAATTTAACAGAGCCAGAGTGGAAATAATTATTCTTACCAGCGTCTGGGGCCCAGTTAGCAGGAGCAGCTGCAATGGGATGCTAAGGAACTGGTTCAGTCCAGGATTGTTCATCTGTAACAGCCCCCCATTCCCCATCAGCTGCGGGGAAGCCTGCAATACCAGCAGCACCAAAATCTTGAATGGCATATTCTAGGGCAGCTGGTAATTCCTCCTCCTCTTGTTGCTTGGCCTCTTCAGGTTCTCTATAGAAGAATAAATCCAACTACACATGAAAAGTTGACAAATTTAGCTAAGGTTCAAAGGAAACCACATAACAAGACTACTATCTTTTGTTAAAGTATGAAATTTTTTACACCTGTATGTACAGCAAGAAAGATTGTTCTAAATAAGTGCATACGAGATCAGACACTTACAATGAAGACATTGGGAAACACAATAAATCTAAAAGTGCTACAAAATAATAATAGTCCAATCCGTTAAGAGCAAAAATTAGTTTACGATCACATCCCACTTAAGCCCCGGATGAATAGTACCCCTCATCTGTAGAACCATCCTTGCTAATAACCAAAACAGACAACCAATACTGTGCTTCCCCTTGTTATTGGCAGGAATGCCAACATTAACATAGCGCATCGGAGAATTGGTGTCACATAAGGCAATGGTCGGAATATTTCCAAGAGCACCTTCCTTAATGGGCTACACATATTTTTTTGAAAAAAAATAGAAAAACAAACCCAAGATGAGATCAATTAATAACAGAATTTCAAACTCCCACAAAAAACATATTGACAGTTAATAGTGAAACAAGTGAATAACATAAGTGGCACCTGATGATCAGTCCTTGGATCAATCAGAATGAGTAGACGAGGCTCGTTATAGGATGTTTGCATTTGATTAGTGAATGTTCTAGGAGTGTGCCTTCCAGCAATTGCATTTGCACCAGTGTATTGTGCAAACTTAAGGACATCTCTCTAACCATATGGCCTAGCAGGCTGAACAATGATGTCCTGTGGGTTCTCGATAGCAACAATGATCCTAGCAGCAAGTTGGAGCTTCTCCCATGTCTTGCCAAGGTTAATTATGTAAATACCTGGGAACAAGGAATACAAAAAATCAACCAAACATAAAAATGCTTTCATAAGCTCTATCATAAAATTATGATAATAAGTTGTTTTGAACACAAAGGTGGTCATACAAAATACACTTACTCGTATCAAAATCCTGATTAGAAATTAAATTGACTCTTTGAATAGAAATCACGAAAAGAATAAAGAAAAATTGACTAACCACTAGATTATAACAAATTTATAAAAAGTATATATCAAAAAAGGAACCCTAGATACAGGAAAAGATAAATGTAAAAAAATCGATTACAAAATTCACAAAAGAGCAAAGAATATATTATAAAAAACAACTACGCACATCTGTGTTGTTTGTATTAGATTTCAAGAACTGAACTACTCACTACAGTTTGAGTAAATATGAAAAAATCTATATCAGAATAAACAATTTGAGACTAAAAAGATATAACATTTTGCAAAATACCCTTCAAACTCGCCATAATCGACACACTCTTCAATAATATTCAAACTTAAAATCCAAAAGGAGAAACGAAAAAGATCACCAAAGAACCCATGATGATGACCATAATGACCATGAGTCAAATGGTGAGCACCATACGTAGCGACCGCAGCAGCAGCACCCCCTGCTAACATTCCACCAACGCCACCAGGCCAGTGCCCTGTTACAACAAAAAGTCAGTACCCACCATGGCTTCATATTGAAATTAAATTATAAGCCATCATCCGGAGAAGCAAAGATGCATTATCAACATAAGCACATTCCAGAAAACATTAGGTGAGAGTCCTATTAACAGTGGCAGAGCCAGAATCTTAAGTTGAGAGGCCACATGGTTCAAAAATTTTTTAAGTAACCAACATCATTAAATGATCCAACTAGCGCTCAACCATGTGGGATAAAGTATTTCATATGCAAACTATTTCACATAGAACATGTATTGTAAAGTTTGTTATCTATTCACCCTAATCCTAATCAGTAGATCAGATGACAATAGCTTCAAGTTTCATTGACATGAGAAACAAAACATAAACAGAGAGAGCAAAATAGAACACAGTATTAAATTACATTATGGAAACATGAACTGGCATCCAATGAGGGAAGTTACAAAAAAAAACATGCCAAAATGTGTAGTAGCCTCGTCGCTCGTGAGCATATATGAAGAATTCCTTTTCGGATCCACTTGGCCAAAACTTATTCGGAAACTTGAGAAAGATCAAATAATCATTCAACAATCTAGGCAAGATCAAATAATCAGTCAACAACCCTGATAATCAGTAACAAATTCAACTCTGATGATTTTTAGCAAAAAAAAAATTAAACTCGGTGATTATTCAGCAACACAGCAACAAATTCAAGATTCAATCACTAACAAATTAATTGATTACCAATTCAACATCATCTCAAAATACAGGGAGAAGGGAATCTGGGAAAGGGAGAACAAGGGAAGTGATGATACATGGACTTACCAAGGGCGACTGGGTGACGAAGAGGACCCGACTCCAGAAGAGGACGAGTGCTTGGCAAAAAAGAAGAGAGATGACAAAGCACAGTCACGTGTTCATCTCAAAAACCATCAAGTTAGTGATCATCTTCATTGGTTCCAAGGCAGTTGGTCAAGAGAGCATCCTTTGATTCATACTGAAGAAACATATAAAAATTAAAATTTAATTTATAGATAATTATGAGTTTCAAGAGTGTCAAAGTTTAGTTTTTAGTATTATTACAAAACAAATATACAAAAAGTAACTGTGTGAGTTGTTTACTCACCTTGCATCCACAAAAGAGGCAATAATTGTGGTCATCCCTTAGTTTCATCAAAACTTCTTGCAAATCCTGAATCGATTACATGTATCACTATCACAGTCGCAACCAAATACGAACGCAGGAATAGATTAACAAAGTTCAACAAGAATGAATTTCAAAGTATAAGAAATACAACAACGACAAGTAAGCTTTGTGCAATGGCTAGGTAGGATCGGCTTAAATGGATAAAATGATGACAAAGTGCAATGAGTAATATTTGTTTAAATCGCTTGGTATTTAGAGTATAACGAGGAGAAAATTAATCAGCAATGGAAGTGTATTGACTTAATGTGTGTGCCTGAGCAGTTAAGATAAAGAGAAAAAGAAAGCATTTATGCTGTTTCCATGTGTTATTCAGGGATGCAACATAAATCAATACCAAAACATGGTTAAAAGGTGCGTTCAACCAAAAATATAACCTTTTAGTTACGCATCTCTTCTGTTATTTCTTCCTCTTCCTCATCTTCCTCTTCTTCATCATCCTCATTCTTTTCTGGTTCAATGATTTCTCTATTCTCTAATTGATCAAGGGCAACCTTTGCCTTATGGAAATTGGCTACAACTCTCTTACTCTGCCATCGCTACTTCTGTCTCAACCCAAAGTCTTGCATTAGATCCTCCTCTTTCCTCCTTTTTCTCTCAGCTATGATTTCCTCCTTTTTTCTCTTCTCCTTGTGAGGATCATCTAAGCCAATACCAGCTCGCGATCGTCGAATCTCAATCCCCACTGGCTCAGCCTACCCAAACCCTCTTTGCCAAGGGCAGCACCGGACGTATAACCCATTTGTTTGAGCAGCTTAAACCCAATGTTGGATTGTGGTATTGGAGCTTCCACTTTTGCTAATGTTTGCTCATCCTCTTCTTTCTGCTTTCTATCTCTTTCAAGTTTCCGCCGTTCTTGCCAACTGGGTGTTTTTAACTTATTCTTGGAAGAGCTGATCGGAGGGTCTTTCTTGCCAGATATCTGCACATAAGAAAGGGATCCTCTTCACCAAAATGCAACTATAGTACATACAATCCGTAAAATAAAAGAGGTTAACATAATTTAAGCCATAATTTAAACATGAGGAGCCTAAGAAGGCCGTGAGACGTTGAAACACCGGCGATGACCTTCGATTGCGAGACAAGAGAGGAGATAGGGAGAGATCTTGCGTGCGACGCACAGTGAGACAGATAAGAGAGATCCAGCAGAGAGAGACAGAGAGATGATAGGAAGAGGAGAGAAGAAGATGAAGAATACTAAAACTTTTAGAGGCGTGAGGGTTTCTGAACCTAGACGAAGAAAAATTTTAATTTTTTGTTTTTTTAATATGTTTAATTCAGATGAAGAACAAATTTGATTTTTTTTAATATGTTTTCGTTTTGTTGTTTAAATTATTTGAAACTATAAAATTAGGATTAATTGAATTTTAAAATTTGATTAATTTAAAAGGGTATTTTTGTCTAATCAAATAAAGGAAGGATGTTTAAGAATTTTTATAAAATTATATAAAAAATATATTTTTATTTTAATTTAATTAAAGGAGTGTATTAGTAAAAGTGGTAATATAATATATATTTAAAAAAGAAAAAATTAAATGCTGATATAGAAAATAAATTTCACATGGCTTGTTATTACTTGTCCGTATTTTAAATATATCGATACGTATGAATTTATCATCGTACCATAGCAAACACCTATATAGTATATTTTTAGTTCTTTTAGTCATAGTTGTCAAAACCGAACCGGTCAGGTTACTGGGTCATTGGGTTACTGGTTCAACCGGTGGGTCACTGGTTGAACCGATAGAACCGGTCAAACGTAAATAAAAAATATAAAATAGTAAAAAATTGAATAAAGTGATAATTAGGTCCTTAAAATTTTCGATTTCAGATTAATTATCCCTTGAAAAAAAATAAAGTACCAATTTGGTCCTTCAAGATAGTAAATAATGAACACATTATGTCCCTCCATTAATTTATCATGTGAAATTTAGTGGTAATGCTTATATGTCCCTACTAATTAGTCCTAAGTCGAAATCTTCGAAGACCTACTAACTTAATACTCTAAAAGATTTAAAATAAATATCTTTACTAACATTTTAATATGTAAATGTAAATATTAAAATATTTTATACTTATTTTAATAATTCTATAAATTTTAAAGAATTAAAAAAAATTGAGTGTAAAACTAAAATTAAATTAAATAAATATAAAATAATCCAGTTGTGTATCTATATAATATATAGAATAATTAGCACATAGATTTACAAATGAAAGCACCAGCTTGGTGGCATTCCCTATTGAAGCCTAGCAAGGAGGCATGGGTCACTGGGTCAACCAGTGAGTCGCTAATTCACCCGGTTGACCCGGTCATAATTAAATAAAATTATAAAAATAAAAATAAAAATTAAAACTTAAAATATATGTTTTAATAAATATATTAATAACAATCAAAGATCAATTCCTAGATATAATTTAAGATGCAAAAAAAATAACAAATTAATTATTAGTATAAAATATTTTTTTAATTTAAAAGAACACGAGAGAAAAAAAACATAACACAATAAAACTTGGTATTAATGTGAATTCATGTTTTAAAAAAATAAAAAATGAAATTCATTTAAAATTAGTATATAATTATTTTTTGATGTATAAGTTAACGAGAAATGTGTTGGCAGAGTGGCACAAGAGGAGACCTTGCATGTAGTAGGTCCCTTGTTTGAACCTTTCAACGATGCTTTTTACCAATTTCGGGACAGCGGAGCACCTACGGTGGTTTGTGGCCCGTGAGTGCATCCGTGGACTCGCACGGGTCAACAGCGGTTCAGACACGAACCTTTCAACGATGCTTTTTACCAATTTCGGGACAGCGGAGCACCTACAGGGGTTTGTGGCCAGCGAGTGCATCCGTGGACTCGCACGGGTCAACAGCGGTTCAGACACGAATCGGCCGGTTTTTAACGGGTTTGACCATCGTTGACCGAGTCAATTGCGTGTTCGGTCCACAGTATCAACCGAACTGGTCAGACCACCGGTTCACTGGTTTTCCGGTCGAACCGGTCAGTCCGGTCCGGTTCTGATAACTATGCTTTTAGTACTCTTTTTTAGTATCTATAGTTTTTTACTATTATTATTATTTATGGTTAATTTTCTGTTTAATTTACTTTACCTAATGAGATCAATAAATCATATTATGAAAAGATAATAATAAATATAATATACAAAAATCACAATTAAAAGAGTATATAATGTCAAATAAAAATTTAACCAAAAAATAAAAATAATAAATAATAAAAAAAGAGAGCTCATGTAGAGAGAAATAATAAGAATTTCATAAATAATACAATAACATGTTTAAAGGATAAAATTGGTAAAGAAAAAATAGATGTTTAGTGTAAATGGCTAAAAGCCAGTTAGTGAACCGCAGAAGCTAGAAATTGTTGTTTCTGGTAAACGTGATTTTGACTACAAAATCACTTCTCGTTTGCCAAATCAAAAGTTAACCAAACAAAAAATTGAAACTTTCAATAAGCTTAAACGTGCTTTTTCTTCTCAAACGGATTTTCCAAAAACACACCCTCAATATATTGAGAAAATTAGTGATCAATATCCGACATTCTTCGTTCTAATCAACATAACTTTTAAAGTAGCATGGACATAACTGAACATACTGTTTACATCAACTTTCTTTGATATTGCATTGATGATCAATTTTCTTTGTTGAAGTATTTCTTGTATTTCTTTAGGGTGTCTTTAGAAATTCAAATAACTAGAAATAATTTAATTTGTAAATCAAATCTTATATTTGGAATAGATAAAATTTAAGAATTGGTTTGATTTTTAAATATATGAAATTTACAATATAATTAAGATCAAGTTTGAGGTAGCAGTTTTGGGGTGTTTATTAGTGGTGATGAAAAACTATGGGATAAATAAAAATTAAATTATTATATAAATATTTAAATCAACTTAATTTTTATTTTACATAAATTTAAATATACTTCATTTTAATTCATTTCATTTCGAACCAAATGAAATTGATTTTAAAAATAGTTTCAAATACACTTTTATGTAAAGTACACTATTGAACCAAAATTGATATGCTTGTATTATTGGCAAGTTGACCAAATTACATCAAGTAATACTACGGTGAATGAATGTCGTTCTCACGATGATTACGGGTGGCAAGTCCGCCCCAACTCGCCCTGTCCCACCTAGGCCGTCCCATAAACGGGACGGGCCAACCCGTCCTGCCAACTAAAATGGGTTCAAAATGCTAGTCTGCCCCATTTTATGGCGGATTGTTGGGTCGGCGGGTTAGCCCGCTTGACTTTTTTTTTAAATAACACTCATTAAAGTGAACTAAAATATAGTAATTAAAAAAGCAAATAAAAATAAAAAATAGTCAAATTATAATATAATTTTTTCACTATCTTTTTTTTAATTTTTAACTTTAATAAAATTGTTCAAAATAATATTTGTCAATAAAACTATCTTTATTTTGAAAAATAAGTCATATAATTTGAACAAATATGCAAAATTGTAAAATAAGATAAATAAAGTTAATAACTAAAAGAAGAATAAAAACAAAAACAAAAAAAAGTGTTTGAAAATTGTATAATTATTAATTTTATAATAGTAATCACTTTTTTATTTAATAAAAAAAGAAAAATAAAAATATTCGGACTGGCGGATTGGCCTGCCCCGCCCCGCCAAAACGCGCCAATTTGGCGGTGCGAGTTTGGCGAATTTTTTTAATTTGGCGGGCTCCATATCCTAGCCCGACGGGTTCATCCCGTTTTGCCACCCCTAACGATGATTAACGGATTAAAGCAAGCAATGTCTAATTAAATCTCTAATTAGGTCAATCAAACATTGGCAAGAGGGTTGTGGATCTTGAATTAGAAGCAAGAACAGTGAAGAGGAGAATTGAGAGAACGAGAGAAGGCTTAGGTAGCATTTGTTTTGAGGTACTGGAATAAAGACTGAGAGACGGAGACCCTGTATCATATTTCTTGGCTCAGAGACTGGTACTGAAATTTCTGTCTCTGTCCTCAAAATTTCAGTACCTCCAAAAAGTGGGGACACAGGGCTGAAATTTTTAGAGACGGAGACTGAAATTTTAATAACATTTTATACCTAAAATACCCTCATTTCAATTAATTAATTCCAATTTTACCCTTTGTACAAATTAAATTAGAGTTTCATTCTAGTTTCAATTTATGTCTCCCACTTTGTACCAAACAGAATACTGAGATTTATTTCAGTCTCTATCTCTCAGTCTCAGTTTTTCAATCTCTATCTCTCTGCCAAACGCTACCTTAGAGAATTAGGAAGTAATTAAGGATAGGGAATGTTAAAGGTTTCGGAGATGTTATATTCTTAGAAAACACTGACAAGTTTTTTTTTGTTAATTCAATACAATAGGGAAAATCTCGTAAAGTTCCTTACCGAGACAACAGACACACTCTCAATGGATCCTCCGCACATTGGGCATACCTCTTCTGTGCGTCTTTCTCGTGGCGAGAACAGAACAACAAGGAAAGACTTGGCCAACCTGCCCGATGCTTGTGTTTCCTTACTTTGACTCAAGTAAAAATCTTTTCACAACAAATTATTTATAATCAAATTTTAATTCCTTGACAATTTAATTTTTCTTAACTTAATTAATCGCAAATTTTTTGGTCAATTAATTAAGAGAAAAGATGAAGAACGTTTTTTATTTAAAGCCACACAATTTTCAAAATACTATTCCTAGTCAAGTTAAAAATCATGACAAAGAGTTTAGAGCTAATTTCAATATTAAATTTTCTAAAGTAATAACGGAATCTGAGACAAAATTAGAATATTTTCTAATACTTCTAACCATTAAAGATGAAGAACGAAACTTAATCCTGAAAAAGTAGAAAAACATGAATCAAAATAAAGAAGACACTTGCATTACTAACCTATAAAAATAAAATAGAGCTCCTAACCTTTAACAAGAGAGGTTTAGTTACTCATGGTAGAGAAGAAAATAACTAAAACTAAAGAAGGAGATATTCGGTCAAAGATGATCTCTATTTTGTGAACCTTGTTTATTTATTTATATCTAACTTCCTACCTAACTGAAATTTAAAAACTAATCTTATCTTTTAAAGAGAAAGATAACTTATTTAAATTTAAATTTAATCTAATCTAAATCCTAACAACCAAATCATATCTTTCTAGAAGAGGTTGTTGCTAACTAATCATTTAAATCTTGAATCTTGACTTGAATTGAAACTTCCTAGGAGTTTGTTAGGCATTTGGCGGTGGGCATGGTGTATTTAGCGATGGGCTTTGAAGCTCTTTGGATTGTTGGGAGTGAAAAGTTCACTTGGAGTTTTGGCGCCCATTACTTGGAATTTTGGTGGAGTTGGGCGCTAGGGGTGTTCGCGGTGCGGTTTGGTTCAGTTTTTTTATCGAGGCTATCCGAACCAAACCAAACTAATTAAAATCGGTTTGGTTTGGTTCGATTTGTTCGGTTTTTTCAATTGATTCAAAAAATATACTACCATACTATTTCACAAAGTCATAACATTGAAATCAACAAGCACAAATACATAATAGCTAACAAAGTCTTGATCCAATGAAATTTAACGATAAAAGGAATTCAAATACGACAATTAAAGAAGTTTAAAAGTTCAGTAGTCAACACAACTGAAAATAAAAATAAATTTTCATTAAAAGATAGCCAAGTTATGGTGTCTTCTCCAACAAAATAGCTAAACTTCTTAACGCAAACCAACTTGAAATAAAAAACTAGTTACATAATAATAATAATAATAATAATAATAATAATAATAATAATAATAATAATAATAATAATAATAATAATAATAATAATAATAATAATAATAATAATAATAATAATAATAATAATTTTTATTTTTATTATTATTATTATTATTATTATTATTATTATTATTATTATTATTTTATTTTTATTTTTTGGACAAAAGACTGTTATGTCGAATAGAAACGTTGAGAATTGACTTGTATATTATTTGTTTTTGGAGACTAAAATGTCCATTTTTAAAATTTTCAAACCTATTTACAAACCTTCAGAATTGATGTTGTATATTAATTTTTTGGGGGGCTAAAATGTCCAATTTTAAAATTCTTAGGAACTGATTTGGATAATTACTCTATAATTAAATTTCGAGAATCTCTAAAGACGAATTCATTTGAGATCAAAGTACTCAACCTAAAATTTTTTGAACACTAATTTAAATTTATCCTTAGGATAATAAATATTTAGTATGACTTGTGAATTATGATTATTTTATTTAATTAAAAAAACCCATGTCAAAACTATGCCCGTAAACATTATGAAAATTTCTTGTTTACAAAATGACTTATAATAAATTAATAATTAACTTTAGATCTTCATATATTTTAAGAAAATACCTAAGTTTATTTTATTGTACTTTTGCATATATACTGAGGTTATCTATATTTTTCAATACTAATCAAACTAAAGAACAATCACCAAGAAAAAATTTGCCATGCAAAAAGTAGCATGTCGTTGTCAATTAACTACTCAAACTTCCATTACGAATCCTCTTAAATTGTTGAAACTAAACAAGCTTCCATCGATACGTCAACAAAATTTTAAAACTCAATACCAAGACTACAAAATACTAAATATGTATGTTTTCTAAAAAAATAATCCCGGAAGAAAAATTACTCAGGAAGCAAAGAAAACATGGAAACAAAATTTCAAACTCGATGCCTAGTCCCAACCAGTGGGAGCAACACCTCCAGGTGCAGGAACGGATGCCTGTGGAGCTGGAACTGGTTCCCAATAACCTGCAGCTGCGGATACAAAAGAACTTGGGTCAAATAAATTGCCATCACAATTTTTGACAGAACTATGTTAAGGCGCACATATTTTCTTGCATATTGAGGGAGAATGATTCAACACAACAACCCATAATTATTTGACTAGAACATATTAGAAGCAAATACGACAATTATGTTGCATCAAATATCACAGATCCAGAGTGAAAATAATTATTCTTACCGGCGTCTTGTAGCAGGAGCAGCTGCAATGGGTTGCTGAGGAACTGGTTCAGTCCAGGATTGTTCAGCTGTAACAGCCCCCCATTCCCCATCAGCTGCGGGGAAGCCGGCAATGCCAGCAGCACCAAAATCTTAAATGGCATATTTTGGGGCAGCTGGTAATTCCTCCTCCTCTTGTTGCTTGGCCTCTTCAGGTTCTCTATAGAAGAATAAATCCACCTACACATGAAAAGTTGACAAATTTAGCTAAGGTTCAAAGGAAACCACATAATAAGACTACTATCTTTTGTTAAAATATGAATTTTTTTACACCTGTATGTACAGCAAGAAAGATTGTTCTAAATTAGTGCATACGAGATCAGACACTTATAATGCAGACATTGAGAAACACAATAAATCTAAAAGTGCTACAAAATAATAATAGTTCAATCCGTTAAGAGAAAAAATTAGTTTACCATCACGTCCCGCTTAAGCCCTGGACAAATAGTATCCCTCATCTGCAGAACCATCCATGCTAATAACCAAAACAGACAACCAATACTGTGCTTCTCCTTGTTATTAACAGGAATGCCAACATCAACATAGGGCATCGGAGAATCGGTGTCATAGAAGGCAATGGTCGGAATATTTCCAAGAGCACCTTTCTTAATGGGCTGCACATATTTTTCTGAAAAAAAATAGAAAAACAAACCCAAGATGAGATCAATTAATAACAGAATTTCAAACTCCCACAAAAAACATATTGACAGCTAATAGTGAAACAAGTGAATAACATAAGTGGCACCTGATGATCAGTCTTTGGATCAGTCAGAATGCGTAGACGGGGCTCGTTATAGGATGTTTGCATTTCATTAGTGAATGTTCCAGGAGTGTGCCTTCCAGCGATTGCATTTGCACCAGTGTATTGTGCAAACTTAAGGACATCTCTCTGACCATATGGCCTAGCAGACTGAACAATGATGTCCTGTGGGTTCTCGATAGCAATAATAATCCTATCAGCAAGTTGGAGCTTCGCCCATGTCTTGCCAATGTTAATTATGTAAATACCTGGGAACAAGGAATACGAAAAATCAACCAAACATAAAAATGCTTTCATAAACTCTATCATAAAATTATGATAATAAGCTATTTTGAACACAAAGGTGGTCATACAAAATACACTTACTCGTATCAAAATCCTGATTAGAAATTAAATTGACTCTTTGAATAGAAAATACGAAACAAATAAAGAAAAATTGACAAACCACTAGATTATAACAAATTTATAAAAAGTATATATCAAAAAAGGAACCCTAGATACAGAAAAAGATAAATGTAAAAAAATCGAATACAAAATTTACAAAAGTGCAAGGAATATATTATAAAAAATAACTACGTACATCTGTGTTGTTTGCATTAGATTTCAAGAACTGAACTACTCACTACAGTTTGAGTAAATATGAAAAAATCCATATCAGAATGAACAATTTGAAACTGAAAAAGATATAACATTTTGCAAAATACCCTTCAAACTCGCTATAATCCACACACTCTTCAATAATATTCAGACTTAAAATCCAAAAGGAGAAACAAAAAAGATCACGAAGACTGACCACCATTTCGGTATTTGAAGACGTAGCGTTCCATCTGGAAGTCGCAATTTTTGGTTCTGAGGTGGACCTCAGCAGCAAGCATCATCTGGATGTCCTGCTTCTTCTGTGACAGCTGGCATGGTGCTGCGGCAGTTGTGGCGGCGGCGGAAGTGACCATGGTTGCGATGCAGATTTGCGCTCTTGAGAGATTTGGAGATAATGGAAACTCTAACTCGTAGCAGCCGCAGTATCAAACGAACTAGTTATTTGGAGTGAAGGGTATTTTAATGGGATCCGTTTCTGTTTCTCTAAACCCTAGTTTTGTTGTGAAATGACACCAATGCCCTCTTCTTCCTCCTCGTAAGCATGTTTAGGAATGGCAACGGGTCCCCATGGGGGCGGGGACATGCCCCCGCACCCTGCCCCCGCCCCCAATATCTGTCCCCGTCCCCATGACGGGTAACGGGGACCCCGTATCTGCCTGGGACCTGGGTCTCCGCGGATATCCTCGAAATTTTTATAAAAATTAGTAAAAATTGAAAAAAATGAAAAAAATTAGAGAAAATCAAAGATAATCTTCAATTGTCATTACAAACATAATATCCATAGTCTTTACAAACTTAAATAGCAATAACAACAAACATAAACATCCAAACATATCCATAAACAACCAAATATTATATAAACAACCAACCATATTCATAAACAACAAAATAAAGTTCATGACATCATAAAAACATAATTCCACCATCTCAATCTTCCTTTCATCCCATAATGGTAGTGATGGTAGATTCCAACTTACTTGAATCCTACATTGACATGAAAACAATTTAAAGTTAAAATCATATAATAACTCAATAAGTCAATAATATAAAAACATAGTGTGTTATATGTAATTTAATAGTTTACTTACGTCAACATCTCCTTCAATGTTATGAATTGTGTAGCTCTCAAATCCTATGTTAGTTGTAGTACCAAGTTCATTCCAAAGTCAATCTTGATTACACATTAGAGCCTCTAAAGTGTCCGGACGCAACCTACTACGATGTGGCATAACAAATTGACCACCCGTACTAAATGAAGATTCAGAGGCAACGGTAGAGATAGGAATTGCCAAAAAATCTCTAGCAATAGCTTGCAAAGTAGGAAACTTCGCTCCATTTGACTTCCACCAATTTAAGATATCAAAATCATGTTCAATTTGTGGTACCGGTCTCTCTTCAAGATAATAATCCAACTCGCTCTTTGTATAAATAAATGCGGATTCCTCACTTACATGTGCAGCAAAATCAACTTGCCAATCTTCATGACTGAACTTTCTCCCCTTTGAACTTGAAGGAATTGATGGTGGTGGCGGCATATCTAATTGAGCAGCTTGGTCTCTCTCTCTTCCCTTTGTTGCATATTCTAAAACTAAATCTTGCACTACCCTTTTCACTTGACCAATTACAACACATGCCTCCGTCTCACCATATATTTTACGAAAAAAGAAATTCAATAAATACATCTTGTACCTAAGATCCAAAAGAGTCCCAATAGCCATAACTGTATTAATCACACCCCAGTACTTTTCAAACTTATTTAACATACTAGTAGCCATCATTTCAATTATCTCATTTCCACAATTTTTTCACTCCATCAAAGCCAATGATGAGCGGATAATTTGTACGCTTTTTGGCATTGTTTTTAGTATGTTTTTGGTATGATCTAGTTAGTTTTTAGTATATTTTTATTAGTTTTTAGCTAAAATTTACTTTTCTGGACTTTACTATGAGTTTGTGTGTTTTTCTGTAATTTCAGGTATTTTCTGGCTGAAATTGAGGGTCCTGAGCAAAAATCTGATTCAGAGACTGAAAAGGACTGCAGATGCTATTGGATTCTGACCTCCCTGCACTCAAAGAGGATTTTCTGGAGCTACAGAAGCCCAATTGGCGCGCTCTCAACGGCGTTGGAAAGTAGACATCCTGGGCTTTCCAGCAATATATGATAGTTCATACTTTGCCTAAGATTTGATGGCCCAAACCGGCGTTCAAAATCACCCTCAAGATTTCCAGCGTTAAACGCCGGAACTGGCACCAAAATGGGAGTTAAACGCCTAAACTGGCACTAAAGCTGGCGTTTAACTCCAAGAAGAGTCTCTACACGAAAATGCTTCATTGCTCAGCCCAAGCACACACCAAGTGGGCCCGGAAGTGGATTTTTATGTCATTTACTCATCTTTGTAATTCTTAAGCTACTAGTTTTCTATAAGTAGGACCTTTTACTATTGTATTTTCATCTTTGGACATCTAGTTCTTAGATCATTGGGAGGCTGGCCTCACGGCCATGCCTAGACCTTGTTCTTATGTATTTTCAACGGTGGAGTTTCTACACACCATAGATTAAGGTGTGGAGCTCTGCTGTACCTCGAGTATTAATGCAATTACTATTGTTCTTCTATTCAATTCCGCTTGTTCTTGTTCTAAGATATCACTTGTTCTTCAACTTGATGAATGTGATGATCCGTGACACTCATCATCATTCTCACCTATGAACGTGTGACTGACAACCACCTCCGTTCTACCTTCGATTGGGTGAATATCTCTTGGATTCTTGATTGCACGATGCATGGTTGATCGCCTGACAACCGAGTGCTCGCCTGACAACCGAGCCAGCCATTCCGTAAGATCAGAGTCTTCGTGGTATAGGCAAGAACTGATGGCGGCATTCAAGAGAATCCGGAAGGTCTAACCTTGTCTGTGGTATTCTGAGTAGGATTCAATGATTGAATGACTGTGACGTGCTTCAAACTCCTGAGGGCGGGGCGTTAGTGACAGACGCAAAAGAATCACTGGATTCTATTCCGGCCTGATCGAGAACCGACAGATGGATAGCCGTGCCGTGACAGGGTGCGTTGAACATTTCCACTGAGAGGATGGGAGGTAGCCACTGACAACGGTGAAACCCTTGCTTAAGCTTGCCATGGAAAGGAGTAAGAAGGATTGGATGAAGACAGTAGGAAAGCAGAGAGACGGAAGGGAAGGCATCTTCATACGCTTATCTGAAGTTCCTACCAATGAATTACATAAGTATCTCTATCTTTATCTTTATGTTTTAAGCGTTCATCACCATATCCATTTGAGTTTTCCTGACTAAGATTTACAAGATGACTATAGCTTGCTTCATACTAACAATCTCCATGGGATCGACCCTTACTCGCGTAAGGTTTATTACTTGGACGACCCAGTGCACTTGCTGGTTAGTTGTGCGAAGTTGTGTTAATGCCATGGTATTGAACACCAAGTTTTTGGGGTTCATGACCGGGGATTATGAGAGTTGTGAAAAGTATTGTTCACAATTTCGCGCACCAAGTTTTTGGCGCCGTTGCCGGGGATTGTTAAAGTTTTGAGCAAGCTTTTGGTCCGGTAACATCAGTGCCAAGATCCGGCAACAGCACCAAGTTTTTGGCGCCGTTGCCGGGGATTGTTGAGTTTGGACAACTGACGGTTCATCTTGTTGCTTAGATTAGGTATTTTTTTCAGAATTCTTGAAGATGAATTCTAGAGTTTCATGATGATTTGTTGAAGTCTGGCTGGCTGTGAAGCCATGTCTAATTTCATTGGACCGAGGTTTCAACTTATCATCACAAGAGCTTGTTGATTTTTATCAATCTTGCTTTTGGAGCAGTGATCTGCTAAGGCTTGGCTGGCCATTGGCCATGTCTAGTGTTTTGGACCGAAGCTTTCTTTGAAAGCTTGGCTGGCTGTGAAGCCATGTCTAATTCCTGGACCGGAGTCTTAGACTAACATTGCACTGATTCCTGGAATTCTCATTAAGAATTTTGATATCTTTTTCCATTTAATTTTCGAAAAACACAAAAAAATAAAAAAAAATCATAAAATCCAAAAATTTCTTGTTTGAGTCTAGTGTCTCATCTTAAGTTTGGTGTCAATTGCATGCATTCATTCATGTGTCCTAAAGGATCTTCAAGTAATTCTTGATGATTTTTCGTGCTCTGATCTTTGAATTCTCTTGACTTGAGTGTTTTGTGTGTCTCATATGCATTCTCATTAGTGTCAGTAGTATACAAACTGCTAAGTTTGGTGTCTTGCATGCATTGTCATTTGATTTTAGTTGCATTTTGATTATTCCTTATTATTAAAAATCCAAAAATATTTTTAATTTGTGTCTTCTCAAGTCAATAATATAGAGAATTAAAGATTCAGAACATACAGCAGAGGAATTGCACAGAAAAAGCTGGGCATTCAAAACGCCCAGTGAAGAAGGACAGACTGGCGTTTAAACGCCAGCCAGGGTACCTGGTTGGGCGTTTAACGCCCAAAAGGGTAGCATTTTGGGCGTTAAACGCCAGAATGTGCACCATTCTGGGCGTTTAACGCCAGGATGGCACAAGGGGAAAGATTTTGTTTTCAGATCAAATTTTTTTCAAGTTTTCAAAATTTTTCAAAATCAAATCTTTTTCAAATCATATACTTTCAATCAAATCTTTTTCAAAATCAATTTCTTTCTATTTTTAAAGATACTTACTATCAATTAATGATTTGATTCAACATCTCAAGTATGTTGCCTTTTCTGTTGAGAAAGGTTTAATGTTTGAATCATATCTTTTCTTGTTAGCCAAGTTTTTAATTTTCAAAATCAAATTTTTTTAAAAATGTTTTTCAAATCATATCTTCTCAATCACATCTTTTTTTTAAAACCAATCATATCTTCTTAACCACATCTTTTTCAAAATAGTTTTCAATCAAATCTCTTTGATTTCTAATTTCAAAATCTTTTTCAAAAATCACTTGATTTCTTTTCCACTTTCATTTTCGAAAATCAATTAGTGTTTTTCAAAAAATGTTTCCAAAATCTTTTACTTAATTTTCGAAAATTACTTCCCTTCTTCTCACATCCTTCTATTTATGGACTAACACTATCCCTTAATGCAAAATTCGAACTCCATCTTCTTTGATAAGTTCGAATTTTCTACTTCTGTCTTCTACTTTTCTTTTCCTCTGACACCTAAAGGAATCTCTATACTGTGACATAGAGGATTCCACATTTTCTTGTTCCCTTCTCTTTCTTATGAGCAGGAGCAAAGACAAAAGCATTCTTGTTGAGGCTGATGCTGAACCTGAAAGGACCTTGAAGAGAAAACTAAGAGAAGCCAAGGCACAAATCTCTGTAGAGGACCTAACAGAAATCTTCAAGGAAGAAGAACACATGGCAGCCGAAAATAACAACAATGCCAACAATGCAAGGAAGGTGCTGGGTGACTTTACTGCACCTACTCCCGACTTCTATGGGAGAAGCATCTCTATCCCTGCCATTGGAGCAAACAACTTTGAGCTTAAGCCTCAATTAGTTTCTCTAATGCAACAGAATTGCAAGTTCCATGGACTTCCATTGGAGGATCCTCATCAGTTTTTAGCTGAGTTCTTGCAAATCTGTGACACTGTCAAGACTAATGGGGTTGACCCTGAGGTCTACAGACTTATGCTATTCCCTTTTGCTGTAAGAGACAGAGCTAGGACATGGTTGGACTCACAACCTAAAGAAAGCCTGGACTCTTGGGAAAAGCTAGTCAATGCCTTCTTGGCAAAATTCTTTCCACCTCAAAAATTGAGTAAGCTTAGAGTGGAAGTCCAAACCTTCAGACAGAAGGAAGGAGAATCCCTCTATGAAGCTTGGGAAAGATACAAACAATTAATCAGAAAGTGTCCTTCTGATATGCTTTCTGAATGGAGCATCACAGGTATTTTCTATGATGGTCTCTCTGAACTGTCCAAGATGTCTTTGGATAGCTCTGCTGGAGGATCTCTTCATCTGAAGAAGACGCCTACTGAAGCTCAAGAACTGATTGAAATGGTTGCAAATAACCAATTCATGTACACTTCTGAAAAGAATCCTGTGAACAATGGGACTAGTCAGAAGAAAGGAGTTCTTGAGATTGACACTCTGAATGCCATATTGGCTCAGAACAAAATATTGACTCAACAAGTCAATATGATTTCTCAAAGTCTGTCTGGAATGCAAAATGCACCAAGCAGTACTAAGGAAGCTTCATCTGAGGAAGAAGCTTATGATCCTGAGAACCCTTCAATGGAAGAGGTGAATTACATGGGAGAACCCTATGGAAACACCTATAATCCTTCATGGAGGAATCATCCAAATCTTTCATGGAAGGATCAACAGAGACCTCAACAAGGTTTCAATAACAATAATGGTGGAAGAAACAGGTTTAGCAATAGCAAGCCTTTTCCATCATCTTCTCAGCAACAGACAGAGAGTTCTAAGCAGAATACTTCTGACTTAGCAACCATGGTCTCTGATCTAATCAAAACCACTCAAAGTTTCATGACTGAAACAAGGTCCTCCATTAGAAACTTGGAGGGACAAGTGGGTCAGCTGAGCAAGAAAATTACTGAACTCCCTCCTAGTACTCTTCCAAGCAATACAGAAGAAAATCCAAAAGGAGAGTGCAAAGCCATCAACATGGCCAAATTTTGGGAGGAAGGAGAGGCAGTGAACGCCACTGAGGAAGACCTCAATGGACGTCCACTGGCCTCTAATGAGTTCCCCAATGAGGAACTATGGGAATCTGAGGCTCAAAATGAGACCATAGAGATTCCATTGGACTTACTTCTGCCATTCATGAGCTCTGATGAGTATTCTTCCTCTGAAGAGGAGGAGTATGTCACTGAAGAGCAAGTTGCTAATTACCTTGGAGCAATCATAAAGCTAAATGACAAGTTATTTGGAAATGATACTTGGGAGGATGAACCCTCTTTGCTCACCAAAGAACTGGATGACTTGTCTAGGCAGAAATTACCTCAAAAGAGACAAGACCCTGGGAAGTTTTCAATACCATGTACCATAGGCACCATGACCTTCAAGAAGGCCTTGTGTGACTTAGGGTCAAGTGTAAACCTCATGCCTCTCTCTGTAATGGAGAAACTAGGGATCTTTGAGGTGCAAGCTGCAAAAATCTCACTAGAGATGGCAGACAATTCAAGAAAACAAGCTTATGGACTTGTAGAGGATGTTCTGGTAAAAGTTGAAGACCATTACATCCCTGCTGATTTCATAGTCTTAGAGACTGGGAAGTGCATGGATGAATCCATCATCCTTGGCAGACCCTTCCTAGCCACAGCAAAGGCTGTGATTGATGTTGATAGAGGAGAGTTGATCATTCAAGTGAATGAAGAATCCTTGGTGTTTAAGGCCCAAGGATATCCCTCTGTTACCATGGAGAGGAAGCATGAAGAGCTTCTCTCAAAAACAGAGCCTCCACAGTCAAACTCTAAGTTTGGTGTTGGGAGGCCACAACCAAACTCTAAGTTTGGTGTTGAACCCCCACATTCAAACTCTAAGTTTGGTGTTGGGAAGTTCCAACATTGCTCTGAGCATCTGTGAGGCTCCATGAGAGCCCTCTGTCAAGCTACTGACATTAAAGAAGCGCTTGTTGGGAGGCAACCCAATGTTATATTTTATCTATTTTCTTTTGTTATTTTATGTTTTTTGTAGGTTGATGATCATGAGAAGTAACAAAATCAATGAAAAAAAGCAAAAACAGAATGAAAAACAGGAAGAAAAACAGCACACCCTGGAGGAGAGCATGCTTGCGTTTAAACGCCAGTGAGGCTAGCTGTTGGGCGTTTAACGCCCAGTCTGGCACCATTCTGGGCGTTTAACGCCAGAAAGGGGCACCAGACTGGCGTTAAACGCCAGAAAAGGGCAAGAAGCTGGCATTAAACGCCAGAAATGGGCACCAGCCCGGCGTTTAACGCCAGAAATGGCTAAAAACGCGTTTTTGCTTGCCATTTGGTGCAGGGATGACTTTTCCTTGACACCTCAGGATCTGTGGACCCCACAGGATCCCCACCTACCCTACCACTCTCTCTCTCTTCTTCACCCATTCACCAATCACCTCAACACCTCTTCCCCAAAAACCCTTCACCTATCAAATCCCATCTTTCTCTTCACCACTCACATCCATCCTTCATAAAACCCCACCTACCTCACCATTCAAATTCAAACCACTTTCCCACCCAAACCCACCCTCACTTGACCGAACCCTCCCCTTCCCCTCTCCTATATAAACCCTCCTTCACTCCTTCATTTTCACACAACCTAAACACCACTTCTCCCCCCTTTGGCCGAACACAAAGCCATTCCCTTCTTCCTCATTTCTACTTCTTCTACTCTCTTCTTTCTTCTTTTGCTCGAGGACGAGCAAACATTTTAAGTTTGGTGTGGTAAAAGCATTGCTTTTTGTTTTTCCATAACCATTTATGGCATCCAAGGCCGGAGAAACCTCTAGAAAGAGGAAAGGGAAGGCAAAAGCTTCCACCTCCGAGTCATGGGAGATGGAGAGATTCATCTCAAGGGTGCATCAAGACCACTTCTATGAAGTTGTGGCCTTGAAGAAGGTGATCCCCGAGGTCCCTTTTTCACTCAAAAAGGGTGAATATCCGGAGATCCGACATGAGATCCGAAGAAGAGGTTGGGAAGTTCTTACCAACCCCATTCAACAAGTCAGAATCTTGATGGTTCAAGAGTTCTATGCCAATGCATGGATCACCAAGAACCATGATCAAAGTGTGAACCCGAATCCAAAGAATTATCTTACTATGGTTCGGGGGAAATACTTGGATTTTAGTCCGGAAAGTGTAAGGTTGGCATTCAACTTGCCTATGATGCAAGGAGATGAACATCCTTACACTAGAAGGGTCAACTTTGATCAAAGGTTGGACTAAGTCCTCACAGTCATATGTGAAGAGGGCGCCCAATGGAAGAGAGATTCAAGAGGGAAGCCGGTTCAATTGAGAAGGCATGACCTCAAGCCCGTGGCTAGAGGATGGTTAGAGTTTATACAACGCTCAATCATTCCCACTAGCAACCGGTCCGAAGTCACCATAGACCGGGCTATCATGATCCATAGCATCATGATTGGAGAAGAAATAGAGGTTCATGAGGTTATAGCCCAAGAACTTTATAAGGTGGCGGACAAGTTCTCTACCTTGGCAAGGTTAGCCTTTCCTCATCTCATCTGTCACCTCTGTTATTCAGTTGGAGTTGACATAGAGGGAGACATCCCCATTGATGAGGACAAGCCCATCACTAAGAAGAGGATGGAGCACACAAGAGACCCCACTCATCATGAGATCCCTGAGATTCCTCAAGGGATGCACTTTCCTCCACAAAACTATTGGGAGCAACTAAACACCTCCCTAGGAGAATTGAGTTCCAACATGGGACAACTAAGGATGGAGCATCAAGAACACTCCATCATCCTCCATGAAATTAGAGAAGATCAAAGAGTCATGAGAGAGGAACAACAAAGACAAGGAAGAGATATTGAGGAGCTCAAACACTCCATAGGATCTTCAAGAGGAAGAAAGAGCCGCCATCACTAAGGTGGACCCGTTCTTTGATTTCCTTGTTCTTTATTCTTCTGTTTTTCGAATTTTATGCTTATGTTTATCTATGTTTGTGTCTTGTGATCATTAGTGTCTTAGTGTCTATGCCTTAAAGTTATGAATGTCCTATGAATCCATCACCTTTCTTGAATGAAAAATGTTCTTAATTGAAAAAGAAAGAATTGCATAAATTTTGAATTTTATAACAGTTTAATTATTTTGATGTGGTGGCAATATTTTTGTTTTCTGAATGTATGCTTAAACAGTGCATATGTCTTTTGAATTTGTGGTTCATGAATGTTGGCTCTTGAAAGAATGATGAAAAAGGAGACATGTTACTGAGGATCTGAAAAATCATAAAAATGATTCTTGAAGCAAGAAAAAGCATTTCTATTAAAAAAAACGAAAAAAAAGAAAAACGAAAAAAAAAGGGAGAGAAAAAAGAAAAAATAATAAAGTTGTGATCCAAGGCAAAAAGAGTGTGCTTAAGAACCCTGGACACCTCTAATTGGGGACTCTAGCAAAGCTGAGTCACAATCTGAAAAGGTTCACCCAATTATGTGTCTGTGGCATGTATGTATCCGGTGGTAATACTGGAAGACAGAGTGCTTTGGGCCACGGCCAAGACTCAATAAGTAGCTATGTTCAAGAATCATCATACTCTACTAGGAGAATCAATAACACTATCTGGATTCTAAGTTCCTAAAGAAGCCAATCATTCTGAATTTCAAAGGATAGAGTGAGATGCCAAAACTATTCAGAGGCAAAAAGCTAAAAGCCCCGCTCATCTAATTAATACTGATCTTCATAGATGATTTTGGAATTCATTGCATATTCTCTTCTTTTTATCTTATTTGATTTTCAGTTGCTTGAGGACAAGCAACAATTTAAGTTTGGTGTTGTGATGAGCGGATAATTTGTACGCTTTTTGGCATTATTTTTAGTATGTTTTTGGTATGATCTAGTTAGTTTTTAGTATATTTTTATTAGTTTTTAGCTAAAATTCACTTTTCTGGACTTTACTATGAGTTTGTGTGTTTTTCTGTGATTTCAGGTATTTTCTGGCTGAAATTGAGGGTCCTGAGCAAAAATCTGATTCAGAGACTGAAAAGGACTGCAGATGCTGTTGGATTCTGACCTCCCTGCACTCAAAGAGGATTTTCTTTAGCTACAGAAACCCAATTGGCGCGCTCTCAACGACGTTGGAAAGTAGACATCCTGGGCTTTCCAGCAATATATGATAGTCCATACTTTGCCCAAGATTTGATGGCCCAAACCGGCGTTCAAAGTCACCCTCAAGATTTCCAGCGTTAAACGCCGGAACTGGCACCAAAATGGGAGTTAAACGCCCAAACTGGCACTAAAGCTGGCGTTTAACTCCAAGAAGAGTCTCTACACGAAAATGCTTCATTGCTCAGCCCAAGCACACACCAAGTGGGCCCGGAAGTGGATTTTTATGTCATTTACTCATCTTTGTAATTCTTAAGCTACTAGTTTTCTATAAGTAGGACCTTTTACTATTGTATTTTCATCTTTGGACATCTAGTTCTTAGATCATTGGGAGGCTGGCCTCACGGCCATGCCTAGACCTTGTTCTTATGTATTTTCAACGGTGGAGTTTCTACACACCATAGATTAAGGTGTGGAGCTCTGCTGTACCTCGAGTATTAATGCAATTACTATTGTTCTTCTATTCAATTCCGCTTGTTCTTGTTCTAAGATATCACTTGTTCTTCAACTTGATGAATGTGATGATCCGTGACACTCATCATCATTCTCACCTATGAACGTGTGACTGACAACCACCTCCGTTCTACCTTCGATTGGGTGAATATCTCTTGGATTCTTGATTGCACGATGCATGGTTGATCGCCTGACAACCGAGCCAGCCATTCCGTGAGATCAGAGTCTTCGTGGTATAGGCAAGAACTGATGGCGGCATTCAAGAGAATCCGGAAGGTCTAACCTTGTCTGTGGTATTCTGAGTAGGATTCAATGATTGAATGACTGTGACGTGCTTCAAACTCCTGAGGGCGGGGCGTTAGTGACAGACGCAAAAGAATCACTGGATTCTATTCCGGCCTGATCGAGAACCGACAGATGGATAGCCGTGCCGTGACAGGGTGCGTTGAACATTTCCACTGAGAGGATGGGAGGTAGACACTGACAACGGTGAAACCCTTGCTTAAGCTTGCCATGGAAAGGAGTAAGAAGGATTGGATGAAGACAGTAGGAAAGCAGAGAGACGGAAGGGAAGGCATCTTCATACGCTTATCTGAAGTTCCTACCAATGAATTACATAAGTATCTCTATCTTTATCTTTATGTTTTAAGCGTTCATCACCATATCCATTTGAGTTTGCCTGACTAAGATTTACAAGATGACTATAGCTTGCTTCATACTAACAATCTCCGTGGGATCGACCCTTACTCGCGTAAGGTTTATTACTTGGATGACCCAGTGCACTTGCTGGTTAGTTGTGCGAACTTGTGTTAATGCCATGGTATTGAACACCAAGTTTTTGGGGTTCATGACCGGGGATTATGAGAGTTGTGAAAAGTATTGTTCACAATTTCGCGCACCAAGTTTTTGGCGCCGTTGCCGGGGATTGTTCAAGTTTTGAGCAAGCTTTTGGTCCGGTAACATCAGTGCCAAGATCCGGCAACAGCACCAAGTTTTTGGCGCCGTTGCCGGGGATTGTTGAGTTTGGACAACTGACGGTTCATCTTGTTGCTTAGATTAGGTATTTTTTTCAGAATTCTTGAAGATGAATTCTAGAGTTTCATGATGATTTGTTGAAGTCTGGCTGGCTGTGAAGCCATGTCTAATTTCATTGGACCGAGGTTTCAACTTATCATCACAAGAGCTTGTTGATTTTTATCAATCTTGCTTTTGGAGCAGTGATCTGCTAAGGCTTAGCTGGCCATTGGCCATGTCTAGTGTTTTGGACCGAAGCATTGTTTAGCTAATTTCTAGTGAATGTAGTTGGGTAGCTAATTTCTAGCATTGTTTAGCTAATGAAGCTAAGTTCTATTCCCAAACATCTTTGAAACCTAAACCACCTTCAACTTTAGGCCTTGACAAAGTATCCCAACTAATCCAAGCCATCTTTCTCTTTGAGCCTTTTTGTCCTACGAAAATTGAGATAGAATACTATAAATCTCACTAATTAATGAATCCGAAATGCCGAAAGCATTATAGAAAATAAAATGAGGATTGTCTCTCCTAATATTTTAATTTGAACATACTTTTTTTTACAGTAGATAGTAGATGTCGCTTACAGCCTTGAAACTCTTTAATTTCAAAAAAAAGTTGTCTTTTTCATCTTTTACCAATTGAGGATAGCTGATGAGCGGATAATTTATACGCTTTTTGGCATTGTTTTTAGTATGTTTTTAGTATGATTTAGTTTGTTTTTAGTATATTTTTAATAGTTTTTAGTTAAAATTCACTTTTCTGGACTTTACTATGAGTTTGTGTGTTTTTCTATGATTTCAGGTATTTTCTGGCTGAAATTGAGGGTTCTGAGCAAAAATCTGATTCAAAGGCTGAAAAGGACTACAGATGCTGTTGGATTCTGACCTCCCTGCACTCGAAGTGGATTTTCTGGAGCTACAGAAGCCTAATTGGCGCGCTCTCAATGGCGTTGGAAAGTAGACATCCTGGGCTTTCCAGCAATGTATAATAGTTCATACTTTGCCCGAGATTTGATGGCCCAAACCGGCGTTGCAAATCAGCTTCAAAATTTCCAGCGTTTAACGCTGGAACTGGCATAAAAATTGGAGTTAAACGCCCAAACTGGCATGAAAGCTGGCGTTTAACTCCAGAAAAGGTCTCTACACATAAAAGCTTCAATGCTCAGCCCAAGCACACACCAAGTGGACCCAGAAGTGGATTTTTACGTCATTTACTCATTTCTGTATACCCTAGGTTACTAGTTCACTATTAATAGGATCTTTTGACATTGTATCTGTACCTCATGACACTTTACACGTTTCTTTGTGTACCTTCCACGGCATGAGTCTCTAAACCCCATGGTTGGGGGTGAGGAGCTCTGCTGTGTCTTGATGGATTAATGCAATTACTACTGTTTTTCATTCAATCATGCTTGCTTCCATTCTAAGATATTACTTGTTCTTAAACTGGATGAATGTGATGATCCGTGACACTCATCATCATTCTCAACTATGAACGTGTGCCTGACAACCACCTCCGTTCTACCTTAGATTAAGTAGATATCTCTTGGATTCTTTAATAAGAATCTTCGTGGTATAAGCTAGAACTGATGGCGGCATTCAAGAGAATCCGGAAGGTCTAAACCTTGTCTGTGGTATTCTGAGTAGGATTCAATGATTGAATGACTGTGACGAGCTTCAAACTCCTGAAGGCGGGGCGTTAGTGACAGACGCAAAAGAATCACTGGATTCTATTCCGGCCTGATTGAGAACCGACAGATGGATAGCCGTGCCGTGACAGGGTGCGTTGAATATTTCCACTGAGAGGATGGGAGGTAGCCACTGACAACGGTGAAACCCTTGCATACAGCTTGCCATGGAATGAGACAGTAGGAAAGCAGAGATTCAGAAGATGAAGCATCTCCAAAACCTCAACCTGTTCCCCATTACTGCAAAACAAGTACTTATTTCATGTTCTTTTACTTTTCACAATCAATCCTGATAATTTCTGATATCCTGACTAAGATTTACAAGATAACCATAGCTTGCTTCAAGCCGACAATCTCCGTGGGATCGACCCTTACTCACGTAAGGTATTACTTGGACGACCCAGTGCACTTGCTGGTTAGTTGTGCGGAATTGCAAAAGTGTGATTGCAATTTTGTGCACCAAGTTTTTGGCGCCGTTGCCGGGGATTGTTTGAGTTTGGACAACTGACGGCTTATCTTGTTGCTTAGATTAGGACTGTTTTATTTTTGTTAGTTTAGAGTCTTTTAGTTGAGTCTAGTTTCATATTTTAAGTTTGGTGTCAATTGCATGCTTTTGCTTTTCTTTTAATTTTCGATTTTTCATGTCCTTAGTCCCTTTTTAATCCGTAAAAATTCTAAGTTTGGTGTCCTCTTTGTGTTTTTCCCTTAAAAATTTTCAAAAATTAGTGTTTGATTTTCTAAAAATTTTAAGTTTGGTGTCATTTTGTTGTTTTTCTCTTTCCTCTTTTCAAAAATCAAATCCTTTTCATAAAAACTTTTCAATCATATCTTTCTAATTGCTAATCTCAAAATCTTTTTAATTAACTAATTGATTCAGTTTTCAATTTGCTTTGATTTTATTCTCTTTTAATTTTCGAATTATTTTATTTTATTTTATTTTCCTTTTGTTTTTATTTCATTTTTCGGTCAATTTTAAAAAAAAAAAAAACAAAATTTATCTAATTGCAATCCATATCAGTTCCCTTTATCCACTATGGACCTAAGTGGGATTGATTAGTCCAGAAGGACTCTGGGGTCATATGCTAACCCCATTATAGCTGCATATGGGAGTAGCATCTGTACACCTCCCATCAAAGCAAGCAGCTTTGAGCTAAATCCTCAACTCATTATCATAGTGCAACAAAATTGCCAGTATTCTGGTCTTCCACAGGAAGAACCTACTGAGTTTCTGGCACAGTTCTTACAAATTGCTGACACAGTACATGATAAAGAGGTGGATCAGGATGTCTACAGACTATTACTGTTTCCATTTGCTGTAAAAGATCAAGCTAAAAGGTGGTTGAATAACCAACCTACAGCAAGCATAAAGAGATGGAAACAGTTATCAGACAAATTCCTGAATCATTTTTACCCTCCAAAGAGGATGACACAGCTAAGGCTGGACATCCAAGGCTTTAAACAAGAGGATAATGAATCCCTTTATAATGCTTGGGAGAGGTATAGAAGTATGCTAAGAAAATGCCCCTCTGAAATGTTTTCAAAGTGGGTACAGTTAGACATCTTCTACTATGGGCTTACAGAAAAAGCTCAGATGTCTTTAGACCACTCAGGTGGTGGATCTATACACATGAGGAAGACAATTGAAGAAGCTCAAGAGCTTATAGACACTGTTGCTAGAAACCAATATTTGTACTCTAGCAATGAGTTCTCTCCAAAAGAGGAAGTCATGGCAGTAGTCACTGATCCTAATCCTCAAGAACAGATGATTGAGCTTAATCAACAATTGCTCCTGATGACAGAACAGTTAGCAGAATTTAAAGAGATGCTCCATGAAACTAAAGTTGCTAACAAGAACATAGAACTGCAGTTGAATCAAGCAAAACAGCAGATATCTAAACAGATAAGAGAAGAGTGTCAAGCGGTTCAACTGAGGAGTGGGAAGACACTGAACAACACCACTCAAAAGAGCAAAAAGTCAAATAAGGAACAATTGACAGAGGATAACCAAGCCACTGCCCAAAATCCCTCTGAGGACAGTAAGAGCCCAGAGAGGAATACTTTTGGCGTTCAATCGCCAGAAAGGGAAGGAAAGCTGGCGTTAAACGCCCATTCCTTGCCCAGTTCTGGCGTTCAAACGCCAGAAAAGGGAGAGAAGTTGGCGTTTAACGCCCAATCTTCACCCATTCCTGGCGTTCAGACGCCAAAGGAGGATCAGACACCTGAGAGTGCTGACAGTAATCCCTCTAAAAAGGCTTCTTCAACCACTTTTGTAAGGAATAAGCCTGCAGCAACTAAGGTTGAAGAATATAAAGCCAAGATGCCTTATCCTCAGAAACTCCGCCAAGCGGAGCAGGATAAGCAATTTGCCCGCTTTGCAGATTATCTAAGGACTCTTGAAATAAAGATTCCGTTTGCAGAGGCACTTGAGCAAATACCTTCTTATGCTAAGTTCATGAAAGAGATCTTAAGTCATAAGAAGGATTGGAGAGAAACTGAAAAAGTATTTCTCACTGAAGAATGCAGTGCAGTCATTCTGAAAAGCTTACCAGAAAAGCTTCAAGATCCAGGGAGCTTTATGATACCATGCACATTAGAAGGTGCTTGCACCAAGACAGCCCTATGTGATCTTGGAGCAAGCATCAATCTAATACCTGCATCCACTATCAGAAAGCTTGGGTTGACTGGAGAAGTCAAACCAACCCGGATATGCCTCCAACTTGCTGATGGCTCCATTAAATATCCATCAGGCATAATAGAGGATATGATTGTCAAGGTTGGGCCATTCGCCTTTCCAACTGACTTTGTGGTGCTGGAAATGGAGGAGCACAAGAGTGCAACTCTCATTCTAGGAAGACCTTTCCTAGCAACTGGACGAACTCTCATTGATGTACAAAAAGGGGAAGTAACCCTGAGGGTCAATGAGGATGAGTTCAAGTTGAATGCTGTAAAAGCAATGCAGCATCCAGACACAACAAATGATTGTATGGGTGCTGACATTATTGACTCTCTGGTAGAAGAGATCAATATGACTGAAAGCCTAGAATCAGAGCTTGAGGACATCTTCAAAGATGCTCAACCTGATCAAGAAGGACCAAAGGAAACAAAGGAATTTTCGAAAATTCCTCAGGAGGAGGATAAGCCTCCCAAACCTGAACTCAAACCACTACCACCATCCCTGAAGTATGCATTTCTGGGAGAGGGTGACACTTTTCCAGTGATTATAAGCTCTGCTTTAAATCCACAGGAAGAGGAAGCACTGATTCAAGTGCTAAGGACACACAAGATAGCTCTTGGGTGGTCCATAAGTGATCTTAAGGGCATTAGCCCAGCTAGATGCATGCACAAGATCCTGTTGGAGGATAATGCCAAACCAGTGGTCCAACCACAGAGGAGGCTAAATCCAGCCATGAAGGAGGTGGTGCAGAAAGAGGTCACTAAATTACTGGAGGCTGGGATTATTTATCCTATTTCTGATAGCCTCTGGGTGAGCCCTGTCCAAGTTGTCCCCAAAAAGGGAGGCATGATAGTGGTTCATAATGAAAAAAATGAACTGGTTCCTACAAGAACAGTCACAGGGTGGCGTATGTGTATTGACTACAGAAGGCTCAATACAGCCACCAGAAAGGATCATTTTCCTTTACCATTCATAGACCAAATGCTAGAAAGACTAGCTGGTCATGATTATTACTGCTTTTTGGATGGCTATTCAGGTTACAACCAAATTGCAGTAGATCCTCAGGACCAAGAGAAAACAGCATTTACTTGCCCTTCTGGCGTGTTTGCCTACAGAAGGATGCCTTTTGGTCTGTGTAATGCTCCTGCAACCTTTCAGAGATGCATGCTATCCATCTTCTCTGATATGGTGGAGAAATTTCTTGAAGTCTTCATGGATGACTTCTCAGTATATGGAGACTCATTCAGCTCCTGTCTTAACCACATATCACTTGTCCTGAAAAGGTGCCAAGAGACTAACCTGGTTTTAAACTGGGAGAAATGTCACTTTATGGTGACTGAAGGAATTGTCCTTGGACACAAAATTTCAAGCAGGGGAATAGAGGTGGATAAGGCAAAGGTAGAGGTAATTGAAAAATTACCACCACCTGCCAATGTTAAGGCAATCAGAAGCTTCTGGGGCATGCAGGATTCTATAGAAGGTTCATAAAGGATTTTTCGAAAATTGCAAAACCTTTGAGTAACCTGCTAGCTGCTGACACACCATTTGTGTTTGATACACAGTGTCTGCAGGTATTTGAGACCCTGAAAGCTAAGCTGGTCACAGCACCAGTCATCTCTGCACCAGATTGGACATTGCCATTTGAACTATTATGTGTGATGCCAGTGACCATGCCATTGGTGCAGTGTTGGGACAGAGGCATAACAAGCTTCTTGACGTCATTTATTATGCTAGCCGTGTTTTAAATGATGCACAGAAGAATTACACAACCACAGAAAAAGAGTTACTTGCAGTGGTCTATGCCATTGACAAATTTAGATCCTATCTAGTGGGATCCAAGGTGGTTGTGTACACTGACCATGCTGCTCTTAAATACTTACTCACAAAGCAGGATTCAAAACCCAGGCTAATAAGATGGGTGTTGCTTCTGCAAGAGTTTGATATAGAAATAAGAGACAGAAAAGGGACAGAGAACCAGGTAGCTGATCATCTGTCCCGAATAGAACCAGTAGCTGGGGCGTCCCTCCCTTCTACTGAGATCTCTGAGACTTTCCCAGATGAGCAACTCTTTGCCATTCAGGAAGCTCCATGGTTTGCAGATATTGCAAACTATAAAGCTGTGAGGTTCATACCCCAGGAGTACAGCAGAGTGCAAAGAAAGAAATTAATTTCAGATGCCAAGTACTACCTATGGGATGAGCCATATCTCTTTAAGAGATGTGCAGACGGAATGATCCGCAGATGTGTACCCAGAGAAGAAGCACAAAGGATCCTATGGCACTGCCATGGATCACAGTATGGAGGACATTTTGGAAGTGAGCGAACAGCCACTAAAGTCCTCCAATGTGGCTTCTACTGGCCTACTCTCTATAAAGATGCCCGAGAGTTTGTGCGTAACTGTGACAGTTGCCAAAGAGCTGGTAACTTGCCTCATGGATATGCCATGCCTCAACAAGGGATATTAGAGATAGAATTGTTTGATGTATGGGGAATTGACTTCATGGGTCCATTCCCACCATCATACTCAAACACTTACATTCTGGTAGCAGTGGACTATGTATCTAAGTGGGTAGAAGCAATTGCTACACCCACTAATGATACCAAGACCGTGCTGAAATTCCTCCAGAAACACATCTTCAGCAGGTTTGGTGTTCCCAGAGTACTAATCAGTGACAGGGGCACTCATTTCTGCAATAGACAGCTATACTCTGCTATGGTCAGATATGGAATTAGCCACAAAGTGGCAACTCCGTATCATCCACAGACAAATGGGCAAGCTGAAGTCTCTAACAGAGAGCTAAAAAGAATCCTGGAACGGACTGTGATAGCCCGAAGAAAGGATTGGGCAAAGAGTTTGGATGATGCTCTGTGGGCATACAGAACAGCATTCAAGACTCCTATAGGAACCTCTCCATACCAACTGGTGTATGGGAAGGCCTGTCATCTGCCCGTGGAACTGGAACATAAAGCCTACTGGGCAACCAGATTCCTAAACATGGATGCTCAGTTAGCTGGTGAAAAAAGATTGCTCCAGCTAAATGAGCTAGAGGAGTTCAGACTCAATGCCTTTGAAAATGCAAAAATTTATAAGGAAAAGGCAAAGAAGTGGCATGACAAGAAGTTGTCATCCAGAGTCTTTGGGCCGGGACAAAAAGTTCTGCTCTTCAACTCTAGGCTCAGATTATTTCCAGGAAAACTTAAATCCCGGTGGAGGGGTCCATATGTGATTACAGGAGTATCACCATATGGATATGTTGAGCTTCAGGATATTGATTCTGACAAAAAGTTCATTGTTAATGGACAGAGAATCAAGCATTATCTTGAAAGCAATTTTGAGCAGGAATGCTCAAAACTGAGACTTGAGTGATTCTCAGTAAAGGTCCAGCTAAAGACAGTAAAGAAACGCTTGCTGGGAGGCAACCCAGTCATTAGCAGGTTATATGTTTTGTTCTTACAAAGGCAAGTATCAAAAATGAAGGAATTCACAGAGTTACAGAAGGATTCAGTGCATAAAGCAGAGAAAAAGAGCTTACTGGCGAAAAAACGCCAGTAAGGGGTACTTTGGGCGTTAAACGCCAGAATGGGCACCATTCTGGGCGTTTAACACCAGTAAAGGTGCCATTTTGGGCGTTAAACGCCAGAATGGGCACCATTCTGGGCGTTTAACACCAGGTGTGCAGCATCCTGGGCGTTTAGCAAAACGCCCAGTGATAAAGGGAATCCTGGCGTTTAACGCCAGCCAGGGCACCTGGCTGGGCGTTAAACGCCCACAATGGGCAACAAATGGGCGTTAAACGCCAGAATGGATGCCATTCTGGGCGTTTAACGCCAGAAAGGTGGGGGAACAAGATTTTGTTTTCCAATCAAATTTTTTTTAAACTTTCCTTTTCTTACCCATACTTTTCTACATAAACCCATCTCAACCTTTCATCATTCACTTTCAAATCCTCAAAAATCAAAATCATTCTTCAAATCTCTCTCAAATCAATCCCAAATCTTATTCAAAAACTCACCCTTCTCTCAAATTCTCTCCATATCTTCTCAAATCTCCTTTCAATTTCTTTCGAAATCTCCTCCCCCCTTTATAAAAACACGTTCGGCCTCACCATTCCCCCACACCATTCGAATTTGCTCTTCTCCTCTCTCTCCTCCTTCCTTTCTTTTGCTTGAGGACAAGCAAACCTCTAAGTTTGGTGTGCTTTTCCGTGATCACTAAAGCCAAGATTCATCAAGATCATGGCTCCTAAGGGAAAACAAACCAATTTAAGAGGAAAGAAAGAGAATAATCCAAAGAATCTTTGGAATCAAGAGAAGTTCTTAACCAAAGAACATGAAGACCATTATCACAAAATAATGGGTCTGAGGTCAGTGATCCCGGAAGTAAAATTTGATCTGAAAGAAGATGAATATCCGGGGATCCAAGAGCAAATTCGAAACAGAGGATGGGAAGTTCTAACCAATCCTGAGATAAAGGTTGGAAGGAATATGGTTCAGGAATTCTACTCAAATCTGTGGCTAACAGATAAGCAGAGAATGACTGGAACTGCTTACCATACTTACAGAACCATGGTCAGAGGGAAAGTTATGTACTTCCGTCTGGACAAAATAAGAGAAATCTTCAAATTACCTCAACTGCAAGATGATCCTGAATCCTTTAATAGGAGAATGGTGAGAGCAGATAAAGGGTTGGATCAAGTTCTAGAGGACATATGCCTCCCTGGAACTAAGTGGATAACCAATTCAAAGGGTGTCCCAAACCAACTCAAGAGGGGAGACCTCAAACCAATTGCAAGAGGTTGGCTAGACTTTATTGGGCGTTCCATACTGCCCACTAGCAACCGTTCTGAGGTCACTATCAAGAGAGCAGTGATGATTCATTGCATTATGCTTGGAAAAGAAGTGGAGGTTCATCATGTGATTGCTTGTGAGATCTACACAATTGCAAATAAGAATTCCACTGAAGCCAAATTGGCTTACCCAAGCTTGATCTCCTTGCTCTGTAAAGAGGCTGGGGTAAAGATGGGAGTAGATGAGTTCATACCCATTGAACACCCAATCACCAAGAAGTCAATGGAAGGACAAATGCAAGACAACTCTATCAAGAAGAGGGCGCAGGAATTCCTCCCTGAATTCCCAAGAATTGACTACTGGACCAGCCTAGAAGCATCTATCACCAAGTTGCAAGAAACTATGGAGCAACTGAAGGAAGAACAGCAGAATCAGAACTGCATGCTCTGCAAATTGCTGAAGGAACAAGAGAAGCAGGGGCGTGAACTCCAAGAGATGAAACGCCAAAAGCTCTCCTCTCAAGCTGAGGGAGCATCCACTTCTCAAAATCAAGGTTGTTGAGTCCTAACTCTGTGAAAACCTCTATCATTAGGAGCCTATTTAAATTTAATTTTGTTTTCTATTTTTTTTAGTCTCATCTTATATCTATTTTTGAGTCTTGCTCTTAATTCATAATTAATAAAATTTAAAGTTTATGCCTTAAAGATATGAATGTCCTATGAATCCATCACCTCTCTTAAATGAAAAATGCTTTAATCACAAAAGAACTAGAAGTACAGGATTTCGAATTTATCCTTGAAACTAGTTGAATTAGTTTGATGTGGTGACAATACTTTTTGTTTTCTGAATGAATGCTTGAACAGTGCATATGTCTTTTGAATTTGTTGTTTTGAGAATGTTAAAATTGTTGGCTCTTGAAAGAATGAGGGAAAAAGAGAACTGTTATTGAGGATCTAAAAAATCATCTGATTGATTCTTGAAGCAAGAAAAAGCAGTGAATACAAAAAAAAAATCGAAAAAAAAGAAAAAGAAAAAGAAAGAAAAAAAAGGGAAGGAATAAAGTTGTGAACCAAGACAAAAAGAGTGTGCTTAAGAACCCTGGACACCTCTAATTGGGGACTTTAGCAAAGCTGAGTCACAATCTGAAAAGGTTCACCCAATTATGTGTCTGTGGCATGTATGTATCCGGTGGTAATACTGGAAGACAGAGTGCTTTGGGCCACAGCCAAGACTCATACACTAGCTATGTTCAAGAATCATTATACTCAACTAGGAGAATCAATAACACTATCTGAGTTCTGAGTTCCTATAGATGCCAATCATTCTGAACTTTAAAGGATAAAGTGAGATGCCAAAACTGTTCGGAAGCAAAAAGCTACTAGTCCCGCTCATCTAATTAGAGCTAAGTTTCCTTGATATTTTGGAGTCTATAGTATATTCTCTTCTTTTTATCCTATTTGATTTTCAGTTGCTTGGGGACAAGCAACAATTTAAGTTTGGTGTTGTGATGAGCGGATAATTTATACGCTTTTTGGCATTGTTTTTAGTATGTTTTTAGTATGATTTAGTTAGTTTTTAGTATATTTTTAATAGTTTTTAGTTAAAATTCACTTTTCTGGACTTTACTATGAGTTCGTGTGTTTTTCTGTGATTTCAGGTATTTTCTGGCTGAAATTGAGGGTTCTGAGCAAAAATCTGATTCAGAGGCTGAAAAGGACTACAGATGATGTTGGATTCTGACCTCCCTGCACTCGAAGTGGATTTTCTAGAGCTACAGAAGCCTAATTGGCGCGCTCTCAACGGCGTTGGAAAGTAGACATCCTGGGCTTTCCAGAAATGTATAATAGTCCATACTTTGCCTGAGATTTGATGGCCCAAATCGGCGTTGCAAATTAGCTTCAAAATTTCCAGCGTTTAACGCTGGAACTGGCATAAAAATTGGAGTTAAATGCCCAAACTGGCATGAAAGCTGGCATTTAACTCCAAAAAAGGTCTCTACACATAAAAGCTTCAATGCTCAGCCCAAGCACACACCAAGTGGACCCAGAAGTAGATTTTTACGTCATTTACTCATTTCTGTATACCCTAGGTTACTAGTTCACTATTAATAGGATCTTTTGACATTGTATCTGTACCTCATGACACTTTACATGTTTCTTTGTGTACCTTCCACAGCATGAGTCTCTAAACCCCATGGTTGGGGGTGAGGAGCTCTGCTGTGTCTTGATGGATTAATGCAATTACTACTGTTTTTCATTCAATCATGCTTGCTTCCATTCTAAGATATTACTTGTTCTTAAACTGGATGAATGTGATGATCCGTGACACTCATCATCATTCTCAACTATGAATGTGTTCCTGACAACCACCTCCGTTCTACCTTAGATTAAGTAGATATCTCTTGGATTCTTTAATCAGAATCTTCGTGGTATAAGCTAGAACTGATGGCGGCATTCAAGAGAATCCGGAAGGTCTAAACCTTGTCTGTGGTATTCTGAGTAGGATTCAATGATTGAATGACTGTGACGAGCTTCAAACTCCTGAAGGCGGGGCGTTAGTGACAGACGCAAAAGAATCACTGGATTCTATTCCGGCCTGATTGAGAACCGACAGATGGATAGCCGTGCCGTGACAGGGTGCGTTGAACATTTCCACTGAGAGGATGGGAGGTAGCCACTGACAACGGTGAAACCCTTGCATACAGCTTGCCATGGAAGGAGCCTTGCGTGCTTGAAGAAGAAGACAGTAGAAAAGCAGAGATTCAGAAGATGAAGCATCTCCAAAACCTCAACCTGTTCCCCATTACTGCAAAACAAGTACTTATTTCATGTTCTTTTACTTTTCACAATCAATCCTGATAATTTCTGATATCCTGACTAAGATTTACAAGATAACCATAGCTTGCTTCAAGCCGACAATCTCCGTGGGATCGACCCTTACTCACGTAAGGTATTACTTGGACGACCCAGTGCACTTGCTGGTTAGTTGTGCGGAATTGCAAAAGTGTGATTGCAATTTCGTGCACCAATAGCCCCAAATATTTCTTTTTTGTAATAATATGTCTAATATTGAGCCTCTCTGTCAAGTACATTTGTTTTTCTATAGGAATATTATTACTAAAAAAGTAAAGTGGGCTTATGTAGATTTACTTTTTGACCACTGAAATTTTGATAAGCATTGAGTAGTTAAATGTTATCATATTTATTCTCATCTTCTTTATTGAATAAAATCGAATCATTTGCAAACAGCAAGTGATTTATTGAAGGGTATCTTTGATTGATTTGGATACTAGAGATGTGCTGCTTTTGTTCTGTTTTATTTAGCAAGAAGGAAAGATCTTTTGCACAAAAGAGAAAGACACATGGAGACAAAGGATCACCTTATCTGATACTTCTATTTGGCTTAAAATAGCCATATGATTGACTTTCAACGATAATAGAATAAGAAATTATAATCACCATCTCTTGAATCCAACCAATCCATTTAGGCTTAAATTTTAGCTTATGCAATATAAACCATAGAAATGTCAATGGGCCTTACTTATATCAAGTTTCAGAGTCATTTCATCAATTAGACTCACCTTTTTATTTTAAGTAATGCATACATTCATGAGTTATAAGGATATTATCAGAGATTAGTCTTCCTTTCTAAAAGGCACTCGAATCAGGGCTAATTAACTAATTCATGACTCCTTGAAGCCTATGAACAAGTACTTTGGAAATAAATTTATAAATCATAGAAGATAAACTAATTTATCTAACCTGGGTCATGTCTTTTACATCTGAGACCTTTGATATTGGACAAATTTGGATATGATTAAACCCCTTCAGCATTCTTTCGCCTACAAAGCAACTTTAGATTGCCTAAAAAATATTTTCTGCCATTGCATCCTAGTAGAACTAGAAACATTTAGAGGTAAACCCTTCATTCTCTGGGGCACTCTGAGGATGCACCTTGAAAATTACCCTCTTTACTTCTACAATAGTGATGAAGCGTTTTAGCTTCTATTCATAGCAGGAGTAACTTCAGTAGAAAATCCTTCAAATGCCATCTCTGGATCATCATCATTAGTCAAGGAGAAAATTTTCTTAAAATAATCTTCAGCTACTACAACTATCTCTAAATTAGTGGAAGCAAATCTCTTGTCATTATTTTTCAGTCTCTAAATTTTGTTTTGATGGAATCTAGATTGGAATCATTGGTGAAAGAACTCCGTGTTCCTATTCCCCTTCGATTCATCTATCTCTTCACCACCATTAATCCCAACCTTCCTGAGAATTTCAATTCAGCCTAATAATTCCTTAAAATTTCTACTTTCGAATTGGTTCTTGAGATGTGTTGCCACTAAACTAGTTTATGCCTGCAACTCTTCATTTTCTAGGAGACGACAAACATAATTAACCATTCAAATACTGATATCTAAGCATTGGTAATTATTTGATGGATTGTAGAATTCTCACATCAAAGTTCTTGGAACTAGAATATGAGATGATCCATTTTCAGGTAGCCGAAGAACTGAAGCTACTGGGTACTCATTCATCTAATTACCATTTGTCATTGCATGATCTAATCTCTCCAAAATTTGCTCTATTCTTTTTCATTTATTAGACCAAGTAAAATTTCTACCAATCATCTCTAAGTCCACAAACCATTTTCAATGACAAAATTAGTAAAATCTACTATAAAAGACTAGGATTTAAGGTTGTTCCCTTCTTTTCTTCTTGACTTACAATAGTATTAAAATTCACCATTATTACCATTTTGTCTTGGAATTGTTGTAGTATAGTTGAAAACTCACCAAATTGACCCAAACGATTTTAATATGATGTTCTCATGTAGATAACAACCAACTTCTTATTCACATCATTAACTTTTGCAACAATATAGAATTCACCAGTCGAAACGATTCTCACCTCCTTCAATTTCTTCCAAGCTAAAACACTACCACCAACTATGTTCGACGAATTCATAAACTCAAATCAACAAACCTACACAACCTGAGTTTACTTTCTACTAGACGAGGTTAATTCTTAGTTTCACAAACAAAAACAATCTCGGAAGAGTAGAATTGATATATCCCTTTCATGTTTTGGATTGTTAGGGTCTCCCCAAACCTCGACAATTCCAACTTAGTATCCTCGTGAGGCTTTTGGTGCAACTTCACGACTGGCGCCCACCAATTGTAGACTCATTCTTTTAGGACAATCGATTGGTGTTGCTGAAAAATTTGCTATTCAGTTATTTATATTCATGAGGCTGAAAATTTCTTCTAATACCACCGGGAACCATCACCTGTGATTGCATTCCAAGATTCTTCTGATACTCTTTGTAGTTCATCACATTTCGCCTTTTCATGTATAATGTCCTTGGTGGCTGCATCCTTTTTATTCTCTTGCATTCATAGGCCTGAGAAACTCTCAACGAATCGTGAAGGGGCTGGCTTCTTCCTCGGCTGATGAATGGATGCACCAAATAATCTAGTGTAGGCCTATTTGGTGTCATTCTTGTTGTCTATTCTCTTTGCAATCTTATCTATTTTCATCCATTCCGTAATATAATCCTTTGATGTTTTTTTTAATCATCCAAGAACTTTTGGTAATATTTTTAGTCATGGACTAAGAAATAGGTACAATAGGTGCAAAAAACTCCAAATTTTTCATATCTCAAGCCTACTTTCACTTTGACCTGATTAAGGCAAGAAATTTTGAGAGAATCCTTCGATCTTTTTTCTCCGTCAATTTTCACTTTGACCTTGATGATCTTTAACTCCTTTCCTCTTACTTCAAAGAAGTCAATATCACTTATATCCCTTAATTTGTTCCCAATTTACATCTAGCATATGGGATTTTGAATTGTTTAGGTAAATTCCATAATTGAACCCAAACTTAAAGAGTTCTGATCCACATCTCTTCGGATCCTTGACCTTCATCCATCTACACATATGGAGAATAAAAATTTTTGAATAGCCATGGCGATCTTCGTTCTACTCTCAATGCATCAGTTTTCTTCCTAAAGAAAAACTGAAATCGGTTACTCCTCTCTTCCACTATGTAAAACTCTTTTGGACGTCTTCCAAATTGCATGCATTTTACTCTCCATCTTGCTAATAGAAAAGACGTGATCAAAAAAAATTCTCGCAATCAGACTTTTTATGCATGCATGGATTTTTAAGAGATGTCGTCCTCTTCAAGCAACGCCATTTTCTCCTCATTCTCCTCACTCCTAGTTTTTCTATGATTGCGATCACTTCTTTTATTATTTAACCAGGGGATTATAATAACTGGATTACTTCTATCATTTATTGTTGTTATTGTTGTCAGTTTATAGGCTCTCAGACCCAAAGATTTTGGTAGTTGAAATTGTATAAAAATGAGCTCATTGTCCAGGCCAAATGAAAATGGGTTCATTATATTGGACTAAACTCCAATATTGATTCTTACATCAAGACAAGAAACCGAGTATGATCGGGTCGGGTCTGTCCGGCCACCCATAAAAAAAAAAGAAACACCTGTGTTTTCGAATTTCGATTCATCATTTGCATCGGTGTTGAGTCTTTCTCTGGTTCTTCCTGATTCAACCTTTTTCCATCTTCTCTGGTTCCCTCCTAATTCCAATTTTCTCGTTCAAATTCCCTTCACTCGCAGCTCAACAACACTTCCCTGTCACTCAATTTCAACCCTTCACAGGAAACAATCTCTTCATTTGTTCCCTCGCCGGAACCCTAGCTTCTGCCAATGGCATCCAAGAAGAAGCAATCTGAAGGTATAGCCTTATTGTCCATGTACAATGACGACGGAGACGACGATATGGAGGACGCCGAAGAAGATGAAGAAGATAACCAAGAGATAGATATGCGCCACGAGCAGAATGAGGACGCCGCCGCCGGAGGATTCGCTGCGGAGGTAAATTTGACTGCCACCAACGCGGATAGAATGGCAGGTTTGGAAGTAACGATGGAGTTGCGGACGAGGTGTCCACGCCGGCGGAGGAGCGCAGGTTTGGAACTTCAACGCCGCAGTGTGTTAACACAAACATGGTAATTTCGCCGCCGCAAGATCAACGAGGGGTGGCGGTGCTGCCGTTGGATCGACGAGGAGCGAGAGAGGAAAGCTTACTATAGTGGACTATGGTCATGACGAAGTTGCAATGTCTCCTGAGCCTGAGGTACACTCCTTTTGTAGAATCTTATGTTTTCTCTTCGGTTTTCTTTGGAAGTGAGAATGATGGGTGTGTTTGTTGCCAATGATTGCAGGAAGGACAGATAGGAGGTAGTGTTCGAGTCATGTATGGGGACCAGCTTAATTTGACCAATGGTAAGTGCAATATGATATTACAATGATGATTGAAATCCGATGAAACTTGTATGATACTTATGATAAATCGTGATTGAAATGCATCTTTATGCATTTAACTCATGCTTAGAATGCGGTGTAATTTGGGATGGGAAGAGTAGCAATCCTGTATTCGAGTCTTGAGAAGATGATATTGCTTGATTTAATTTTTATTAAAATACAGTACAATTGCTAGTTTGCTACATGTTCATTTCTCCTGCCTCTAACTTACTACCCTCTGGAACATGTAATTGCAGGTGATTTGCTAGATAGAACACCATCTGGAGCAGTCCACGTTATGACACCTAGCAATCAAGCAAACACTCCTCAATTATCTGAGCAGTTGAAATCTGATACAATGAATGATGATGCCATGATTGGACCTGATGATGCAGAACCTGTAGAAGCAGGTCAAGATGAGCAAAAAGCTGAAGACCCATTGAATAAATTTCTCCCTCCTCCACCAAAAGCAAAATGCTCAGAGGAACTGCAAGTAAGTTTTGTTACAGCATTTGAATATTATCAACAGTTGAATACCATTTTAATAGATTGTAAAGTAGCATTCAATAAGTTAAGTAAACCACTTAGCTTGTCTTCTGCGCTGGTTTGATGTTGGATTTAATTGTAAGTTCCCTCAATTTTTTGCCCAAGAACATTCTTTGGTAATGATTTAGCAATCCATGTTTTCTAATTGCCTCAATGAAATACCTTCTGTTAATAATTAGAGGGTTCTATTTTGTAGATCTTTTACCTCAGTTTTATACTATCTAGACATTAATATTTTCTAGTGGATGCCCCCTTCTCTTCTCAGTACTATCCCTTAAAAGTTGGCTGTAATTCTGTAATTACAGATTCTTTTTCGATTGCAGAGAAAAATAAATAAGTTCTTCGAGTATAAGGAGGCTGGAAAAATTTTTAATGCCGAAGTTCGCAACAGAAAGAACTATCGAAATCCTGACTTCTTATTGCATGCAGTGAGGTATCAAGAAATTGACCAAATAGGGTCTTGCTTCAGTAAAGATGTATTTGACCCTCATGGATATGATTCAAGCGACTTCTTTGATGAAATTGGTCAGTAACTGCTGCTTCTCTCCTTATTTCCTGACTGTTATTTGCCATGTTAGTCTACATTTTACTCTTTTCCATGATTTTGTTAAATTTATCATGCATACTATTTTACTGTCTGGACCATAGTAGTTAAGCTTTGATAGTGGCATGGTGCAGCTGGGTGAACAAACCGCAAAGATGCTATGATGGTATAGCAGATCATAGAGCGGCACTGTACCCAAGATTGTAGATACCCTGTAAATAATCTCTGATACACATTAGTTCTTAAAACTCAACTACTTGTTATCAATACTATAAATCTGCACTACTAAAAACCTTGGCGCATCTGCTCATTTTGCTGCTATTGGTTACCTTGGTCTGTAGATGTCTGTCTACATTTGTTGGTTATGACGGCTTGTGTGTTAGGCCATAATAGGTTGTTTATTCCAAGCTGGCAGTGTGTTTAAAGTATTTAATGATGTTAAAATCCTTTTTTAACTGTCAGAATGTGTTTTGCTTGCACTACAAATACATTAGAGGTTATCTTTTGGGCTGCAATGCAGCACTACCTTTTATAGTAATTATTATACTCTTGATGAAGTATAATTTTATCAGATTATGTAATGTTACCTTCAAGAAAATGAGGCCTTCTAGATTTCTCTATTATTTTTTTGGTTGTCAATTTTTCTTGGTCTTGACTTGGCAAACTGAATATTTGCTAGGTTTAGGCTTTAGTTCTTGGCATCTCTATATTTTGGCTTCCATCTCTGAGCATCTGTTTTTAATATTTTTCCAATCTCATTATTTTATTTCTCTTGATTTTGCAGCAAATACTGGTTTTTCTATTTTTTAACTTCTATTTGTTTCTTGGTGCCTTAAATGAACAAACAGAGGCTGATATAAGCGTGAAAGTGAAAGGAAAGAACATGAGAAGAAGAAAGCACAGAAGATGGAATTTATCGCTGGGGGAACACAACCGGGAATTGTAGCAGCAGGTGCTCCCAGAATCAGCTTGCCTGTTGCAGGTCCAGAAACCTCCTAGATGTTTTGTGCAATAGTGAAGCTTTTTCTTAGGTGTCATTTTTCATATATTTATGATGTTATCTTATAGTGCTTTTATGATATTGTTTTTGCACAGGTGGTTCTGCTGTGGCTGCAAGTGGTTTGGTGCCACCTATAGCTGACTCTATTAATCGGGATGGTAGACAGAACAAAAAATCAAAATGGGATAAGGTGTTCATCTAAACTTTGCAACTGCAACTTCAGGGACATTCTTAATTGGCTCATTGTGCTAACAAATTTTTAATGAATGATTTTGTTCCAGGTGGATGGTGATCGAAAAAATCCTCTGCCCTCTGTGGGGCAGGATTCTGTATCTACTGTTGGGACTCATGCAGCAATTCTATCTACTGTTAATGCTGGCAGTGGGTACATGCTATTTGTGTAAGTACATAAACAACCTTGAATTTTATGCGTTGTATTTATGTATCTTGATTCCAGTTTGGCATTTGTTCAATCATGTAGAGGAGATAGGAGGTGGGACTAGAATAGATGACATATGAAAGCTAACGAGAGAGATCCACAAAACTAACAAGAGATGACAACATGCGATTGATACAGTGACGGTGTTTTTGTTGGGCAGGCAGCAAAAACGGCGAGAGGCAGAGGTGAAAAGATCTACTGAAAAAAGGTCGGAGATAAGATCGTGAACCATCCATTTTACTAAGACTGTGTATAACTAAAAGTTGTGGGGTGAACATATTTCAGCATAACATTTTTGTCTGTTAATCAACTTTGGCAATGATCACTGGCACTGTATATTTTTTAGAATGGAAGGAATTTTTACTGAAGCATGCTTTGATGCCTTTTTTAAATTTTAATCTATGTAGCAATGCAGTAATTAATTGGTTTAATGCTTCCTAATTTTATTAGTTGACTACCTTTGTCATCAGTTTACTCCAATAGTTTTTTCATATTCGTCGTGAACTTTGTACTAGATATGTACTTGAATCTAGGTTTGGGCTCACATTTGGGGGTTATGGTGGGTCACTGGTCTCTATGCTGAATGTATTTGTAACTTGAGTAAAATTTAGTTTGAAGTAACAATGTATTCTGGACTAGTAAATTTATCGGCTAAGAGCTTTTTAGTAATTTCACTTATTGAAAATCCTAATCCTACCTTATTGAATGTCTTTCCTTCTCTCTTACTACTCCACTTTTACTACTCCACTTAGCACCGTCCCCAAGCTCCAACTCCAAAAAAGTTCAAAATTTTCATATTTTCACAAAATTTCAAATTAAATATACAAGTAATTTATCAAATATAAATATTATTTGTCACTTATAAAAAATAGTATTTTATATTTTATTATTTTTATCATATTTTAGAATAATTAAAAGTATCTTTATCATTAACAAATTTCAAAGGTAATTTTGTTTAAAATATTTGATAATTTCAAGTAATTTTAGTGGTTTTATTCTCTTAAAGATTTTTAACCATTTTGGAATAACATCTATACTTTTCAAATCTCAACTGATTGATTGTGAGAAATAGCGATGCACATAGTCCGGTCTAGTCCAAAGACTTGATCCGATCTCGAATATTTTAGGAGCTAATTTGGTGTGATTTTACTGGGTTTAAAATCGGATAAGGGTTTCAAAAATAGACCCGGTCATTATTTCAGACTAGGTCCGAGTCAAGGCAAACTCAGCTTCACTCGATCCATGTGTATCCTAAGGGAACTTAAAAAGATATATATGTTTTAAATTAATTTTAATATTATGTTATAATAATTATAAACTTATTGTTTTATTTTTAATCACTTGTTGAATTAGAAAATAGATAAAAAAAAAGCATCAAATTAGAATTTATGCATAAATTTAAATTCAAATATGAATATCAACTTTTTAATAATAAATTTCTTTTTTATAAATAAGTGTATCATAAATAAATTTTTTTATAAATTGTTGTTAAAGTTTTAAAGACCCAATTTTAACCAAATTTAAACCTGATATAATTGGGGCACAAAAATATTTAGATTTTATTGAGTCTAAGATTGAAGTAGAGTCCAAAAAATAAACTCGGTTATATATTTAGAGTAACTTCAACCGGCCATAAAAGCCCTTGTGAAAAAAACAGCCCTTTTAAAAAGATCCTAAGTCGTGAAACCTTCTTCTTATAACTGCAGCTGCTACTACAAATCTCTCAAGAGACCAACTCTCCTCCCCAACGATGGCCACTTCCGCCGCCACAACCGCTGCAGTGTCGCGCCAGCTCTCGCAGAAGGAGCAAGACATCCAAATGATGCTCGCAGCTGAGGTTCATCTCGGAACCAAAAACTGCGACTTCCAGATGGAACGCTATGTTTTCAAGCGCCGCAATGATGGTAACCCACGCTTCTTTTGATATTTTCTTTGGGGTTATACGACTAGTTTAGTTCTTGAAATCTAATGAAGAACACATATTTGTGTAGTTTCTTTGGGGTCCAGATACTCCTTGCTCTTCAATGGGTTTAGCATTTTTTCTTTTATTTATCTTTTCGTGTGTAGGGTTCTTTTTTTGGGAGACATTTTTATTAGTTTGTTATAGACTAGTGTTTGTCAATTATTCTCGATTTGGTTTGTGCTACTGATTGAAAGGGTCAATTTAATTATTAATAAAGATTTTGACATGAATATGTGTACTTGCATTAACACATTGTTTTCAAAACAGCTTATTATCATAATTTTACCAATGAGTTTCTGATGAAAAAGCAACTTCTGTCCCAAAATTTATGAAACATATAAACGCCTTTAATCTTTCCGATGCTTCCCTTTGCAGTAGGAAAATATTTTTATGGCTTGGTTGATTTTTCGTATTCTTTGTCCCCAGGTATTTACATAATTAACCTTGGCAAGACATGGGAGAAGCTCCAACTTGCTGCTAGGATTATTGTTGCCATCGAGAACCCTCAGGACATCATTGTTCAGTCTGCTAGGCCATATGGTCAGAGGGCAGTCTTGAAGTTTACCCAATACACGGGTGCGAATGCAATTGCTGGAAGGCACACTCCTGGAACATTCACTAATCAGATGCAGACATCCTATAACAAGCCTCGCCTACTCATTCTTACTGATCCAAGGACTGATCATCAGGTGCCACTTTTTTTAGATGTTTGAAACTTATTTTTTTCACTTGTGTTGAGTGTAGTGGTGTATGTTGTTTCACAATTAACTGTCAATATGTTTTTATGGGAGTTTGAAATTCTGTTATTAGTTTATCTCATTTTGAGTTTTCTTTTCTATTTTTTTATTTTTTAAAATATGTGCAGCCCATTAAGAAAGGTGCTCTTGGAAATATTCCGACGATTGCCTTCTGCGATACTGATTCTCCGATGCACTATGTTGATGTTGGCATTCCTGCCAATAACAAGGGGAAGTACAGTATTGGTTGTCTGTTTTGGTTATTAGCAAGGATGGTTCTGCAGATGAGGGGTACTATTCGTCCAGGGCTTAAGTGGGATGTGATGGTAAACTAATTTTGCTCTTAACGGGTTGAATTATTATTATTTTGTAGCTCTTTTAGATTTATTGTGTATTTTCCAATGTTTGCATTACAAATGTCTCATCTGGTATGCACTTTTTTAGAACAATCTTTCTTGCAGTACATACAGGTGTAAAAAATTTAGGTAATTCACATGATAAAATAGTTTGGGGTTCAAAATTATACAGATGTTCTAAACCAATTTTGTTACACGCCTGTCCTAAACAATCTAAAAGGTGTTTAGGACAGACATGTAGCAAAAATTGGTTTAGAACATCTGCATAATTTGAACCCCAAACTATTTATTCATCTGAATTACCCAAAAAAAATCATATTTTATCAAAAGATAGTAGTCTTATTATGTTGTTTCCTTTGAACTTTAACTAAATTATGTCGACTTTTCATGTGTAGGTAGATTTATTCTTCTATAGAGAACCTGAAGAGGCCAAGCAACAAGAGGAGGAGGAATTACCAATTGCCCCAGAATATGCCATTCAAGATTTTGGTGCTGCTGGCATTGCCGGCTTCCCTGCAGCTGATGGGGAATGGGGGGCTGTTACAGCTGAACAATCCTGGACTGAACCAGTTTCTCAACAACCCATTGCAGCTGCACCTGCTAACTGGGCCCCAGACGCCGGTAAGAATAATTGTTTCTACTCTGGATCTGTTAGTCACATGCGTGATTTAAGTTCAATTTTATCTATTGAAATTTTCTGTCTATCAAGTCTGTGTATTTGTTCTCCCATTAGTCTGTTAAATTTGATGCAACATAATTGTCGTATTTGCTTCTAATATGTTCTAGTCAAATAATTCTGGATTGTTGTTGTGTTGAATCGTTCTCCCTCAAAATGCAAGAAAATCGGTACGCCTTACCATAGTTCTGTCGGAAACTGTGATGGCAATATATTTGACCTAAGTTCTTTTGTATCCGCAGCTGCAGGTGATTGGGAGCCAGTTCCAGCTCCACAGGCTTCCGTTCCTGCACCTGGAGGTGTTGCCCCCACTGGTTGGGAATAAGCACTCTTAATATTTAAGCACAACTCATCAAAATTGTTCTGAAGAATTTTCTCTTCCTTTAGTGTGATGTATATTGACACGATTTTTAACAAAACTGTTATTTTAGAGAGTACATTTTGTTTTATGTTCTTATTTGGTTAATCATTCAAAGATACTCCGTGTGTGTTTGGATACCAGTTTGCATAAAATTGATTTTGCAAACTTGATTTTGATGAAAAGTGAGTTTGTATTGAAGTGATTTATGTTTGGCCATCTTTATATCAAAATGGATTATAATAAAATAAATATTGTTTGAATTACACTATTCAAAATTATTTTTAGATGAAAATTATTAAAATAGACATCAATTAATCCTAATTTTATAGTTTCAATTAATTTAAACAACAAAACAAAAACATATATATATATATAAAATCAATCGTTCTTCATCTTCTTCAATTTTCCTAATTATTCGTGCTCCCTGAACCAAAGCAAAACATAAAAAGAACTTCATCTTCTCTAATTCCCCTAATCATGCCCCCTCTGAAGCAAACCAGTGAAAATTCCAAACCAAAACGTCAAAACCTTAGCCCTAGTTTCTTTGCCGCCGCGTCCCTAGGCTCAGCGCTTCCGCTTCTTCCTCTTCCCTCTATCCGGAACCCAGGTAGCTCGGCACGTCATCCCCATCCTCGCTGGCTTCTCTGTCCGTGGCCAGGGAAAAAGTTAATATCTTCCCCTCCTTCCATGTTTTCCTAGTTTCCAAAGTTTAAAATCTACTTTGTGACTTGAGCTGGAGTTTGCAGTTATTTATGTTCTTCTCTCGCTTTTGCAGGGCAGAATCAAAGTCCAATCGCAAGTTAGATAAAAAGTTTCAATTTTACTCTAATAAGTTTCGAATCAATTTTTTTGTTTCTTTCAAATATTGAACTATTACATACTAAAAATGTCCATATATTTTAACTGCATCCAGTCTTTGGTGTTACTGCAGAGGTGAAAGATGCTGTGGCTTGCTTGAGTGCTCAAAAGTCTATTACTAAGGTAATGATCTTATTTCAAACGGCATTGTTCTTAAGATGGATTATGGAAATACTTCATTGTGCTTGTAATATGTTTAATGGCTAGTTAGATGTACTTCGCACTGTTATTATGTTCATTTTGCATTCTTGCAAGACAAAAAGATATTAGTCTGCAAATACAATCATAAGTATGCCTTGGTCTGTTTCAGAAACCTGAATTCATTTAACATTTTGCCAATGTGAAATATTGCAATTGATCACATGATATTTAAGCAGAGGTCTAACTCAAATTGATGCATAAAACAATAAGACCCTTTGCTGGGTTTATTGCAGACAACAACAATAGAAAAAATTTAGTTTGCTTTCATGCTATCCTAATTAAATGTGTCTTAAATAAAACAAGATAAAAATCCAAGGTAGAATCCTTGATTCTGAATGGTTCCAAAGTTGCAATTGTTAGTGTTATCTTGAAGTTGACAAATCATGGGTTGTACCCTCATCACTATAAGTGCCTTCATTGACCCTTCTGCTTGTATCCCTCTTCTTGCCCCACTCATGCAGCCTGAAGTGTAGTTCTGCAGCTGCAATCTAGAAGTGAATGCACTGTTTTGACCTCAGAATATTAACAATACCTTGAAGTGTTCTAAGCCTTAAACCATCATGTTTTGCCCACATAGAAGAGTCATAGTACCATACACTTAATTGTGAATTTTGTCAAAGGAAAAGATATTTATCAGAAAATTCTAACCTTTATTATTGGATTTCAATCAGACTGAATTAAAATTAGTTGAATTTCTATTTTCTGGTAATAAGACGTAGAATTCAGTAATAATAATAATAATAATAATAATAATAATAATAATAATAATAATAATAATAATAATAATAATAATAATAATAATAATAATAATAATAATAATAATTATTATTATTATTATTATTATTATTATTATTATTATTATTATTATTATTATTATTATTATTATTATTATTATTATTATTACCATATCACCACAATCTTTATAATCACCACTCTCATTTGGATCTTCATGGAGATGAAGATGTCCTTACCGACAGTGCACCTCCAGAATGGGCTTTGTTTCTCATTGTGCTTCCTTGGCCTTGCCACCGACTTATTCGTTGCTGCTTTCAATAGAGGAGTATGCATCCCCCCTCTCTTTCTTTTTCTCTCTGTTTTGCTCTCTAGTAAGTAATATATCGAGCTTCTTGCTTTGATGGATTATTCGGACTTGTTCTTATGGCTAGTCGCATTTTTTTTTAAATAAGTAGGTTCACATAATTGATCTAGATTCTAAGATCAACAAGGTTTTGTCATGTTTATGGTGCGAGAACCTTGATCTCAATGGTTAGAAACTACGATGTTTAGGATAGGTAGTTAGAAAGATTAACACTTCTGAGATCCAGATCATGTTTAAACATTTTAAATATAATATATTGAATTTAATCTGATGGTATGTAATCATGTTGTCTGCCGTATGCTATGCTTTTACTGGTCAGGTGCGGTGCTGCCAAAATATTTAAGTATTTCTCTAATATCAGTAATTAGTGGTGCTGTTTCAATGGTTACAAGGTCGGCTGGTTTAGGAATTAGATAAAACAGGGTCTATTTATGGTTATCTTGTATGGCATTGAAGATATCAAAACCTTTGCTCCTGAAGGCTAATGAGTTCAAGTGTGTGAATACTTTTATCTCTCTAAAAAAGAACACATTGCAACTGTGCTTAACTACTGTATAATTGTCAGTATGATGTGTACATATGGAATTATAGTCACTGTTGTTTTAGTCAACACATGGTTCAATGATTAACAGAACAATGTATTTTATTCAATTTGCTTCCAGAGTTGGCGTGTTTGGAGAGTCTTGAGATTTCGTGCAGTAAAGTCACTAATTTTGGCATCAGCTTTCTAAAAGGTACTTTCCGTTTCCTTGTATTTTTATGGTGTTTCAGAACAATTAGGATTTTTTATTTTATAGGTTCAACCTAGCATTTTCATCTTCTTCCATGGATTTTTCTTTGTTTTCTGTTTTTATGTGAATATATGGTTATAATTCTGAATGCAGCTATCAACCAATCAGTTTGTCTTTTCGAGGGAAAAATTTCAGTTATATATCCAATCTTCCTTGTGCTTCATTTCTTTGATGTAGACTTCAGTTGTATAAATCATTCTTGGAAAAGTCCCTTTATTTTTTCATTTGTCCTTGTAATTTCTATAGTTGATATTGTTTATGTTAGTAAGTAGACAGTTGCAATGTGAACTATAAACAGTATCGATATACAATACTAGCATCTCAGCTTGCCAGTTTGAACAAAATTCTTGAGTTTCAGTATTTCATAATTATCTATGCTTCATTAATTTTCGATGATGTTCTGGTTCATTTCAGGGTTACAAAAGCTTTCCTTACTAAACTTGGAAGGGTGCCTTGTAACAGCTGCATGCTTGGATTCTCTTGCAGGTTTAATTGCTTGATATCTTTTATGCTTATTATGTTGCTGATCTAGAAAATTGGTCGCTTTATTATATTCCCTACAAACAATACAACTATACAACTACTAAACCTATAAACCAGCCAACATATTTAAGGATATCCTGCAGTGATGCCATTGTGAGAATGGTTGAATTCTTGTCTTTTCTCTCTCTCGATAACTCTACATCACCCTCCAAAATGATACTTCTACACCCCACATTCCAAGCAAATAATAAACCCTCCTATTCATGGTTCTTCATTTTATATGTAGGTTTGATTTGTTCTTGTACATAATAAACACAAGAAATAACCGGTACCAAACCTGCTTTGAATTTTAATATATGATTTTAACACCTTTTTTTTATCTGAGGTAAAAAATGTATTAAGGAAATAGGATAAAAAATAAATAAATTAAAAAAAAAAGGAAAGAGAGACGATTAGTTTAAATTTCTGTAACAGAAATGGGGCCAAATAGCCATGAGTAGCTCAATTAGAAGTATTACTATAGTAGCCCAATTAGTTGTAGTATGCTTTGGAAGTCTACAAAACTATTTTTCTTAAGAAAAAATGAAAAAGAAAGAAGAAAGAAGCTGCTTTGAGAGAGACAAATGTGTTTGAACAAATTTTCATGATAGGGTTAGAATACAAATACTATAATTTAATCAGTTTTTACAACACTAACATAATGTTATCTTTTTATCAAAGTGACCCCAAATAATACATATTTACAATATTTACTTGCTAGGCATTGAAAACTTGGTAAAAATTATTTGGGTATAAGAACCTCTATCTATAATACAAAGGCATTTTGTATGATACCTAGGAAGAAGTGGTTTATACTTTATACCAAGAATAAGCTATTCAAGATGACCATAGAATAAAAAACAATTTTTTTCCTTCTTTTTTAATTTATTTATAGGAACTAACAAGTAACAATTACTCCTTGCACATGACATAAATTGGGAGAATTGGGAATATGACATTAATAAAGAAAATCAATGAGTAAGGTACAAGTCTCATTAGGGAAGTGAAATCTTCTATCCCATTTTCGGATTTTCCTATCTCCTTAGTTCCTTCAATGAAAATCTAACACCTGTAAAATCATGAGACCTCCCTTTTTCTTCTATTTCAAGATTCTCAAACCCAACATCTTCAAAATCATTCACACAGAAAAATGGGATAGAAGATTTGAGTTCCCAACTACAAGCACACCTTGTTCATCAAAATTGTACTAAACAAGTTTCACTTTTTTAAATATATAGATTTGTTCACCACCAGAACCTAGTACTTACAAGGCTATACTGAAAAGATAACTACCACCCTAAACTCAAAAACTGGAAGAAAAAACAGAATGTGTAACCACCTAATCACAATCTCTTAAAAGCATTCTATCAACCCCTTTCGCTGTGTTGTGCTGGATCTAAGGCTATCAATGATCCAAAAGGTTAGTTAATATGATCTTGATATCTTAAGCAGAAACTGTTGTAATTATCATTATTGTTATTGTTGTTGTTATTATTATTATCATCATCAATGCTTTTTATAGGAAAATTCCAGTTACTAATGCTTTTTATATGAAAACTCTATCCCTATAGCACTTTGAATATTTGTATATTTACCAAATATTGCTCTGATATCTCTTAACAGTTGTGGGCTTTATTAAATCATAGTGTTAAGACTCTCTATTTAAGTTGAATTTTTAAGACTGCTTATAGTAGTTGATAAACCCATATTTTATGATATATTTTGTGCTTAGTTTGAGTGATTTATTCAATCCTTCACTCACTTATTCATATTAATTGCATGGTTTTACTTTTCCTTCCTTATTATGTGATGTATGTGAAAAAGATGTTTCCTATGCTTTAAAATTAATTATTTTAATTACCCTTTTATTATCATTCAATGCCGTGATTTGTGTGTTGAGTAGTTTCAGATCTTCTAAGGCAGGAATGACTTAAAAGATGGAAAGGAAACATACAAAAATGGAAGAAAAGCATAAAACGGAGTTTGTGAAGAAATTGGCAGCGACGCGACCGCATGGACGACGCGGCTGCATGCCAAGCACGAAGAAGCAGCGACGCGGCCGCATGATTGACGCGACCACGCACCTAAAGAAGAACACCTATGACGCGGCCGCATGACTAACGCGACCGCGCGACAAGGAAAACTCCAATTAGCGCGACCGCGTGACCCACGCGGACGCGTGACAAAGGCCACGCACCAGAAATTGCAGAAAACGCTCATAGCGAATTCTGAAGCCCTTTTTGGCCCAAATCCAAGTTCAGAAGGCATAGACCAGAGGTTATGAAGTGGGAAAATGCATCCATTCAAGGAGAGTCTCCAATTTTAGTCACTTTCCATGATTTAGGTTTAGTGGGAGAGAGGTTCTCTCCTCTCTCTTTAGGATTTTATTTGCTTTAAGGATTATCTTTTTATCAGGTTCAATATTCCTTTTTCATTACTTGCTTTCTCAATTTAGTTTATGAATTCTTCTATGTTACAGATTACTCTTTCGAATTAATGTTAATTGAGGTATTTCAGTTTATTGTTGCTTTCTTTTATTTATGTTACTGTTGCTTTCCATCTGAAGGTATGTATTTTTATTCCAGTAGATTTACTTTTCCCCTTTTTGGTCTTGGTTAAGAAATTAGTAACTCAAGAGTTATCAACTCAACATGCTTGATAATTGTTATCTTTGCTAATTGAATTGTTCTTCAATAATCCCAATCTTTTCTCCGGAAATAAATAGGATCCGAAGATCAGACTAATTAATCCCTTGACCTTCCTTTGCCTTAGTAAGGGTTAACAAAGTGGAATTAAGATTCAATTTTCATCATCATTGATAAGGATAATTAAGACTGGACTTCCAATTTCTCATACCTTGCCAAAAGTCTATTTTACAGTTGTTTATTTATTTTAATTGCCATTTAATTTACTCATCATTAAATTACTTGTTCCTCATTCTTGAAACCCCAAATTTACAATCTCCATAACCAATAATAAGAACATACTTCCCTGCAGTTCCTTGAGAAGACGACCCGAGGTTTGAATACTTCGGTTATCAATTTATATAGGGAGTGAATACTTTTACCTTCCCGTGGTTCCTCTCACATTAAGAGGGTTTTTCCCACGTTAAAATTTGGTGTTCTGTTGTTCTATCTTATCTTCAATAATTTGCTGGTATTAACTATTGCCAAAGTGTGCCCCTATTATGTTTGGGTGATGTATTAACTATTGCCAAAGTGTGCCCCTATTATGTTTGGGTGCTTCCATATTATGCCTTTCGCAGGTTTAATTTATTCCCACCATTCTTAGAGTGAAAAGTAATTTTACAATGTTACGGTAAAATACAATTAAGTCTATTGCCTAAGAACCATAAATATATAGGGTTCTGGTAAGATTAGAAGACTACAAAAATTATATTAAGGTAGATGCTATATAACTCGTAGCTTAATGTTTCCAAAGGTGCACACGAGGAGGAAAAATCTTGGTTTCTAGCTTGGTTGAATATACCATATAACCGAAGGAAACCAAATTCAATTTGGTTGTTGTACTCAACTCAAGAATATTTATTAAGAACGCTGTTTATAATTAGAACTGAATATAATGCATCAACTGTTAATTACCTTGAAATGTTTGCAGCTTGCAGGGGTGTTTACAAGAACTAATAATCTCTTGGCATATACCCAATTTTCCTTGAATAAATGAAAGTTTAGAATCATGTTCTTCCAAAAGGAAATTCAGTTCATTAGGTACTTCCACGACATTGTCAGTTGTTAAAATACTTTAAATAAGAGTTGGCTTGGCTGATCAAGATCCAGGAATATCACAAGTAGCTTTCTTTTACTAGTAAATCATCATTAGAGGGTCACTAATGCTGTACTTAAACCATAGTATCATGTCCCAATTATAATCCAAGCAAAAATCAATATACCAAAAATAATAATGATGGTGATAATAATCAATATCTATAAACCACATTTCTCAACTTTGCTTCTTGTTGCGTTATGTTGCTGGAAACTTTTCTTTTGTCATTGTCTATTGCACAGAACATCGGAAGATGAAGATGTATATCAATAATCCTACCAAAAGATTAAACAAACAACTCCTAAGGTGAAAATATATAAAGTAAGGAAAAAAAAATACTATACATGACAAAGTAGAAGTTATTTGGAAAACTGAATTGTTCAGTCTTAGATAATTTTAGATCCATTGCTACATTGGAATCTCTGAGGACATCCTTGTATGTCAACAATTTGTTTAGCATGGAAAGCATAGCATCAAAGTTCAAATACTTGAGAGTTTTATCATTTGATAAACTTGATGTATTGCCTGATTCTATAGGTGAATTGATTCATCTACGCTATTTGGATCTCTCATGGACTAATATTAAGACATTGCCAGAGTCATTGTGCAACTTGTATAATCTACAAACACTAATGTTGTATGAATGTACTACTGCATCTTGATATTAGAAAAACTCCTTTGAAAGAAATGCATGGAGGAATAAGCAAATTGAAAGAGTTGCAATTCTCAAGTGATTTTGTTGTGGAAAGACAAGAGAATGGAACCCAAGAATTAGGAGAGCTTGTGAATCTTCGTGGAACATTTGAGATTAAGAAGTTGGAAAATGTTGTTGAAGGCAAAGAAGCAAGGAATGCAAGGATAATAGATAAAAAGCACATTGACTACTTATTATTGAAATGGTGTTCAGATGATGATATGGTTTCAAGCACACAAACGGAAAGAGATATCCTCGACAGCCTGTGACCGCACCATGGCTTGAAAGAGTTGGCAATTGATGGATACAGAGGTACAATATTTCCAGATTGGGTTGGGCATTCCTCTTACCAAAACATGACACGTGTATCTCTGGTGTATTGCAAGAATTGCTGCATGCTGCCTTCACTTGGACAGATGCCATCTCTTAAGTCCCTGTGGATCAAGGTTTTGATAAGCTCGAGCATATTGGTGATGAGTTTTGATAATCTTTATGTTTCTCGTGCTGCCACAATTTAAGGAGGAAGACAAGAATTCATTGCCATGAAATGAAACTTCAAAGACAGGGAATATTATTTTTGTGTATCCAGAACTTTTGAGAATTTCTTTAGATGTATTAAAAAATGGATGAATCAAATTTACTGTTTTTGCCATGTATGATTATATGATGAGATATCAGCACATAATCTTATACAATAGAAACCATATTTACATTACCTTCATTCAATCTACAAAGTTCTTTCAATGTGGTAAACTGGACTAATATATAGGGATCGGAAGAGGAGATTTCTATTTTAACTTCAGGTTGGTATAGTTACTCTATTTCTCTTTATAATTTACTTCAGTTTGGAGAATATGGAAGGAGAAAAGCTGCCTTCTTCTCTGTTACTACTTCAAATTCAAGACTGTCCTTCGCTCGGAGAATGCTGCAAGAAGAGTTGCAGATAAACTCTCTATGAAGGTAACTATAAACTTGATGGATCTATAGGTATTGATATTTTAAATTGCACTATCTCGTAGAGTTTCTTTTAGATACCAACTCAAATATATTTTCCAGGGGCCTGAAGAGATAGATGGATCTGTTTTCTTTGTAGATTCAACCATGAAAATGTGCATTAGGCAGCTTCTATGGCCATTGCAACTTGGTGAGCATGTAAGTACTTTTGTAAAATTTTCCATTGTAGTATTATTATTTTGATGTCAAATTTTCCTAAAGCTGAATTTGTCTCTTTCGGTTCTGTTTTTGAAGCTAAAAAGGAAGGCAACAATGTTGAACACATCATTGTGTATTTATCAAGCAAGTTCTGATCATCTTCCTATGTGTGAGACCCAGGCAAAACAATTTTTGGAGTGTCTCTATACATTCCCTTTAGTATATTAACCTGATCAAGTGAATAATCAGATGGTCTAATCTATTCTTGATTAACTGGAGATTCTTAACTCATAGTTCTTCAATTCAGAGTTGTGATGGCAATCTGAGCTCTCTAGTGGAACTACCAGTAAGTTTGTAAACAATAGCTTCTTTTCTGGTGAAGTTTTGCTCGTGTTTCATTGGTTTCATTTTGTTGATGTGCTTGTATCCTTGTACAAAGAGTTGCGCATATAACCGAAGGAAACTAAATTCAAATTGGTTGTACTCAACTTAGAAATATTACTGAAAATGATGCATCAGCTATCAACTAGCTTTAAAATGTGGTACCAAAATATTCCTAGTTTTATATAGTGTCCGTCGGTGACACGAAAACAACACCATTTGCAAGAAAGGATTTAAAGAATGAAAAGTTAGAGCAAAGCCAAATAAGCACTCCACTGCTATGAATTTTCTAGGTTACTACCGATACTGTGTCTTGTTACTAAGGAATCAGTGACACCTTCAGAAGAATAATTTTAAGAGTTAGTTATGTAACAATGTAGCATGCATATACCACTTTAATTTCGTTGGAAAATACTCTTGGTTTTAAACTCCATAGAATTTCATGATAATGTATTTTTGAATATTCCAATAAAAGAATCATCATGAGCGCCTAATGCTGTAATTATCTATAGTTCTTTACAACATGCAAATGTCAAAATTTTGTTCGTGCAATAGTTAAAAGCTTCCTCAACTTGCAATTCTATAGCTGTAGGTCTTCCTTTTCTTTTAATTTCTGAATTGAACCAGTAATAACTGTAAGGGAATAGCTCAAACCTATTAAAACAGTACCTCAGAAAACAGAGAATAGGTCATGATATATTCTCTTCAAAATTTTACATTATGGAGGACTATATAGCTTCCAACACTCTTATTTAGCAATTTAAAGTGCAGCTTATCTCTCAAAGAGATCCCCTTTTTTTGTGTAGAAAGAAATAAGAAGTAAAAAAGAAATAATCAGGAGTGTCTCAAACTCTCAATCAGTGATAAAAGTTGTAGAAAACCGTACTATTGCCTTGTTCGTACAAAGTTGAAACCTTCCTCAACTTGCAATTTCCTTGAGTCTTTCATGAATTAAAAACACAAGTACGAGCCATTATTATAAAATTTAAGTGAGACCCGCTTAATGCGCGGAGAACTAAATTATTTATACTATATAGTATATTTTAATAAATGTTATATTAAAAATATTTTAAAGAACATATTATAAATAGATTTATATTAGAGTTATACAAAACTGTATTTTTTTTTATTTTTTGATTTGCATTAATGGCTACTCTTTGTCTTTTCTGCAGTTTTTTGTTTGTAAATAATTAAAAGAATAAATGAATGAGAATGAAAAATATATAAAAATGTTACATTAAATTTAAGAAATTTTTGACAATTAGTATGAGAGATTAAGAAATAAAGAGTAGTAAGAATCTTAATATGTATAAGTTATAGAATTTGAATATTTGTAACTGAAATTTTTTATAATTATTATTATGACACTTTTAATGTATGTTTATTGCATTTAATTAGTACTTGATGTTTCAATTGAATAATAATAAATAAGAGTTTTTTGTTTTAATTTTTTTAAAATATTTTACTAAATAGTGATTGGTTGATTTTCATCTTTTGTACTAACTTGAGGTGGAAGGTAAATTGGCACTCTTCTTTGACCGAAGATATTGCTTTCTCCTCATCCTTGCTTGTCTAAATTGGATAGATCTAAGTGTTTCAAATAATTATGTTTCTACATTTTCAAAATAGACATCAAAATCACCTTATAAATCAATTTATAATAAAATAAGAAAGGTGCAATAAAAATTATGTTAAACAAACAAAGCTGCATAATCATATGCTGGAGGCACATATCGTCTTGTCTTCTTTTTTTTGATAGGATTGCTCAACAGAACAAAATATGTTATAAGACTCTTTTTGTACTAACCTGAAGTGGAAGTTAAATTGGCACTCTTCTTTGATCGAAGATATTGCTTTTTCCTCATCCTTACTTGTCTAAATTGGATAGATCTAAGTGTTTCAAATAATTGTGTTTCTACATTTTCAAAATAGGCATCAAAATCACCTTATGAATCAATTTACAATAAAATAAGAAAGGTGCAATAAAAATTATGTTAAACAAACCAAGCTGCATAATCATATGTAAGAGGCACATATCTTCTTATCTTCCTTTCTTTAAAATAATTGCTCTCTGCCTCTTTAATCTAGCAATTTTGGGTATTAACTCTTCCCTGCTGTCATTACCACTGCAAATCCTTCTACAACAAAGAGAATAAGACATGGTCAAAGAATGATAAAAAAAAGAGAAACACATAAATGTAAATTGTGGAAGTACATTAATTTTGGTTGTGACTGTTAGACAGAACCGTTTAAAAAAGAGGAATACATAAACCTGTGCTACTTGCATATTATTTATAACAAATAAATAGGACTATTGAAAATGATATTAAACGAGTAAACGGAAAAGTTGAAAATCTTTAGGAAGATACCTGGGACGAATTTCCTACGTTGGCGGCGCCGAATGATGACGTTGGTTTGAGACCCAGAATCGAACTTCGGCACGAAACCGCAACAGGAGGAATGGAGTTTGCCCTGGTTTCTGCAATTTATGCAATGCGGCTCCGTCAGGAATGGACATTGCGATGGACAATTTATTTTGAGGAAAAAATAATGGCTCATGGGACCGGAAGTGGATAGAGGAAATAGGATCTTGGTACGGAAGAGGTGCCAAGAGAAAGAGGGTTTCGAGAAGTATGAAAAAGATAATAAGCTCTTTGGTTTTTAGTGCATTTTGAAAAAGTTAAGTTGTTGGTTTTGTTTTTTGTGTTTTTTTTATTTGAAAATAAAATTTGATTTGGCAAGATTTGAGTGGTGGATTCTAAAATTTTGCCAAGTAAGCGATAGTGCTGACATGGCGTAAATAGAAAAAGAGAAATAACTTATAAGTAATGTGGATAAATCTATGTACCTACTTTTATATATTAAGAATAAATTCTTAAAATCTTCTAATATTACAATTTTGGATAAGCCAATAAATTTTAAATTTTTTTATGAGGTCAAACGATTTTTCGATTTAAATCTACGGTTTTTCATTTTACATGTTTCATTTATTCTTCAATTTCAATCTCAACTACCTTGCTGTTCACTACAAATTCATTTCATTGCATGCATTATTAGCTTGCATAAGAAATAGGGCAAAACACATAAGTAAACCATAGCTAGGTCAATATTACATGAATCAGCCAAATCAAAAATTGGTTCATTAATCAACCAAAAGAGATTTCTATATAATTCGAACCAATTTGGTTTGAACTCAATCTCCATGCAATTCGAACCAATTAGGTTCGAATTACACCTTGTAAAGATTTGCCAAATAATTCGAACCAATTAGGTTCGAACTTCTACATATAATTCGAACCTATGTGAAGAATTAGCCAGCAAGTAATTCGAACTAAGATGGTTCGAATTACTAAGAATTCGTTCCGCACAGCAATTTAAGTTACAAACATAGTTTCTGCATCTGCATCATGGTTTAATAAAACTCGCAGAGTTATTTATTCCGGTGTGCATTAGACATACATTTCGTTTAAAACTGCGGAGAAAGAACATATTCATTAACTAAATTCTCATTCAAAGTACATCACACTGACGTTAACAAATTCTATCAGTCAGCAACTACAAGTAAGAAAATCGATAATAGTAGAATCTAAACGCGAAATTGAAACAACGAAAGTACCAAATCCACCAAAACACCTAATCATGCCCCCGTGTGTGCTCTGCTCCTCCGAGCTATGGGCAACTCCGATGTGTGTGGCCCGGCTGCCAACAAAGCCCACACCTCTTTGGCCGGTTCGGATCTGCCTCGTCCATATTGGTCCGTATCCTAGTGGACCTCGGCCAACCCTCTCTCGCACGCCTCTTATTGGGATCAGGGATGACAGTCGGCCCGTCATATGGTGGCCAGAAACCCTCCGGAATGGGAGGTGTGAAACACATCCGATACACACTGAAGACCGAACTAAGACGATACACGTGGTGGACGTAAGGCTCCCATGTAAGCCGTGAGTAGGCACAGCATGCCAGTGCGTGGGGACACGGGAAATAAAGAGCCTGGAAGTATCCACAGTCACATGTCTGAGATGCAAGCGAGACTCTGTAGCTACCTAGTGAGAAAGAACCAGTCGGAGTTGTCTCTGCAACGGTGAACTCAGAGTTATCTCTATCGTACACAGTAACGGTGAAGTACCTAGCCGTCTTCAAGTTGGCCTCTATACACTTCACCAAGTGCTGACTAAATTGTTGTCCGGTTCCCATCTGCGCCTCAGCCTCGCTCCCTTTGCAAACAAATAATTCCGCCAACCTTCCGTATGTTGCCTTCACTAGCGAGCACACAGGTAGGTTTCGTACACCCTTAAGGATCGAGTTCACACACTCAGATATATTCGTCGTCATGTGTTCGAATCTACGCCCTTCATCACAATGCTGTGTCCACAACGAATACTCAATCTGGTTCGCCCAGTCACACATCGCCGGGTCTTCGGACCTAAGAATATCAAACCAGTAATGGAACTCGACCTCGGTCTTAGCGTACGCCGCATTCACAAGTAGCCTCCTTGCGTCTTTGCCCTTGAAGGTGAGGGTGAAATTTGCCGCAACATGTCGAATGCAGAATGCCCGGTATGCAGACGGAGGTAACCAGCCTCCGTCAGGAGCCTCAAGCGCGGCCTTAATGCCGTTATGCATGTCCGAGATAACCAGCAGACCCGGCTGCGGTGTCACATGCTGACGCAGGTGGGAGAGAAAGAAGGACCACGACTCAGCGTTCTCACCCTCGACTAATGCGAATGCAACAGGGAGTATGTTGGAGTTCTCGTCCTGTGCAATCGCGACAAGCAACGTTTCCCCATACTTGCCATACAGATGGGTGCCGTCAATACTAATTAGGGGCTTGCAATGACGGAATGCCTCGATACACGGTGGAAACGTCCAGAATAGTCTGTAAAAATAAGCTCGAGACTCGTCCAACTGTCTACCGACACGAACAGGGCTCGTCTTTAGGACTGCAACAGTACCAGCCATCGTCAACTGGACTCCTAACATCCACCTTGGGAGCTCATTGTACGACTCATCCCAGTCACCATAGATGAGGGCAACAGCCTTCTACTTCGCCAACCAGACCCTCCTGTAAGTCGGCCTAAACCCGAAGTGTGTTGCGGTGGCATTTAGGAGCACCTTGATGCTGACGGATGCGTCAGCCCTAACCATTGGCATAATGAATGCCGATATCACATGGTAATCCAATTTCCTGTGGTCGCTGGAAATCGAGGTGGCGAGACAAATATGCGGTCCATTGTAACGTTTGACCTCCCAAACTCCCTTTCGCTGTCGGAGACTAAGCCGAATCAACCATGTGCACCCATTGCCGAACTCAGAACACTTGCCCACATACCGGCGATAGTCAGACTCCACGATCTTGTACTGTACCCCTCGACGGATGCTGTAAGTCTTGACACTTAAGAGGGCCTCTTCTTTATCCGAAAATTGCTGACCAACCTGAAACTCTGTCAGACCTGCAGACCCTTCAGCATCTCTAGCGCCAAATCCAGCCGGCTGCCCAGGTACCCCCTCCTGGCTCATGGCATCCAAGTCCAAAGAGGAAAAATGTGGAGGGTACTACTGCGTGCCAGAGCTAGAACTACCGCCCGCCCCAGCAGGCTCACTTGCTCCAGCATCATCGCCATTGTCATCAGCAATCATATCCGGCTCGACATCATCGTCCTCTGGATCATCCAAGAATCCATCTCCAACCCCAGCCGGTACAAGACACTGTAAAGAGGTCCGCGGATATTCCCCTTCTCCGACCTCGTCGCCTACACTCCCGTTGAGATCAACAGCGAACGAAGGGGAGGCGACAGGTTGGAGGGGCGGCTCGTACGCAGGGACGGAGGAAGATGCCACGGCTAGTCTTGAGCTAGAACCGGTTACCATGGCTAAAGTGGTGGTATTCTGGTTCGAACCCCCCGAGTTGGACACAGCGTCAACCAACTTTGCCAACAGTTCTGGTGTCCTCACCTCTGAAAACTGCCGGCGACAATGAAACATGACCTGCAAGTCATCATCACTCCCGATTGTGAAACAATCGTACTTTACGGTTTCCTGGAGCACCGTGATTGGAATTCGATAAAAAAAACTTCTTAACCCGTTTCACACCTTCTAGACCAAGTTTCAGCAGTACAGAGCTAACAAGGTCCTCATACCTCGTCGTAGGCCTTACGATAACACAGAGAGGATCCTTATCAGTGAACTTCACACCGGAACGAGTTTTCCTCTTAATGGATCCTCTGTGGTGAACCAACACTACGAAACTCTCCTCACTAGCCATCTTAGCTCCTCTCTAATGATACCAACTCACGTTCAAACCATATAAATACAGCTCTAGTCCTCACTAATTCGAACCACCATAGTAGCTATAAATCGAACCAAATTGGTTCGAATTACTTGGCAAATGTGTAATTCGAACCTAATTGGTTCGAATTATATGTAGAAGTTCGAACCTAATTGGTTCGAATTATTTGGCAAACCTTTACAAGGTGTAATTCGAACCTAATTGGTTCGAATTACATGGAGATTGAGTTCGAACCAAATTGGTTCGAATTATATAGAAATCTCCTTTGGTTAATTGATGAACCAATTTTTAATTTGGCTGATTCATGTAATATTGACCTAGCTATGGTTCACTTATGTGTTTTGCCCTAAGAAATAATTATTTTAGACTTCTTTAGTTTGTTATGTTTCTTTAATCTTTGTATAAGAAATACATAACTCTTAATATAGTACTGATGGTGACTAGTAACTAATATTAGCATAACTACTTCCATTTGATGTATTTGAGTGAGATTAGTTTGGTAGTACTATTGAACCCGGTCCCATAACATAACACGTTAGTTGAAAATTGAAACTTACCCCAAGATGCATTTATGTTGCCTGCATGAAATAAAGTAGAATCAAGGACTAAAGTTAGTGTGAGCCAGCTGGGACGACTTGAAGTCAATGTCCTCTAACCTGAACCTGAATTATCTTTGTCTTGTTGCCAACAAATTATTGACAACTGCTTCTTCATCTTCACTGTAACAGTCTTTGATATACCAACACACAGTTCGGTTACAAAGCCTGCAAGCGTTGCATTTTTTACTCACCTTCATATCTAAATTTCCGATCACTTGTTGAGATCATATCATGGCTGCTGCACTTGTTGTGGAGCTTTTCTTAATGGCTTCATTAATACTGTCTTTGAGAGGCTCCTTACAACTGATGCTGTCAACTTGGTACTGGGAAAGAAGCTTGGCTCTGACTTGGTTGAAAGGCTGAAGACTGCTCTGTTGGGTGCTGAAGCTCTTGTTGCTGATGCTGAGATGAAGCAGTTCGGTAATCCATCTGTGAGGAAGTGGCTCGATAGTCTCCGGGATGCTGTTTACTGTGCTCAGGACTTGCTCGACACTATCCTCGCCAAAGCTGCCACTCAAAAGGAGCTAAGTTCTTCCTGGTGGTCCCCTAGCTTCTTCATCAACCGAGATAGAGATAACATGGTAGACAAGATGGAAGGGGTGGTTAGAAGAATTGAGGATCTTGGAAAACAAAAAGATTTCCTTGGTCTTGAAAAGATTCCCACTGGTAGCTCATCATGGAGGACTCCATCCAGTTCTCTTGTAAAAGGGAGTGTGTATGGCAGGGAGGATGACAAGAAGGCCTTAGTCAAGATGCTGAATGACAACAACGAGCATCACCTGTCTGTGATAGCTATTGTTGGCATAGGTGGGGTTGGTAAAACAACTTTAGCCCAATGGCTGTACAACAATCAGGAGGAGTTCCTGAAGGGATTTGATCTGAAAGCATGGGTTTGCGTTTCGGAGAAGTTTGAAGTTGTTGAGACTACAAGGAATGTCATAAAGCAGATCCATGGAGGTACTTGTAGTCTCGATGATTTCAATTCACTTCAAAATGCTTTGAAAGGAGAATTGTCCAATAAGAAATTCTTTATTGTTCTTGATGATGTTTGGAGCGATGATGGTGACAAATTGAGTAATTTTATGACCCCTTTCCAACAAAATGGGAATAAGGGAAGTATTGTTCTAATGACTACTTGGGAGGAAAATGTTGCTTCCGCAGTTCAAAATTGTCACCCTTATTTTCTCAAGAAGTTGTCGGAGGACTATTGTTGGTCAGTGTTTGCAGAAAATGCATCTTTTCCACAGTCAAATGGGAGAGCAGCACTTGAAGAAATAGGTAGAAAGATTGTCAAGAAGTGTGATGGCTTGCCATTAGCTGCAGAAACACTTGGTCGCTTGTTAGGTACAAAGCATGATGTTGAGGAGAAGAGTAAGATACTAATGAGTGATATTTGGGAATTTTCGGTGGAGAAGAGTAAGATTATTCCAGCATTACTGATAAGTTACTTCCATCTTTCTCCATATTTAAAGCGTTGTTTTGTTTATTGTGCTTTATTTCCCAAGGATTATGAATTTAAGAAAGATGAATTAATCCTTTTGTGGATGGCAGAAGATCTTTTACCACCACCAAAGAGAGGAGAGAGTTTAGAAGAAGTTGGTTGTGAGTGTTTTGATGAACTTACTTCCAGATTATTTTTCACGAAGAATGAAGGCTTTGGTGATTATTTTGTGATGCATGATCTCTTGCATGACTTAGCAATATTCCTTGCTGGAGATTTCTATTGCAATCTAGAAGAACTTGGTAAAGAGGAGGAGATAAGGATTCAGCCTCGACATTTGTGTGCAAATTTATGTTATTGTAGCTCAAAATTTCATAATTTGATTTCTGAAGTAAAATCTTTGAGAACATTATTATTATTTGGCAATTGCTCATCTTCCAAGTGCAACATTGAAGCAGCAACATGGGACATATTATCAAAGTTTAAATACTTGAGAGCTTTATCCTTCTGTAACGTGGTGTGGCATCATGGTACACGAGAGATTCATCCTTGAGTATACTTGTGGTGCCTGATTCAATTAAAGAATTAGTCCATCTGCGCTACCTGGATCTGTCTTGGACGTTTATTAAGACATTGCCAGAGTCTTTGTGCAACTTGTCTAATTTGCAAACCTTGAAGTTGTATCATTGTTGTAATCTAACTAGGAAGAGATTGCCCAATGTTGAAGGAAGAGATGCTTAATCAGGTATTCTTCAGAATCGTTTCTTCTTTGTCGGATGTTTCCAAAGTTCGCAAACTAGTATAGTCGACGAAATTTATCCACAGATGAAGACCATGAATCTTGATGGGGATAGATTATCAGTTAGGGGATGTGAATCTGTGAGGGAGTCTGCATTAAAGGCAATGATGAGCATGAACCATCTAAGTTGCCTGCAAGAAATGGATATCTCACGGTGTTCCTCTCATGTATCCTTTCTGGGCAATTGTTTTCCCAAATCTTTGCAAAAGCTGGAAATCCAGAGGTGTAGAAAAGTAGAATTCCCGCAGCGCAATGCATCAATCTCTTGGGGGCCAAAGAAAAAGGAAGCTTGGGGGCCAAAGAAAAAGGAAGCTTGGGAGGGTTTGAAGGAGACAGTTTTGTTGTCATCAAGTGATAGTTGTTTGTATTCATGGTGGATGAATGTGACTCTTGGTGGGTCTCTGGCACAAAGAAGCTCCCTATACCAAACTGGGAGAATTGAAGGGTTTGATGCACCTTGGGCGATTTCTGCTCATCGGGTCTTCCATGAACTTCAAAATTAAAGATGTTCTTTCATTTCACTCTCTTGAGGCCTTTACTCTTCTTGTAAACTGATTTGGTTTTTTGTGGAACATTTTCAATACTATCCTTCATTTGTTGTCCAAATATGGACCTTAAATTTATTTATAGTGAAATAAAATGACTTTACCTTTGACAAAAAAAGTTAAATAAAAATTTAGTCACAAAATGTTAAAAATTAATTTTCTATATTTCTTATATAGATCATTTTTATACAAACCCTTAAAACCCTAGAAAGATACACTATTCAACGTAACATTTGGATCTGATGCAAGTAAACAAGAAATCTTACCTTAATGGATGAAAGGGAATATTAATATAATCACGAACATGCTTTATATATTGTACTTTTTCCATTGCATGTCGTTGTAAATTGATTAGATATGCGACATTTTCTTACAGTGATTAAATGATGGATTATTGTCCATAGTATGAACAGTTTTAAATTTTATTCTTACATAGTAAGTTTGAATTTCAATTAAAGATGGGGCATTCGAAAAATTGAGATAATAGGTCAATATGCAAAATGTGATCTTGTAAGGTTTTCCCGACATATTCTTTTGTCTCAGCAAACTTCAGTACCATTAGCGGTCGCAACGGAACAATTAAATTGTTGAAACAAACCAAGTATCAGTATGCTAACTCAAAATTTAAATATCAAACCTACAGGTAATGATGCATCTATCCTAAACAAAAGAAAATCCCATACTCATCCTATTCCCAACCAGTGGGAGCAACAGCTCCGGGTGCCGGAACGGAAGGCTGAGGAGCTGGAACCGGTTCCCAATCACCTGCAGCTGCAGCTATAAAAAGAACTTAGGTCAAACAAATTGTGATCTTATATTTCTTAACAAGACTATGTTAAAGCTGCAAGAGTTTCTACCATTTCGAGGGAGAACTTTTGAAACACAAGAACACATTAAAAGCTTGATGCAGCAACTATTGCGCATCCAATTTATTAGGAAAAAGGAGGGAGAACAAATACGGGCGTAAAGAGAATGACAATACAACCAATCAAACTGAAATTAAATCACACAAATGACTAGCATATAACCACAGATCCAAAGTTGAATAAATTATTCTTACAAGTATCTGGGGCCCAATCAGCAGGCGCAGCTGCAATAGGTTGTTGTGGAACTTCCTCGGGCCAGGGTTGTACTGTGACAGCCGTCCATTCACCATCAGCTGTGGGGAAACCGGCAATGCCAGCAGCACCGAAGTCTTGAATGGCGAAGTCTTGAATGGCATATTCTGGGGCAGCTGGTGCTTCCTCCTCCTCTTGTTGCTTGGCCTCTTCAGGTTCTCTATAGAAGAATAGATCCACCTACACATGAAAAGTTGACATAAATTATCTAATATTGGAAGGATACCAAAGAATAATATTACTATCTTACAAGAAAATATGAATTTCTAGACGCTTGCACGTACTGAAAGAAAACTTGTTCTGAATCAAGTGCAAAGTAACAATAGTTACATTCATAAGAGCAGAAATAAGTTTTTACCATCACATCCCATTTAAGCCCTGGACGAATAATACCCCTCATCTGCAAAACCATCCTTGCTAATAGCCAAAAAAGACAACCAATACTGTGCTTCCCCTTATTATTGGCAGGAATGCCAACATCAACATACCGCATTGGAGAATCAGTATCGCAAAAGGCAATTGTTGGAATATTTCCAAGAGCACCTTCCTTAATGGGCTGCACAAAAATGGAAAAACAAAAATGAGATCAACTGATAGCAGAATTTCAAAGCCCCATGAAAACATTGGTTGTTAAAAGTGAAAACATATTACATATACAACATTACATCCTCAACACAACCAAAAAACTCTTTGAACATCTAATGCGGTACCTGATGATCAGTCCTTGGATCAGTCAGAATAAGAAGGCGAGGCTCGTTATAGGATGTCTGCATCTGATTAGTGAATGTTCCAGGAGTGTGCCTTCCAGCAATTGCATTTGCACCGGTGTATTGGGCAAATTTCAAGACTGCCCTCTGACCATATGGCCTAGCAGACTGAACAATGATGTCCTGCGGATTCTCGATGGCGACAATAATCCTAGCAGCAAGTTGGAGCTTCTCCCATGTCTTGCCAAGGTTAATTATGTAAATACCTGGTAACAGGAAATACTAAAAATCAACAAAAAGATAAAATGCGTTCTTTGTTCAGTACAATGTACAAACGAAAGAGTAAATTGACAAAAGTACACATAAAAGAGTTTGGGATGGACAAAAATACCTACTAAAGATTCGTGAAAACAAAAGTATTCTTCAGATATTGTTTTCGATAGACAAAAGTGTCATACTGTTGGTAAGGTTTGATATTTACAATCTTTAATGTGTACTTTTGTCCATGGAAAACAATCTTTGGTGTACTTTTATATTTATAAATCATAGCCTGTATTTTTATCCACCCCAAACTCTTTCACGTGTACTTTTGTATATATATTACTGAATTAGAATGATTATAGGCATCTTAAGGTTTGATCAATTTTGGAACAGAAGTTACCCGCTTATAACAAGCTAATAAAAAGCACATAACAAAAAACAGAACCCCATAGACACAAAAAGATAAATAAATAAACCGAAAAGAAAATTCACAAATGAGCAAGGAATATATAGACACAATAAATAAATAAATTTCTACACAGATCTCTGTGTATTTAATATGAGCAAACGAATATCAGAATAAACCCAAGATATAACGTTACAAAATCAAAATGCCCTTCAAATTCACCACAATCGACACACGCTTCAATCATATTCATATTCACAACCAAAATGTAACCGAGAAAATAAGAAAAAATTATCAAAAGAAGAGTGTTTTACCATCATTGCGGCGTTTGAAGACATAGCGTTCCATCTGGAAGTCGCAGTTTTTGGTTCCCAAATGCACCTCAGCCGCAAGCATCATCTGGATGTCTTGCTCCTTCTGAGAGAGCTGGCGCGGCGCAGCGGCGGAAGTGGCCATAGTTGCGGTGGAGATTTGGTCTCTCGAGAAGATTTGGAAACGCTTGAAGGTCCAAGTAGTAGTAGTGGCAGCGGCGAGAGGAAGAAGGTTTGACGAGTTAGGGTTTTGAGGAGGCACTTCTTCTGTTTCTCTCACACCAATCAGTCGACAATAATATATATATATATATATATATATATATATATATATATATAACTATTTAAACCCTTACTAAATTTAGTCACAAAAAAACCTTTACTAAATTTTACAAACTAAACTCTTGTGAATTATTCAATTAAGGGACATATATTTGGTGGAAAAAGTATATTATTTAAAATATTTTATTTTTGCAGCTATAATTCATTCTTGATTTAATTTTTATTATTTGTTTTAATGATCATAGAAAAGTTAAATTAAAATTATGTTCCAAATTTTGTTTTGGTCTTTTTGAATTGAAGCACAACATAAACAGAGAATTTTTTATTTTTAATATGATGAAAGGAAGGGTGTATATCTGAGTTATGGGAGTGTATGGTGATTCACTGGCGTATGATGGCTGTCCAAGAGAAATCGGACCGTCTGATTGGAGGTACTGAAAATTTTGGGTCCGATTTATGTACTGGCAGAAAACCTTGGGACCGATTTATGTACTGTCAGAAAATTCTGGATCCGATTTCAAAAAACCCTGGATCCGATTTGTGTACTAGCAGAAAACTCTAGGTCCGATTTCAGAAAATCCTGGGTCCGATTTGTGCCCCCCTCTCTCTCTCTGCAATGAAATTGGACCCTCCGATTTGTATACTTTTCACAGTTTTGAAAAACACCAAAAATTACAATGTTAAAGTATATCATCACTCCTACTTCCATAACAAAAAAAATTAACCCACAAACAAACCCAAGAAGAGAGATGCAGCCTCATGAGTCAAGTCACTTGGTCTTATGTCAAGTCACTTGGTTTTCTTCTCAGCTTCCATGAAAATGCAACAATGGATGCCACCAGAGCCGCAATTCCACTGGTCGCCGCGGGTCGTGCTGTTCAGTCCGCTCCCTGAAGCATCAACAATCTTTTCATCTTAAATGAAAAATCTGCTTCGTCGTCGCTCCACAGTTGCTTCTTATTGTCGTTTCAAAGTTCGAGTCCTAATTCATTTAAATAAAGTTCATGAAACATTATTTTCTAGATGTCTTTCTTGGCGGCAGAGAAGAAGCGCCAACTTCGTTGGCATGTTTTGTGCCATTGATAAAGGACGATGGCAGAATCGATCTCCACTAACTCTCTTTTTTATTTATAATTTTCAAAAATTGCTCAATGTAATTGAATTATTATTATTGTTATTGAAGAGTTTCAAAAATAATCCAAAGACCTGTTGAGAAAATTTCAAATTTAAAATTGATAGATAGAGATCCATTAATTTAGTTTCCATTCAACCTAAAATTAATGCAATTTGCTTCTGCTTCACTTGAGGTAGGAGAAAGAGGAGAAGTGGGTGGTGTTGAAAAATGAGACGAAGGAAGAGCCGACAGTAATGAAGTGGAAAAAGATGTTCTCAAGTTATGTGCTAGAGGATGACGGCCATGCGACCGGCGTCAATATGCATTATATTCGAGCACCTGTCATCTTCAATTCTTTGAATTAATTAAATTAATATTATAAATTTATCCCTATAATTTTTTATAATTTTAAACTATACCTAGAATTCGGAGGTCATGAATATACTTTTTTCACCAAAAAAAACTCCTTCAATTGAACTATAAAATGTAAATTGAAATTTATATCTTATCCGTATGAAAATAAAATATTCGTTCAAAATATTAGTCAATATTAGAAAAATATTAAACCTAATCCTTTCTGGGCAATTGTTTTCCCAAATCTTACAAATACAAGAGAGCTGTGATTCACTGACCTCCTTGTCGTTGGATGTCTTTCCCAATCTCAAGAATCTTCAGATATCATTGTGTAGGAATCTAGAATCAGTGTCAATGTCAGAGGCACCACACAGTCACACACTGCTCTTCAACGTCTCAAAATAATTGAGTGCTCCAAATTAGTGTCATTTGCAGGAGAAGGACTGGCTGCACCCAACTTGACTCATCTGGAGATATCAAGGTGTAGGAATCTGGAATCAGTGTCAATGTCAGAGGCACCACACGCTGCTCTTCAACGTATCTCCATCTATGAATGCCCTGAATTAGTGTCATTTGCAGGAAAAGGATTGGCTGCACCAGTGGCGAAACTTGAAACAAAATTTTGGGAGGTCAGATAAAAAATAATTGTCAAAATATTTTTGATATAGACTCTACTTAAGATAAACTCGTCTAATCTCATCTCTCTGGTTTTGGTGATATTGACAAATTTAAAGCCCTTTTTCAAGATCTCGTTCCAAAAAGTTAAGGTTAAAGTCATGAGATGTAACTTTTTGAACTTTTGAAGGTTATATCTCACTTTCTTCGTCATTCATTAAAGTAGAAGAACTATCTACAAGTATTGATATTGTAAAATTTATATATTCTTTTTCTTAAATATTAGTCTTCCTCTTAAAAAATGTATCAATTCTTTTTGGTGGCATTTATATTTGTTAAATATCATTTCACTGCTGATCCTAAAATCTAAACAATGATCCAACATTACTGCACTACTATGCATTTCACAAAAAAGTGTAGAAAATAAAAAGAACTGAAAGACTATAGAATGATAACTGTGTTTGGTTTTTCTGATGACAAACTCCTAGTCTTGAAATGATATTAATTTGTGTATTAGTGTGTCAGGAGAAAGCCTATGAGCTCTGCATGAGATACATTGAGGAATAAGCAGCAATACAGAAACATGGGAATACCCTTGCTGTCACTTGAGTAGACAAGATCAAATATTTTGAAACTGAAACAGTGTCAATTGCAGAAAAGGAGAGGGAAACTTGAAAGCTAAAATGTTGTGGATAGTTAGCTGCCTACAATGGTCAATACAATGCATATATGAAGAGGCTTGATTGAGTATGATTAAGTTGTCCCTTTCAGCACATAATCTTTATATAAATTCAAACCATATTTACATTACCTTCATTCAATCAAAAGAAGTGATTTCTGTTTTAGCTTCAGGTTGGTATAGTTACTCTATTCCTCTCTGCAATTTACTTCAGGTTGGAGAATATGGCAGGAGAAAAGCTTCCTTTCTCTCTGTTACTATTTCAAATTCAACACTGTCCTTTGCCCGGCAAACGCTACAAGAAGATAAGTTGCAGCTAAACTCTTCATAAAGGTAACATAAACTCGATGGATCCAGAGGTATTGATCTTTGAAGCTGCTCTATCTCATATCATTTCTTATGGATACCAACTCAAATAGATTTTTCAGAGGCATCAAGGGATAGATAACTGCTGTGCTGGAGGATTTGCTTTCTTTCTGGTTTCACATATTAAAATGCGCATTAGGCAGCTTCTATGAGAATCGCAATTTGGTGAGCATGTAAGTACATTTGTCAAAATTTTGCATTGCGGTATTATTATTTTGATGTCAATCTTTTCTCAAGCTGAATTTGTCCCTTTCGGTTCTGTTTTTGAAGCTAAAAAGGAATGCAACAATGTTGAACGCATCATTGTGTATTTATCAAGCAGGTTCTTATCATAGTCCTTCAACTTTGAGGTGTGATCGCTATCCGTGCTCTCTACCCAAAAAGTTCGAAAACAACGGCTGTCTATTGTATCATTGATTTCACCATTTAGTTTATGTGGTTATGTTCTTGGACAAGAGTTCTGCACTTATAAGTAGTAGTGCTTGTAAGTTTTGAGACTTGCTTGTAGCTTTATTTGGAAAATAGTGAATACTTTTACCTTCCCGTGGGTTTTTTTCCCTCTCACATTGAGAGGTTTTTTCCCACGTTAAATTTTGGTGTTCTGTTGTTCTGTCATCTCTTCAATTATTTGCTGGTATTGATGCTTTCATATTATGCCTTTAACAGGTTTAGTTTATTCCCACCATGAATGATGATTTTACAATGTTAAATATCTTGCCTATGAAAATTATATTGAGGTGCAATCTATATAACTAGTAGCTTAATGTTTCTCTCTCTCCTTTTTTTTATAAGAGAAAGAAAAGAATTAAAGAAAACTAAAAGCAATTCAGTTTGATTGTACTAAACTCAGGAATATTGAAAATAATGCACCAACTATTAATTATCTTAAAAGGTTTTCATAGGTGTATACAAGAACTACTCTCTTCCTTGAATAAATGGAAGAGAAGAATCATACTCTTCCAAAAGGAAATTCAGTTTCATTAGAAAAAACTTTCAAAAAACTTTTTCAAAAAAAAAAGTATGAAAAAAAAATATTGGTTCCCCCCTTTCCCCTAAATCATGGTAGAGGGGAACAACAATATTAGAAAATTGCTAAAAACATACAAGTTGTATGATAGAATTACTCTACTTAGTATGTTAAAAAGTTATTATTATAAGTTGATAAAAATAATTGAAAACAATCAATATCACTTGATAATTCTCAAATGAGATATATTTTTAGACGTAATAATAATAAATGAGAAAAATATTTATTCTTGGATGCAGGAACAACCTTATTTTAGAGATGCAAGGCAATTAATGTCAACAAAGAGAGTGGTTTATACAAACTTTGCTCATAACGACTACACTCACAAAATGACAAGCACTTAATTTATGATGGGGCCATAAGTTATGATGGACCAAAATGAGACAAAGGTAGTTTGATACTACAGTTTGAACAACTTGAAAATATTAATACTTTTTATTCAACACTTGAGCTACTTTTGTCTTATAAAGCAGAAGGACATCAAAATTTTGATTTTTAGTAATAATAAATATGAGTATACAGTGAATCCCAAACTGTGGTGGGAGAGGAAATTATGCAGCAAAAAATACACTCATTGCATCTTGTCCAGATTGAGGTAGAAATTATTATAGGCAAACTACTAAAACCAAAAATAATAAATACGTAGCTACATTTACCATTTAACAACTATCATCTCAACCTAGTGGGATGGACAAGATTTTTACTACTATTATCATCTTCACTTTGATCAGTGATCTCTCCACCTAAGTCTGAATTTAAGGCAATCAGCATTAGCCATCTAAGTTGTCTCCAAAAAGTACACATCTCATATTGTTGCTCTGCTGTATCCTTTGCTAACAATTGTTTTCCCAAATCTTTGCAAAAGCTAAAAATCAGTGGTTGCAGCAACCTGGAATTCCCAGAGAACAGCAGCAGCACAAGTATGATTTGGTAGAGTACAAATAGAAAACAGCTGCGATATCACTAACCTCATTCTCCTTGGATGCCTTTCCCAATCTCAAGATTCTTAAGATACAACAGTGTAAGAATCTGAAATCAGTTTCAGTCGGTTTCATATCTGCTCTTCAATGTCTCACCATGGTCGGCTGCCCCGAATTAGTGTCATTTGCAGGAGAAGGACTAGATGCACCCAACTTGACTCATCTTAAAGTCACAGATTGTGCAAGTTGGTGGCATTGCTGTCTCACATGAATAGTCTTCTCCCGTGTTTAGAGTCTCTCAGTATAGAAGGTTGCTCAAATCTTTGTAGGTTGCTGGAGGGTTGGTTTGCCGCCTAACTTGAATCAGCTTCTTGTGGGAAATCGCAAGAAACAAGTGATAGGGCTATCAGGGATGGGAAACTTCCACACCCTCACCCTCACTCATCTTACCATTTATGGTGGCTTTGAGGGCCCCAAGTCATACCCTGAGAAAGGTTCACTACCTCATCTTCCCTCCCTTACCACTTTGCACCTCTATTGCTTTCCAAATATGAAGACATTGGAGTGCAACCAGCTTCTACCCCTCACCTCCCTCAAACATTTACTCCTTTCATACTGTTCCAATCTGAGAAATATGGCAGGAGAAAAGCTGTCTTCCTCTTTGTCATCATTTCAAATTCATATCTGTGGTTTGCTGGGAGAACACTGCAAGAACAGGAATCATCAAATTTGGGCCAAAATTTCTCACATCCCCACCATTAAAGTCGATGGCATCAACCTTTTTGAATAAAAGGTTACTGACTACTTACCAAGTAATTCTCTAATCTTCATATTTCACATGCTAGCACAATTAAATAATTCATACATGCCTAAATTTCCTTTTCCTTACAAACAACAACATTAACTAGTTGAACTGATATGCCAAAAAGAATGCAAGAAAATTTGCATTATTTTCTTTCATTTATTGGGAAAGCTCTCATTTTGTTGCTGTATTTAAAGAGACATCCTTTGTTATCTGACAAGAACTCATTGCTATATGTCATACTTATCATCCTTCATATTTTTCAGCATTTACAAAGGAAGATAAGAATTAAGATGAAATATAAATCAAAAGACAGGAATATCTTTTTTTTTTTTCTGTATCCAACATTTGAAAATTTCTTTGGATGTATTAACAAATAGGTGAATCAAATTTATTGTTTTTCCCACCTTCTGCTGAGATTTCATGATTCAAAATATCATGGCATATATATGTAGTTGTGAAGTGGGAAGGCCTACTGTATCCATGCTTCATGTATCAAACTGGTAAGTGGTTTTCCCTCCTATTTCCACAAAGTATGTCCCATTTGCATCTTCTTAAAAATAGGATTCTCTTCCTCTTTTTCTTTTTTTATTCAAACAAATAACTTCAAATACTTCCACAACACAAAATTCTGCTTAACGGTAATATCAAACAAACTACAAAGATTCTTATTTTGAATACTACCTTAACTTTGGATGCAGAAAATTTATGGTGTTACTGTGCTGTATTTGGGTTATCTTTTTAAATAATTTAACAACCTTGTTTTGCAGGAAATTCCTACTGAGGCTGAACACAGATGGTTGAGATTTCATGGAATCATGGTATTTGTGAATATATGGAGATGTAATCTTATACAGTGGCAATCATATCAAAACTGTTTACTTTCAATTCAAGGTTCACTTGAGGTGGTAAAATGGAGTCCATTGATATGTTGGGAACCAGAAGTGTTTTCTGATTTTAGCTTCAGGTAGGTAATTACTCTATTATTCTCTCTGGAATTCCATTTTACCTGTTTGGTCAGAATAATTAAAATGATAGCTTCATATTTAAAAGGAAATAAAAAAGGAAAATTATTGTGAAGGACCACTAAGAATACTAGTTACAAAAAAGACCAATTATTTTTAAATTATTAAAAAGGACCAAATTAAATAGGTAGAAGGACCAAATAATTTTCCCAAGTAGACTTCAGTACCCTTAATTTCATTAAATCAATGTTTGTACTGAAAATTATTATTGCTGTTAACTTATTAGTTATTATGTAATGTTGTATGATGGCAAACATTATTTTTGACAGCATATTATTTTTGTCAATTCATCCTTTTCAGTATATAGGAAAACTCTCTACAAAAAGGGAAGAGTAGATCAGCAAGCAAATCAGAGAAAGAGAATCAAATTCTTCATCATTTAGTCTTGTCTCGATACAACTGCAAAGTTTTTCTCTTTTTCACTTGTGTCACTTTGTTTATCATTCTCTTTCTGCAATTGTTTTAAACAGAGAGTGAGTTATCCTAGGCTAGATAAAGAGACTTGTTCTGTTGTCCTTAGGTTGTGCTGTTTAAGAAGTTTGTGTTTCTGTAAGAAATTATTTGTAATAAACATTGATATAGTGAAAAATCTCTCTTTGGTTGTGAATTGGATGTAGACTCATGTTGGATTTGAACCAGTATAAATTTGTTGTGCCTCTTTTTTCTAACTCTCTCTTTGCATATTTTTTATCATCTTGCATTTGTGATATTATTTAAACTTTAAAGAGACTGGAAATTATGATTTTATTGAGCAAGAAAGTTTTTTAATGGTATTTGATTCAATCCCCTTCTCAATACTATCAATTGCTTTCTAAGTTGGAATATCCATAAGCTAACGAAGTCCTTTAGTGAATAAATAATAAGGAATGGATTAACAAATTTTGCATTATGGAGGACCAAATAATTTTTACACATTTAATATGTCAAAAGCTATACATTTGCATCTCTTCTATAATTTATCTTGGAGCATCTTTCAAAGAGAAATTATATTAAGTGTTTGTTATTTGTGTTGAATAAATATTTTAACTTCCAACTCTTCATAAAAAAAAAAATAGACATTATGGTATTTCTTAGAAGGTATGTGCTTATATTATGTTTGGGTGCTTCCAAATTATGCCTTTCACAGGTTTAGTTTATTTCCATCATGAATGATCATTTTACAATCTTAAATATCTTGCCTATAAATTATATTGAGGTACATTCTATATAACTAGTAGCTTAATGTTTCCAAATTCAAAATGTGCACACAAGTAGGGGAAATAAATCCTTGGAGTCTAGGTTGGTTGAATATACCATGTACCTTTCATTTTGTCTGCTTTCTCTCTATCCTTTTCTTTAGAAAAGAAAGAAAAGAATTAAAGAAAACTAAAAGCAATTCAATTTGACTGTACTAAACTCAAGAATATTGAAAATAATGCACCAACTATTAATTATCTTAAAAGGTTTTGATAGGTGTCTACAAGAACTACTCTCTTGGCATTTACACAGTTTTCCTTGAATAAATGAAAGAGAAGAATCATCCTCTTCCAAAAGGAAATTCAGTTCATTAGGAAAAAATCCATTAGGATCATTTTTGTTACTTGTGCTGCATAAGTAATAAAAATGACAAAGCAAGCTAGAAAGACCAAAATAGGAGAAATGAATGGATAAGAGTTAGTCTTCCGAAGTTCCACAGTTTGATTAAAATGATGTCAATATTCAACAGAGCTAAAAATATTATTGATAAAAATAAATCAATAAAAACTTCATGTCAAGGAAGCCACTGCACGGATGAAGTTAGACATGGAGGAAAACAGGTTTGTCATCAAGGGGGAGATTGATGAGTTTGGAAAACTCTAAATTAATATTTGTGATGACTAAACATTATTAAAAATAATTAATTACAAAATTATTAATCTAATTTTCATTTAACATATTTTGATTAATAATTTTGTTGTGCAGGTTTAATGTTGGGCCGAAAACAAATTTCTGGTGCAAGTCCAATATACATTCAGCCCTTGGTTTTAATAATTTATGATGAATATGGCTGAATGGAAAATAAATTAATTGGGCCAAAACTCAAACATTATGATAAGCCCAATTAATTTGGTTGAATCAAAATTTTATTGGGTCAGATTAAGCTTTATTGCAACAAAGCTCAATTTCAATTTTGATGAATGTTTCCATGCATGATCCGAATCCAAAGTCCATCAAGAAAGCAAAAGTTAACAATTGTTGCTTGCCTCCAACGGATTCCATTTCTCACTTTGGATGGAATTCAAATTTAATTTAATACATTGGAAACATAAGCAAGTGAGAGAAGATTGATTTGACTAAGGGCATCATTGCTACACGCCAACTAAGGGAAGTAAAAGCAAGCTATTTTCAATTAATTAGTTTAATCACTTTGAAATAGCTTTACTTCAGATTCTTTCTTCTCTCTCTCATCTCTTTCTCTCTTCGGTTATTGCACAGAAAATATTGGCAGCCATGGAAGCAAAAAAAAAGAGCTACCGAAAGGAAGAGAAAGCAAGCCTAAAGACCATCACAATGATGGCAATAAAACATACTAAAATAAAAATGAGTTGTGGCTGAGATTTTCACCAAATGTGGTTAGATTTGGTGAGGTAATCTCGAGCTCTTCATGCTCAGAAAAGGAAGATGAAGATTTGGCCAGCAAGGGAGATTCTTGAAGCATGGCTTGTCTTTGATTCTGCTCAACCACCACAGGGAGTAGCTAGAGTGGCAAAGTGATGGTTGAAGGCAGAGATTAAAGCAGATGAAGTCATTATCATCATGAGACATCAAGGGCCAAAAATCCATCTTGGAAAGCAAGCCTAGGATGGAGAGCCCGGATTGATGAAGGGTGATGATCAAGAAAGGACTAGAGGTAATTGCATGTTGGTTAATGCATGGTTATCTCTTCTCTCTCTGTGTGGCCGAACCGGTTCTGTGTTTGTTGAAGGAGGAAGAAGTTGGTTCGGTTTTAGCTTCAAGTGTGGAGGCTTTCCTCTTCTTTAAAAAGGGGGAACAACCACTGTTTAAAGCAAGGAGAAAATTTGAGAGTGCAAGGCACAGAGTTCTCAGAGCTACCTGAGCTAACAGATTTCTCTTCTCCTTCAATGTTCTCTATTTTGTAATTTTTCTGTTTAATTTTGTCATGTCTTGAGTCTCATGGAAAAAGGCAAACAAGTGAGGTTTGTATGAAAAAGCCATAGAGCGAAAAAGGGCAGAGAGAGCAAAATTAAAAGAAAAAGCCATAGATGTCTTAGAGGTCCTTTGTTCATCTATGTTGTGTATCATGATTCTGTGGGAATCCCCTTGTAAGTTGGGTTAGCACTTTACAAGTTGTAATCAGATTGATTATAGTGAAATTCCATCATGTTTGTGATGGAGACTGGATGTAGGCTACATTGCATTTAGCAGCCGAACCAGGATATATCTGGGTGCAATCTTCTTCTCCTTTCTACTCCATTTCTGTTTTCAAATACATAGGAGCAAAAACCAAAATTATCTCGTGCCAAGTGACGAGACAAAAAGAAAAGTCTCGTGGCAAGGGACGAGACAAAACAAAGTTGCTCGTGTCCATTGACGAGCAAAAACAGAAAAGTCTTCTCTGAAGGTCAGCAAGTGTTAGCATCGAAAAGGGGGCTAAGATTCAACCCCCCTTCTCTTAGCCACTGAAACCATCAATTGGTATCAGAGCTTGGTCTCAAAGAGATCAAGCTTTGCAGCTTGGAGTAAAGATCCTCATGACAGAAAACAGTGGCGCAAATGTGGTGTCTTACAATCTGGCTGAAGGTCAATCAAGCAACAGACCTCCTCTTTTCAATGGGAAAAATTATACCTATTGGAAGGAGAGGATGAAGATATTTGTACAAGCCGTGGATTACAGACTTTGGAAGATCATCTTGGAAGGTCCTAAATTTCCAACTACCACAAATGCTCAAGGAGTAATCTCTCTTAAACCAGAAGCAAGCTGGACCGAGGAAGATAGGAAGAAGGTGGAGTTAAATGCCAAGGCAATCAATCTGCTCAACTGTGCTATCAGCTTTGAGGAGTACCGACGAGTATCACGATGCACAACGGCAAAGGAAATCTGGGACAAGTTGCAAATCACTCATGAAGGAACCACCATTGTAAAGAAAACTCGGACAGACATGTTAAACAGGGAATATGAAATGTTTGCAATGAAGGAAGGAGAGTCCATTGATGAACTGTTCAAACGGTTCAATACCATCACTGTTGGCTTAGATGCTCTTGGAATCACACATTCAGAATCTGTGCTAGTGAGAAGAGTGTTGAGATGTCTCACAAAAGAGTGGGAAACAAAAGCTTTAATTATTTCTGAGAGTAGTAGCTTAGATTCCATGACACTTGATGATTTGAGAGGAAATCTTCTTGCTTTTGAAAACGCATATTTGAAAAAGGATTCAAAAAAGAAAGGGGTTGCTTTTTCTTCTGTGACTAACCCTCTGGATGATGAATCCAGCGATAACTCTTCTGAAAATGAGTTTGTGTTGTTTGCAAAAAAATTCAGGAAAATGGCAAAGCTCAAAGGCAAAGGCAGCAGCTCAAGGAGGATGAAGAAAGACCTTGGCAAAGTAATCTGCTACAATTGCAAGGAAATGGGGCATTTTAAATCTGATTGTCCCAAGTTGAAGAAGAAAGAAAAGCCGAGAAAAGGAAAGAAGAAAGGACTAATGGCTTCATGGGAAGAGTTGGAAAATGACTCAGATGATGATGATGAAGAATCAGAGACCAAGTCTCAACAGTGCCTTATGGCAGATCATGTAAATCAGGTGTGCCTAGCATCCAAAAGAAAGGAGAACATGTGGTATATGGACAGCGGATGTTCTAGGCATATGACCGGAAAGACAACATTCTTCATAAAGCTAGATGAGTATGATGGAGGACTTGTCACTTTTGGTGATGATGCAAAAGGAAAAATAGTGGCTGTTGGGAAAGTTGGTAAAAATTTTTCTTCTTGTATAAATGATGTGCTTCTTGTAAATGGTTTGAAACATAACTTACTTAGTGTTAGTCAATTGTGTGATTTAGGTTTTGATGTTATCTTTAAAAAGTTTGTTTGTTTGGTTGTTTGTGAGAAAACTGGGGATATTTTATTTGAAGCCAAGAGATGCAACAATGTGTATGGATTAACTCTTGAAGATTTAAAGGAACAAAATGTAACATGTTTTACATCTTTTGAATCTGAAAAATGGCTTTGGCATAGAAAGTTGGGACATGCTAGCATGTACCAAATTTCTAAGCTAGTTAAAAAGAATTTGGTTAGGGGAATTCCAAATATCAAGTTTGATAAGGATCTCACTTGTGATGCTTGCCAATTGGGTAAACAAGTAAAATCTTCTTTTAAATCAAAAGATGGAATCTCAACCAAAAGGCCATTGGAGATGTTACATATTGATCTTTTTGGTCCTACTAGAACTCAAAGTTTAGGAGGAAAACACTATGGTCTTGTAGTGGTAGATGATTACTCTAGATTTGGTTGGGTACTTTTTCTTGCTCATAAGAATGATGCATTTTATGCCTTCTCTACCCTTTGTAAGAAAATTCAAAATGAAAAGGATTTGAAAATTGCTCATTTGAGAAGTGATCATGGAAGGGAATTTGAAAACCAAGATTTTGAAAAATTTTGTGATGATTTAGGAATTTCTCATAACTTTTCATGTCCTAGAACTCCCCAACAAAATAGGGTGGTTGAGAGAAGGAATAGAAGCCTTCAAGAGATGACTAGGGCTATGCTATGTGAGAATGAGATTTCTAAATTTTTGTGGGCTGAAGCTGTGAACACAGCATGTTATATTTTGAATAAAACAATCATTAGAAAAGGGCTAAAGAAAACCCCTTATGAGCTATGGAAAGGAATCCCTCCAAATCTTAAGTACTTTCATGTTTTTGGATGCAAATGCTTTGTGCTTAATAATAAAGAAAATCTTGGAAAATTTGATCCAAAATCCTATGAAGGAATGTTTGTTGGATATTCCACCACAAGCAAGGCCTATAGAGTTTATCTCAAGGAGCATAGGACAATAGAGAAATCCATACATGTTACTTTTTGTGATTCTAAGTTAATTCCCAGTACTGTGATAGATAATGATTCAGATGGAGAAGGAGCTGGAACAAGCAAAGAAAATCCCAAATCTGTCCAGAATGAAGAATCTGCCAGTCCAATTTTGTCTCGTCAGATTGAATGAGAAACTTCCGTTTTGTCTCCTGAGCAGGCATAAGAAACTGAAACAGTGAGACCACCAGAAGTTCATCAAAACTCAACACCTGTCTGAAAGCCTAGAGAATGGAAGTCCATGAGGGGCTATCCTCATGACTTCATCATTGGTGATCCCTCTCAAGGTGTAACCACAAGATCCTCCACCAAAAGGCAAACCGAACCTAGCAACCTTGCTCTCTTGTCACAAATGGAGCCTAACAATATCAAACAAGCTCTTGAAGATCCATCATGGGTCAAGGCCATGCAAGAGGAGCTTGCTCAATTTGACAAGAATAAGGTTTGGACATTAGTACCTCATCCGGATGGTAAGAAGGTAACAGGTACTAAGTGGGTATTTAAAATAAACTTGGTGAGGATGGACAAGTTGTTCGTAACAAGGCTAGATTAGTGGCCCAAGGTTACGATCAAGAAGAGGGTATTGATTTTGATGAGTCTTTTGCTCCGGTAGCTATAATAGAAGCAATTAGGTTGCTTCTTGCCTATGCTGCCCATAAGGGTTTCAAAATGTTTCAAATGGATGTTAAGTGCGCTTTCCTTAATGGCTTTATTGATAGAGAAGTGTATGTGGCTCAACCCCCCGGTTTTGAACATAAAGAGTTTCCAAATTATGTTTTTAAACTAACTAAGGCTCTTTATGGCCTTAGACAAGCTCTAAGAGCTTGGTATGAAAGGCTTAGTGCCTTCTTGTTGGAAAATCATTTTCAAAGGGGAACCACCGACACTACTTTATTCATTAAAGCATCTAATGATGATATCCTTCTTGTTCAAGTTTATGTTGATGACATTGTATTTGGTTCGGCCAATGTTTCCTTGTGTGAAGAGTTTGGAAAACTCATGACTAGTGAGTTTGAGATGAGTTTAATGGGAGAGCTTACTTTCTTTCTTGGCCTGCAAATTAAGCAAACTCCTAGTGGTACTTTTATTCACCAAGGAAAGTATACAAAAGAACTTATCAAAAAGTTTGGCCTAGAAAATTCCAAATCAATGGGCACTCCTATGCATCCCAATACTAAACTTGAAAAGGATGATGATGGCCAAGATGTGGATGAAACAAGGTATAAAGGAATGATAGGTTCACTTATGTACCTTACCTCCTCTAGACCGGATATAGTCCAAAGTGTGGGTGTATGTTCAAGGTTTCAATCTAATCCAAAAAAATCCCACCTTACGGCTGTTAAGCGCATCATTAGATACATTAAGGGAACTTGTAATTATGGATTATGGTATCCTAAAACTGATGACTTTTGTGCAGTAGGTTTTTGTGATGCAGATTATGCGGGAGATCGAGTGGATAGGAGGAGCACCTCCGGCATGTGTTGCTTCCTTGGAAGCTCACTCAATATGTGGTCAAGCAAGAAACAAGCCACAGTGGCTTTATCCACAGCTGAAGCCAAATATGTTTCCGCATCTGCATGTTGCTCTCAATTAATTTGGTTAAAAACACAATTGGAAGATTACAAATTAAAGATCAATAGTATTCCTTTATTTTGTGATAATATGAGTGCTATAAACATTTCAAAAAATCCTGTTCTGCACTCAAGAACTAAGCACATTGAGATAAAATATCATTTCATTAGGGAACATGTGCAAAAGGGTACTATTGATATTCAATTTGTAAAATCTGAAGACCAAATTGCTGATATTTTTACAAAACCTCTCTGTGAAGACAGATTCTGTACCTTGAGAAAAAGTTTGGGAATGTTTGATTTAAGTTTCATTGAAAATCTGTGAATATGTGACTCTGTTCAGTTTTGCTCGTAGGTTTGGACGAGATGAAAAATAATGCTTGATGGAGGAGCTATGGTTAAGGGGGAGGCTGCGCAGAAATAAACTCCTATGGGTCCCACGAAATTTGTTGACCCCACTTTGACCGTTTTGTTAGTTCCTCATTTTTTTGAAAATCAAATCTCAAGATTGTCTTATCATATCTTTTGGAAGAAGCATAGGTCAAATCAAATCCTTCTTTTTCAACTAATCCCTTGATTTAAGGAAACCATCTTTTCAAACTCTTGGAAACCACCTTGGTCATTAATCACCCACCTTGTGCATTAACTATCTCATATTCTCCTTTCACTCAACATTTATTCCATCCATACTCTCTCACACAATTCGGTTCAATTCACTCTCTCATCTCCTACCCTTTCACTCTCATTATCATGAACAAAAAGGACACACCCGAAAAGAGCACTCAGAAGTTTAAAGGGATTGCCTTGAATGACACCAAGGAGCCAGCAAATTTGGAGTCATGGGATTTCAAGAAAAAATTTCATAAGCCACACTCTCACTATGATCCATCTAGGTTTGACTCATGCGCTTCCCATGAATTCCACAATGAAGTTCTGAAAGAACGAGATCTCTGTGCTACTTATCTAGTCAGCCTAGACTCACTCTCCAACAAAGGGATCAATGTCTCCTCTCTGTTTGATAATCTTCAATGGACTCCTCTGCTTCACATCCGGAAGCCAGTTTACCCAGGTTTAGTCCGTGAGTTCTACGCCAACATGAGACTTATTGATGGCACAATCCACTCATATGTGAAGAAGATTCATATCACTCTTGATGCTGGAATCATTGGGATGGCTCTAGGCTACAAAGAAGAAGGACCAAGAGCATACATGTCTAAGAAATGGGATTTAAGGGTTGGGATCACATACCAGATGGCTTTAAATCACACCTGCGAAGGTCTCTCCAAAATGGAGTACGGCACCAACTCTCAAAGAACTTGGTCCAGATAAGACAATTCTTCTTTACAAAATCATATCTCATGTTCTCATGCCACAAAGTGGACCACGACATCGTGTAACAGTGTCTGACTTTCTTGTCCGTTTTGCTCTCGTTACTTCATCTCAAATATCATTTGCATACCTTATGATAAGGCACATGTGGAAATCTGTCAAAAGTTCAAAAAGGCCTAATCTTCCATATGGAATGTTTCTCACCTGCATCTTTGAATATTTTAAAGTTGATATAACAAATGAAGATGTTGAGAATAAGGTTTCACTCATAAAGGGAGAAGGAGCTGGTGACAAGAATGCTGATTCTGAATCAGGAGTACAATCTATCTGATGTCTTATGTGAATTCTGGTGTTATTCGGTTCCTGTTTGAACTTTTGATTGATTATATGGATACTTTTGCGATACTCTGTTAAACACTTGATTATTTTGGATATTGGTTATATTTTGCATATTTTGTTTCATAGAATAAATCCTGTTTGCAGTTGCCCCCGTGATGACAAAAGGGGGAGGAAATTTAGGTTCCAAAATTGAAATTGGAACGAAACAGGGGCTGGAAAAACAGGGGAACAGGAGTTAGGGGAACAGGGGTTGAAATTTTCAATTTTAAAAATTCATGATCACCCTTGTTCAAAGAATGCATGTTGTTATTGCATTTGTTTTACTATGGTCATTGCTGTTTGAACTGCATTAGTTTTTGGTTTATCATGATTAATTTATTTGGCATTTGGTTTATAATGATGTTTGATTTATTTTGATGCCTGGCTGTTGATTCATCATTGATAAACTTGTTGGATTGAAAATTTATTTTTGACAGTTCCTTTAATTTGTGTAAAATATCAAAACTGCCTTGTTTTGTTCTTCAAATATTTCTCATAATGTTATTTTGCTCTGATATTCTAAACAGAAAAATGTTTGAAAAATATTTGGATACTTTTTGTAGTTTGAGCAGTAAATCAGTTTATGATATCAAATGAGTTTTGATTATCAATTAAAACTGCTCATAAATCAAGCATTTAGCATTATAAAAGATACTAAATAACATTGTTACCTGAAGCTTGATTTAAATGTTACAAATTAAGTGCTTCCCTAAGTAATATGAGTATACATCTAGGGGGAGCAATGTGACATTTTGAAAGGGGGAGAAATTTAAATATTTAAAGGGAGTACTCTATACTCAATCTCTAAATTTCTTTCCATTTCAATTTTAATAATGTTTGTCATCAAGGGGGAGATTGATGAGTTTGGAAAACTCTAAATTAATATTTGTGATGACTAAACATTATTAAAAATAATTAATTACAAAATTATTAATCTGATTTTCATTTAACATATTTTGATTAATAATTTTGTTGTGCAGGTTTAATGTTGGGCCGAAAACAAATTTCTGGTGCAAGCCCAATATACATTCAACCCTTGGTTTTAATAATTTATGATGAATATAGCTGAATGGAAAATAAATTAATTGGGCCAAAACTCAAACATTATCATAAGCCCAATTAATTTGATTGAATCAAAATTTTATTGGGTCAGATTTAGCTTTATTGCAACAAAGCCCAATTTCAATTTTGATGAATGTTTTCATGCATGATCCGAATCCAAAGTCCATCAGGAAAGCAAAAGTTAACAATTGTTGCTTGCCTCCAACGGATTCCATTTCTCACTTTGGATGGAATTCAAATTTAATTTAATGCATTGGAAACATAAGCAAGTGAGAGAAGATTGATTTGACTAAGGGCATCATTGCTACACGCCAACTAAGGGAAGTAAAAGCAAGCTATTTTCAATTAATTAGTTTAATCACTTTGAAATAGCTTTACTTCAGATTCTTTCTTCTCTCTCTCATCTCTTTCTCTCTTCGGTTATTGCACAGAAAATATTGGCAGCCATGGAAGCAAAAAAAAGAGCTACCGAAAGGAAGAGAAAGCAAGCCTAAAGACCATCACAATGATGGCAATAAAACATACTAAAATAAAAATGAGCTGTGGCTGAGATTTTCACCAAATGTGGTTAGATTTGGTGAGGTAATCTCGAGCTCTTCATGCTCAGAAAAGAAAGATGAAGATTCGGCTAGCAAGGGAGATTCTTGAAGCATGGCTTGTCTTTGATTCTGCTCAACCACCACAGGGAGTAGCTAGAGTGGCGAAGTGATGGTTGAAGGCAGAGATTAAAGCAGATGAAGTCATTATCATCATGAGGCATCAAGGGCCAGAAATCCATCTTGGAGAGCAAGCCAAGGATGGAGAGCCCGAATTGATGAAGGGTGATGATCAAGAAAGGACTAGAGGTAATTGCATGTTGGTTAATGCATGGTTATCTCTTCTCTCTCTGTGTGGCCGAACCGGTTTTGTGTTTGTTGAAGGAGGAAGAAGTTGGTTCGGTTTTAGCTTCAAGTGTGGAGGCTTTCCTCTTCTTTAAAAAGGGGGAACAACCACTGTTTGAAGCAAGGAGAAAATTTGAGAGTGCAAGGCACAAAGTTCTCAGAGCTACCTGAGCTAACAGATTTCTCTTCTCCTTCAATGTTCTCTGTTTTGTAATTTTTCTGTTTAATTTTGTCATGTCTTGAGTCTCATGGAAAAAGGCAAACAAGTGAGGTTTGTATGAAAAAGCCATAGAGCGGAAAAAGGCAGAGAGAGCAAAATTAAAAGTAAAAGCCATAGATGTCTTAGAGGTCCTTTGTTCATCTATGTTGTGTATCATGATTCTGTGGGAATCCCCTTGTAAGTTGGGTTAGCACTTTACAAGTTGTAATCAGATTGATTATAGTGAAATTCCATCATGTTTGTGATGGAGACTGGATGTAGGCTGCACTGCATTTAGCAGCCGAACCAGGATATATCTGGGTGCAATCTTCTTCTCCTTTCTACTCCATTTCTGTTTTCAAATACACAGGAGCAAAAACCAGAATTATCTCGTGCCAAGTGACGAGACAAAAAGAAAAGTCTCGTGGCAAGGGACGAGACAAAACAAAGTTGCTCGTGTCCATTGACGAGCAAAAACAGAAAGGTTTTCTCTGAAGGTCAGCAAGTGTTAGCATCGAAAAGGGGGCTAAGATTCAACCCCCTTTCTCTTAGCCACTGAAATCATCACATAGGTATATACAGGAACTAATCTTCTGGAATTTACACAATTTTCCTTGAATAAATGAAAGTGAAGAATCATCCTTTTCTAAAAGGAAATTCAGTTCACTAAAAGAAAATCCATTAAGTGCATCATATCAGTGTGTGCTTCTTCCAAGGCACTGTCAGCAGTTAAGATTCTTTAAACAAGAGTTTGCTTGGCTGATCAAGATCCAAGAGTGACACCAATATTTTTCAATAAAACTGTATGGAAAAAATATTGGTCTTCCCCACCCCCTAAAACATTGCCTTTTCCTAAAGGGATGAAGATTCAAGAAAGGTGTGAATGAGTTATGACTTATGAGTATGACTCAGCACATACGGATACGCTGATACAGGGCAGTGCCAATGTCAGACTCTCAGGTAATTAAGTAACAGTGATAATGCAAACCATCTTTTTGAAAAAAAATCATACATATACATATTCATTTTAACTATTCAATCAAATTATTCTCTACAACTTATGATTCATTCCCTCACCATTATAGTAGTATTGTAAATTTAGAGTAGCAGTATCTATTATATATCCCACTATCCTCAACAAACACCTCTCTTTTAACTACTGTTCAAATTCTCCATCCTTATTGCTTACTATGTGTCAAGTGTGAACAATAATGAACAATAAATTATACTTTACTACTAATTTTGGAATGTAGATCCTATTCATTCATAATAAAAATTTATATATATCTATACATCATTTACCATCAGGATATTTTCTAGGTAAATTAGTTGCACTGAAAATATATGGTTCCACAGCTGAAAATATAACTGTTTTAGAATGTTTAAACTGCAGTGATATGCTTAATTGTGGATTTAAACTTCAAGTTTAGTCTGATTGATAGTTTACAGCCGAGAAATTCCACGAAGAGGATAGATAGCACTTATCTTAAATTTTGATTATTTAAGTTTTACAAACTTGTCATCATATTATTATTCAGATATGTCCAAAGATTCAAGCCTAAAAGGCATTTAAAAATAAAAAGGCATAGCTCTTACTAGCTTTTGGTAACATGTACTCTCTTACCGGTTATTTACAAATAGTTGTTTATTTTGTTCCTTTGATTAGGATAATATTGAAGCTTTTTATCTTATCCTAAGTTTCTTTGGTCTCTCACACTCGAGATATTTTTTCCCACATTAAATTTTGGTGTTGTATTTTTGTGCCTTCTCTTTAATTTTGTGCTGTTATTAACTATTGCCATAGTGTGCCCATGTAATGCCTTAGAGTGAAAAAAATGATTGTACAATGTTAGCATAAATTAAGTATCTTGTCTCTACAGTCTGGACCATAAATATATAACATTATCACAAGAAGGAATCTTTATGATCAAACAGAATAACTTTTGTTGATTCAACAAAAGTGAAGAATCACACACGCTATTGCCATGCATTATTAAGAAAAAGTTTTAACTGTGCAACATAATTTTCACAAAGATAACAATTCCATTGGTCACGCATAAAGCTAGTCCTGCAATCACACTGCATAGTCAACAGTTAGGATTAAAGATAAAATCCAATTGTGATGTACCTTCCAAAGAAGAATTTTAACTGTTGGTTATGTAGCTTGTATATGCCACTTTCTTTGGAAAATTCTCTTGGTTTTATCTGTATTTCTCTGACAAGAAGATAATATTTACATGCAGCAATCCAATAAAAGAATCATCATGAGCGCCTAATGCTGTACTGAGTTAAAATACAAAAATTATTAGTCCCAAAGCATCACATATCTTTTAAAGCAACCTCATAGATAAGCTAGCTATCATCACGTGAAGGCGTGAAAGTCAACATCTATTGCCAACACATTTTAACTTATATTATTAACATAAGACCATGATTTATATGCAGATCCATGCTCCTTAGTTTTATATTATTAACATAAGACCATTATTGATTGCAAAGCCAGCTAAGCACTCCACCATACAGAATTTTTTATAGTTACCTTCTTTGAACCCCTCTATTATTGAGTTCACTACCCCCTGCAACCATTGTTCTCTTACCTTTCCCTGAAAATTCATTCACTTTTCTGTTGTTGTTGACATCATATCATGGCTGGTGCACTTGTTGGTGGAGCTTTTCCTTCTGGCTTCATTAACGTTGTCTTTGACCGGTTCCTTACAATGGATGCTGTCAACTTGGTCTTGGGCAAGAAACTTGGCCCTGACTTGGTTCAAAGGCTGAAGACAGCTCTGTTGGGTGCTGAAGCTCTTGTTGCTGATGCTGAGATGAAGCAGTTCGGTAATCCATCTGTGAGGAAGTGGCTCGATCATCTCCGGGATGCTGTTTACTGTGCCGAGGACTTGCTCGACACTGTCCTCACTAAAGCCGCCACTCGAAAGGAGGAAAGTTTTTCCTGGTCCCTTAGCTTCTACATCAACCGAGATAGAGATGACATGGTAGACAAGATGGAAGGGGTGGTTAGAAGAATTGAGGATCTTGGAAGACAAAAAGATTTCCTTGGTCTTGAAAAGATTCCCACTGGTAGCTCATCATGGAGGACTCCATCCAGTTCTCTTGTAAAAGGGAATGTGTATGGCAGGGAGGATGACCAGAAGGCCTTAGTCCAAATGCTGAATGACAACAATGAGTATCACTTGTCTGTGATTGCTATTGTTGGCATAGGTGGGGTTGGTAAAACAACTTTAGCCCAATGGCTGTACAACAATGCAGAGTTCATGGAGGGATTTGATCTGAAAGCATGGGTTTGTGTTTCGGAGAAGTTTGAAGTTGTTGAGACTACAAGGAATGTCATAAAGCAGATCCATGGAGGTACTTGTAGTCTCGATGATTTCAGTTCACTTCAAAATGCTTTGAAAGAAGAATTGTCGAATAAGAAGTTCTTTATTGTTCTTGATGATGTTTGGAGTAACGATGGTGACAAATGGAGTAATTTTATGAACCCTTTCCAACAAAATGGGAAAAAGGGAAGTATTATTTTTCTGACTACTCGGGAGGAAAACGTTGCTTCCACAGTTCAAAATTGTCAGCCTTACTTTCTCAGAAAGTTGTCAGAGGACTATTGTTGGTCAGTATTTGCAGAAAATGCATCTTTTCCACAGTCAAATGGGAGAGCAGCAATTGAAGAAATAGGTAGAAAGATTGTCAAGAAGTGTGATGGATTGCCATTAGCTGCAGAAACACTTGGTCGCTTGTTACGTACTAAGCATGATGTTGAGGAATGGAACAAGATACTAATGAGTGATATTTGGGAATTTTCGGTGGAGAAGAGTAAGATTATTCCAGCATTACTGATAAGTTACTTCCATCTTTCTCCATATTTAAAGCGTTGTTTTGTTTATTGTGCTTTATTTCCTAAGGATTTTGAATTTGTGAAAGATGTATTAATCTTTTTGTGGATGACAGAAGATCTTTTACCACCACCAAAGAGAGGAGAAAGTTTAGAAGAAGTTGGTTGTGAGTGTTTTGATGAACTAACTTCCAGATTACTTTTCACGAAGAGTGAAGGCTTTGACGATTATTTTGTGATGCATGATCTCTTGCATGACTTAGCAATATTCCTTGCTGGAGACTTCTACTGCAACTCGGAAGAACTTGGTAAAGAGGAGGAGATAAAGATTTAGACTCGGCATTTGTTTGTAGATTTAAGTCATTGTAGCTCAAAACTTTATAATTCTATTTCTAAAGTAGAATCTTTGAGAACATTATTATTGTTTGGCGATTTCTGGTCTCCCAACTGCAACATTGAAGCGGCAACATGTGAGATATTATCAAAGTGTAAATACTTGAGAGTTTTATCCCTTAGAAAACTTGATGAGGTGCCTAATTTAATAGGAGAATTGATCCATCTGCGCTACTTAAATCTCTCTTGGACTGATGATATTAAGACATTGCCAGAGTCTTTGTGCAACTTGTGTAATTTGCAGATATTGAAGTTGTATCAATGTTCTGAGCTAACTACGCTACCTAGTGGTTTGCATAACCTTGTGAATCTGCGGCATCTTGATATTAGAGGAACTTCTTTGGAAGAAATGCCCAGAAAAATGAGCAAATTGAATCAGTTGCACGTTTTAAGTTCCTTTGTTGTTGGCAAGCACAAAGACAATGGAATCCAGGAATTAGGAGGGCTGGTACATCTTCATGGATCTGTTGAGATTAAGAAGTTGGAGAATATTGTTGATGTGAATAAAGCAAAGAGGGCAAAGATAATGGACAAGAAGCACATTGATGAATTATGTTTGAAATGGTCTTCAGGTGATGATTTGGTTTCAAGTACACAAAAAGAAAGAGACATCCTGGATAAGTTGCAACCGCAGAATGGGTTGAAAGAGTTGAAAATCAAGGGATACAAGGGTACAATATTTCCAGATTGGTTGGGGAACTATTCCTACGAAAACATGACACGTGTATCTCTAAAGTCTTGCAAGAATTGCTGCATGCTGCCTTCACTTGGACAGCTGCCATCTCTTAAGTCCCTGCGCATTGAAGGTTTGGATCAGCTGAGGAGTATTGGCGAGGAGTTTTACAAGAATGAAGGAGCTCATCATTCTTCGCATATTGCAGCGTTTCCCTCACTGGAGACTTTGCTATTTGATAACAATATAACATGGCATGTTGGGAGGTGTGGCACGTATCTGAGTCGGGAACTTTTCCTCAACTTAGGAAGCTTCAAATAACAGATTGCCCAATGTTGAAGGAAGAGATGCTTAATCAGGTATTCTTTAGAATAGTTTCTTCTTTGTCGGATGTTTCAAAAGTTCGCAAACTACATATAGACAACAACTTCATAGAACGGCACATTTTTCTTGATGGGGATACTTTAACAATTGGGGGGAGTGAATCTGTGATGGAGTCTGCATTGAAGGCAATGATGAGCATCAACCATCTACGTTGCCTCCAAGAAATACACATCGAAGGGTGTAGAAAAATAGAATTCCCGCAGCTACAGAAGCAGAAGTATGATTTGGTAGAGCTACAAATACAAGACAGCTGTGATTCACTGACCTCCTTGTCGTTGGATGTCTTTCCCAATCTCAAGAATTTGGAGATAGAAGGGTGTATGAATCTGGAATCAGTGTCATTGTCAGAGGCACCACACGCTGCTCTTCAACGTGTCACCATCGTTGACTGCCCTGAATTAGTGTCATTTGCAGAAGAAGGACTGGCTGCACCCAACTTGACTCATCTCAGCATCACATGGTGCTCAAAGTTGGAGGCATTACCACGTGACATGAATAGTCTACTCCTAGATTTACAGTCTCTCGAGATATATGGCTGCCCAAACATTTGCAGGTTGCCAGAGGGTGGTTTGCCGAGTAAATACCCATAGTAGTCCCTGAGATTCACGCAATTACTCATAGTAATTCCTAAGATTTCGATTTCCCTATTGTAGTCCTCCAGATAGAGCTCCGAGCACTCAAACTAGTCCCTGGCCATATTTCAGGTGATGACTCAGCACCGGAGCGCTGACGTGGCCTAGGATTGCCACGTGGGACATGTCCAAAACGACGTCGTTTTGGGTTTGGCGCCCTTGAAAGCCAAAAACGACGCCGTATAGTTGTTACTTAATATGAAAAACAGTTCTCTCCACCAACACAAACACTTTATCTCTTCTTCTTCCACCCTCTGAGTTCTTCTTCATCTCCCCAACAATGGCGTAGCCGTAGGGTTGTCTGTGCTGGGTTAACAAAAATTTGAGAGAAGAAGCCATCTGATCAGAAGTTGTTGTTGCTCTTCCCTTCCCTTCCTTCACCACAAAGACGAGGTTCTGACGTTGTGATCGGACTGAAGGTAACGTTTTTTTTTTAGTTTGCATTTTGAATACAGTGTTGGTTGATGATAGCATTGGTTAGTGTTGTTGAGGTTTTGGAGTTTTGGTGTCATTGTAGTATCTAGGGTTTGAATCTTTGTTGGGGTTTGTGGGGTTGCTGTAATAACCGAATGAAACAGGGAAGAAACAGGGAGAAGTATGGAGGTTTGGAAAAAAATATTTTCTTGTGGTGATTATTTTTCCTTTTTAATGCATGAGTAGGCTTTCAAATTCTCCCTATGTATTGTAAAAATTTTAAATTTCTTGCAGATGGAGGAGAAGTTGGACATCATGTTTCATCATGGGGGTGAGTTCAAAAAAAATGCAGAAGGAATTATGATATATTCTCCAGACAATAAGGCCTGTTTAGGTGATCTAGACACTGATACTCTGGATGTGTTCTACATACGGAACTACCATAAGTAGCTTGGGTACAATGACATTAAACAGTGCTGGTGGCATGTTCCTGGAAAATGTTTGGAGAAGGGGTTGAGAAATGTAAACAGTGACAAAGAGATAAGAGAGATGGTGAATTGTGCTAGGACAAATGAGGGATTGATTGATATATATTTCGAGCATACAGTGTCAGTGCCGGAGGTGTTAGAGGGAGATAACACAGTTGTGTACTTGGATGATCATGGTGGATAGGGATGTAATGCAGGTACAGATACTGATGTGAGTCCCCCAGTTACAGAGACCCATGCAATCATAGTTGCTCCTCCTATCCCTAAGGTTGTACCCAACACTTCTTGCAAATCCAGTCCCAAAAAAAACAGAACATCTCCACGGCAATCACAACCATCACACTCCAAAACTGCCAATCCTTCCAAGACAACCAAACCTGTGAAGAAGACCAACTCCCCAAAAGTCACCAAGCCCACCAAGCCCACCAAGCTCACGAAGCCCACCCAGGTCACCAAGCCCACCAAAATCAGCCAGCCCACGAAATCCAATCAGAACACCAAATCAGATAAGAGCAAGAAGCAGAAACTGTCCAAGAGACCAAGTATTTTCAGGAGACCCTGTACACGGTCTGCTGCTAGAGGATTTACTAGCAAAGTGTTTAACAATGAAGTTCCGTTTGATGTATCTTCTGACTCTTCTGATAGTGAAGAGGATAGCATGTTCAAGCCAGGTCCGGATGAGGGTAGTTCCTCTGATTCTGAGGCTACAGGGAATGATCCTAAAAGTGGGAGTAGGATTAGGAGAAACATGACACATGCTATGGTGGGTAAGAGAAATATTAGTCCACTGGGTAAAGGGAAGGAGAAGATATTACATGAAGACGATGGTTTGGTGGAGGAGGTGAGTGACGCTGAGGTTGACCTTGGGTTTGTGGGTTGTGTTCATGAAGGGGTAGAGGATGGACTAGACCCAGGTGTTGACTCAGATGGCACCAATTCTTGGCACTCGGAGGAGATGAAGACGCCTCCAAACTCAGAAGATGAGCTGGAGGAAGGAAATGAATCTGAAGAGGCAAGTCCGCTGTTTAGGGAGGGTGCAAGATTTGGAGAGCTGCATCTTGAGGTAGGCATGAAGTTCGGAACTAAATGGGAATTTAGAGAAGCTGTGAGAGAATATACAATCCAAGAGGGAAGAAGCATAAAGATAGTGAAAAATGATAACATTAGGTGCAGGGCGGTGTGTAAGGTGAAAGAGTGCCCATGGGTGGCTTATGCATCAAGAGACCATGAAGACACATGTTGGCAAATTAAGACATTCAATGATGACCACACTTGCCCAAGAGAGGACAAGAATAGGGCTGCCAACAGGAATTGGGTATGCAGCAAGCTTGTGAAGAAGGTGAGAAAGTATCCAAACTTTAGACACTGCGAGGCTACAACTTACTTCAAGACACGATTTGACTTGACTCTGAATAAAAACTCAATATCCAGGGCATTAATGGATGCAAGAAGTGTAGTGTATGGGGATGAGAAAGAACAATATAGGATGGTTAGGGATTATGGTATGACGCTGTTGAAGACTAATCCCAGTTCCACTGTACAAATATGCACCACCCCCCAACCAGATGGTGAAGTGTCCTTTGATAGAATGTATATATGCTTAAGTGGCTGCAAAAACGGGTTCAAGGCTGGTTGCCATCCTTTGATAGGTCTGGATGGTGCTTTCCTCAAGACCCAGTTTGGTGGACAGATTTTGTCAGCCGTGGGGTTAGATGCTAATCATCATATCTATGTCATAGCCTGGGCTATTGTCAGAGTGGAGAATACAGAGACATGGAAATGGTTTCTCGAGCTACTTCATCAGGACTTAGGGCATTATAAAGAGCATGACTGGTGCTTCATATCGGATATGCAAAAGGTGTGATTTAATTTGAATGTCTCGCTTTGATTTTATGTGATCTTATATTAAGAACTGTGTTGTTATGCTTACTGTGAATAATTGTGCTTTCATTAGATTTTGATGGTTAGTTTTTAGGGTAAGACCTTTGATCATTGAATTATTGGATTTTCATGGTTAATTATTAGGGAAAGAATTCTGCTGTTATGCTTACTTGAAGAATTGTAGCTTCCATTCGAGTATGATGGTTAGTTATTTTGTTAAGAATTTTGCTGTTTTGCTTATCTGCATAGACTGTGAGATGATTGGATCTTCATGGTTACTTATTAGGAAAACCATTGTGCTGTTATGCTTGTAATGCATTTTATGGGGAACTTGTAATTACTGGTGTTCTCATTAATCTAGCTGTCCTATTAAACGTTAGGGACTTTTATGGGTCACGACCGTGAATTGTAGGGACTATTATGGGGATGGTAATCAAATGTAAGGGACTATTATGTGTTACGATTATAATGTCAGGGACGATTATGTGTCTAACATTTACTGAATCTGGTAGGGACTGATATCAGCAGTGAAAGCGGTGATGCCTGATGTGCATCACCGTTTCTGCGTCTGGCATTTATGGAAAAATTTCAACAAGAACTAGAAGGACTTACAGCTAAGGGGACTTCTGTGGGAATGTGCAAGGGCAACAACATACCAAGAATTCAGGGATGGAATGGAGAAGATCAAAAGGTTAAACGAGGATGCCTGGGCATACTTAGAGAAGTGGCCTATGGATGCTTGGACCAGAAGCTTATTCAGCCACAAGCCGAAATTGGATAGCATCTATAACAACGCCTGCGAAGTGTTCAATGCTAAGATCAAGGATGCACGAGCCAAACCCATCATAACATTGCTGGAGGAGGTAAGGATGTTTGTTATGCGAACCATAGCGAAAAACAAGGTGAAGCTGCAGAATCACACTGGGAAGCTCACACCTGTTATAAAGAGCAGGCTGGAAAAGGTGAGGAAAGAATCCAAGCATTGGAAGCCTATTTGGACTGGGGATAACGGATACGAAAAATTTGAGGTGCACGGACATCCAACCAATCATGTTGTGGACATAGGAAAGAGATTGTGCACATGCCAATTTTGGATGCTAACGGGTAAGTTAATTGTGTTTATGCATTTTACTTTCTTCAGCCATAACTATTATCATGGTTCATCTCACTGTTTGGCACCTGCAGGTATCCCGTGTGTGCACGCTTGTGCTGCCCTGTCTCGTGTGAATAAACAGCCAGAAGACTTCTGTCACACATGGCTGACCATGGACTCATACAAGGAAACTTATAACCACCACATTAATCCAATTCCGGGTCAACCACTGTGGGAAAAAGCAGATGATTGTAACAGGCCACATGCCCCTAAAATCAAGACAAAACCTGGAAAACTAAAGATGAAGAGGAGGATGGATGCGGACGAGAAGAGTGCTTTTGGAACTAAGAAGCCTAAAGTTGACCCAAAACTCTCAGGCAACACTGCAGATGGTGTACACCTAAAGAGACAGCTGGGTGCCTTTACATGCAGTTACTGTGGTGATAAGGGGCATACAAAGAGAGGCTGCAAAAAGAAAAGAGATGCTGATGCTGCTACTGCTGCTGCTGCAGCAGCAGCCGCTGCCGCTGCCACTGAGGCAGCTGAGAAGAAGAAAAATGATGAAGTTCATACTGTGCCTGAGAAGCAGGTTCAGCAGCCCCAAGACGTTTCTAGCCAAGCAGATTTAGGAAGCAATCCCCAGGAGATCGAATTAACTCAGCCTTCTGCTTCTGAGCAAGAGGATTCTGAAAAGGTAACTAAAATTTTACATATGAGTATGTTGTTATTTCCATGCATAAATAATAGTTAATGCCACTTATTTCTCCTATAGGATCCTGCACCGAAAAAACCTTCCAAGCTGTCACCACGAAGACGATCCTCTAATCAGCCAACCGTACCAACAGTGAATCCCTTGCAGGGTGCATCTTCAGCAACATCTTCAAAGTTTGCCAACTTGATGCAGTTCATCCCAACGCCAGGATTTAGGCCCCCAAGAAAGAAGAATTGAATACTTTAGATATATGTACTTAGGAGTTTCTGTTTTGTGTTTTGTGTTTTGTTATTAGTCTTTTCCATCGTATAATGACTAGATGGTGAACTGTGATGCAAAGGCCTTTTTGGTATGCCTTGGCCTTGCTTTTGATGAAACTACAGATAGCAGCAACATGGTTTCTAGGCTGCCTTTTACAGTCAACTTTTGTTGTTTCTTGATAGACAATGGAATTTATGTTAATATACTATGCTATGTGGTTTACCATTCAAGAAGCAGTTTCTTTATTTTTTTCATACACAATGGAATTTAAATTAACAACAATTTGATAGTTAATAGCACTTTTCATTCCATCAAGAAGCAGATTTTTACAAATGTTGATAACAAGGAACACAAAACCACCAATTCATTCATCATTTACAATACAGGATCACTAACAACACTGTCAATACACACACACCTAACACTAACAACTGGGTCATCACTTTTTGCATCTGGACATCCTCCTCCAACCTTCGAAGCCTCCAATCAACGTTGATCTTCATTTCATCACCACACGATTCTGACTTTTCAACCTGTTCCTCATTCACAGAATCTGCCCACACAAAAAGCCCGCACCACATCTTCCCACTTGTCTGCAACCAATAAAGGATCAAAGTTTAGACAGGAACAACACAAGAACAGTCAGGGGAGGCATAACAACACAAGAACAGTCAGGGGAGGAGAATAATATCAACACAAGTGATTACTCTAACCTACATTATAATTGGGGCAGCCATAGAACGGTTTATTCGGATTCGAATCTGTGCCAGACCATCTGAGAACTGGTCTACAGCCACAGCCGCACCATTCTGGCGGGGCCGATCTTCTGCTCTTCGTTTGCGTTCTACTCCGGTTCCAGCTAGATGGGGAACGAACAGAGCTTCCACCTGCAGTGCTACCTCCACCCATCATCGACATGAGTAGCAGCCCCGGATGAGAGTACATGAACAGGAACAAGTGTATGGAAGAGGAAGAAGAAGAGGTGAACAAGACGAAGAGGGGAGGTGTATGAGAATTTGGGGATTTAGGGTTACTTATACTAGGAGGGACCAATCTGGGTAAAAATTGGAACTTAGCCAGCTCAGCTAGCCGTTGGCAGCAGTCCAGCGTGGTAATCATAGGCCACGTCAGCGCTCCGGTGATGAGTCATCACCTGAAATATGGCTAGGGACTAGTTTGAGTGCTCGGAGCTCTATCTGAAGGACTACAACAGGAAAATCGGGATCTTAAGGATTACTATGAGTAATTGCGTGAATCTCAGGGACTACTACGGGTATTTACTCCTGCCGCCTAACTTGAAATCACTTCATGTGGGATTTTGCGAGAAACAAATGAAGAATCTATCCTGGATGGCCAACTTGGACGCCCTTACTCATCTTACCATTGAAGGTCGTTACTGCGACAACATAAATTCATACCCAGAGGTGGGTTCGCTGCCTCACCTTCCCTCCCTTAACACTCTCAAGATACGCTTCTTCCATAATCTGGAGACATTGGAGTGCAACGAGCTTCTCCGCCTCACCTCCCTCCAAGAATTATTCATTAGATCCTGTAAGAAGCTGGAGAATATGGAAGGAGAAAAGCTGCCGCCCTCTCTCCTGCTACTTCAACTGCAATACTGTGGTTTGCTGGGAGAACACTGCAAGAACAAGCATCAACTAATCTGGCCCAAAATTTCCCACATCCCTGTCATTAAAGTCTTCTAAACAGAGATTTCTGAGCAGGTAATTCTCTATTCCTCATGATTCACACATGCTACCACAATTAAATTCACACATGCACAAGTCATACTTATTAACACATATTTTTTAATATAATTGCATCTACAGAGGAACATAAGAATTAATTACCATGAAATAAAAATTGAAAGACAATTAATATCTTTTTTCGTGTATCCAGCACTTAAGAATTTCTTTTGATATATTAAACAATTGGATGAATCAAATTTACTGTTTTTACCATCCTCTGCAGGTAGCTTCTACCGAGGTACAAGTGCCCAGATGGCTAATATTTCAAAGCACATAATCTTATATAAAACAAACCATACTTACATTACCTTCATTAAATCATAAGAACTGATTTCTGTTCTAGCTTCAGGTAGGTATAGTTACTCTATTCCTCTCTGCAATTTACTTCAGGTTGGAGAATATGGCAGGAGAAAAGCTTCCTTTTTCTGTTACTATTTCAAATTCAACACTGTCCTTTGCCCGGCAAATGCTACAAGAAGAAGAGTTGCAGCTAAACTCTTTATGAAGGTAACATAAACTTGATGGATCTAGAGGTATTGATCTTTGAAGCTGCTCTATCTCATATCATTTCTTATGAAGACCAACTCAAATAGATTTTCCAGGGGCATCAAGAAATAGATAACTGCTATGGTCGAGGATCTACTTTCTTTCTGGATTCAACCATTAAATGTGCATTAGGTAGCTTCTGTGGCAATTGCAACTTGGTGAGCATCTAAGACTTCCGTAAAATTTTGCATTGCGGTATTATTATTTTGTGTCAATCTTTTCTCAAGCTAAATTTGTCCCTTTTGGTTCTGTTTTTGAAGCTAAAAAGGAATAATACATCATTGTGTAATTATCAAGCAGGTTATGATCATTTTCCATTGTGTGAGGCCCAAGCAAACACTTTTTGGAGAGTCCCTCTACATCACAATTAGTGTATTAACCTGAATAAATGAATGATCGGATGGTTAAATTCTTTTCTGGTTTACCTGGAGTTCTTCACTCGTAGTCCTTCAACTTTGAGGTGTGATTGCAATCCGAGCTCTTTAGCCAAAAAGTTCGTAAAAAACGGCCGTCTACTGTATCATTGATTTCACCATCTAGTTTATGCTTTCATGTTCTTGTACAAGAGTTCTGCATGTATGCTTAGTAGTGCTTGTAAGTTTTGAGACTTGTTTGTAGCTTTGATTTGGAAAATACTGAAAAATTTTACCTTCCCGTGGGCTTTTTAATCTCACATTGAGACGGTTTTTCCCACCTTAAAATCTGGTGTTCTGTTGTTCTGTTTTATCTTCAATTATTTTCTGGTATTAACTATTGCCATAGTGTGCTAATATTATGTTTGGGTGCTTCTAAATTATGCCTTTGACAGGTTTAGTTTATTCCCACAATGTTAAATATCTTGCCTATAAAAATTATATTGAGGTGCATTCTATATAACTAGTAGCTTAATGTTTCCTAGGGGACATAAAGCCTTGGAGTCTACCTTGGTTGAATACACCATGTACCTTTCATTTTGTCTGCTTTCTCTCTCTCCTGTTGTTTGTATATGGAGAAATCAAAGTGTCTACCATGCTTGTGGATTTAAAGTTCAAGTTTAGTCTGATTGATAGTTTACAGCCGAGAAATTCCACGAAGAGGATAGATAGTACTTATGCTAAATTTTGATTATTTAAGTTTTACAAACTTGTCATCATATTATTATTCAGATATGTCCAAAGATTCAAGCCTAAAAGGCATTTAAAAATAAAAAGGCATAGCTCTTACTAGCTTTTGGTAACATGTACTCTCTTACCGGTTATTTACAAATAGTTGTTTATTTTGTTCCTTTGATTAGGATAATAATGAAGCTTTTTATCTTCTCCTGAGTTTCTTTGGACTCTCACACCGAGATCTTTTTCCCACGTTAAATTTTGGTGTTGTATTTTTGTGCCTTCTCTTTAATTTTGTGCTGCTATTAACTACTGCCATAGTGTGCCCATGTAATGCCTTAGAGTGAAAAAAATGATTGTACAATGTTAACGTAAATTAAGTATCTTGTCTCTGGAGTCTGGACCATAAATATATAACATTATTTTTGCTCATAGTTCTTCAATTCAGAGTTGTGATCGCAATCTGAGCTCCCTGGGGAGACTACCAGAAAGTTTGTAAACAGCAGCTGCTTTTCTAGTGAAGTTTTGCTCGTGTTTCGTTGGTTTCATTTTGTTGATGTGTTTGTATCCTTGTACAAAGAGTTGTGCATGTATGCTTATTAGTGCTTGTAAGTTTGAGACTTGTTTGTAGCTTTGATTTGGATAATAGTGAAGCTTTTTACTTTCCTGTGGAGTTTTTTTTTGCTTCTCTTCAATATTTGGCTGCTATTAACTATGCCATACTGTGTCTATATTTTGTTTGGGTGCTACTGCATTATGCCTTTGTCAGGTCCATACTATTGCCTATGAAACATATAATATATAGGATTCTCACAAGATTAGAAGATTATAAAAATTATATTAAGGTGGATGCTGTATAACTAGTAGCTTAATGTTTCCAAAATTATAAAAAAAAAAAGAAAAAAAAAACTTAATGTTTTCAGATGTGCAGACAGCAGGAAAAATCTTTAAAATGTGGTACCAAAATGTTCCTAGTTTTATATAGTGTCCATTGCTGACACGAGAGACAACACGACTTGCAAGAAAGAATGAAAAGTTAGAACCAAGGCAGTTAAGCACTCCACTGCTATGAATTTTCTAGGTTACTACCGATACTGTGTCTTGTTACTAAAGAATCAGTGACACCTTCAGAAGAAGAATAACAGTTAGTTACTTAACAATGTAGCATGCATATACCACTTTAATTTCTGCGGAAAGTACTCTTGGTTTTAAAACTCCATATAGTTTCAAGATATAATGTATTTCTCTAAATTTTGTTCGCACAAATCTTAAAAACTTAACTTGCAATTCTATAGCTGTAGGTCTTTTTTTTTTAATTTCTGAATCGAACCGGTAATAACTGTAAGGGAATGGCTCAAATCTATTAAAACAGCACTTTAGAAAACAGAAAATAGCTCATGATCCTATAGCCATTACATATTCTCTTCAAAATTTTACATTATGGAGGACTATATAGCTTTAAAATTTTACATTCTTATTAAACAATTTATTATTATAATATTAAATCCATTATACGCTAGATAACTAGTTGTAAACTTGTAATAGTTCAAATACATAACTGTTAATATAATACTGAGTAAGTGATTTGTTATATAGCATAACTACTTCGATTTGATGTATCTGAGAGAGACTAGTATGGTAGTACTATTGAACCTGGCCCCATAACATAGCAGGGTGGTTGGAAGTTGAAACTTTCCACAAGATGCATTTATCTGCATGCATCAAATAAAGTAGAATTAAGGACTAAACTAAGCGTAAGCCAGCTGCAACGACTTGAAGTCAATGCCGTCTAGGCTGAAGCTGAATTATTGGAAGGAGCAGCTCCTCATCACATCACATCAAATTACACAAAATTTCCACAAAAACTTCTACTCCACGTCTTGCAATCACATGGCCTGTTTCAAAGTTTTGGAAATGAAAGTAACAATAAAATTACGATGCATGCACCTCAAAGGACACCAACAAGATAGTCCCAACACAAGTATAGGTCCAACATATTAAAACAGTACTTCAGAAAACAGAGAATAGGTCATGATTCTATAGCCATTATATATTCTCTTCAAAATTTTACATTATGGAGGACAATATAGCTTCCAACACTTATTTAACAATTAAAGTGCGGTTTATCTCTCAAAGAGAGCCCCTTTTTTTGTGTAGAAAGAAATAACAAGTAAAATAGAAATAATCATGAGTGTCTCAAACTCTCAATCACTGATAAAAGTTGCAGAAAACCGTACTATTGCCTTGCTCGTACACAAAGTTGAAACCTTCCTCAACTTGCAATTTCGTTGAGTCTTTCATGAATCAAAAACACAAGTATGAGCCATTATTACAAAATTTAAATCCAATTCTTAAAATCTTCTTATATTACAGTTTTGGATAAGCCAGTAAATTTTAAAAATTTCTATGAGATCAAATGATTTTTCGATTTAAATCTAGTTACGGTTTTACATTTTACATGTTTAATTTATTCTTCAATTTCAATCTCAACTACCTTGCTGTTCACTACAAATTCATTTCATTGCATGCATTATTAGCTTGTATAAGAAATAATTATTTTAGACTTCTTTAGTTTGTTATGTTTCTTTCAACTTTGTATAAGAAATACATAACTCTTAATATAGTACTGAGTGGTGACTAGTAACTAATATTAGCATAACTACTTCGATTTGATGTATTTGAGAGAGATTAGTTTGGTAGTACTATTGAACCCAGTCCCATAACATAACACGTTAGTTGTTGAAAGTTACCCCAAGATGCATTTATGTTGCCTGCATGAAATAAAGTAGAATCAAGGACTAAAAATAGTGTGAGCCAGCTGGGACGACTTGAAGTCAATGTCCTCTAGCCTCAACCTGAATTATTGGAAGGAGCAGCTCTTCATCATATCACATTATACAAAATTAATGAATAAGTTTTCAATCACATGGCAAAAATTAAAGGTAACAATAAAGAAGTTAATGGCAAAAATGAAAATTACTTTGTATGCACCTTCCAAATTACAAAATAACAATCAAATACATCAAATTAATATAGAGCTAGCAAGACAGTCCCACAAAGGACACCAATATTTAATTATTAGGACCCTCAGACAGTCCCACAAAGGACACCAAAGCCTGCAAGCGTTACATTTTTTACTCACCTTCATATCTAAATTTCCGATCACTTGTTGAGATCATATCATGGCTGCTGCACTTGTTGTGGAGCTTTTCTTAATGGCTTCATTAATACTGTCTTTGAGAGGCTCCTTACAACTGATGCTATCAACTTGGTACTGGGAAAGAAGCTTGGCTCTGACTTGGTTGAAAGGCTGAAGACTGCTCTGTTGGGTGCTGAAGTTCTTGTTGCTGATGCTGAGATGAAGCAGTTCGGTAATCCATTGGTGAGGAAGTGGCTCGATAGTCTCCGGGATGCTGTTTACTGTGCTGAGGACTTGCTAGACACTGTCCTCGCCAAAGCTGCCACACAAAAGGAGGAAAGTTCTTCCTGGTGGTCCCCTAGCTTCTTAGTCAAACGAGATCGGGAGATGGTAGAGAAGATGGAAGGGGTAGTTAGAAGAATAGAGGATCTTGGAAAACAAAAAGATTTCCTTGGTCTTGAAAAGATTCCCACTGGTGGCTCATCATGGAGGACTCCGTCCACTTCTCTTGTGAGAGGGAATGTGTATGGCAGGGAGGATGACAAGAAGGCCTTAGTCAAGATGCTGAAGGACAACAATGAGCATCACCTGTCTGTGATGGCTATTGTTGGCATAGGTGGGGTTGATAAAACAACTTTAGTCCAATGGCTGTACAACAATGAGGAGGAGTTCATGAAGGGATTTGATCTGAAAGCATGGGTTTGCGTTTTGGAGAAGTTTGAAGTTGTTGAGACAACAAGGAATGTCATAAAGCAGATCCATGGAAGTACTTGTAGTCTGGATGATTTCGATTTACTTCAAAATGCTTTGAAAAAAGAATTGTCCAATAAGAAGTTCTTTATTGTTCTGGATGATGTTTGGAGTGATGATGGTGACAAATGGAGTGATTTTATGACCCCTTTCCAACAAAATGGGAATAAGGGAAGTATTATTCTTCTGCTACTCGGGAAGAAAATGTTGCTTCCGCAGTTCAAAATTGTCACCCTTATTTTCTCAGAAAGTTGTTGGAGGACTATTGTTGGTCAGTGTTTGCGAAAAATGCATCTTTTCCAGAATCAAATGGGAGAGCAGCACTAATAGGAAGAAAGATTGTCAAGAAGTGTGATGGCTTGCCATTAGCTGCAGAAACACTTGGTCGCTTGTTACGTACTAAGCATGATGTTGAGGAATGGAACAAGATACTAATGAGTCATATTTGGGAATTTTCGGTGGAGAAGAGTAAGATTATTCCAGCATTATTAATAAGTTACTTCCATCTTTCTCCATATTTAAAGCGTTGTTTTGTTTCTTGTGCTTTATTTCCCAAGGATTATGAATTTAAGAAAGATGAATTAATCCTTTTGTAGATGGCAGAAGATTTTTACCACCACCAAAGAGAGGAGAGTTTAGAAGAAGTTGGTTGTGAGTGTTTTAATGAACTTACTTCCAGATTATTTTTCACGAAGAATGAAGGCTTTGGTGATTATTTTGTGATGCATGATCTCTTGCATGACTTAGCAATATTCCTTGCTGGAGATTTCTATTGCAATCTAGAAGAACTTGGTAAAGAGGAGGAGATAAGGATTCAGCCTCAACATTTGTGTGCAAATTTATGTTACTGTAGCTCAAAATTTCATAATTTGATTTCTGAAGTAAAATCTTTGAGAACATTATTATTATTTGGCAATTGCTCATCTTCCAACTGCAACATTGAAGCAGCAACATGGGACATATTATCAAAGTTTAAATACTTGAGAGCTTTATCCTTCTGTAAACGTGGTGTGGCGTCATGGTACACGAGAGATTCATCCTTGAGTATAATTGTGGTGCCTGATTCAATTAAAGAATTAGTCCATCTGCGCTACCTGGATCTGTCTTGGACGTTTATTAAGACATTGCCAGAGTCTTTGTGCAACTTGTCTAATTTGCAAACCTTGAAGTTGTATCATTGTTGTAATCTAACTAGGAAGAGATTGCCCAATGTTGAAGGAAGAGATGCTTAATCAGGTATTCTTCAGAATCGTTTCTTCTTTGTCGGATGTTTCCAAAGTTCGCAAACTAGTATAGGCGACGAAATTTATCCACAGATGAAGACCATGAATCTTGATGGGGATAGATTATCAGTTAGGGGATGTGAATCTGTGAGGGAGTCTGCATTAAAGGCAATGATGAGCATGAACCATCTAAGTTGCCTGCAAGAAATGGATATCTCACGGTGTTCCTCTCATGTATCCTTTTCTGGGCAATTGTTTTCCCAAATCTTTGCAAAAGCTGGAAATCCGGAGGTGTAGAAAAGTAGAATTCCCGCAGCGCAATGCATCAATCTCTTGGGGGCCAAAGAAAAAGGAAGCTTGGGAGGGTTTGAAGGAGACAGTTTTGTTGTCATCAAGTGATAGTTGTTTGTATTCATGGTGGATGAATGTGACTCTTGGTGGGTCTCTGGCACAAAGAAGCTCCCTATACCAAACTGGGAGAATTGAAGGGTTTGATGCACCTTGGGCGATTTCTGCTCATCGGGTCTTCCATGAACTTCAAAATTAAAGATGTTCTTTCATTTCACTCTCTTTAGGCCTTTACTCTTCTTGTAAACTGATTTGGTTTTTTGTGGAACATTTTCAATACTATCCTTCATTTGTTGTCCAAATATGGACCTTAAATTTATTTATAGTGAAATAAAATGACTTTACCTTTGACAAAAAAAAAAGTTAAATAAATTATTTTATAATAAAAAATTTATTAATATTAACTATATAAAAATTTAGTCACAAAATGTTAAAAATTAATTTTCTATATTTCTTATATAGATCATTTTTATACAAACCCTTGAAACCCTAGAAGGATACACTATTCAACGTAACATTTGTATCTGATGCAAGTAAACAAGAAATCTTACCTTAATGGATGAAAGGGAATATTAATATAATCACGAACATGCTTTATATATTGTACTTTTTCCATTGCATGTCGTTGTAAATTGATTAGATATGCGACATTTTCTTACAGTGATTAAATGATGGATTATTGTCCATAGTATGAACAGTTTTAAATTTTATTCTTACATAGTAAGTTTGAATTTCAATTAAGGATGGGGCATCCGAAAAATTGAGATAATAGGTCAATATGCAAAATGTGATCTTGTAAGGTTATCCCGACATATTCTTTTGTCTCAGCAAACTTCAGTACCATTAGCGGTCGCAACGGAACAATTAAATTGTTGAAACAAACCAAGTATCAGTATGCTAAATCAAAATTTAAATATCAAACCTACAGGTAATGATGCATCTATCCTAAACAAAAGAAAATCCCATACTCATCCTATTCCCAACTAGTGGGAGCAACAGCTCCGGGTGCCGGAACGGAAGGCTGAGGAGCTGGAACCGGTTCCCAATCACCTGCAGCTGCAGCTATAAAAAGAACTTAGGTCAAACAAATTGTGATCTTATATTTTTTTAACAAGACTATGTTAAAGCTGCAAGAGTTTCTACCATTTCGAGGGAGAACCTTTGAAACACAAGAACACATTAAAAGCTTGATGCAGCAACTATTGCGCATCCAATTTATTAGGAAAAAGGAGGGAGAACAAATACGGGCGTAAAGAGAATGACAATACAACCAATCAAACTGAAATTAAATCACACAAATGACTAGCATATAACCACAGATCCAAAGTTGAATAAATTATTCTTACAAGTATCTGGGGCCCAATCAGCAGGCGCAGCTGCAATAGGTTGTTGTGGAACTGCCTCGGGCCAGGGTTGTACTGTGACAGCCGTCCATTCACCATCAGCTGTGGGGAAACCGGCAATGCCAGCAGCACCAAAGTCTTGAATGGCATATTCTGGGGCAGCTGGTGCTTCCTCCTCCTCTTGTTGCTTGGCCTCTTCAGGTTCTCTATAGAAGAATAGATCCACCTACACATGAAAAGTTGACATAAATTATCTAATATTGGAAGGATACCAAAGAATAATATTACTATCTTACAAGAAAATATGAATTTCTAGACGCTTGCACGTACTGAAAGAAAACTTGTTCTGAATCAAGTGCAAAGTAACAATAGTTACATTCATAAGAGCAGAAATAAGTTTTTACCATCACATCCCATTTAAGCCCTGGACGAATAATACCCCTCATCTGCAAAACCATCCTTGCTAATAGCCAAAAAAGACAACCAATACTGTGCTTCCCTTTATTATTGGCAGGAATGCCAACATCAACATACCGCATTGGAGAATCAGTATCGCAAAAGGCAATTGTTGGAATATTTCCAAGAGCACCTTCCTTAATGGGCTGCACAAAAATGGAAAAACAAAAATGAGATCAACTGATAGCAGAATTTCAAAGCCCCATGAAAACATTGGATGTTAAAAGTGAAAACATGTTACATATACAACATTACATCCTCAACACAACCAAAAAACTCTTTGAACATCTAATGCGGTACCTGATGATCAGTCCTTGGATCAGTCAGAATAAGAAGGCGAGGCTCGTTATAGGATGTCTGCATCTGATTAGTGAATGTTCCAGGAGTGTGCCTTCCAGCAATTGCATTTGCACCGGTGTATTGGGCAAATTTCAAGACTGCCCTCTGACCATATGGCCTAGCAGACTGAACAATGATGTCCTGCGGATTCTCGATGGCAACAATAATCCTAGCAGCAAGTTGGAGCTTCTCCCATGTCTTGCCAAGGTTAATTATGTAAATACCTGGTAACAGGAAATACTAAAAATCAACAAAAAGATAAAATGCATTCTTTGTTCAGTACAATGTACAAACGAAAGAAGAGTAAATTGACAAAAGTACACATAAAAGAGTTTGGGATGGACAAAAATACCTACTAAAGATTCGTGAAAACAAAAGTATTCTTCAGATATTGTTTTCGATAGACAAAAGTGTCATACTGTTGGTAAGGTTTGATATTTACAATCTTTAATGTGTACTTTTGTCCATGGAAAACAATCTTTGGTGTACTTTTATATTTATAAATCATAGCCTGTATTTTTATCCACCCCAAACTCTTTCACGTGTACTTTTGTATATATATTACTGAATTAGAATGATTATAGGCATCTTAAGGTTTGATCAATTTTGGAACAGAAGTTACCCGCTTATAACAAGCTAATAAAAAGCACATAACAAAAAACAGAACCCCATAGACACAAAAAGATAAATAAATAAACCGAAAAGAAAATTCACAAATGAGCAAGGAATATATAGACACAATAAATAAATAAATTTCTACACAGATCTCTGTGTATTTAATATGAGCAAACGAATATCAGAATAAACCCAAGATATAACGTTACAAAATCAAAATGCCCTTCAAATTCACCACAATCGACACACGCTTCAATCATATTCATATTCACAACCAAAATGTAACCGAGAAAATAAGAAAAAATTATCAAAAGAAGAGTGTTTTACCATCATTGCGGCGTTTGAAGACATAGCGTTCCATCTGGAAGTCGCAGTTTTTGGTTCCCAAATGCACCTCAGCCGCAAGCATCATCTGGATGTCTTGCTCCTTCTGAGAGAGCTGGCGCGGCGCAGCGGCGGAAGTGGCCATAGTTGCGGTGGAGATTTGGTCTCTCGAGAAGATTTGGAAACGCTTGAAGGTCCAAGTAGTAGTAGTGGCAGCGGCGAGAGGAAGAAGGTTTGACGAGTTAGGGTTTTGAGGAGGCACTTCTTCTGTTTCTCTCACACCAATCAGTCGACAATAATATATATATATATATATATATATATATATATATATTATATAACTATTTAAACCCTTACTAAATTTAGTCACAAAAAAATCTTTACTAAATTTTACAAACTAAACTCTTGTGAATTATTCAATTAAGGGACATATATTTGGTGGAAAAAGTATATTATTGAAGAGCTTAAAAGACCAATTTAAAATATTTTATTTTTATAGCTATAATTCATTCTTGATTTAATTTTTATTGTTTGTTTTAATGATCATAGAAAAGTTAAATTAAAATTATGTTCCAAAATTTTTTTTGGTCTTTTTGAACTAAAGCAGAACACAAACAGAGAACTTTTTATTTTTAATATGATGAAAGGAAGGGTATATATCTGAGTTATGGGGGTGTATGGTGATTCATTGGCGTATGATGGCTGTCCAAGAGAAATCGGACCGTCTGATTGAAGGTACTGAAAATTCTGGGTCTGATTTGTGTACTGACAAAAAACCTTGGAGGTCATGAATATTATAAATTTATCCCTATAATTTTTTATAATTTTAAACTATACCTAGAATTTGGAGGTCATGAATATACTTTTTTCACCAAAAAAAACTCCTTCAATTGAACTATAAAATGTAAATTGAAATTTATATTTTATCCGTATGAAAATAAAATATTCGTTCAAAATATTAGTCAATATTAGAAAAATATTAAACCTAATCCTTTTTGGGCAATTGTTTTCCCAAATCTTACAAATACAAGAGAGCTGTGATTCACTGACCTCCTTGTCGTTGGATGTCTTTCCCAATCTCAAGAATCTCCAGATATCATTGTGTAGGAATCTGGAATCAGTGTCAATGTCAGAGGCACCACACACTGCTCTTCAACGTCTCAAAATAATTGAGTGCTCCAAATTAGTTTCATTTGCAGGAGAAGGACGGGCTGCACCCAACTTGACTCATCTGGAGATATCATGGTGTAGGAATCTGGAATCAGTGTCAACGTGAGAGGCACCACACGCTGCTCTTCAACGTATCTCCATCTATGAATGCCTTGAATTAGTGTCATTTGCAGGAGAAGGATTGGCTGCACCAGTGGTGGAACTTGAAACAAAATTTTGGAAGGTCTAATAAAAAATAATTCTCAAAATATTTTTGATATAGACTCCACTTAAGATAAGCTCGTCTAATCTCATCTCTCTGGTTTTGGGGATATTGCCAAATTTAAAGCCCCTTTTCAAGATCTCGTTCCAAAAAGTTAAGGTTAAAGTCATGAGATGTAACCCTTTGAACTTTTGAAGGTTATATCTCACTTTCTTCGTCATTCATTAAAGTAGAAGAACTATCTACAAGTATTGATATTGTAAAATTTATATGTTCTCTTTCTTAAATATTAGCCTTCCTGTTAAAAAATGTATCAATTCTTTTTGGTGGCATTTATGTTTGTTAAATATCATTTCACTGCTCATCCTAAAATCTAAACAATGATCCAACATTACTGCACTACTATGCATTTCACAAAAAAGTGTAGAAAATAAAAAGAACTGAAAGACTATAGAATGATAACTGTGTTTGGTTTTTCTGATGACAAACTCCTAGTCTTGAAATAATATTAATTTGTGTATTAGTGTGTCAGGAGAAAGCCTATGAGCTCTGCATGAGATACATTGAGGAATAAGCAGCAATACAGAAACATGGGAATACCCTTGCTGTCACTTGAGTAGACAAGGTCAAATATTCTGAAACCGAAACAGTGTCAATTACAGAAAAGGAGAGGAAAACTTGAAAGCTAAAATGTTGTGGATAGTTAGCTGCCTGCAATGGTCAATACAATGCATATATGAAGAGGCTTGATTGAGTATGATTAAGTTGTCCCTTTCAGCACATAATCTTTATATAAATTCAAACCATATTTACATTACCTTCATTCAATCAAAAGAAGTGATTTCTGTTTTAGCTTCAGGTTGGTATAGTTACTCTATTCCTCTCTGCAATTTACTTCAGGTTGGAGAATATGGCAGGAGAAAAGCTTCCTTTCTCTCTGTTACTATTTCAAATTCAACACTGTCCTTTGCCCGGCAGACGCTACAAGAAGAAGAGTTGCAGCTAAACTCTTCATGAAGGTAACATAAACTCGATGGATCCAGAGGTATTGATCTTTGAAGCTGCTCTATCTCATATCATTTCTTATGGATACCAACTCAAATAGATTTTCCAGAGGCATCAAGGGATAGATAAATGTTGTGCTAGAGGATTTGCTTTCTTTCTGGTTTCACATATTTAAATGCGCATTAGGCAGCTTCTGTGGGAATCGCAACTTGGTGAGCATGTAAGTACATTTGTCAAAATTTTGCATTGTGGTATTATTATTTTGATGTCAATCTTTTCTCAAGCTGAATTTGTCCCTTTCGGTTATGTTTTTGAAGCTAAAAAGGAATGCAACAATGTTGAACACATCATTGTGTATTTATCAAGCAGGTTCTTATCATAGTCCTTCAACTTTGAGGTGTGATCGCTATCCGTGCTCTCTACCCAAAAAGTTCGAAAACAACGGCTATCTATTGTATCATTGATTTCACCATTTAGTTTATGTGGTTATGTTCTTGGACAAGAGTTCTGCACTTATAAGTAGTAGTGCTTATAAGTTTTGAGACTTGCTTGTAGCTTTATTTGGAAAATAGTGAATATTTTTACCTTCCCGTGTATTTTTTTTCCCTCTCACATTGAGAGGTTTTTTCCCACGTTAAAATTTGGTGTTCTGTTGTTTTGTCTTCTCTTCAATTATTTGCTGGTATTGATGCTTCCATATTATGCCTTTGACAGGTTTAGTTTATTCCCACCATGAACGATCATTTTACAATGTTAAATATCTTGCCTATGAAAATTATATTGAGGTGCATTCTATATAACTAGTAGCTTAATGTTTATCTCTCTTTTTTTTATAAGAGAAAGAAAAGAATTAAAGAAAACTAAAAGCAATTCAATTTGACTGTACTAAACTCAAGAATATTGAAAATAATGCACCCACTATTAATTATCTTAAAAGGTTTTCATAGGTGTACACAGAAACTATTCTCTTGGCATTTACACAAGTTGCCTTGAATAAATGAAAGAGAAGAATCATCCTCTTCCAAAACAAAATTCAGTTCATTAGGAAAAACTATTTAAAATTCTTTAAACAAGAATTTAATTGGCTGATCAAGATCCAAGAGTGACAATAATGAGAAAAATATTTATTCTTGGATGCAGGAACAACCTTATTTTATAGATGCAAGGCAATTAATGTCAATCACCGGAGTGAAAAGCTGTATAGGACTAAAGAGAGTGGTTTAGACATTAAATCATAACTAACTAAGAAAAAGGCAGCAAGAGACAAAGAAAAAGGATGTCCCAAAAAGACATTCATGATCAAGCTACTAATTAGTGCCGATTGTCTAGCTTATAAGGACAAATTGGTAAATTCTGGAGTGGCAAGTTTTGCATTGATTGTGGATCCTAATTCCCTAAATGATCAAATAACGATCCACTTTCTTACTTAAATTGCTTGTTCCACCATTTGAGCAATCATAGCCAAAATGACAAAAAAGTTACAGCTACATTTAATATTTGATTAGCCAGCCAGCAAGAGCAATTCCCACAAGCATCCAACTATGAATTAGGCAATGATGATGATGATGCAATGATATTTCTTCTATCAAGATAGCTGGATGGTAGACCTAGCATTAATGATAGTGTATAATATTTGTTTTTCTTGTTCTTCATGTGTATTTATTTACCACTCTTTGTATAAGATGACTCACATTCAATATTCGATCCAAGTTACATAGCAGTAGAATGATTAGTACATAATAAATACATAAAGAATAAAATAAAGACAAAAAAAAAATAAATCATACACATTTTACTCTGGGTCTAATGCTCATAACAACTACACTCACAAAATGACAAGCACTTAATTTATGATGGGGCCATAAGTTATGATGGACCAGAATGAGACAAAGGTAGTTTGATACTACAGTTTGAACAACTTGAAAATATTAATACTTTTTAGTTTTTATTCAACCGTTGAGCTACTTTTGTCTTATAAAGCAAAAGGACATCACAATTTTGAATTTTAGTAATAATGAATATGAGTATACAATGAATCCTAAATTGTGGTGGGAGAGGAAATTATCCGTTCCCAAGATGATGTTCATCCGGATATCCCAAGTCAGAGGGCTTACAGAATCAACATCCCCATGCAGCCACTGGTCCAGATTCCCATTGTCAACATATTCATACACAAACATCCTGAGAAACATATCAATACTTAAAATCTTACTAGTCTTGAACTTTTTAGCTTTAATTTTTCCAAATGAAATGTCAAGAGTTAATACCTGTACGCCCCTCAACACAGTATCCAAGCAATCTAACAAGATTCTTGTGCCGCACACGACCAATAGCTTCTACTTCTACCCTAAATTCTCTCTCAACTTGTCCCCTAAGATGAGTCAAACATCACGTGCTTACTTATATACAAGAGTAAGACCAGAGAACCTTCATTATATTGTAAAGAGTAAACAATCAAGAAAAAAATCCAAAATATGACACTGCAAAACTTTTGACAAGCAACAACACAAAGAAACACAGTTCTGATTCTTTTCTTTACATCAGTAGTAAGTCATGCTACCTTGAAATCGAATTATTAAGAAAATAAGTCCAAAAGAAGCAAGAGAAACATTGTATTTCATGTTCCTTCCTCTTGTTCAAAATATTGAAGGCCTATAATTTCTTCACTATCTGCAACCAAATTGAAAAAACCCGAAGACATTAAGTACACAAATTTACTACGGCCAACCATGAAACATACCAAGCATATTGATGATTACGAAACAGAATATACCAACCTAGTGAATGAACCAGGATGGAGCAACTGCCAAAATTTGTTGCAGAATAAACTTTAGAAGAAGTTGGTACTGAGTGTTTTGATGAACTAACTTCCAGATTATTTTTCACAAAGATTGAAGGTCATGACGATTCTTTTGTGATGCACGATCTGTTGCATGACTTGGCAATATACCTTGCTAGAGGTTTCTATTGCAACTTAGAAGATCTTGAAGAGGAGGAGATAATGATTCAGACTCGGCATTTGTGTGGAATTTTACGTTATTGTAGCTTAAAACTTTATAATTCTCGTTCTAAAGTAGAATCTTTGAGGACATTATTATTGTTTAATGACCAAATCTGGTATCATGAATTCAACATTGAAACAGCAATATGTGACATATTATCAAAGTGTAAATACTTGAGAGCTTTATCCTTTCATAAACTCAATGTGTTGCCTAATTCAATAGGAGAATTGATCCATCTGCGCTACTTGAATCTCTCTGGGACAAGTATTGAGGCACTACCAGAATCGTTGTGCAACTTGTATAATCTATAAACATTAATATTGTATCATTGTACTGAGTTGACCATGTTGCCTAGTGGCATGCATAATCTTGTGAATTTACTGCTCCTTGATATTAGGGAAACTTGCTTGCAAGAAATGCCTAGAGGAATAAGCAAATTGAAGGGATACAATGGTACAATATTTCCAAATTGGGTTGCGGATTCTTCTTACCAAAACATGACAATTGTAGGTCTGTGGGATTGCAAGATTTGATGCATGCTTCCTTCACTTGGAGAGCTGCCTTCTCTTAATGTCCTGTACATTCAAGGTTTTGATCAGCTGAAGAGTGTTGGCATGGAGTTTTACAAGAACAAAGGCCATCATTCTTCTTTGTGTATTACACCATTTCCCTCACTTGAAACATTGGCATTTGTGGATATGGCAAGTTGGGAGGAGTGGCACTTACCTGACTCAAAAACTTTTCCTCAGCTCAGGAAGCTTGAAATAAGAGATTGCCCAATGTTAAAGGGAGAGATGCGTAATCAGGTAATCTTGAGAATTGTTTCTTCTATGTCTGATGTTTCCAATGTTTGCAAACTGAAAATACAGGAAGATCGTGATGGAAGGTCTCTAGATATGCAACTTGATAGGGATACTTTATCAATCAAGGGATGTAAGTCTGAATTTAAGGTAATCAGCATTAGCCATCTAAGTTGTCTCCAAGAAGTACACATCTCATATTATTGCTCTACTGTATCCTTTGCTGACAATTGTTTTCCCAAATCTTTGCAAAAGATAAAAATCAGTGGTTGCAGCAGCCAGGAATTCCCAGAGCAACAGCAGCAGCACAAGTATGATTTGGTAGAGCTACAAATAGAAAACAGCTGCGATTCACTGACCTCATTCTCCTTGGATGCCTTTCCCAATCTCAAGATTCTTAAGATACAACAGTGTAAGAATCTGAAATCAGTTTCAGTCGGTTTCATATCTGCTCTTCAATGTCTCACCATGGTCGGCTGCCCCGAATTAGTGTCATTTGCAGGAGAAGGACTAGATGCACCCAACTTGACTCATCTTAAAGTCACAGATTGTGTCAAGTTGGAGGCATTTCGGTCTCACATGAATAGTCTTCTCCCATGTTTAGAGTCTCTTGATATAAAAGGTTGCTCAAACCTTTGTAGGTTGCCGGAGGGTGGTTTACCGCCTAACTTGAATCAGCTTCTTGTGGGAAATTGCAAGAAACAAGTGAGAGGGTTATCAGGGATGGGAAACTTCCACACCCTCACTCGTCTTACCATTTATGGTGGCTTTGAGGGCCCCAAGTCATACCCTGAGAAAGGTTCACTACCTCATCTTCCCTCCCTTACCACTTTGCATCTCTATTGCTTTCCAAATATGAAGACATTGGAGTGCAACCAGCTTCTACCCCTCACCTCCCTCAAACATTTACTCCTTTCATACTGTTCCAATCTGAGGAATATGGCAGGAGAAAAGCTGTCTTCCTCTTTGTCATCATTTCAAATTCATATCCGTGGTTTGTTGGGAGAACATTGAAAGAACAGGAATCATCAAATTTGGGCCAAAATTTCTCACATCCCCACCATTAAAGTCGATGGCATCAACCTTTTTGAATAAAAGGTTACTGACTACTTACCAAGTAATTCTCTAATCTTCATATTTCACATGCTTTCACATGCTAGCACAATTAAATAACTCATACATGCCTAAATTTCCTTTTCCTTACAAACAGCAACATTAACTAGTTAAACTGATATGCCAAAAAGAATGCAAGAAAATTTGCATTCTTTTGTTTCATTTATTGGGAAAGCTCTCATTTTGTTGCTGTACTTAAAGAGAATACTCTAACAAGAACTCATTGCTATATGTCATACTTATCATCCTTCATATTTTTCAGCATTTACAAAGGAAGATAAGTGATGGTTTTCAGTGGCTAAGAGAAGGGGGGTTGAATCTTAGCCCCTTTTTGCTTATTAACACTTGCTGGTCTTTGAAGCGACTTCTGGAGACTTTTTTATCTTTGTCTCGTTTCTAGCCATGAGACTTTTATTTTTGTCTCGTCACTTGGCACGAGATATTTTTTAGTTTTAGCTCCTGTGCAGTAGAAAACAGAAATGGAGTAGAAGAGAGAGAAAATTACACCCAGATATATTCTGGTTCAGCTGCTAAGTGCAGTGCAGCCTACATTCAGTTTCCATCACAACAATGATGGAATTTCACTATAATCTTCTTGATTATAGACTGTAAAGTGCTAACCCAACTTACAAGGTGATTCCCACAGAATCATGATACACAACACAGATGTACAAAGGAACTCTAAGGACATTGGTGCACAAAATTGCAATCACACTTTGCAATCCCGCACAACTAACCAGCAAGTGCACTGGGTCGTCCAAGTAATACCTTACGTGAGTAAGGGTCGATCCCACGGAGATTGTCGGCTTGAAGCAAGCTATAGTTATCTTGTAACTCTTAGTCAGGATATCAGAAATTATCAGGATTGATGCTGAAAAGCAAAAGAACATGAAATAAGTACTTGTTTTGCAGTAATGGAGAATAGGTTGAGGCTTTGGAGATGCTCTGTCTTCTGAATCTCTGCTTTCCTACTGTCTTCTTCTTCAAGCACGCAAGGCTCCTTCCATGGCAAGCTGTATGCAAGGGTTTCACCATTGTCAGTGGCTACCTCCCATCCTCTCAGTGGAAATGTTCAACGCACCCTGTCACGGCACGGCTATCCATCTGTCGGTTCTCAATCAGGCTGGAATAGAATCCAGTGATTCTTTTGCGTCTGTCACTAACGCCCAGCCCTCAGGAGTTTGAAGCTCGTCACAGTCATTCAATCATTGAATCCTACTCAGAATACCACAGACAAGGTTTAGACCTTCCGGATTCTCTTGAATGCCGCCATCAATTCTAGCTTATACCACGAAGATTCTGATTAAAGAATCCAAGAGATATCTACTTAATCTAAGGTAGAACGGAGGTGGTTGTCAGGCACACGTTCATAGTTGAGAATGATGATGAGTGTCACAGATCATCACATTCATCCGGTTTAAGAACAAGTAATATCTTAGAATGGAAGCAAGCATGATTGAATGAAAAATAGTAGTAATTGCATTAATCCATCAAGACACAGCAGAGCTCCTCACCCCCAACCATGGGGTTTAGAGACTCATGCCGTGAAAGGTACACAAAGAAACGTGTAAAGTGTCATGAGGTACAGATACAATGTCAAAATATCCTATTAATAGTGAACTAGTAACCTAGGGTTTACAGAAATGAGTAAATGACAGAAAAATCCACTTCCGGGCCTACTTGGTGTGTGCTTGGGCTGAGCATTGAAGTATTTTCGTGTAGAGACTCTTCCTGGAGTTAAACGCCAGCTTTTATGCCAGTTTGGGCGTTTAACTCCAATTTTTATGCCAGTTCCAGCGTTAAACGCTGGGATTTCTGAAGCTGATTTGCAACGCCGGTTTGGGCCAACAAATCTCGGGCAAAGTATGGACTATTATACATTGCTGGAAAGCCCAGGATGTCTACTTTCCAACGCCATTGAGAGCGCGCCAATTGGGCTTTTGTAGCTCCAGAAAATCCACTTCGAGTGCAGGGAGGTCAGAATCTAACAGCATCTGCAGTTCTTTTCCGTCTCTGAATCAGATTTTTGCTCAGGTCCCTCAATTTCAGCCAGAAAATACCTGAAATCACAGAAAAACACACAAACTCATAGTAAAGTCCAGAAAAGTGAATTTTAATTAAAAACTAATAAAAATATACTAAAAACTAACTAAATCATACTAAAAACATACTAAAAACAATGCCAAAAAGCGTATAAATTATCCGCTCATCAGACATCTATAGCTTTTTCTTTTAATTTTGCACTCTCTGCCTTTTTCCGCTCTATGGATTTTTCATACAAATCTCACTGTTAGCTTTTTTCCATGAGACTCAAGACATGACAAAATTAAACAAAAAAATACAAAACAGAATACATTGAAGGAGAAGAAAATCTATTAGCTCAGGTAGCTCTGAGAACCCTGTGCCTTGCACTCTAACTTCTTTCTCCTTACTTCAAGCGTGGCTGTTCTCCCTTTTTATAGAAAGGGAAGCCTCCACAGTTGAAGCCAAAATATCAAGCCAACTTCTTCTTCTCTATGCAAACCGGTTCGGCCAGAGAGAGAAAAGAGATAACTCATGCAAAACCCAACATGCAATTACTTCTAGTCCTTCTTTGGTCATCAATCTTCATCAATCCGAGCGCTCCATCCTTGGCTTGCTCTCCAAGATGAATTTCTGACCCTTGATGCTTCATGATGATGATAGCTTCATCTGCTCTAATCTCTGCCTCTTCCATCACGTAGCCACTCTAGCTACTTCCTGTGGTGGTTGAGTAGAATCAGAGACAAGCCATCCCTCCAAGGATCTTAACCTTGCTGGCCGAATCTTCTTCAACCATTTTTGGTATGAAGAAGCCAAGATCTCATCACCATATCTTACCATAAGTGATAAGAATCTCAGCCACTACATTTTTTATGTTTTCTTGCATTGTGATGGTCTTTTTGCGTGCTTCTTCCTCTCTTCGGTGTCTAGTCATGGCTTCTATGGTTTGCTGGGTAATGACCGAAAGAGAAGAAAGAAAAAATGAGAGAGAAGAAACAATTGGAAGAGAAGCAATTAAATGAATTAAACAAATTAAAGAAGTTGCTTTTCATTCCCTGAGTAGCGTGTAGCCTTAATGCCATCAATCATATCAATGACAATCTCTCTCATGTTTCCAATGCATGTATTAACTTCACTTTAATGAAATTTGAATTCCACTAGAAATGGATTCCGTTGGAAGCTAGAAGCAATACATTTGCTTTCTTTCAAGCTTGGTTTCGGACCAAGCATTGAATTATGTAGCAACAATTATCAATTTGGGCTTGTAGCAATAATGGTTCAATTTTGGCCCAATAACAAGAATAATAATCCAGCCATACTTCATTGGATATCTTTGAATCAATGCTGAATAAATTCACACTTGGGCTTGCATCATTTTATTTAATTTTCGACCCAAATGATCACAAATTGCTTCAGCCACTTGATATAGAAAACATTCAACAAGGCTGAATGCTTATAAGCATATTGGGCTTGCAATAATTTTTCTTTTCTGTTCGGCCCAATATAAACCTGCATTGCAAAATTATTTCAATCAACATTTAATCCAAACTTAATTTTTGCAATTAATTATATTAATAATGTTTGATCATCACTTAATTAAAAATGGAGTTTTCCAAACTCATCAATCTCCCCCTTGATGACAAACATTATTAAAATTGAAATGGAAAGAAATCAAAGAATTAGAGTATAGAGTACTCCCTTTGAAGATTTGTATTTCTCCCCCTTTCTAATTGTCACATGACTTCCCCTTAATATATACTTTCTTTACCAAGGGAAGTTCCAACCTGTAACAATTTTATCAAGCTTAAGGCAACAATGTTATTCAACATATTTAATGTAAAATGTTGAATGACTTGATTTATGAGCAGAATTAGATGATAATCAAAACTCATTTGTTATCAATAATTTGATTTTCTGCTCAAACACATACAGAAATAATTTTGTACAAAAAATTTATGTAACCTGAAGCTGTTTTTAAAAGATTTAAAATATTTTCCAATAAACAAATCAGAGCAAAGTGATTATTGCAAGGAAAATATTTCTAGTCAAGCTTGATCCTTTCAAACCATAGCAATTTTCAAACTTCATGTTTTTATCACATTTTAAAGGAACTGCCAAAAAAAGGTTCAAAACAGCAATAATTTTATCAAGGTAAGTCAATTGTATCATCAACACAGTAAGCCTTTTACCAAGATAAAATTAAATTACAAACTTCAAAGCTTCAAGCATCAACTCAAAATAGCAAGCATCAATCCAAAATAGCAAGCATCAATCAGATGTATTATTAACATCAAACACATAATCATAACAAGATATTGAAACTTAAAACGAGGGAGGTCATGAATCTAAACAAGGATTTCATTCCTATTTTGTTAATTTCAATTTTCAGCACTTTCTTCCCCTTTTGGCATCAAGGGAAACCTGCAAAAGATGACATATAGAACAGAATATGCAAAATATATCCAAAATATCAAGATTGTTTCACAGTGTCATTTGTCTATAGTACCAAAATAAACTGCCACAGTATTGGATTAAGCCTAAACATGCCAAATATCAACAAACATAAAGAAAACAGTACTTAATTATCAGAGAGATTAAAGTCAGATTCCTCAGTGCCTTCCTCACTAGCAACTCCCAGCTCCTCCTCAGAGCTTTGTAGCATCAGACTCTCTCTATCCTTGCATCTCATCCAAGCCCTTTCATTTTCATATGCTAGCTTACGAGCCGCCCTATGGGATTGTACCATTAGCTCAGACATGTTTGAGAATTCAATGAGGATTTTCTTGATTGATTCGGTTGCCTTGGAGGATTCTGGCCGACTCTCAAAGTCACTATCCGAAGGTACGGATTTCTTGCCCTTGGTTCCTTTAACAGCTCCACCTCCTTTGATCATAGACACTTTGTTTTCTACATCCTCATTTGTTAAATCTACCTTAAAATACTCAAAAATACACGTGAAAAATATTTCATAAGGTAAATTAGCCTTTTTGGTACTCTTTTTACAGACTCCCACATGTGTCTAATCATAAGGTAACCAAATGAAATAGGAGATGAAGTAACAAGAGCAAAGATTATGAGAGAATCAGATACAGTTACCCTGTTAAGTGAAACACTCTGAGGGGTCAGAATGTGAGTTATAATTCGGTACAGCAGTGAGTTGGTTGGTCCAAGAGCTTTGTGGGTAGGAATAGTGCCATCTAGGCCAGACAGATTTTCACAAATTTGTTGAAGAGCTTGCTTGTATGTGACCCCAACTTGTGCATCCCACTTGTTAGTCATGTATACCCTCAGTCCTTCATCTGTGTATCCAAGGGCAGAGCTGATGGTCTCAGTGTTCAGAGTGATATGCACACGCTTCACATAGGAGTGAAGACTACCATCAATCAATCTCAGATTAGCATAGAATTGTCTCACCAACCCTGGGTATACCATTTTCTGAATGTGTAGCAGTGGAAACCATTTGAGATTGTCAAACAGAGGGTGAAAATTGATCCCTTTGGCAGCCAGAGAGTCAAGATTCACCAAGTATGAGGGACACAGATGCCGCTTTTCCAACACCTCCTAGTGGAATTCATAAAATGCACATGTAGAGAACCTTGATGGATCATAGTGAGAGTGTGGTTTGTGAAATCTGTTCTTGAAGTCTAATGATTCAAGGTTCGCGGGTTCCCTGGTCTCGTGCAACACGAAACCTTTGGTCTTCTGCGAGCTTATTCCAGATGCAGGTGGTGTTGCCCTTTTTGGTGATGAGGGAGGAGGTGATGTGTGCGACTCCTCTTCTTCTTCAATGCTTGGTTCCTTGTTCTTTCCACTTTTCCTCCTTCCAGAGGATTTTTGGGCAATCACTTTTCGCCTCATGGACTCGGGTTGCTTGGTAGGAGGTGAGGGAGAGGATGATGAAATTGAATGAATGTGTATGTGAGTGTGAGTTTGAGGTGTGGTTGGTTTTTGGGAGAATAGAAGCTGTTCACTCTTCCTTGGTGTGATTTTCTTTTTCATGATAATGAGAATGAATAGGTAGAAGATGAAGGGATGAATGGAACCGAATTGAGTGAGTGAGGAGGGAGGTTAGGGATGCAATAAATGCTGAGTGGAAAGAGAATATGAGGGAGTTAATGCACAAGGTGGGCGGTTATTGACCAAGGTGGTTTTCATTTATTTGAAATAAATTGAAAAAGTGGTTTCCTTGAATCAAGGGATTAGTTGAAAGGGAAGATTTGATTTGACACCATGCTCTTCCAACAAGATTTGATGAGACAACAAAGAGATTGTGATTTTCAATAAAATGAGGAACTAACAAAATGGTCAGAGTGGGGTCAAAAAGATTTAGCGGGGCCCATAATAATTAATTTATGCGCAGTCTCCCCCTTGATCAAAGCCCATTCCACACGTTCTGATTTTTATCTCCTGCTTTCCGACGAGATAAGTCTGAACAGAATCAAATTTCACAAGTTATCAATAGAACTCAAATCTATCATTCCCAAGCTATTTCTTAGTGAACAGAATCTGTCTTCACAGACGGGTTTTGTAAAAATGTCAGCAAATTGGTCTTTAGATTTTACAAATTGAATATCAATAGTACCCTTTTGCACATGTTCTCTAATAAAATGATATTTGATCTCAATGTGCTTTGTTCTTGAGTGCAAAACATGATTTTTTGAAATATTTATAGCACTCATGTTATCACAAAACAAGGGTATACTATTTGTTCATACCCTGACCGGGGTCCTCCAACTCGGTAAATCCGCAAGAGGTCCGACCTTGTCCTAAAGCTCACACCTAAAGGTCGGACCTCGGACAAAGAGCAAAGAAGGCCCATCAAAAGGAACGCAGCCCAAACCTAAAGGCCGAAAAGGCCTGGAAAAGGCGGTTCCACAAAGATAGAGATAAACTCCCAAAGATAAGATAAGATAAGAATATCTTATCCAGGGAAGATCACTGCCAACTACTATAAATACACTGGAGCACCCAGGTATGGCATTCATTCCAAATCTACATATATCTGCTTGGACCCATGCTAACTTAAGCATCGGAGTGTCATTGCAGGTACAACCACCAACCGTTCTGCATACCTAGCTCAGGTCACCAAACCTCCACCTCGGGCCTCTCCGGACGACCGAGCTACACGTTTCAGGCAAACCCTCGGAACATTGGCGCCGTTGCCGGGGAACCTGGAAGTCATCCCTCTACCATGGCGGACAACCCTCTCAACGATGAGCACGCTGCGTCTGAACAAGAGGACGAAATTGACACCGGAGAACGGCCGGACAGCCCTCTATCACCACATACTCCAGGAGGAAACAAACAGAATCGCCCAAAAACATCATCCCCAAACAAGGATCCACAAAATTCCGAAGGAGAGAAGAGCTCGGAAATTCTAGAAGCAGTCCGGGCACAACAAGACCGACTAAAACAACTCGAAGAGGACATAAAGAAGCAGAAAGAAACTGAACAAGATCTGAGAAGGGAAACTCGAAAGCGCAGAGAATTAGAAGAAAAACTGCGGAAAATAGAGGCCAACCTGAAAGACCGGACGGAACACGGCACTACCACCGAAGACAACCATGATCCCTTCACGCAAGAGATCATGAAGGAGAAGGTACCGCGAAACTTCAAACCACCCGATATGGACCTCTACGACGGCACCACCGATCCAAGTCATCACCTCAGCAACTTCAGAAGCAGAATGTACCTAGTCGACGCCTCCGACGCGACTCGGTGCAAAGCCTTCCCCACCACTCTCACCAAGTCGGCCATGAAGTGGTTCGACAACCTGCCACCAAGATCAATCACCAGCTTCGAAGACCTAACCAAAAAATTCCTAACAAGATTCTCTATTCAAAAGGACAAGGCAAAACATGCCCCCAGTCTGCTCGGGATCAAACAAGGTGACCAAGAAACTCTCCGAAAATACATGGAGTGATTCAACAAGGCCTGCCTGGATATACAACACTTGCCCACTAAAGCAGCCATCATGGGACTAGCAAACGGCCTAAAAGAGGGACCGTTTAGCCAATCCCTATCCAAACGATACCCGACCTCCCTATACGAGGTACAGGAGCGGGCAGAAAAATATATCAACATGGAGGAAACCTCCCAGCTAAGAGGCTCTCCTAGGAAAGAATCAACCTATCCACTCCGAGATCGGGATCGAGAACAGAAAAAGAAAGAAGAGCACAACTCAGACAAGCCACGGAAGTACCACAGCTACACCCCCCTCCGAGTCTCCCTGGTAGACGTCTACAGAGAAGTATGCCACACCGAAAAGATCCCACCGCCCCGACCGCTAAAACACAAGAAAGCAGGGAGAGATCGGTCCGAGTACTGTGAATATCACAAGCTCTACGGTCATTCTACTAACGACTGCTACGACCTAAAAAATGTTATAGAAAAGCTAGCCAGAGAAGGAAAACTCGACAGATACATAGCAGAAAAAGGAGAAGAGACCAGGAAGAGAAGGCGGGGGGACAACGGAGATCGGGCCGAACAAACCCCACGAACCCCTGAAAGACATGTTCACATGATAAATGGAGGTTTTGCAGGCGGAGGAACATCCAAATCCTCGCGAAAAAGACACCTCAAAGAAGTCTATCACGTCCGAGAAGACAGTCCCCTGCCCGAATTACCTACTATTTCATTCACCCGAGAAGATGCTCAAGGGATAATTCCCGGACACGACGATCCAATGGTAATCACCATTATCCTAGCAAACGCCAACTTACATCGAACCCTGATTGACCAGGGAAGCTCAACAGATATCCTGTTCAAAACGGCCTTCGACAAGCTCGGACTCGAAGAAAAAGAACTAAAGGCCTACCCCACCGACCTATTTGGACTAGGGGACGCTCCGATCCATCCCTTAGGATACGTCTCGCTACACACCACCTTTGGAAGAGGCGAGCAATCTAAACCATTAAGCATCGACTACATTATAGTCGACGTCACTTCAGCATACAATGCCCTCATTGGGCGACCAACCCTAAACAGACTGGCAGCCATAGTCTCGACCCCACACCTCTGTATGAAGTTCCCTACCACAAAGGGAATCGCTACTCTAAAAGGCGACCAAAAACTAGCACGGCGATGCTACAACGAAAGCCTGAGCCTAAAAGGGAAAGAGGTCAACACAATAGAACTCGGACGAGTTCAATCCCGAGAAGACCTCCGGCCACAGCCAGAGGGAGAAACTGAAAAAGTCCAGATTGGGAACACACCTGAAAAAACAACAAGCATAGGAGCAAACCTCGAAACGGGCCTAAAAGAGGAACTCATAGCCCTTTTAAGAGAGAATTCCGACCTCTTCGCCTGGAAAGCCTCCGACATGCCGGGCATAAGCCCCGACCTGATGTGCCATAAGCTATCGGTTTACCCGGGATCCCGGCCTGTCCAACAAAGGCGCCGGAAGCTCGGACCCGAGCGCATGCAAGCAATAGAAGAACAAGTACAAGCACTGCTAGATGCAGGGTTCATTAGGGAGGTAAAATACCCCCTATGGCTCGCAAACGTGGTCCTGGTAAAAAAGCCCAACGGAAAATGGAGGATGTGCGTCGATTACACAGACCTCAACAAAGCTTGCCCCAAAGACCCATATCCACTACCAAACATCGATGCATTAGTAGACGCAGCCTCAGGCTATAGATATCTCTCCTTCATGGACGCATACTCAGGATACAACCAAATCCCAATGTACAGACCCGACCAAGAAAAGACCTCGTTCATAACCCCAAGGGCAAACTACTGCTACGTAGTAATGCCCTTCGGGCTAAAGAACGCAGGAGCAACCTACCAGAGGCTAATGAACAAAGTGTTCTCAGAGCACATCGGACTACAGCTGGAGGTGTACGTCGACGACATGCTGGTAAAGACACAAGAAGACAGAAACTTGCTGACCGACCTCACCAGTGTTTTCGGCACCCTCAGAAAACACAACATGAGACTTAACCCGACAAAGTGCACCTTCGCCGCAGAAGCCGGAAAATTCTTAGGCTTCATGCTGACTCAAAGGGGCATCGAAGCAAACCCGGACAAATGCCAAGCAATACTCAACATGAAGAGCCCGACGTGTGTCAAGGAAGTACAACAACTGAATGGAAGGCTAGCCGCCCTATCAAGGTTCTTGGCGGGATCAGCAATAAGGTCACTACCTCTCTACTCACTCCTAAAGAAAGGGAAACCCTTCTCATGGACCCCGGAGTGCGAAAAGGCCTTTCAAGACTTCAAAGAATTCCTCGGGCAGCCACCAATCCTAACCCGACCTCTAAAGGGAGAAGAACTCGTACTATACCTCTCGGTTGGAAATCGAGCAGTCGCTTCAGCGTTAATACGAGAAAATGACCAAGGACAACACCCCATATACTTTGTAAGCAAGGCATTACAAGGGGCCGAATTAAACTATCAGAAGATAGAAAAGTTCGCTTACGCCCTAGTGTTCACAGCCCGGAGGCTCCGTCCCTACTTTCAAGCCCACACCATCAAAGTCTGGACAAACCAACCAATGAGACACATCCTCCAAAAAACAGACCTGGCGGGACGAATACTGCAATGGGCGGTGGAGCTGTCCGAGTTCGACCTCCACTATGAAACCCGGACTGCCATAAAATCCCAGTATCTAGCCGACTTCATCGCAGAATACACTGAGACCCCTGGAACCCCACTCTCGTGGAACCTGTATGTCGACGGGTCCTCAAACAAAACAGGAAGCGGAGCCGGGGTTATACTCGAAAGCGACCAAGGAACGCGGATAGAACTATCCCTAAAATTCGAGTTCCAGGCTTCAAACAACCAAGCCGAATACGAGGCCCTACTAGCAGGTCTAAAGCTAGCCGGAGAGGTCGGAGCCCAAAAAATCACGATCTTCAGCGACTCTCAGGTCGTCACATCACAAGTAAATGGAAGCTACCAGGCCAAAGACCCCACTATGAAAAAATACCTGGACCAAACACAGGCACAACTATGCCACTTTTCAGAAATACAGATTCAGCACATACCTCGGGAACAAAACGCCCGGGCAGACGCCCTCTCAAAGCTTGCCAGCACCAAGCCCGGAGGCAACAACAGAAGTCTCCTCCAGGAAACCTTACAATTTCCCTCCGTGCTAAGAGAGGAAGAAGCGCTAAACATATCCAACCAACAGCAAGGATGGATGACCCCCATACTCAACTACCTGAAGTCGGGAACTCTCCCCGCCGAAAGGAAGGAAGCTAGAAGACTCACGAAAGATGCCCAGAATTATACACTAATTCACGACATTTTATACAGAAGAGGATTCTCAAACCCCCTCCTTAGGTGTGTCCCGACCTCAGAAACAAAGAGCGTCCTCGAAGAAGTCCACGGAGGCATGTGTGGGAACCACCTCGGAGCTCGAGCATTATCCAAGAAAGTAGTCTGAGCCGGATTCTACTGGCCGACCTTGCAAAGAGATGCAACGGAATTTGTGAAAGTATGCCCCCCTGCCAAAAACACGCCAATTTTCACAAAGCACCACCTGAAGACCTTATCAGCGTCACCGCACCATGGCCCTTCGCAAAATGGGGACTTGACCTACTCGGCCCGTTCCCCCAAGGACCGGGGCAAGTCAAATATCTCATAGTAGGGATCGACTACTTCACAAAGTGGATCGAAGCTGAACCCTTAGCCACCATCACGGCTCAGAAAAGCCGCAAATTCCTATACAAAAACATCGTCACAAGGTTCGGAGTCCCCTACTCCATCACCACAGACAATGGAACACAGTTCACAGACACAAGTTTTCAGAACTTGGCGACCGAACTAAAGATCAAACAGCAATTCACCTCAGTCGAGCACCCACAAGCCAATGGACAAGCAGAGGCCGCAAATAAAGTCATCTTGGCCGGGTTAAAACGAAGACTCCAAGAGGCCAAAGGGGCATGGGCCGAGGAGCTCCCCCAGGTGCTATGGGCATATCGGACAACCCCACACTCTACAACGGGAGAATCGCCATTCCGACTAGCTTACGGGATGGAGGCAATGATTCCTATCGAAATAGATGAAGGGTCACCCAGAGTCGTCTTCTACAACGAAGAAGGTAACCCACAGGCACAAAGGGAAGAACTCGACCTCCTCCCCGAGGTCCGAGAAAAAGCCCGGATCCGAGAAGAAGCCTTAAAACGGCGAACGGCCCTCAGATACAATCAGAAAGTAATAAAACGAAGCTTCTCAATTCACGACCTGATTCTGATCCGAAATGACATCGGAACACAAAAGTCGGGGGAAGGAAAGCTAGCTGCAAATTGGAAAGGACCCTACAAGGTAACAGAAGTCTTAGGAACAGGCTATTACAAAGTATCCGACCTAGAAGGCAATGAGTTGCCCAGGGCCTGGCACGCCTGTAATCTAAAACGATACTACAGCTAGAAAAACTTAACCCGAGGTGTACTCTTTTTCCCTACAAGGGTTTTTTAATGAGACACCCGGACAAGGAAAGCACCCGACCTAGCCAAGGGTAAACACTCTGTAAATATTCTTTCTTTTTTTTTAATACTAATCGAATTTTTCTCTTTTCCTTCTCCTTCTTCTCCCTCATGATGAAACAAATCCTGAAAAGTATCCCGCCAAGGCGCATTAATTTATGCTCGGCAAAACGCAAAAAATCATTGCCAAAAGACCACACAAGGTCGGCAAAGATAAAGCGACGAGGTTCAGATTAATGTGAGAAGTTATAAAGCAACTCTGAAAAGGCTCAAAAAGCCAAATAAAAGAGGTTACAAAAATAACTTAAAAGGCCGACCAACAACAAGGTCGGACCCAACGAAGGGAAGAACTCGACCGCCCCCCCCCCCCGAGGTCCGAGAAAAAGCCCGGATCCGAGAAGAAGCCTTAAAACGGCGAAAGCAAAGATTTCGAAAACGCTTACTAAAAGGTTGCTATACAAAAACAACTAAAAAGTACAAGCGAAGAAACGAAATCAAAGGGAAGGGTAAAACAAAGTTCCAAAAAGCGCTAGCTAAAAAGGTTGTTGTCCAAAAACAACTAAAAAGCATAAAGCGGAACTAAAAGTCAAAACACGAACAAACACCACATAATAAGCTAAAAAGTTACTACAAGTAGCTAATAGCAAAGAGGTGTTCAAAAGCATTAACAGGTAGTAAAAACCATCCAAAAAAGAGCCCACAGGCCGGGCAAAAAACCAAAGACAAAGGATTACAGGGGATCAAGATCCTTTCCGGACTCCACATCGGTAGAAGGCTGCGGAGGAAGAACCACAGAAATCGGGACAGCCTTGACAGCACCGTCATCTCGGTTTAAAACCTCCACACCAGACTCCTCCCTGGCCAAAGGTAAGGTCGGGTTCGCAACCAGAACTTTGGGGTCAGACACCGGAACCTCATCCTCATTGGGAGCAGGAACAATCTTTCCCTCCACGACAACATTTTCCATACTGAATAAACTCAGATCCAGGTCAGGAGCAAGAACCCGGACCTGAGCTTTCAAATTTTCAAACATAGCATCCATACCCTTAGCCACATGTCCTTCTAACTCGTAAAAATCATCCTGAGCGGATTGCAACCTCTCCTTTGCCTCCACAAGCTCGGCATATGTCCGAGTATAACTCTCCTTCGCCGCCTTCGCCATCTCCTCGGATGCATTCGCTGCCGCCACAGCCGCGGTAGCTTTAGCTTTCTCCTTCTCCAAAGACGCCTCCAGCTCAACAATCCTAGCAGCCTTCAGTTCACTAATCCTCTCGAACTCAGACTGAGCTTTCTCAAGTCGGGAACTGGTCGCACCAATAGGGGATTTCTTGAACTCTCGGGCAATAGCGGCATGAAGACTAGCCATCCGGACACAGCTCCGCGCCATATACTGAAAATGGTGCTCAATAGACACATCATCAGTAGAAATAAAAGTCTGAGGGAGGACATGCTGTTCAACCCAACCAAGAGCATCAAAATCCTTATCATTAAAGCCCGCAAACTCTTGAGAGGTCTTCTGCTTTTTAGGAGGAGGGCCTGAGGACGAAGGAGGAGAAGAGTTACCAGGTCCAGAGGTTGGAGGATCCTGATTTATAGGTCGAAACTGGGGAGTCGGAATAGTCTTCGACCAAGTAGTGACACCCACAGTAGTCTTCTTCGGAGAAGATCGGGTAGAAGCCTCCCCAGCCTCGATATTTCGAGCAGCCACGGACTTCTTTGTCCGACGAAGGTACTTCATGGAATCCGCCTGAGAAGACATCTCTGCAAAAATAAAAGAAAAGAATCACCAAAACAGAAGTTCCACCAAAACAAAAACAAGCAAAGCCAAAATACTAAAAAAGATAATCTCGGAGGGTCGGGAACTACCTAACTCGGAACGGAGAAGGCTTGGATCCCCCAACATTTTCTTCGTGTCCAAGTAAGGCGCCCGACCCCATAAACTGCTTACCACACCCACAAAAGCCTGCTCCACCTCATCTAGACTCTCAAGGGTATACTTAGTAGACACTACTTTCTCCTGCCAACAAAGAGGAAAAGAAGGCTCCCCACTCTCATCTAAAAAGAAGGGTCGGACATCTCCAGTAGCCCGGACCTTGAAATAAAAGTTCTTAAAATCATGAAAGGACTCATCATACAGGGTGCAAAACTTCCTCCCCTGGTTAGCCCTAAAGGAAACCCAAGATACCTTCCCTCCACCCGACCCTGGCTTCGTCAACACAAACAAGTAGGAAAAAAGAGAAATAGAGGGAGCAACGCCCAAGAACTGACACAAGAGTTGAAACAGCTTTAAAAAAGCCCAAGAATTTGGATGGAGCTGCGTAGGAGCAAGATTACAAGACCATAACACCTCGGACTCCAGATCGGTAAAGGGAAGTCGGACGCCCAGCTTAGAGAAAAAACAATCATAAGCATAAAAGAAAAGCTTCTCGGAACTATCTAGGGGCGGGAAGCACACTCTCTCCTCGGAATCCGGGGCTACTAGCTCATAATCCCTCTCAGACTCTCTATTTTCACATATGCTACAATGCCTACGGAACCTAACTAAATACTCAGAATCTACCACGGTAGGGACTCTTAGAGGAAGAGGGTCTACCCAATCAAGACCACATGGAATTTTAGTCGACATCGCTTGAAGAACCTTTCGAGACATAAAATTCTTACCTACAAAGAAGAATACAACAGCAAGCAAAAAATCACATAAAGAAGACAAGCACGAAAACCCATTCAGCAAAACAAGAAACAAAGACCTCACGAAGAAGTGGGGCAACACAGAACAAAGACACCAGGGAACAAAAAAGAAACCCCCCATATAAAAACAACAACAATGGCGGCACCTCTTTTGGGGCAACCCAGGCATAAAGAAAAAGAAATAAACAAAGAGCCACACAAAGAGCAGAAGCATATGATCACAGGAAAAAGAAACACGGAAACAAACCTGGAAGAAGAAGCGAAGGCAAAGAGCTCCGAAGCAAGAAGAACAAAACGACGGCACAAAAAGGAAACGCCGGAAACTTAAAGAAAGATTCTGGAAAGCAAAACAAAGGGAAAGAAGAAGCGGCGCTTATGAAGGCATAAAAAGAACAAACGCAGAAAGGAGAAAAGGAGCAATAAATAAAGCCTTCACAGAGCCCGAACGGAAATCGAGGAAAAACGGTAAAATGCAATAAATGCAGGAACGGCCATTTTGAATTTTGAAAAACAGACTACTATGCCCGAGCACGACCTCCCAAAAAAAGGACGAACTCGGGCAGGGGCACTGTTCATACCCTGACCGGGGTCCTCCAACTCGGTAAATCCGCAAGAGGTCCGACCTTGTCCTAAAGCTCACACCTAAAGGTCGGACCTCGGACAAAGAGCAAAGAAGGCCCATCAAAAGGAACGCAGCCCAAACCTAAAGGCCGAAAAGGCCTGGAAAAGGCGGTTCCACAAAGATAGAGATAAACTCCCAAAGATAAGATAAGATAAGAATATCTTATCCAGGGAAGATCACTGCCAACTACTATAAATACACTGGAGCACCCAGGTATGGCATTCATTCCAAATCTACATATATCTGCTTGGACCCATGCTAACTTAAGCATCGGAGTGTCATTGCAGGTACAACCACCAACCGTTCTGCATACCTAGCTCAGGTCACCAAACCTCCACCTCGGGCCTCTCCGGACGACCGAGCTACACGTTTCAGGCAAACCCTCGAAACACTATTGATCTTTAATTTGTAATCTTCCAACTGCGTTTTTAGCCAAATTAATTGTGAACAACATGCAAATGCAGAAATATATTTAGCTTCAGCTGTGGATAGAGCTACTGTGGCTTGTTTTTTGCTTGACCACATGTTAAGTGAGCTTCCAAGGAAGCAACACAATCCAGAGGTGCTCTTTCTATCCACTCTATCTCCCGCATAATTAACATCACAAAACCCTACTGCACAAAAGTCATCAGATTTAGGATACCACAAGCCATACTCACTAGTTCCCTTAATGTATATAATGATGCGCTTAACGGCTGAAAGATGGGATTCTTTTGGGTGACATTGAAATCTTGAACATACACCCACACTTTGAACAATATCCGGTCTAGAGGAGGTAAGGTACATAAGTGAACCTATCATTCCTCTATACCTTGTCTCGTCCACATCTTTACCATTATCATCTTTTTCAAGTTTAGTGTTAGGATGCATTGGTGTTCCCATAGGTTTAGAATTTTCTAGGCCAAATTTCTTGATTAGTTCTAGTGCATACTTTCCTTGGTGAATAAATGTACCACTAGGAGTTTGTTTAATTTGGAGGCCAAGAAAGAAAGTTAGCTCTCCCATTAAACTCATTTCAAACTCACTAGTCATGAGTTTTCCAAACTCTTCACACAAGGACTCGTTGGCCGATCCAAACACAATGTCATCCACATAAACTTGAACTAGGAGAATATCATCATTAGATGCTTTAATAAATAAAGTAGTATCCGTGGTACCCCTTTGAAATTAATTTTCCAACAAGAAGGCACTAAGCCTTTCATACCAAGCTTTTGGAGCTTGTCTAAGGCCATAAAGAGCCTTAGAAAGTTTGAAAACATGGTTTGGAAAATCTTTATCTTCAAAACCGGGGGGTTGTGCAACAAACACTTCTCTATAAAGAAAACCATTAAGGAAAGCACATTTTACATCCATTTGAAACATTTTAAAGCCCTTATGGGCAGCATAGGCAAGAAGCAATCTAATTGCTTCCATTCTAGCTACCGGAGCAAAAGACTCATCAAAATCTATTTCCTCTTCTTGATCGTAACCTTGGGCCACTAATCTAGCCTTGTTACGAACAACTTGTCCATCCTCACTAAGTGTATTTTTAAAAACCCACTTAGTACCCGTTACCTTCTTACCATTCGGATGAGGTACTAGTGTCCAAACCTCATTCTTGTCGAATTGAGCAAGTTCTTCTTGCATGGCTTTGACCCATGATGGATCTTCAAGAGCTTGTCTCACATTGTTGGGCCCTGATAAACCCCATTTTTAGGGTTTATCTTGTATTGAATTTAGAGTATTTTGATAACCTTTTCTCGCATTTAACCTATGAATTGGCATGGTTTTGTAATCTCTCCCGTATTTGTGCTTAAGTGTAAAAATATGCTTTCTAAGCCTTATTTTGATAATTTTAATTCATCCTTGATTCCATAAGATGCCTTGATGTGTTTGCTAGTAATCTCAGGTTGAAATAGGCTAGTCATGGATCAAGGGAGCAAGGAAGAAAGCATGCAAGTGGAGAGAAGCACAAAAGCCAAAGAATTGATCTTGACCAAGCACGCGCACGCGCATAAGGCGCTCGCGCGCACATTGCAGAATCGGCCAACGATGCGCACGCGTACCGTGCGGGCACGCGTCGATGAACGCACATGACTTCATTAAAGCAACACGTGCCTGGCGATTTGAGAAAGTTTCTGAACCCATTTTGGCGCCGATTGCTAATAGAAAGGGATAAAAGGATCAAGGATTGAGGGGAAGGCAAGGACTCTAGCATATAATATACTTAGGATTAGTTTTAGAGTGAGTTTAGAGAGAGAAGCTCTCACTTCTCTCTAGTATTAGAATTAGGGTTAGATTAATCTCTCTTCTTAGATCTAGGTTTAATTCATGCTTTGATCCTCTCTTCCTTCATCAAGTCTTAATCTTCTCTTCTTCCTATTTCTAGTTATGTACTTTGATAATTGTAATTCTTCATTTTGTTTTGGATAGATTGTTGTTCTTTTATTTTCTTTCAATAATGCAAGTTGAGGTAATTCATGATAACTATGATTTCCTTGATTGTTGTTGTTAATTCTTTGCAATAATTGTTGTTAGATTTCATTCTTGTTGTTGATTTACTATGCTTTCCTTTTATGCCTTCCAAGTGTTTGATGAAATGCTTGGTTGGGTTTTAGTGTAGCTTTTGTTCCTCTTGGCCTAGGTAGAGTGATTAGTGACACTTGAGTTATCTAATTCCTTTGTTGACTAATAATTGGAGATTGCTAATTGATTTGAATACCTCTAAAGCTAGTCATTCCTTTAGGAGTTGATTAGGATTTGAGGAATCAAATTGATTCATCCACTTGACTTCCCTCCATGGTTAGAGGTTAACTAAGTGGGAGCAATGAACAATTCTCATCACAATTGAGGAGGATAACTAGGATAGGACTTCTAATCTTTATACCTTGCCAAGAGCCTTTTATAGTTGTTAATTTATTTTCATTGTCATTTACTTTTCATGCTTCTTATCCAAAACCCCAAAATAACTCATAACCAATAACAAGAAACTTTATTGTAATTCCTAGGGAGAACGACCCGAGGTCCAATACTTCGGTTTATAAATTTAGGGGTTTGTACTTGTGACAAACAACTTTTTGTATGAAAGGATTATTGTTTGGTTAGAAACTATACTTTACAACGAGATTTCATTAGTGAAATTCTAAACCGTCAAAAATCCAATCATCAAAATGGCGCCGTTGCCGGGGATGTGCAATGGTGTTATGTTATTGGTTATTGTACATATGTGAATAGTGTGAATATTTTGCTTTTTGCTTTATTTGCTAGTTGTAGAATTTTATTTTCTCTTTCCACCATGAATTCTCACTTTGTCTATGAGTGTGATTACAACTATGTTGTAGGTGATGAGAACTTCAATGAAGATGTGTATCAAGGATGGGACAATCAAAGGTGGGAGGAGCCATATGCATATGATCAATCTTCTTGGCAACAACCTCCACCATTGCACTATGAAGAAGAGCCATTCTATGATGCACACCAATCAAATGGCTTTGGTGAATCTCCTTGTAACTTTCAAGCACCACCACCACATGCCTATGAGACATACCCTCAACATCAACCTCAATCACACTCACAAGCTGGTGCGCGAAATTGTGAACAATACTTTTCACAACTCTCATAATCCCCGGTCATGAACCCCAAAAACTTGGTGTTCAATACCATGGCATTAACACAACTTTGCACAACTAACCAGCAAGTGCACTGGGTCGTCCAAGTAATAAACCTTACGCGAGTAAGGGTCGATCCCACGGAGATTGTTAGTATGAAGCAAGCTATAGTCATCTTGTAAATCTTAGTCAGGCAAACTCAAATGGATATGGTGATGAACGCTTAAAACATAAAGATAAAGATAGAGATACTTATGTAATTCATTGGTAGGAACATCAGATAAGCGTATGAAGATGCCTTCCCTTCCGTCTCTCTGCTTTCCTACTGTCTTCATCCAATCCTTCTTACTCCTTTCCATGGCAAGCTTAAGCAAGGGTTTCACCGTTGTCAGTGGCTACCTCCCATCCTCTCAGTGGAAATGTTCAACGCACCCTGTCACGGCACGGCTATCCATCTGTCGGTTCTCGATCAGGCCGGAATAGAATCCAGTGATTCTTTTGCGTCTGTCACTAACGCCCCGCCCTCAGGAGTTTGAAGCACGTCACAGTCATTCAGTCATTGAATCCTACTCAGAATACCACAGACAAGGTTAGACCTTCCGGATTCTCTTGAATGCCGCCATCAGTTCTTGCCTATACCACAAAGACTCTGATCTCATGGAATGGCTGGCTCGGTTGTCAGGCGAGCACTCGGTTGTCAGGCGATCAACCATGCATCGTGCAATCAGGAATCCAAGAGATATTCACCCAATCGAAGGTAGAACGGAGGTGGTTGTCAGTCACACGTTCATAGGTGAGAATGATGATGAGTGTCACGGATCATCACATTCATCAAGTTGAAGAACAAGTGATATCTTAGAACAAGAACAAGCGGAATTGAATAGAAGAACAATAGTAATTGCATTAATACTCGAGGTACAGCAGAGCTCCACACCTTAATCTATGGTGTGTAGAAACTCCACCGTTGAAAATACATAAGAACAAGGTCTAGGCATGGCCGTGAGGCCAGCCTCCCAATGATCTAAGAACTAGATGTCCAAAGATGAAAATACAATAGTAAAAGGTCCTACTTATAGAAAACTAGTAGCTTAAGAATTACAAAGATGAGTAAATGACATAAAAATCCACTTCCGGGCCCACTTGGTGTGTGCTTGGGCTGAGCAATGAAGCATTTTCGTGTAGAGACTCTTCTTGGAGTTAAACGCCAGCTTTAGTGCCAGTTTGGGCGTTTAACTCCCATTTTGGTGCCAGTTCCGGCGTTTAACGCTGGAAATCTTGAGGGTGACTTTGAACGCCGGTTTGGGCCATCAAATCTTGGGCAAAGTATGGATTATCATATATTGTTGGAAAGCCCAGGATGTCTACTTTCCAACGCCGTTGAGAGCGCGCCAATTGGGCTTTTGTAGCTCCAGAAAATCCTCTTTGAGTGCAGGGAGGTCAGAATCCAACAGCATCTGCAGTCCTTTTCAGTCTCTGAATAAGATTTTTGCTCAGGTCCCTCAATTTCAGCCAGAAATACCTGAAATCACAGAAAAACACACAAACTCATAGTAAAGTCCAGAAAAAGTGAATTTTAGCTAAAAACTAATAAAAATATACTAAAAACTAACTAGATCATACCAAAAACATACTAAAAACAATGCCAAAAAGCGTACAAATTATCCGCTCATCACAACACCAAACTTAAATTGTTGCTTGTCCTCAAGCAACTGAAATCAAATAAGATAAAAGAAGAGAATATGCAATGAATTCCAAAAACATCTATGAAGATCAGTATTAATTAGATGAGTGGGGCTTTTAGCTTTTTGCTCTGAATAGTTTTGGTATCTCACTCTATCCTTTGAAATTCAGAATGATTGGCTTCTTTAGGAACTTAGATCCAGATAGTGTTATTGATTCTCCTAGTAGAGTATGATGATTCTTGAACATAGCTACTTATTGAGTCTTGGCCGTGGCCCAAAGCACTCTGTCTTCCAGTATTACCACCGGATACATACATGCCACAGACACATAATTGGGTGAACCTTTTCAGATTGTGACTCAGCTTTGCTAGAGTCCCAATTAGAGGTGTCCAGGGTTCTTAAGCACCACTCTTTTTGCTTGGATCACAACTTTATTATTTTTTTCTTTTTTCTCTCCTTTTTTTTCGTTTTTTTTTAATAGAAATGCTTTTTCTTGCTTCAAGAATCATTTTTATGATTTTTCAGATCCTCAGTAACATGTCTCCTTTTTCATCATTCTTTCAAGAGCCAACATTCATGAACCACAAATTCAAAAGACACTATGCACTGTTTAAGCATACATTCAGAAAACAAAAATACTGCCACCACATCAAAATAATTAAACTGTTATAAAATTCAAAATTCATGCAATTCTTTCTTTTTCAATTAAGAACATTTTTCATTCAAGAAAGGTGATGGATTCATAGGACATTCATAACTTTAAGGCATAGACACTAAGACACTAATGATCACAAGACACAAACATAGATAAACATAAGCATAAAATTCGAAAAACAAAAGAATAAAGAACAAGGAAATCAAAGAACGGGTCCACCTTAGTGATGGCGGCTCTTTCTTCCTCTTGAAGATCCTATGGAGTGTTTGAGCTCCTCAATATCTGTTCCTTGTCTTTGTTGTTCCTCTCTCATGACTCTTTTGATCTTCTCTAATTTCATGGAGGATGATGGAGTGTTCTTGATGCTCCATCCTTAGTTGTCCCATGTTGGAACTCAATTCTCCTAGGGAGGTGTTTAGTTGCTCCCAATAGTTTTGTGGAGGAAAGTGCATCCCTTGAGGAATCTCAGGGATCTCATGATGAGTGGGGTCTCTTGTGTGCTCCATCCTCTTCTTAGTGATAGGCTTGTCCTCATCAATGGGGATGTCTCCCTCTATGTCAACTCCAACTGAATAACAGAGGTGACAGATGAGATGAGGAAAGGCTAACCTTGCCAAGGTAGAGGACTTGTCCGCCACCTTATAAAGTTCTTGGGCTATAACCTCATGAACCTCTATTTCTTCTCCAATCATGATGCTATGGATCATGATAGCCCGGTCTATGGTGACTTCGGACCGGTTGCTAGTGGGAATGATTGAGCGTTGTATAAACTCTAACCATCCTCTAGCCACGGGCTTGAGGTCATGCCTTCTCAATTGAACCGGCTTCCCCCTTGAATCTCTCTTCCATTGGGCGCCCTCTTCACATATGACTGTGAGGACTTGGTCCAACCTTTGATCAAATTTGACCCTTCTAGTGTAAGGATGTTCATCTCCTTGCATCATAGGCAAGTTGAATGCCAACCTTACACTTTCCGGACTAAAATCCAAGTATTTCCCCGAACCATAGTAAGATAATTCTTTGGATTCGGGTTCACACTTTGATCATGGTTCTTGGTGATCCATGCATTGGCATAGAACTCTTGAACCATCAAGATTCCGACTTGTTGAATGGGGTTGGTAAGAACTTCCCAACCTCTTCTTCGGATCTCATGTCGGATCTCCGGATATTCACCCTTTTTGAGTGAAAAAGGGACCTCGGGGATCACCTTCTTCAAGGCCACAACTTCATAGAAGTGGTCTTGATGCACCCTTGAGATGAATCTCTCCATCTCCCATGACTCGGAGGTGGAAGCTTTTGCCTTCCTTTTCCTCTTTCTAGAGGTTTTGGATGCCATAAATGGTTATGGAAAAACAAAAAGCAATGCTTTTACCACACCAAACTTAAAATGTTTGCTCGTCCTCGAGCAAAAGAAGAAAGAAGAGAGTAGAAGAAGTAGAAATGAGGAAGAAGGGAATGGCTTTGTGTTCGGCCAAAGGGGGGAGAAGTGGTGTTTAGGTTGTGTGAAAATGAAGGAGTGAAGGAGGGTTTATATAGGAGAGGGGAAGGGGAGGGTTCGGTCAAGTGAGGGTGGGTTTGGGTAGGAAAGTGGTTTGAATTTGAATGGTGAGGTAGGTGGGGTTTTATAAAGGATGGATGTGAGTGGTGAAGAGAAGATGGGATTTGATAGGTGAAGGGTTTTTGGGGAAGAGGTGTTGAGGTGATTGGTGAATCGGTGAAGAAGAGAGAGAGAGTGGTAGGGTAGGTGGGGATCCTGTGGGGTCCACAGATCCTGAGGTGTCAAGGAAAAGTCATCCCTGCACCAAATGGCAAGCAAAAACGTGTTTTTAGCCATTTCTGGCGTTAAACGCCGGGCTGGTGCCCATTTCTGGCGTTTAACGCCAGTTCTGCCTTTCTGGCGTTAACGCCAGATGTGCCCTTTCTGTGTTAAACGCCCAGATGGTGCCAACTGGCGTTAAACGCCCAACACTAGCCTCACTGGCGTTAAACGCCAGCAGCCTCTAGGTGTGCTATTTTTCTTCTTTTTTCATTCTGTTTTGCTTTTTTCATGATTTGTTACTTCTCATGATCATCAACCTACAAAAAAAAATAAAATAACAAAAGAAAATAGATAAAATATAACATTGGGTTGCCTCCCAACAAGCGCTTCTTTAATGTCAGTAGCTTGACAGAGGGCTCTCATGGAGCCTCACAGATGCTCAGAGCAATGTTGGAACCTCCCAACACCAAACTTAGAGTTTGAATGTGGGGGTTCAACACCAAACTTAGAGTTTGGTTGTGGCCTCCCAACACCAAACTTAGAGTTTGACTATGGGGGCTCTGTTTTTGAAGAAGCTCTTCATGCTTCCTCTCCATGGTAACAGAGGGATATCCTTGGGCCTTAAACACCAAGGATTCTTCATTCACTTGAATGATCAACTCTCCTCTATCAACATCAATCACAGCCTTTGCTGTGGCTAGGAAGGGTCTGCCAAGGATGATGGATTCATCCATGCACTTCCCAGTCTCTAAGACTATGAAATCAGCAGGGATGTAATGGTCTTCAACTTTTACCAGAACATCCTCTACAAGTCCATAAGCTTGTTTCTTGAATTGTCTGCCATCTCTAGTGTGATTTTTGCAGCTTGCACCTCAAAGATCCCTAGTTTCTCCATTACAGAGAGAGGCATGAGGTTTACACTTGACCCTAAGTCACACAAGGCCTTCTTGAAGGTCATGGTGCCTATGGTACATGGTATTGAAAACTTCCCAGGGTCTTGTCTCTTTTGAGGTAATTTCTGCCTAGACAAGTCATCCAGTTCTTTGGTGAGCAAAGGGGGTTCATCCTCCCAAGTCTCATTTCCAAATAACTTGTCATTTAGCTTCATGATTGCTCCAAGGTATTTAGTAACTTGCTCTTCAGTGACATACTCCTCCTCTTCAGAGGAAGAATACTCATCAGAGCTCATGAATGGCAGAAGTAAGTCCAATGGAATCTCTATGGTCTCATTTTGAGCCTCAGATTCCCATAGTTCCTCATTGGGGAACTCATTGGAGGCCAGTGGACGTCTGATGAGCGGATAATTTGTACGCTTTTTGGCATTGTTTTTAGTATGTTTAGTTGATCTAGTTAGTTTTAGTATATTTTTATTAGTTTTTAGTTAAAATTCACTTTTCTGGACTTTACTATGAGTTTGTGTGTTTTTCTGTGATTTCAGTATTTTCTGGCTGAAATTGAGGGACCTGAGCAAAAATCTGATTCAGAGACTAAAAAGGACTGCAGATGCTGTTGGATTCTGACCTCCCTGCACTCGAAGTGGATTTTCTGGAGCTACAGAAGCCCAATTGGCGCGCTCTCAACGGCTTTGGAAGTAGACATCCTGGGC